>NC_044381.1:54980522-55580522 GCF_006542625.1 Nomascus leucogenys | reverse complement strand
GTAGCAAAGAAACCTGAACTTGTTGAAATACTTGCTTCCCTTGACATCCAGGGCATCACACTGTCCAGGATTTCCTCTAACCTATCTGGCCACTTTTCTCTCATTACTGGTTCCTTTCATCACCCAGACTTCTAACCATTGGATTGCCATAGAGTTCAGTCCTTGAACCTTTTCTCTACCCTCATTCTCTCCAGTGATGAGCTCAGTCTTTCTGATACCATCTGTATGCTGACGATCCCTGCATTTCTATCTCCAGACCAGGACTCTCCCCTGAATTCCACACTCCTCTAAAGAAAGGCTTACTTCACACCTCCATTTGGGTATCTTTAACAGGCATAACAAATTTAACATTTCCCAAACTAAACTCCTAAATTCTTCTTTTACACCCCAACCATCTTTCTTGCCTATCTCAGTAAATGGTAATTCTATTCATCTAGTTGCATAATCTAGAATTCTTGATTCATTTCTTTCTCTTATAATGCCCCACATTTGATCATTTGGCAAATCTCATTGGCTCTATATTTAAATTGTATCCCGAATCCAATCACTTCTCACCACCTCCTCTGCTACCACTTGGTCAATCAAAGCCATCATCATCTGGTTTATTGCAAATAGCCCCTTAAGTGGTTTCCCTGCTTCTACAATTGCCCCTTACAAATGATTATCTACACCAGCGGTCTTTACAGGGTGGCACCAGACCACCAGCATCAGCATCATCTGGGAACTTGCTAGAAATGCAAATTCTCCTGGACCACACCTGACCTAGTGCATCAGAAACTCTGGGGTCCAGCAATCTGTGTTGTAATAAGACCTCCAATATGATTCCGATACATGCTCAAGTCTGAGAACCACTGCTCTATACAGTGGCCAAATAATTCTTTAAAAAAGTCCCTCAGATCATGGTCATTTCTCCCCTCAAAATTTCCCAGTGATTTTACCAACTCATTTCAGTAAGATCCTCAGTCTTTCTCATGGCCCGCAGGGCCCACCGTGATCCCTTTCTCATTCCCATAAGCCCCTTTCTCTCTATTCTCCCTTCACTCATCATGCCCCAACCATCCTGGCCCCTTCACTTTGCCTCCGGGCCTTTGCACCTGCTATTTCCTCTATCTACAACACCTTCCCCTCTCCCTCCTCCCACAGGACCACAGGGCTCATTTCCTCTTCTCCTTTTGGTTCCTACTCAAAACGTCAGCTTGTTAGAGGGGGCCTTCTCCAGCCACTATACTTAAAATAACAGTCCCTACTTCCCACCCCCTGTGCCTGTGCCCCTCTCCACCCTTTACTCTGTATTGTTTTCCTGTACACTACCCATCACCATCTGGCACAGGGTATACTTTGCTTGTTTGTCTGTTTATTGGTCATTGTGCCCTTCAAGAACATATGCTCCATGAGGCTCCACAATGTGCCTGTTAGGTTTCCTGCTGTATTTTTTTTTTTCCAGAGCCTGAACAATGCTGGCATCTGGTTGAGGCTCCGTAAATATTTGTTGAATAGATAAATATTCAATCAGTGATGGCCAAGGCTCTCCTCTGGGGAGATGATACATTTATTCCAAGAATACTACCATTGCTCAAAATATGTTTCTGGCAAGAGTAGAAGCAGGAAAATCAGTTAGGGGACTACTTTCAATAATCCAGGAAAAATACGATGGTGATGGCTTTGATATGACCAGGTGGTAGCAGAAGAGGTGGTGAGAAGTGATTGGGTTCTAGATACAATTTGAATATAAAATCAATGGGTCAAGATCAGGTTACAAGTCACATATGGAAACCAGGCTCAGTATTTAAGAGAGTCCACTTCTGTAAAAAAAAAAAATCACATACATCATTTACTAGTCCTAGGATCATATGACATTGGCTACTAAAGAACTCAAATTTCTCCCTGAAAAGTGAAACTCAGAAGCATTGAAGACATTCATAGACTCTGAATGCAATTCCCTATATGATGAAAGAACAATTCTGGTTTTTATGGAGCACATTTTTATATTTGTGTGATTTAATTCTCACAGCAATTCTCTGCAGTTTGTGTTATTAACCTCATTTTTCAGATGAAGTAAATGAGGTCCGGAGAGGTGAACAAATTTCCTCAAGAGCCTCCAGCTGCAGAGGGGGAGGATTTAAATCCAGGCTGGCTCATGACTTTTCTTCATGATCAAGAGTTATTGGGAACAAACGTACATGCTTCCGAGAACATTCATTTGGGGCATTTCAGTTATGTCTTGTTTTTAGCGTTCTTTCTACTTCATGCTCCCATTTCATGAGCACAACTCCTCTGGATGGTCAGACCCCTGCAGCAAATATAAGGTGTAGCCAAGACGTCTGGGCCAGTTCTGTTTTCCTGCAGCTCAGGCTGAGACTGGAGCCTCTATCCAATGGCTGAGGCCCTGGTCAGGTGGTGCAGTTGCTCCTCCAGACACTGTTTCAGTGTTGCAGGAGAGACCATTGCCATTGCCATGGAGATTTGATGCTTTCCAGGACTATGCAGCCAGCATTGTCTCCCAAACAAGAAACTATTGTTTGGGTAGAAATAGAGGGTGTTTCTCACTGGGGATTTAGGCTCAAATAAGGATCCACATTTCAACAATACCTCCTTTTGTACCGAGTAATTTATTTTTTTCAGGCTTATTTGACGTTTTTTCAAATCAAATCATAACTCGTAACAATTGTCTTTCCTATCGTGTTTCTTAAGAACTGTTGGTATGTGTTCCTGGGTGTTACGCACTCATGGAATCAACATCTCATAGCACATTTATGTTAAGGCTCCGTGTTGTCCTGGGCAGACTCAGATTTCCATGGCATGCTGGTGCAGGGGGCAGAAAGGCCACGGGGTCAGAAGAGATGATTGATGGGTGGGAACCAGCATTTACGGTGAGCTCCTTATGTGGCAGGCACTTTAGATACACTATTTCACTTGGTCCTCACAGTCACCTCAGCAGTTATAATCCAAGTTTTACAAATGAGGAATGTAATTAGGTAAAGGGAGCAAGATCACACAGCTGGTGAGAGCAGAATCTGGGATCGGTTCCCAGGTCTCATTCCAAACCTGTTCTCTTTCCATTTCCTGTTCCATAATCCCTTGCTGATCTTTCTAAACTTTAGTTTTGTCAAGCAAGCCAGCTGGTTGAAAGTACACACAAGATGATGCACGTAAACACCTCTAACACAGTGTGTGTCACATAATAGATGTTCAATAAAAATAAAATTTTCTCCTCTTTCCTTTTTTGTACCATTCCATCTTCCCCTTTTGATTTTTCTTTCTCTTTTCCTTCTCTATCATATTCTTTCAACTCCTGCTTTCTTTTTTCTTCTTTTACCCCTTTCTCTTCAGAAAAATAAATTCTAGAGATCTCATTCCCAATGGCAATAGAGACTTAAAAACAATCCCCTAGAACTGTGCAAGGTCTGCATGAAGAAAACTATAAAATCTTATTGAAGATATAAAAGAAGACATGAAAAGACAGAAAGCTACATATGTTTCCAGATGAAAGAGTCAATATTCCTAAGATGTCACCTTTTCAAATTAATCCATAAATCAATGCAATCCTAATAAAAATCTTAACAAGAGATTTATAGAATTTGAAAAGCTGATTTTAGAGTTCAAAAGAGAGAATACCTCAGAACAAGCAACAAAATTTACCAAAAAAAAGAAAAACAAGGAAAAACCTGACTTTTCAGTTATCAAAATATACAAAGCTTGTATTAAACAATATTTTATTGGCTCAGAATAAAGACATGGACGATTGGAACCAAAAAGGACAATTCAGGAACAAAGCTAAGCATAAAGGAACATTTAGAATATAAAAAGATAGCATTTCAACTTAGCATGGAAAGGACAGACGGTTCAAAAACCATACTGAGACCAGGCACGGTGGTTCATGTCTGTAATCCCAGCACTCTGGGCCAAGGTGGGTGGATTGCCTGAGCCCAGGAGTGCCAGACCAGCCTGGGGCAATATAGAGACAAGGAAACCCTGTCTCTACAAAAAAATACAAAATTAGCTGGCTGTGGTGGCTTGCACCTGTAGTCCCAGCTACTTGGGAGGCTGAGAAGGGAGGATCACTTAAGCCTGGGAGGTCAAGGCTGAAGTGAGCCATGACCATGTGGCTGCACTCCAGCCTGGGCGACAGAGTGAGACTGTGTCTCAAACAAATAAACAACAACAGTAAAAAACCCACACACAATATTGAGAACGTTGTAGATTCTGAAAAAAAAAAAAAATAGATACCTATATCACATCATATGCAAAAATCCAAATGGATTAAATTCTAAACATCAAATAAAAAAAACAGCAGAAAGGAACCAGAGTAAGATATTGCACATCAGTTTTTATAATTTTGGGGGTTGATAAAGGCTGTCCTAAGAAAGACACAAATTCCAGGAGCCATTGATAAGAGACCAAAAGATTACATGCCAAAAAAAAAAAAAAAATGAAAAGAGCTGCACGACAAAAGACGTCAACATAAAAGGTACCAGTGAAAGTCTTTGTAATATATAGAAAACCAAATATAATATACAAAATATACTAAAGGCACCTAAAATTATCACGAAAAGATATAAAATATAAAATTAGCATAAGAGACAAAGAGACAATTCACAAAAAATTAAGAAATAAAATATGAAAAGATGCTTAATTTCAAAAGTGACAATGAAAATGCAAAATAAACAGTGAGATACACTTTATTACCAACTAATCAGTTCGTTAAAAATTCAATAGATTGCTACCAGTATCATCAGGTGGGAATGGGCAGTTTCACACACAGCTTCCAAGGGTGTAAACCAGTACAAGCTTTTTTTAATGATAATTTAGAAATATCTATCCAAATTTAAAACAAGCATATCCTTCAAGTCCTTAAATTCCATTTCTAAGAATTTTAAATATTCACACATGTTTATAAAGTAAATAAACATGGATGGTCATTGCAGCTTTATTTTTAGTAAAGAAAAATAAGAATGAGACAGAAATTTGTCTCAATCAGGAAATGGTTAAATAAATTATCGCTCATTTATATTATGGAATACTATATTGAAAGTAATACAGTATTGAAAAAAATTATTTTAAAAATGAGGTAGATTTCTATTGACTATGGAACAGGGTTCCAAGACATATGTCAAGTGAAAAAAAGCAAAAATTAAGTACTGTGGCCAAAGAGTACTTAGTTTTCTACTCTCTATGTTTCACATTATATTATTTATGACAAGCTGTATGAATAAGAATAAAAGGAATCTTTCTTAATAGGATCCAGGAACCATAGTGGTGTTATGACTGTTGTCATGGGTCCAGTAAGTTTTCCTAGGGGGCGCCTATAGGCTAAAAGAAATCCTTGGCAATGCCCCTCCTCCCAAGGCAGGGGTGGGTCAGAGGCACTGAGGGCAGGAGGCTGCCAGCCAAAGAGAACAAAGCTGAGCCAATGCTAGCACAAGAGAGGAGTGTGGAGTCATAGCTTCTCCTTGGCTCCCTCTTTTATGTTCTAGCTACCAGCAAGATACTTGAGATTCAGCTTAAGCAAGAATCACTTACTTAATTCCCTCTTCTGCTTTGGGCTTCAGTGGAAGTCCTTCCAGCAGTGAGAACTACTTAGCCACAATCCAACAATAAGGCATCTATTTTCTATTTCTTGGTAAATTCCCTCCCGTAGCAGGAGAAAAATAACATTAGGTCTCTTTCTCTTCCTTCCTCTCTCCAAAACCTTCATTCTTGTTTAGCTGAAACATTTAGAAGAAAAAACAAAACTTTAAATGTAGTTTTTTTTTGGTAATATATACAAAGATACATATATGGAGAATATATATTAGACTTTGCATCTAACACCATTTTTCCTGGAAATATTTCTTTAGAAAATCAAAAAGAAAACTGTTTATCATTATTCATAACAAAGTCATTATTCTCCTACAACAGTTCTTTGGATAGGTATTCTAAATTATTTTGCACTGTTTACGCACTTTTTTCAAAATGTTTCTCTTCTGATTAGATTTTCTGGCTTCTAATTAATTTGCACTATTTTCACATTTTTTCAGATGCATATATTGATCTAAGTAAGATTCCACATGATAGCAAGCTGGAACTAAAACTGTAAATGATCAGAAAAATATGAAAGCAGGAGAAATAATCCTGCATGCACCGAAGAACAATCAAAGTATTATACATGAGCACTGCATGCAGAATAAACTCTGGTCTGGAAATCAAGAGACTTTGCCATCCTTCAGGTCATTCCGTGTGACCTTGGACAAGTGTGTGGCCTCTTGAATATTTTACAGAAACATGAGTTTCTTAATCTGTAAATTAAGTGGATTGGGGGATAAGATATTTAAACTCCTTTCCACTGATAAGATTCAAAGACTTCCACTGACTGTTGGGAATGTAGAATAATTCGCAGATAGAACTTAGCAACCACAATAGCAACAACATCAACAACACTAATAGCTCCCATTAAATAAGCATTTATGGCCAGGTGCAGTGGCTCGTGCCTGTAATCCCAGGACTTTGGGAGGCTGAGGCGGACAGATTGCTTGAGCCCAGGAGTTCAAGATGAGCCTGGGCAACATGGAGAAACCCCGTCTTTACAAAAAATACAAAAATTATATGGGCGTGGTAATGTGTGCCTGCAGTCCTAGCTACTAGGGAGGCTGAAGTGGGAGGATGGCTTGAGCTCAGGAGGTCGAGGCTGCAGTGAGCCGTGATCATGCCACTGAACTCCAGCCTGTGCAACAGAATGAGATCCGGTCTCAAAAGAAAAAAAAAAAAGCACTTATTCCCTGCCAGGAGCTGTCTGTTTTTTATATGTTATCTTATCTGATTCTTATAACAACCACTTGAAGTAGAGATTATTTCCTCCATTATGTAGATGAAAAAACCGAGGCTAAGAGAGAGTAAATAACTTTTCCTAGGGCCCACAACTAAAAGTGGGGAGGCTGGATTTGAATCCAGGTCTAATTTTGAGGTTTGTGCTCTTAACACAAGACCAATTCATAACCTTCGGTACATGTAATTTTTGGGGCTATCTTTGCATTATACCATTGCTGCTGTTGGGTAGGGTAGAAAAGGAGAGGAGACAGATAGACATGAGGCCGTTGAGTTCTTTTTGTTTCAGAAAATGAATATAACTAAAAGCTTCTTCCACTCCCTAGAATAGAATTCATTGGCTGGGCCAATGAATTTCTATACCATGTTGGAAATTTATAGCGGTGAGGGCATTCTGAAAATTTCCACTAAGACGAGAAGTGATTTGAGCAGCCTAAGACAGATGAATCTCCCAGTTGAGGCTTAGAACAGACAGCTCCAGGTCTGGCTCTCTGGCCAGCCTGGATGCCAGTGATTCACTCATTGTGTGATTAAGTGGCAGGCTTATGTTTCTAGAGCTAATGATTCTAAAGCTTTCTGTGGTATTAAACTAACACACGTAAAAAAACTAAAGGCAATTAGAAGCAATCAAAGCATTTGGAAAGTAAGATTCAATTTCTGCATTTGCTAAACTCTTCATCAAGAAAATCAGTAAATTTTTTTAAAAGCCATGAGCATGATACACAGAAAATTAAAAAAGCAATCAGTTTTAAAATGTACACGTGCTTTCCAGAATGCTTAGGACATTTAGGACTGAGCCATTTTTCACTTGTCTTATTTTGCTGCATTTATTCAGACATGTGAACACTCTCTTGAATAACATTCCTCTTTCAATTTTGACAGATGAATGGGCATGTAACTCCTCAAGTGCCAGAAAAACCCTTAGAAGCATCAAAGAATAAAAGCCACACTGAACTATTTACACAACAATTTCCAGCAAATAGTAGTGGGCAGGCTTCCCTTATTCGGGCTTAGGTGTGTATGATGTTTGAAAAATCTGTTAAGTCACTTTTGACCAGGTCAGTCTCAACGTTTGTCAGTGTACCATCCCATTTGGCCTCTAAGAACCTACACAGTGATATAGGAGACAGGATAGGAAGTTATCTTTCCATCCAGGAAACCATTTGACTTCTTCAGTTAGCACTTTCACTTTCATTTTTCTCAGGGCAAAATTCAAAACCTTTTAGAATATAAATTAGGGCCTTTTAACGTTTCAGTCGAATATCCCCTCTTGGCCAGTATTAATCATTCATATCTTTGGCTCTGAAATCTTTAATGACCACTGAATAGGTTAAGCTTTACTAAATGTGAAGAGATCTAGGTGTTGGTCAATGTGTGTGTATGTAGATGTATGTTTTGTGTGTTTTGGAAGGGGTTGCAATAAAAATTTGTGTCTTAAAGAATGTGAAAATGAAACCAAAGTGAGACTTCTATTTTTAAATTCCCACACATATTTACAATTCCATTTGTACTCTCCACAAATGAAATAATTATAGAGGTTGGGATGACCTTGCAAGATGTAGAAAAAAAAAGAAGGATAACATTGAAAATTTGAAGTTGAATTGAATTGAAACTTACTATTTAGCCAAAGTAATACCAGGACCTGTGCAAGCATTAGTGGCAGTGTGAAACACTCAGTCAATTATTTTGCCATCATTTATTTGGGTTAGTTACACTCAAAATCACCAAATAATTGTTAAAATTTTCTATTGTTTGAAAAATTAGACTTGACAGGCCGAGTGCGGTGGCTCACGCCTGTAATCCCAGCACTTTGGGAGGCCAAGGTGGGCAGATCACGAGGTCAGGGGATCGAGACCATCTTGGCTAACATGGTGAAACCCCATCTCTACTAAAAATACAAAAAATTAGCCGGGCGTGGTGACAGGTGCCTGTAGTCCCAGCTACTTGGAGGGCTGTGGCAGGATAATGGCGTGAACCCGGGAGGCAGAGCTTGCAGTGAGCCGAGATCGTGCCACTGCACTCCAGCCTGGGTGAGAGTGAGACTCTGTCTCAAAAAAAAAAAAAAAAAATTAGACTTGACAGTACGGTTTGAATATACAGGCTAGAAAACTGAACTCTAAGTTCTAAATTGTAGTATCTTAGACCTGAAAGAGACTTGAAAGACCTACTATTTTGAAACTCTGGCTTTACAAATGAGAAAGCCAAGACCAGAAAACTCGCCCAAGGTGACACATTTGGTTTGTGGAGGGATGACTTGGACCCCTGGTTTTCTGACCTTTGGTCCAGTAGCTTTTCACCTGCAGTCCCCTGGGAAGGCTGTGACCTCCCAAGAAGCAAGTCACCACTTTTCTTATAATGCCACCATGATGCCTTCCTTCCAGGTCCCTCATAGCATTCTTGTGGTATTTGACAAAGTCTAAATTTCCTAGATGCAAAATCCAGTTTTCTCTTCTTGTGCCCTCGATAAAGAGCTTTTTAATATTTAGGTCTGAAAAATAGCTCATCTTCCCAAGTCTTGCCCCTGCCAGTCCCCATAAACTCACACAGCCCTTAATACACTTATGCCTGCAATGCTCAAAATTCTATCTTCCTATGTTGGTGCTGGATTACCATTTTGGAAAATAAATCTTAAGTCGATTTCACCATTAAAGGAAAAATTGTATTTTAGTATTAATTTTTATAAAGATTACCTCCTTCATCCATCTACATCTTTCCCTGAAAAGTGCTTAGTTCTGTATTATTGGGGCAGAATGGGTAAGGGAAATCGACAGATGATGCCAAGCCTCACTGTAACCAGCTTTCAGGCTCCCCTCCATGTGGGCCTTTTAAGCAAATGACTCACAAGTGGAAGATATGACAAATCCGAGTTTGAGTCCACAGCATCAAGTGGAGGTCATCATTAAGACCAATAATCAAAATATAATAGTCCAAGGAGTATTACCTTAGGAGTTGAATTATTTTTGTTTTCAGCCACTTACTGTGTGATCCTGAATGAATCAACCTCTCTGAGACTCAGTAACATAATCTGTAAGATGAAAATAACTAAACCTACTCTGCCAACCACGTTCCTGTACTGAACTCACTGATGGATTCCCATAACACTTAGAATAAAATACAAAATCCTTTGTGGACTAGAATGGCCTTTCTCAGCTGGCTGTCTTTCCTTCTCTATCTGTCTTAAGGTCACTTATCATGCCCTAAGCACATCTTTTTCAGTTTCTCTAATTTGCAAGGTTTTTCCTGCCTGGAGCCTTTGTACCTTTTGTTACCTCTGTCGGAAACATTTCATACCCCTGCTTCCCTTTCCAGCTGACCCATTCTTTTTTTTTTTTTTTTCTTTTTTTTTGACAGCATCTCACTCTGTCACTCAGGCTGGAGGGCAGTAGTGCAATCTTAGCTCACTGCAACCTTTGCCTCCGGGTTCAAGAAATTCTCCTGCCTCAGCATTGCAAGTAGCTGAGATTACAGGTGACCACTGCCTCATCCGGCTAATTTTTTGTATGTTTAGTAGAGATTTCTACTAAACAACAGGGTTTCACCATGTTGGCCAGGCTGGTCTTGAACTCCTGACCTCAAGTGATCCACCACCTCAGCCTCCTAAAGTGCTGGGATTATAGGTGTGAGCCTCTGTGCCTGGCCTGAGCCGACTCATTCTTTAGTTTTCTTTGGAGAGATCTTCCTTATCATCCCCTTAAGAAAGTCCCTCTACCCCACCCTACTTGGTTCCATTACTTTAAAAATCATATAACATCATTTATTTCTTTTATAGCGTTATCACAACTGTAATTGTAAATGTAAAAATACATACACTTATTTTCTTTTGTTATTTCTGACTTTCCCCAACAGACTGTAAACTTCTTGAGGGTAGGAACCAGGTCTATGTTATTCACTGTTGTATTCCTGATCTCAAGGTGCACATATATAATGTTGTTTCCAACTCAAACAGTGATACGTATATAAAGACAAGAAAACAAAGCAATAGATCAATATCTCTCATGCATATTGGTGGAAAAATTCTTAGCAAAATATTAGAAAATGAGTCTCAGTGACAGAAAGTTAACAAGGATATCCAGGAATTGAACTCGGCTCTGCACCAAGCGGACCTAATAGACATCTACAGAACTCTCCACCCCAAATCAACAGAATATACATTCTTTTCAGCACCACACCACACCTATTCCAAAATTGACCACATAATTCGAAGTAAAGCACTCCTCAGCAAATGTAAAACAACAGAAATTATAACAAACTGTCTCTCAGACCACAGTGCAATCAAACTAGAACTCAGCATTCAGAAACTCACTCAAAACTGCTCAACTACATGGAAACTGAACAACCTGCTCCTGAATGAATACTGGGTACATAACGAAATGAAGGCAGAAATAAAGATGTTCTTTGAAACCAACGAGAACAAAGACACAACGTACCAGAATCTCTGGGACACATTCAAAGCAGTGTGTAGAGGGAAATTTATAGCACTAAATGCCCACCAGAGAAAGCAGGTAAGATCTAAAATTGACACCCTAACATCACAATTAAAAGAACTAGAGAAGCAAGAGCAAACACATTCAAAAGCTAGCAGAAGGCAAGAAATAACTAAAATCAGAGCAGAACTGAAGGAAATAAAGACACAAAAAACCCTTCAAAAAAATCAATGAATCCAGGAGCTGGTTTTTGAAAAGATCAACAAAATTGATAGACCGCTAGCAAGACTAATAAAGAAGAGAGAAGAAACAAATAGACGCAATAAAAAATGATAAAGAGGATATCACCACCGATCCCACAGAAATACAAACTACCATCAGAGAATACTATAAACACCTCTATGCAAATAAACTAGAAAATCTAGAAGAAATGGATAAATTCCTCAACACATACACCCTCCCAAGACTAAACCAGGAAGAAGTTGAATCTCTGAATAGACCAATAACAGGCTCTGAAATTGAGGCAATAATTAACAGCTTACCAACCAAAAAAAGTCCAGGACCAGATGGATTCACAGCCGAATTCTACCAGAGGTACGAGGAGGAGCTGGTACCATTACTACTGAAACTATTCCAATCAATAGAAAAAGAGGGAATCCTCCCTAACTCATTTTATGAGGCCAACATCATCCTGATACCAAAGCCTGGCAGAGACACAGCAAAAAAAGAGAATTTTAGACCAATATCCCTGATGAACATCGATGCAGAAATCCTCAATAAAATACTGTCAAACTGGATCCAGCAGCACATCAAGAAGCTTATCCACCATGATCAAGTGGGCTTCATCCCTAGGATGCAAGGCTGGTTCAACATACACAAATCAATAAATGTAATCCAACATATAAACAGAACCAACGACAAAAACCACATGATTATCTCAATAGATGCAGAAAAGGCCATTGACAAAATTCAACAACACTTCATGCTAAAAACTCTTAAAAAATTAGGTATTGATGGGATGTATCTCAAAATAATAAGAGCTATCTATGACAAACCCACAGCCAATATCATACTGAATGGGCAAAAACTGGAAGCATTCCCTTTGAAAATTGGCACAAGACAGGGATGCCCTCTCTCACCACTCCTATTCAACATAGTATTGGAAGTTCTGGCCAGGGCAATCAGGCAGGAGAAGGAAATAAAGGGTATACGATTAGGAAAAGAGGAAGTCAAATTGTCCCTGTTTGCAGATGACATGATTGTATATTTAGAAAACCCCATCATCTCAGCCCAAAATCTCCTTAAGCTGATAGGCAACTTCAGCAAAGTCTCAGGATACAAAATCAATATGCAAAAATCACAAGCATTCTTATACACCAATAACGGACAAACAGAGAACCAAATCATGAGTGAACTCCCATTCACCATTGCTTCAAAGAAAATAAAATACCTAGGAATCCAACTTACAAGGGATGTGAAGGACCTCTTCAAGGAGAACTACAAACCACTGCTCAATGAAATAAAAGAGGATACAAACAAATGGAAGAACATTCCATGCTCATGGATAGGAAGAATCAATATCATGAAAATGGCCATACTGCTCAAGGTAATTTATAGATTCAATGCCATCCCCATCAAGCTACCAATGACTTTCTTCACAGAGTTGGAAAAAACTACTTTAAAGTTCATATGGAACCAAAAAAGAGCCCACATTGCCAAGACAATCCTAAGCCAAAAGAACAAAGCCAGAGGCATCACGCTACCTGACTTCAAACTATACTACAAGGCTACAGTAACCAAAACAGCATGGTACTGGTACCAAAACAGAGATATAGACCAATGGAACAGAACAGAACGGAACAGAACAGAGCCCTCAGAAATAATGCCACATATCTACAACCATCTGATCTTTGACAAACCTGACAAAAACAAGAAATGGGGAAAGGATTCCCTATTTAATAAATGGTGCTGGGAAAACTGGCTAGCCATATGTAGAAAGCTGAAACTGGATCCCTTCCTTACACCTTATACAAAAATTAATTCAAGATGGATTAAAGACTTAAATGTTAGACCTGAAACCATAAAAACCCTAGAAGAAAACCTAGGCAATACCATTCAGGACATAGGCATGGACAAGGACTTCATGTCTAAAACACCAAAAGCAATGGCAACAAAAGCCAAAATTGACAAATGGGATCTAATTAAACTCAAGAGCTTCTGCACAGCAAAAGAAACTACCATCAGAGTGAACAGGCAACCTACAGAATGGGAGAAAATTTTTGCAATCTACTCATCTGATAAAGGGCTAATATCCAGAATCTACAATGAACTCAAACAAATTTACAAGAAAAAAAACAAACAACCCCATCAAAAAGTGGGCGAAGGATATGAACAGACACTTCTCAAAAGAAGACATTTATGCAGCCAAAAGACACATGCAAAAATGCTCATCATCACTGGCCATCAGAGAAATGCAAATCAAAACCACAATGAGATACCATCTCACATCAGTTACAATGGCCATCATTAAAAAGTCAGGAAACAACAGGTGCTGGAGAGGATGTGGAGAAATAGGAACACTTTTACACTGTTGGTGGGACTGCAAACTAGTTCAACCATCGTGGAAGTCAGTGTGGCGATTCCTCAGGGATCTAGAACTAGAAATAACATTTGACCCAGCCATCCCATTACTGGGTATATACACAAAGGATTATAAATCATGCTGCTATAAAGACACATGCACACATATGTTTATTGCGGCACTATTCACAATAGCAAAGACTTGGAACCAACTCAAATGTCCAACAATGATAGACTGGATTAAGAAAATGTGGCACATATACACCACGGAATACTATGCAGCCATAAAAAGTGATGAGTTCATGTCCTTTGTTGGGACATGGATGAAGCTGGGAACCATCATTCTCAGCAAACTATCGCAAGGACAAAAAACCAAACACCGCATGTTCTCACTCATAGGTGGGAATTGAACAATGAGAACTCATGGACACAGGGCGGGGAACATCACACACCGGGGCCTGTTGTGGGGTGGGGGGAGGGGGGAGGGATAACATTAGGAGATATACCTAAAGTTAAATGACGAGTTAATGGGTGCGACACACCAACATGGCACATGTATACATATGTAACTAACCTGCATGCTGTGCACATGTACCCTAAAACTTAAAGTATAATAAAAAAAAAGAAAATGAGTCTCAGCAACTATAAAAGTGATTACACATCATGATTAAGTGCATTTATCCCATAAATGCAATGTTGTCTTAACATTTGAAAATCAGTTAATGTAGCATATAATAATTAAATTATGAACAAAAGCTTTCAGTATTTTGAACAAGCTCTACTCAAGAATATTTTTTAAAATATTGTATTAGTCCATTTTCACACTTTCACCTGAGACTGGGTAATTTATAAACCAAAGAGATTTAATTGACTCACAGTTTTGCATGGCTGGGGAAGCCTCAGGAAACTTAAAATCATGGTGGATGGTGAAGGGGAAGCAAGGTATGTCTTGCATGGCAGCAGGAGAGAGAAGAGAAAGCAAAGGAGGAAGAGTCCCTTACAAAACCGTCGGATCTTGTGAGAACTCACTCAGTATCATGAGAATAGTAGGGAGGAAGTAGCCCCCATGATCCAATCACTTCCCACCAGGTCCCTTTCTCGACACATGGGGATTATGGGGATTACAATCCAAGATGAGATTTGAGTGGGGACACAACCAAATCATATCAAATATTCACTGCTTCTTTAACTTTTATTTAGTGGGGAAATTATTCCCTTAATTCTCAGGCAGCTCTCATGATTTTTCTGGTCATTCCTGGGTAATAAAAATGCAAAGATTGTATTTAGTCACAAACACATTCTCACCCTAATATTATGTCTTCTCTTCTGCTACTAGAGTGCCTGGCTGTAGCCAAGGAGCAAGAGTCTTATTACATAATTTTCTTTCTTTTAAGCCAAAATCTACTTTCTGGTTTCTCCCAGGCCTAGATGCTACCTCTGCTCTCTGGAGACATTCTGAAATTCCATCCCTTTTTTTCTGATACAGTTCCTCACATAATTAAGCAGAACAATCTTTAACTTCTTTCATTCTTCATTTCTTTAAGCAAAAATTCTCTCTTCTTTTAATGGTTTCTCAAGATAAAATTTTCCCTTTAAAATTTGCAAACCTACCAAAAATGTGAAGACTAGTACAATGAGCACCTATATGCCTTTCACCTAGATTTTATACATATATAAGATACATATATAAAATGTTTGCTGAATCATTTGAAAGTAAATTGCTAACACCATGCCATTTCACGCTAAATCACATCCATGTGTGTCTTCTAAGAACAAGGACATTGTCTTCAAAACAACAATATCATTATCTCACTTAAGAAGATTAACAGTAATTTCATATACTTAATAATATATAAGGTACAGACCATATACAATTTTCCTATTATGCAAATAATGCTTTCTGCTGTTTTTTAAATCTAGAATCAAATAAAGGATCTCACATTTGCATTTGTTTTTCATGACTCTTTAATCTAGAATAGTTCCTCCAACTTTGTATGAATTTTATGGCATTGCTCAAGTTAATGTTTATTTTTTATTTTTGTATTTTGGAGACAGGGTCTCACTCTGTCACTATGGCTAGAGTTTGGTGGTGCAATCTTGGCTTACTGCAACTTCTGCCTCCTGGATTCAAGCAATTCTCATGCTTCCTGAGTAGCTGGGAGTATAGGCATGCACCACCATGCCCAGGTAATTTTTTGTATTTTTAGTAGAGACTGAGCTTCACCATGTTGCCCAGGCTGATCTCAAACTCCTGGGCTCAGGCAATCCAGTGCCTCAGCCTCCCAAGGTGCTAGGATTACAGGCATGAGCCACCATGCCTGGCTTCAAGTTAATGTTTTAATCCAGCTATTCTGCCCAACTTCAGCCTCACAAGTAAGAGCCTGCAGCCTCCTCCAGACATAGGCAAAAATATTTTAAAGAGAGATGAATTCCTGCTTTCTTTGGAAAGCTTTTTGGCAGCTACACAACTCGTTCCTGTGGTCAATCTGATTATACCTCAGGCCCATTTCTTATGAACAACAAACAGGCTGGATCTTCCCCATCATGGAGTCATGTCATTCCACTTTTGAGTGTGCCTACAAAACCCTCCTCATTGCTGGGTGTGGTGGCTCAAGCCTGTAGTTTCAGCTTCTGGAGAGGCTGAGGTGGGAGGACCACTTCTACCCAGGAGTTAGAGCCCAGCCTGGGCAACATAGTGAGACCTCATCTCTTTAAAAAAAAAAAAAAAAAAAAAAAGAGCAAACTTTGCTGGTGGAGTCTTTTCTGTTGACTTATGACCTAAGTAGCTGGGCAGGCTGAAAAGAACAGGAAAAAGTGAGCTATTTTGCAGGCTAGCTTTCATAGATAACTCATGAAAACTAGTTGAAGTCATTTTAAAGATTGAGTCTCCCATTAATTTATATCAGCTGTCATTCTGATTTGTGAAAAACACAGCTTCATAATGGTAGAGAAGAGCTGGACACAAGAGTTACTACTGGGTAGGACCAACACAGAGGTGATTGAATGTTGAGACATGTTATGAGAAGTCAGGGACCTTGAATGGAGGGACCCGCAGGAGCTGTGGCAGAGGAACATAAATTGTGAAGAGTTCATCTTAATATGGACATTTACCAGTTCCCAAATAATACTTTTATAATTTCTTATGCCCGTCTTTACTTTAATCTCTTAATCTTGTTATCTTTGTAAGCTGAGGATGTACGTCGTCTCAGGACCACTGTGATAATTGTGTTAACTGTACAAATTGATTGTAAAACATGTGTATTTAAACAATATGAAATCAGTGCACCTTGAAAAAGAACAGAATAACAGCAATTTTTATGGAACAAGGGAAGACAACCATAAGGTCTGACTGCCCGTGGGTTCAGGCAAAAAGAGCCATATTTTTCTTCTTGCAGAGAGCCTATAAGTGGATGTGCAAGTAGGAAAGATATTGCTAAATTCTTTTCCTAGCAAGGAATATTAATATTAATACCCTCAGAAAGGAATGTGTTCCTGGAGGGAGATCTATAAACGGCCACTCTGGGAATGTCTATCTTGTGCAGTTGAGACAAGGACTGAGATAAGCCCTGGTGTCCTGCAGAACCCTCAGGCTTACTAGGGTTGGGAAAACTCCACCCTGGTAAATTTATGGTCAGACTGGTTCTCTGCTCTCGAACCCTGTTTTCTGTTGTTTAAGATGTTTATCAAGACAATACGTGCACTGCTGAACATAGACCCTTTTCAGTGGTTCTGCTTTTGCCCTTTGCCCTGTGATCTTTGTTGGACCCTTATCAGTGGTTCTGCTTTTGCCCTTTGTCCTGTTCCCTCAGAAGCATGTGATCTTTGTTAGATGCTTATTAGTGGTTCTGCTGTTTGCTCTTTGAAGCATGTGATCTTTGTACCTACTCCCTGTTCTTACACCCCCTCCCCTTTTGAAACCCTTAATAAAAACTTGCTGGTCTGAGACTCAGGCAGGCATCATGGTCCTACCAACATGTGATGTCACCCCTGGTGGCCCAGCTGTAAAATTCCTCTCTTTGTACTGTCTCTCTTTATTTCTCAGCCAGCTGACACTTATGGAAAATTTAAAGAACCTACGTTGAAATATTGGGGGCGGATTCCCCCAATAGAGACAAATACAGAGTCTTGGGTTAGCAAGGAAAGAATGATGACCTAGGGTTCCAACCACTTCTGTTTTATTCCAGGCAAAGGGCCAGCAAGGAGATGGGAGACAGAAGATTCCAAGATGGTACTAGTGTCTTCACAAGTGGATGGTAAGCTGGATGTAGGACATCAGAATCCCTGAGGCAGGTAGACAGCAAAGGGACATTGGGACCCATGGAAACTGGGATCTTGCCCCCAAGCAAAGGTTCAGGGACACATTTCCTGTCCCGAGAAAGGGAGCTGCTTAAAGCAAGATAAGGCTGCTGTGAAGAATAGAAAAATAAATAGGGAGCCAGAACTGGCTTTTTGATAATGGAGACAGAAACAGTATGTGAAAAGGAGTCACACCTAATGGACTATGGCCCGGGCCATCAGCAGAGTACCATACCCTGAGTCCTGCATCCAAAAGACTACACCCAAAACCAACAGTAGTTTTAGGGATTGTGTGTGCATCTGTGAAGGAGATAATGCATATAATAGTCCATTTCCAAGACAATGTGCCTTAAATCAGTTTAAGTCAGCAAACTAAAGAAGAAACAGGATATACTAGGCCCTTGCTTGGATAGCCGATGCCTGTTTGTCAGCCCCCAGCCCCCACCTTAGTTGCTGTCACCCGAACCAAAAAAGTTTAGTCTAAGATAAAAGTTTACTAGCCTGCAAAATAGCTCACTTTTTCTGTTCTTATCAGCCTGCCCAGCTACTTAGGTCATAAGTCAAATACTTAAAGAGCCCCTGAGCTAACTAGGATTGCAATGCATTGTGGGCTGCAAAAAAATGCAGCAAGACAACCCTAAAGAAAACATCTAAAGCCCCTACCCAACAATCAATAGGCAATGTCCGGAAGACTGTGACCCCATAGTACTCAGCCTATAAGGAACAGGGGGAGGGACTTGCACACTAGGGGATAAATTGCTTGTTAAAACTGTGCTGGGTATGCCTGCCCGTCAAACACCCAGTCTTGCAAAACTGTCATTAAAAGTCTCACTTTCACTGTTCTCTGGGTCTCTGAGGCCATTCTTTGGTTTTAAATGGGTGAGTTTGTTTCTCACAATCTGTCACCATTTATCTTCTTCCTCAATTAAGTGACGTTAATCTTTACTTTATCTCCTTTTGTCCCAAAACCTAGCTAAAAAACAAAGCAAAACAAACAAAATCTCAAATCTCCCCAAATCCTTTTGAGTAATATAATATAACCTCTGTTTTATTTGACTTCATCAGCCCATTATTTTTCCAGTTGGGGTAAAAATAAATAATATATTTGCTATTCAGGGGATCTCTGAGGCTGTGCTTTTACAAACAAATTCTCACATGTATCTTACTCCTGAAATTCTGATGGGCTGCCCCACTACTTCCTGTAATACACTTTCACTGCCATCCCCTGAAGCCTGTAGATTCCTCTTGGTAATGAGAAATGCTCTATTCTCATCACTGTGCTATTGATTTTGCAGGTTGTAAGAGCCAGGAGAGGCTAGGTGATATGGTTTGGCTATGTCCCCACCCAAATCTCATCTTGAATTGTAATCCCCACATGTCTAGGGAGGGACCTGGTGGGAGGTGATTGGATCATGGGGACGGTTTCCTCCATGCCGTTCTCATGATAGTGAGTGAGTTCTCACGAGATCTGGTTGTTTGATAAGTGTCTGGCATTTCCCCTGCACTCTCTCTCCTCCTGCCGCCTTGTGAAGAAGGTACTTGCTTCTCCTTTGCCTTCTGCCATGACTTTAAGTTTTCTGAGGCCTCCCCAGCCATGAGGAAGTGTGAGTCAATTAAATCTCTTTTACTTGTACATTACCCAGTCTCAGGTAGTATCTTTATAGCAGTGTGAAAATGGACTAATACACTAGGTTATGCTTCAGTAACAAATAATCTCCCAAATTGCAATGCCTTGTAACAAAGATTTATTTCTCACTACATTTCATGATTATTACAAATTGTTGCAGCTCTGCTCATATTCCTTTCACCCTGGGACACAGGCTGATGGATAGGCCTCTATCTAGAACATTACCAGTCCTGTGGTTGAGAAAAGGGAGAAATAGCAAACTACGCAACAGGTCTAAAAGTGACTGCCTGGAAATGATGCATGCCACTTCTGCTTACACTTCACTGGCTGGAGCAAATCTCATGGATTGGCCTCGAATCAATGGTGCAGAAAAATATTGTCCTCTCTAAGATGTGAGTATTCAGGGATGATCATTAAGTTCACCATATGTGTTGTTGCTGTCTGGAAATACGTAGCTCTTTATCAGGGTATGTGTGCCTATGAGGACATGTCTGCTTCTCTATCAGGATATATGTGTCACTGCATAGGGACAAGAAGCTTCTGAGTCATTGGCTAGGACGGAGTTGCTGTCTAGTGTATTGACCTCCTGGATTCTCTCCAAGCCAGGCTTTCCAGCATTTCTCCTTCTCCTCATCCCATCACAGAACCAATCCATTGTGGAGTCTGGGCCTGCTATAGCTTGACCAGGTTTAGGTCAGGCTTGACAAAGAATAATTGTGGTCTGCTTCCTTTTCCTCTCCTATTAGCAGCTGGATCAGAGGCCTTCCTTTTTGGCTCATGAAGCTTCTTCCTGAAAAACTTTTTGATCGATTTATTGATTTTTCATCGTGGCCAGCCATTTCATAGTACATTGCCAGAGGATTTAATTTATCTTGTGTTTCTTCCTGAAGTGACTTTTTTTCTTTAGCACTTTTTGGAAACCCCAGTTCATTCTGGGTTTTAGTCTGCCTGGCACTGTTATCACAGATTCTTGCAATTTTTTTTTCATCTATCTCTCTGTAACTCAAATTTCCTCAGGCCTCTGAAGGCTGTGAGGATAAATAAGGTCACATTTACCATAATAACTCAGATTTCTCTGACCCATCTTGCCCACGTGCTCCTGTAAGACCACTTGACCTCCCCAAAGGTCTCTCCAGTCATTTCTGGGCATGTTAGGGGTGAGTTGAGAGCTGGGAATAGGGGTCCCCTCACATGCTTCTGTCTAGGCCCCCATCCCATGGATGTCTGCAGTTATTAGGCCCAAACTGGCACTTGGATTATTTAGGATTTCCTGATTGCAAGTCATAGAAACCAACTTGAGCTAACTTAACCAAGATTGAGAGTTTACAGTAAGGGTGCTTGGCTATCTCTCAGAATAGACTGAATATAACTGCCCCTCAAAAAAGTTCTACTAGATTAGAAAAAGGAAAAATCTTAGAGAACTTGCCCAGTCGGTTTTACCTGCATTTTCCTGAGTGTCTGCTCCATGAGATCACCTCTGATTTTTCTACTCCTGGGCCCACATTGAGGAAATTGCCTAGTTCTCTCTGAATCCTAAAACCAATTTCCATCTGAGAGGATCCCATTCTTTAGGCTTTAGTAATGAGCCCAAGCCTAGATTTTAAGTAAATGTTAAGGATGAAAGTCACATAGTTTAAAAAAAAAAAAAAAAAAAGGATACTGGAGTCTCACTCAGTGTATTTGGCAGAGTTGGCTGGAAATGGGGGAGAAAAGATTTTTCTTTTTTTATTATTATTATACTTTAGGTTTTAGGGTACATGTGCACAATGTGCAGGTTTGTTACATATGTATCCATGTGCCGTGTTGGTTTGCTGCACCCATTAACTCGTCATTTAGCATTAGGTATATCTCCTAATGCTGTCCCTCTGCCCTCCCCCCACCCCACAACAGTCCCCGGAGTGTGATGTTCCCCTTCCTATGTCCATGAGTTCTCATTGTTCAATTCCCACCTATGAGTGAGAACATGCGGTGTTTGGTTTTTTGTCCTTGTGATAGTTTACTGAGAATGATGGTTTCCAGTTTCGTCCATGTCCCTACAAAGGACATAAACTCACCATTTTTTATGGCTGCATAGTATTCCATGGTGTATATGTGCCACATTTTCTTAATCCAGTCTATCATTGATGGACATTTGGGTTGGTTCCAAGTCTTTGCTATTGTGAATAGTGCCGCAATAAACATATGTGTGCATGTGTCTTTGTAGTAGCATGATTTATAATCCTTTGTGTATATACCCAGTAATGGGATGGCTGGGTCAAATGGTATTTCTAGTTCTAGATCTCTGAGGAATTGCCAAACTGACTTCTACAATGCTTGAACTCGTTTACAGTCCCACCAACAGTGTAAAAGTGTTCCTATTTCTCCACATCCTCTCCAGCACTTGTTTCCTGACTTTTTAATGATGGCCATTGTAACTGGTATGAGATGGTATCTCATTGTGGTTTTGATTTGCATTTCTCTGATGGCCAGTGATGATGAGCATTTTTTCATATGTCTTTTGGCTGCATAAATGTCTTCTTTTGAGAAGTGTCTGTTCATATCCTTTGCCTACTTTTTGATGGGGTTGTTTGTTTTTTTCTTGTAAATTTGTTTGAGTTCATTGTAGATTCTGGATATTAGCCCTTTGTCAGATGAGTAGACTGCAAACATTTTCTCCCATTCTGTAGGTTGCCTGTTTACTCTGATGGTAGTTTCTTTTGCTGTGCAGAAGCTCTTTAGTTTAATTAGATCCCATTTGTCAATTTTGGCTTTTGTTGCCATTGCTTTTGGTGTTTTAGATATGAAGTCCTTGTCCATGCCTATGTCCTGAATGGTATTGCCTAGGTTTTCTTCTAGGGTTTTTATGGTTTCAGGTCTAACATTTAAGTCTTTAATCCATCTTGAATTAATTTTTGTATAAGGTGTAAGGAAGGGATCCAGTTTCAGCTTTCTACATATGGCTAGCCAGTTTTCCCAGCACCATTTATTAAATAGGGAATCCTTTCCCCATTTCTTGTTTTTGTCAGATTTGTCAAAGATCAGATGGTTGTAGATATGTGACATTATTTCTGAGGGCTCTGTTCTGTTCCATTGGTCTATGTCTCTGTTTTGGTACCAGCACCATGCTGTTTTGGTTACTGTAGCGTTGTAGTATAGCTTGAAGTCAGGTAGCGTGATGCCTCCAGCTTTGTTCTTTTGGCTTAGGATTGACTTGGCGATGCGGGCTCTTTTTTGGTTCCATACGAACTTTAAAGTAGTTTTTACCAATTCTGTGAAGAAAGTCATTGGTAGCTTGATGGGGATGACATTGAATCTATAAATGACCTTGGGCAGTATGGCCATTTTCATGATATTGATTCTTCCTACCCATGAGCATGGAATGTTCTTCCATTTGTTTGTATCCTCTTTTATTTCATTGAGCAATGGTTTGTAGTTCTCCTTGAAGATGTCCTTTGCATCCCTTGTAAATTGGATTCCTAGGTATTTTATTCTCTTTGAAGAAATTCTGAATGGGAGTTCACTCATGATATTTTCAAGGAACCAACTTTTGCTTTAGTTCAATTTTTCTGTTATTTTTGTCTTTTAGTTCATTTGTTTTTTTCTCTTTATTATTTTTTAACCTTCTTTCTTCAGGTTTAATTTGCTCTTCTTTCTCTAGTTTCTTTAAGTAGAGGCTTAAATAATTGATGTTAACCTTTTTTCCTATTCTTTATTTATTTATTTATTTATTTATTTTTATTATACTTTAGGTTTTAGGGTACATGTGCACAATGTGCAGGTTTGTTACATATGTATCCATGTGCCATGTTGTTTTGCTGCACCCATTAACTCGTCATTTAGCATTAGGTATATCTCCTAATGCTGTCCCTCCCCCCTCCCCCCACCCCACAACAGTCCCCGGAGTGTGATGTTCCCCTTCCTGTGTCCATGAGTTCTCATTGTTCAATTCCCACCTATGAGTGAGAACATGCGGTGTTTGGTTTTTTGTCCTTGCGATAGTGTACTGAGAATGATGTTTTCCAGTTTCATCCATGTCCCTACAAAGGACACGAACTCATCATTTTTTATGGCTGCATAGTATTCCATGGTGTATATGTGCCACATTTTCTTAATCCAGTCTATTGTTGTTGGACATTTGGGTTGGTTCCAACTTTTTGCTATTGTGAATAGTGCCGCAATAAACACATGTGTGCATGTGTCTTTATAGCAGCATGATTTATAGTCCTTTGGGTATATACCCAGTAATGGGATGGCTGGGTCAAAAAACAAACAACCCCATCAAAAAGTGGGCGAAGGGCATGAACAGACACTTCTCAAAAGAAGACATTTATGCAGCAAAAAAACACATGAAAAAATGCTCATCATCACTGGCCATCGGAGAAATGCAAATCAAAACCACAGTGAGATATCATCTCACACCAGTTAGAATGGCCATCATTAAAAAGTCAGGAAACAGCAGGTGCTGGAGAGGATGTGGAGAAATAGGAACACTTTTACACTGTTGGTGGGACTGTAAACTAGTTCAACCATTGTGGAAGTCAGTGTGGCGATTCCTCAGGGATCTAGAACTAGAAATACCATTTGACCCTTTTTTTCTATTCTAATATCAGTATTTCATGCTAAAATTTTCCTTTAACAGGGTTTTAACTGTATTGCATACATTTTGGTATGTTGCATCTGTTAATATTCAGTTCAGAATATTTGCTAATTTCCCTTGTGATTTCTTCTTTGAACCATAGGTTAGTAAAAGGGTGTTGTTTTATTTCCAGATAATTTTAAAGCTGTCATTCTTTTATTGATTTCCAGTTTAGTGCTTTGTAGTCAGAGAATATGCATTGTATGATATCAATCTTTAAAAAAATTTTAAGCCTGTGTCATGGCCCAGGAAATGTTATTTCCTGGTGAATGTTCCGTCTGATTTGAAAATAATATATATTCTCCCGTCATTGAGTAGAATAGTCTATGAATGTCAATTAGGTCAAGTTGTTAATAGTGTTCTCCTATAGCCTTTTTGATATTTTACTTGTTTTATTACTTAATTATGAAAATATCCAATAAAATTGTGGATTTGTTTATTTTTCTTTCAGGTCTGTCAGTTTCTTATTCACATCGTTTAAGGCTGTAACTGTAGGTGCATAGTCATTAATATTAGTAAGTATTTATGTTGATTTGATCCCTTTATCATTATAAAATGTTCCTTCCTATCCCCAGAACTATCTTCGTGGGAAATGTACTTTCATATTAATATAGCCACTCCAAATTTCTTTTCATTAGTATTTATATGGTTTATCTTTTGCCAAATTTTTGCCTTTAATTTATTTGTATATTTATACTTAAAGTAGTTTTTATGTAGAGATCTATTATTGGATATTACTTTTTTATGGAGTCTAAAATCTCTGATTTGCAACTGAAATTTTAAAATCATTTACATTTTATTATATGATTGTATTGAAATCTACCATCTTGTTATTTGTATTCTCTTTGAATATGTTCCTTATTTCTTCCCTCTTTTCTGGCCTTCTCTTGGCAGCACATTTTTGTTTAGTATTTTTATGATTCCACTTTATTTCCACTATTGGATTATTAAACATAACATTTTGTTTTATGTTTTTAGGTTTGTTCTAGGGTTTACGATAAAATATTTATCTTGTCACATTTTACCTTTAAATATCATACAACTTCCTGCATATAGCAAGAGCCTCACAAATGGCAGTGAATTATCTCAGCTTTTGTTTTTCTGAAACTTCCTTTATTTTGTTTTCATTTTGGAAAGATATTTTCACTGGTTATAGAATCTCAGTTGACAGTGTTATACTTTGTTTTAAATATGTTGCTACAGTGTTTCCTGGCTTGCAAAACATATAAGGAAATATTTTGAGGTCATTCTTATCTTTGATCCTTGGTACATACAAAGTCTTTTTTATTCTAAAGCAGCTTTTTGGATTTTTTTCTTTATCATTTGTTTTCAGCAATTTGATTCTGATGTGCCTCAGGATAGTTTTCTTTATTCCGTTTGCTATCCATTGATTTTATTAAAATTATAGTTTTTAGTTTTCATAGTTTGGAAATATTTTGACTAAAGTTTCTTTCAATATTTTTTCTTCCTTTTCCATTCCTCTTCTTTTTGGAATCCAGTTACATATATATATATATATATGTTCATCTTTTTTATATTTTTCAGGGCTCATTGATGCTCTGTGCATTTTTTTCCTGGTACTTTTTTCTTCTCTGTACTCTCTGTGCTCCAAAAAATTTGCTTGCATTGAAGTTCACTGATTTTCTTCTGCAATATCTATAATCCATTAATTTTATCTAATATATTTTTCAATGTGATTTTTTATTTGATTTTATTTATAGTTGTTTCATTTATTTATTTTTTGAGACGGAGTTTCACTTTTGTTGCCCAGGCTAGAGTGTAATGGCATGATCTCCACTCACTGCAACATCTGCCTCCTGGGTTCAAGCTATTCTCCTGCCTCAGCCTCCTGAGTAACTGGATTACAGGTATGCACCACCATGCCCAGCTGATTTTGTATTTTTAGTAGAGATGGGGTTTCTCCATGCTGGTCAGGCTAGTCTTGAACTCCAGACCTCAGATGATCCGCCCACCTCAGCCTCCCAAAGTGCTGGGATTACAGGTGTGAGCCACTGTGCCTGGCCTCATTTTTTTTTTAGTATTATCAATTTATCTCCTAATCATGTTTGTATGTTACCTTTTTTAGCGTTGATCATTTATAATAGCTATTTTAATCTTCTACTCTGTTAATTATATTATCTCTACCATTTATGAGTCTATTTTTAGTAAATAATTTTTCTCCTGGTTACACATGTCCCATTTTTGGGCTTCCTTGTATGTCTAGTAATTTTGACTGGATGCTGGATATGGTAAATTTTATATTGTTAAGGCTGAATGTTGTATTCCTTTAAAAATGTTGAATATGTCCTTGCTGATAGTTATTGGCAGTTTGGCTTGAACTTTTTGAGGCTGTTTTAAGATCCACTCTTTCAGAGTGGGTCTAGAAGAGCCTTTTTCTGGAACTAATTTCTTTCATCCCATTTCTGAGGTGCATCTGAGTGGTACTAAATGTACTCAGCGGTGTCTCTCCAGTTTGGTTGTAAAAAACACTAATAATTATGTGTGAGTCTCGGGATTGTTCATCTTACAGCACCCCAGTAATTGTTTCTTCCTCCAGAGTTGTTCTTTCCCAGCTCCATGGGCTCTCATCATATACTTCTGCAGATAAATATTTTATCAAAATGTGAGGAAACATCTATGTGAATTTATAGAGTTTATTCTCTGTGTATATCTGTCCTCTTGGGTACTCTGTCCAACAAATTCTAGTTGCCTGAAATGTAATCTCTGTCTCCTTAATTTCTGAAGATTGCGAAACTCTTTCTGTGTCACAGTTCAAGACCTATCCCAGGAGAGAAAAAACCTAGAGAGTGGTAGGGTTCACTTCTTTTATTTCTCTTTTTTCAGGAATTAAAATTCATTGCTACTTTTGTTTAATGTCGGAATATAGGTATTTCCTAAATTTCATTCATCTTTCTAGTTGTTTGTGGTGAAAGGTTAATTGCAGACTCTTAGTGCCTCATGGCTGGAAGAAAAAATGAGCAGGATATTCTAATAAGTAGTAAAAACTCCTAACCTAAGAAGTTTAGCTACTGCAATTATGTACTAATCTATGTCTAACCTTCCTAGAATTCAAGCATTATAAGGTACATAACTTCTGTACATATTCTTTTTTTTTTTTTTTTTTTTTGAGACAGAGTCTCGCTGTGTCGCCCACGCTGGAGTGTGGTGGTGAGATCTTGGCTCACTGCAAGCTCCGCCTCTTGGGTTCATGCCATTCTCCTGCCTCGGCCTCCCGAGTAGCTGGGACTACAGGCAGCAGCCATGTAGTCCATGCCCGCCTAATTTTTTGTATTTTTAGTAGAGACGGGGTTTCACCGTGTTAACCAGGGTGGTCTCGATCTCCCGACTTCGTGATCTGCCCGCCTCGACCTCCCAAAGTGCTGGGATTACAGGCATGAGCCACCACGCCTGGCCACGTATTCTTTTAAAGTATAAACTCACAATTGGCTTTCTATACCATCAAGTATATTTAAGAATTTTCTTTTGCATTAAAAACATTCCAGATTAGAGAGAAAAAAAATTATTTATAGAATCCCTAGTTCTCCGGGCATTTATCTTTTTTTCTGTATTTTTAAAACTACTTTCTTACAGTCTTAAGGGATATGCATGATTATTTCTCAGCTTTCCCATCCTTCATCCTGATACTCTTCACACTGATAGTACTCAGAATTCTATCATTCTACTTCACGATAATTTTTTCCTTGTTCTTAAGAATTAGGTCCAAGTTAGTCTTTGCCCTCACTTCTTCCACAGCCCACTTTGAAAGAAAGTGATTATCAGGGCAGGATTTACCAGTGCTCTGTTTTTAGAAGAATGGGACATTGAGCAGACATCTGTCTGCTCGCGAGAAGCTCCCCATCCTTTTTATATCTTGTCTCTAGTCCAATTTTGTAATCTGCACGAGGGAAGCATTTTTGAGGCAGTTTAATGAGGAACCATTTTGAGGCACAGAATAAAATATATTCTCTTATAACATTTACCCTATTTGTCTCTTTATTTAATTTCATCCAAATGGCTTCCAAATTCATTTTACTGATGTTTACTGATGGAATAGACATACGTAAATAGCTTTAGTATGGAATAAATCTCTTTCTAGATAGCAATGTGTCATCCTTGAAGACATAGTTGAATAATGATTATCTGTTATTTTCCTCAGAACCCTTGCCCTTTATTATATTACGTGGCAAGAGTAAGGCAGCAAAATACAGGCAACAATGCCAACAGCCATCACCCCCTTGATTAGGAGGAAAAGTCTCAGGCTTTAGGAAAGATGGTTTGTTAATGTAAATGGAGGAAAACAGGAGTGGAAGCAGTTGTTTTCCAGCATCTGGTAAATATAAACAGGGCCCATGCTTCTATTATTGATTAGAATTTTGTGAGTCTTAATGATTTGAAAGCTGCATTAGATTTTCCATGACCATAATTTTATATCAGACACATATTGACTCCTTCTGGGAATGTATACAAAGTTTATAGAAAAGGAACGTGTACATCTGTATTAAAAAGTATCTGGTTGTGTGTGTCCTATATATCAAATGTGAAAGGACCAAATGCTGACAGGCGGATTGGAAGATTGGGGTACAGAAAGTAGTCAGAGCAGAAAACTAAAGTGGGTACAAAAGTATACAGTTTTTTTTTAAAGCACCTAAGACCAGCAACCTTTACACCTCTTGCCACACACACATAATCGATACTGATATTTAAGCATCCTAGGTGTTAATTTGGATATTTAAAAAACCAAACAGGGCTTTTAGTCTGTCTTTCAATTTTTTTTGTTCAAACTCAGAAATATGTTCAATGTATGGAAAGCTCGCCATGTGTTTGGGCAAAGTAGTGAAATTAATAGGTTTCACCATTCCCATATAATTAAGGACAAGTTCATGATTGATTTTAATTATTGAGTGTGAGGTTTTTTTCTTAGATAAGAGATCACTTTTTTCCCTAATGCTTAATGAACTGAAATTCATTTCTCCCTCTTCAAGGAACATGAACATTATTTCCATGATACTATATGACAGATGTGAGATTATTATTTGATATTCTGTAACTCAGTGGCTATATTCAAGTGATTTGGTAGCATTTCCCAGACCATCGTGCATATGTAAAACACACACACACACACACACACACACACACACAGAGAGAGAGAGAGAGAGAGAGAGAGAGAACACAGTGGCTTATTAGAGACTAGACTAGCTATATACTTGAAATAAGAATGAATTTTATAAATATCATCCTAGTGTTCAAAAAGTATTGACATATTATCTTGGGAAATGCTTATGATAAATGACACATTTTAAAAGCAGGACACTAAATTGTATTCCTCAATATGATTAAAACTGCGTAAACCAAACTCAAAAGCATATGGAATATTAGATGAGACTTCTAGTTAAATATTATAAACTGAATGCAAGCATTTTCCTGTGCTGCCTCCTGAACCCAGAGCAAAATAACAATAAAATAGTTGATTAAAAACAAACAAACAATAAACCAAGAAGTCAAAGAAAATGTGGTTAGAGATGCTAGAAGATGAGAGGCTTCATTTAAATTTTAGATTCTGGAAAGCAGATAGACAAGAGTAACTGAATTGAAAAACCGGAGAAAGCTGAGGAAATAAGGGAGAAATAAGAAGGAGGCCAGTTCATGCCTCCACACTCTATAAAGACTGAGGAATTGATAAAGCTGATCATCTTTGATGGCAGAGGTTCAGAATTGCTTAAAAGTCTATTTTAAAAACATTTAGACCCTTTATGTATCCTTGCTACCTTCACAGTCAGGAGACAATCCCTAGTAAAAGACAAAATTTATTGAGAAGAAAGTTAAACTAGAGGAAGTCAAGGTATTCAGATAATTTATTGAATGGGTCATAGTAGAAAAAGAGAGCTGTTAAGTGACTGAAAGATCACTCCTGTTCTATTTTCTTCTACTTATCTCCAAGAACACAGCTTGTCAGATCATATACTTTTTTAAGACTGAAGGCTGAATTCCTCTCTATTCTGGCTTATGAAAAAAGGCCTAAGATATTGACAAGTGGAGATTCCTTCACAGAACAGCCAGGCTGTCTTCTAGTAAAGCCCATCACCCACTTTCACAAAGAGCTTCCAGTCAGCTTTTGAGACCTTCACATATTGACATGTTTGGAAAGCCAAGAATCACCAGCCGTTTGACAACAACCACTGCAATTAAGCATAGAGACCAGATCAAATGGGAATAAAAAGAAACACCAAAAGTAGTCATTACCAAAACCAGAAGACTCCAAATCATTAACATCCTCAGAGATATGAGAAAAGTTATTACATTCAAAAGTGGGTCAGGTTGCTGTACTGAATTTAAAGATATAATAGCTGATATGTAAAAGTCAATAGAATGGCTGCAGAATAGGTGAGGATATCTTCTGGAAATTAGAACAGAAAGACAATGAGATGGAAATGAAAAGAAAAGATAAGAAAATTAGAAGATCAGACAGGAAGATCAGACATTTACATCTAACAGAAATTCTAGAAAGAGAGAACAGAGAAAGTAAAGACGAGAAAATTATTAAGGAATTATCCAAATAAGAATTTCCAGAACTGAAGGATAGAAATTCAGAGTGAAAGGGCAACTGGGTGCCCAGCATAATAGATGAAAAATGTGTTCCACACCAAAAGATATCATCACAAAGTTTTAGATTATCAGGGGTAGAACTACAATTCTAAAAGCTTTCAGAGAGAAAAATCAGGTCCATACATACAAATGGGAATTAGAAGGCAGCTAGAAAACAATAAAACTATGGCTTCAAAATTCTAAGGGAAAGTGACTTTTCAACCTAGAATTTTATACCCATCCCAAATATCAATTGAAAGGAGACCAGAGAGTCTAGATTGGAGGTGGAGGACAAAGGGCTTCAGGAAGGGTGACTCCAAAAAACAACAAAATAAGGAAAAGAAAAGAGTAAAGGAAAAGAAGTGGATAGATTTTCCTGATGTAATTAATTAAATTCAGATTTTGCTTCTTTCAGATAATTTGAGAATAAATTTTTAATAACATAGAACATGAAGCAAGCAGAAAATCAAGGAAAATATTTATACTGTGTAATACAAAAAGTTGTACAATAAAGAAAATGTAATCAAAGTTAATTTCATGGCTTAGTTGTGAATATTATTTGCACAGTCATAATAATATACTTATGGAATATATGTATTGAGTTGTGATATAATTCTGTTGGGATAATTGAGGGAGGAGAAGTGCATCTTTGGGAGGCAAGGGGCAGGAAAGAAACAAAGGTGTGAACTTTCGTCTTCCATAGGAGAAAGTCAACAGATAATATCTAACCTTTTTTTTAAAATAGAAGACAAAAATTTAAATTTAGAATTGCACCTGGGGAACAAAAATTGGGAAGTAGAAGTGTGGGGAGTAGATGGCTGTTTTTATAAACATTATAGATGTTCTATTTTATTAAAAAAGTAAAGTCTTTTATAAAAAATAAAAATAAAATTCTGGATAAATTCAGTGTCTTCATATCATGTAAGAAATGGATGATTATTTTTCTTTCTAATTACAAAGTTTCTATAATTTACATGAATACATTTTTAAGAGGAAAAATAACATACTTCAAACTTTTAAACAACTGTACTTATCTGGGCAAAAAGTATATCTTTAAACTGTTCACTAAACTAATTTAAAGTATTAATAATGGGACATATCACATGCTAATGAATATAAGAACATAATATATATAAGGTGACAACTCCTATTTTTAAACCATTGAAACAACATAAATATGAAAATGAACTATTCACAATTAGCCAAGCACAGTGCTTTTACATCTTTTTTTTTTTAATTATTATACTTTAAGTTCTAGGGTAAAAGTGCACAAGGTGCAGGTTTGATACATAGGTATACACGTGCCATGTTGGTTTGCTGCACCCATCAACTCGTCATTTACATTAGGTATTTCTCCTAATGTTATCCCTCCCCCAGCTCCCCACCCCATGACAGGTCCCGGTGTGTGATGTTCCCCGCCCTGCGTCCAAGTGTTCTCATTGTTCAATTCCCACCTCTGAGTGAGACCATGCGGTGTTTGGTTTTCTGTCTTTGTGATAGTTTGCTGAGAATGATGGTTTCCAGCTTCATTCACGTCCCTGCAAAGGACACGAACTCATCTTTTTTATGGCTGCATAGTACTCCAGTGCTTTTACATCTTAGCTTGGACCTATACAAAAACTTTCAAAAGCTCATTCAACTTTGAAAACACCATTAAGGGTTGTGAGGGCAATCTGGCTGTGACATCTGTCACCTTATTGATTGGCAGGGTTGATTCAGCTGATCTGGCTAGCTAGGTGGGTGTCCCCTTTCTACCTCACTGCTCCAGGTGCATCCCAACCAAAGCCCTGGGATTGATCAGATCCTTCCTCCATAGAAGAGGACTGATCTGTCAAGGGTGTCCAAGTAGCTGTACTCCCTTGCTAGAACCTCCAAACAAGCTCTTAAAACATCATTAAGGTTAAGAATATTTATTTATTTATGAGATGGAGTCTCACTCTGTCACCCAGTCTGGAGTGCAGCGGCATGATCTTGGCTCACTGCAACCTCTGATTCCTGGGTTCAAGTGATTCTCCTGCCTCAGCCTCCCAAGTAGCGGGGATTACAGGTGTGTGCCACGATGCCCAGTTGATTTTTTGTTTGTTAGTATTTTTAGTAGAGACAAGGTTTCACCATGTTGGCCAGGCTGGTCTTGAACTCCTGACCTCAAGTGATCTGCCCGCCTCAGCCTCCCAAAGTGCTGAGATTACAGGCATGAGCCACCATGCCCAGCCTGGATTAAGAAAATTTAAAGGGAAAATAATCAAAGCCTAACCAGCTTTGGGATCATTCATATTTACCTCCACTATCCTTTATCAATGCATAAACTCATGGTTTTACTTAGTCATATTCTGTGTATACCTGTGTAATTTTTTTTTTTCCTAGAAGAGGTCTTGCTAGTTGTAGAATTGGTATGAGCTGTAAAGTCCCAGGAAGGGAAAGTGGCAAAAATGCTGTAGTTCCCTGAGGCTTCCATTTCCTCATCTATAAAATAAATCCAGTAGCTCCCTTAAAGGAGTAATTGAAATAATATATTTAAATCACCTACTACAGTGCCTCACTTAGAGTAAGCATGTAGTAGGTATTTTTCCTTTCCTTACCACACTTGCATATTTTTTTAAAGCATTAAGAATCATCCTTTGCATATGATAGATAGTGAGCAGATAACTGTGATATAAAAATGTCATACTGTTGAAGCATGTTATTAATCTGATCTTTAGTTTTCTTTTACTCAGGCTAAGAAATTTCAGATGCTAATAAAAGATTTTATAAAGGACTTAATATTTGTGGATATATTTATCTCTGGATTCTCTCCTCCAAGTTCTCTGCTCTTTGTGCTCATGATGACCCTTAGTGGGAAGAGACTGCTTTTTATCACAGATGGAAGATGCCAGATACTGTTTCCCAACATCCCTTGCTGTCAGAGAATGGGCAAGTGACCCAATTCTGGCCAATGAGAACTGAGAGGAATGTGCTAGGAAAGCTTCTAGGAACAATTTTCTTCTTCAATAACGTAGAAGCCCTCCCCTTCTTCTTGCTTTTTTCCCTGACAGAAGCATGAGGCTTGGAACTACAACAGCTGTCTTGAGGCCATGAGGACAGGCCAAAAGAAAAGCAGAGAAACTGAAGCTAGTGCTACTTACCTGCACCTTCTGGTTATGTGAGAATAAACCTCTATGATTTAAGCCATTTTAGTCAGAGGTTCTGTACCTTGAAGCCATAGAAACTTTTCACTATATCCATGATAAGCTTATAGTGTACAGCCTTGTAATGAACACAGCAATGTAATAATCGATGCTAATAAAATGGGCAGATTAATGCCCACTTTTCTATTTTGTTTTTATTTACTAGCTAATCAAGAAATTTTCTTTCTGGTTAAGCTAAATCATCATATTACCCATTCTCTACATTGAGTTGGGTGACAGCGATTGCCTTCCAAATTTGAGATACCTTTATTTGTCTGATTTAAAACAGAAACCTATTATTGTTCAAAAAAAAAGAAAAGAAAAGAAAAAGAAAAAAGTCATACAATTCAGAAAGTTTTACAAACAAAAGAAGCAAAACTCCTTCTTAGTTCTACTTCTTAGAGAAAACAATAGTTAGCGTTTTGCTGTCTTTCCTTCCAGAGTCTTTGTATCTGCATTGGCTTTAGTTATTGTTGCTACTTGCTTATGTTATGGCAGGATCAGATTACTCCAGAGAAAACACTGGTGTTGCCAGGTGGCTGTTGGAATCCTGAACTTCCTCTATTGACATAGTCAGAGGAGCCACAGCCTGTTGGCATACCTGGAAGCCCTACCCCAGTGATCTGACATGGAATCTGTCCAGCCCACTTTGGAGAAGTAATCAGGCTTATACTTGATGCACTGGTTTTTGTTTTTTTTCTTTCCTCACTCTTTTCAAATCTATTCTCAATACTCAAGGGAGCAGTGTTCACCAGGGATCTGGAAGTTCCCACAGAAAACGACATTTACTTATTTATTTATTGACAGAGTCTTGCTCTATTCCCCGGGCTGGAGTGCAGTGGCATGATCTCGGCTCACTGCAACCTCTGCCTTCCAGGTTCAAGTGATTGTCCTGCCTCAGCCTCCTGAGTAGCTGGGATTACAGGCACCCACCACCACTCCTGGCTAATTTTTTGTATTTTTAGTAGAGACAGGGTTTTGTCATGTTGGCCAGGCTGGTGTCAAATTCCTGACCTCAGGTGATCTGCCCACCTCGGCCTCCCAAAGTGCTAGGATTACAGGCGTGAGCCACCGCACCCAGCCGATGTTGAACATTTTATAGAGATCTTTAAAAGATAAATATTACAGGACTTGCTAATATATTTGTATCCAAATATATATATCCAAATATTGGTGTCTGCAAGCACGTAGATGGTATATGAGGAGACACTAGGCTATGTCCCAGTAACAAATGACTCCTGGCATGGACTGAATTGTGGTCCCCCATCCAGCATCCAAATTCACAAGGAGAAGTCCTAACTTCCAGCTTCCTGGGATCATAGTGGAAAAGTGTGGGAAGATGGAGCTCAGTGGGAATCAGATCAAAAACATAAAGTGCAAAGAAATATGGGGAAAAGCGCTTAAGGGATCCCGTCACATTGGACTGAGAAGTCCTGCAATGAAGATTTTATGAGACATATTTGTCTACATAATAGCCCCCTCCCCCTTTTTTCTATTAACACCAAACACAGTTCCAAAGAATGTACTTTGGGAAACATTCCTGTTGACAAAGTAAAGACTGTCCATTAAAGAAAGTCCACAGTAATATCTTCCATCTGACTTAAAACCACAGAATTTTGAGGACTGCTTGAGAGCAAGTAAATAATCTGGTGTAGGGGTTTTCAAACTTTATTTCTTACCAAATGTTACATAGAACACTAATATAAAAAACAAAAGTCCAGACACGGTGGCTCACGTCTGTAATCCCAGCACTTTGGGAGGCCAAGCGGGGGGTGGATCGCATGAGGTCAGGAGTCTGAGACCAGGCTGGCCAACATTGTGAAACCCTGTTTCTACTAAAAATCCAAAAACTAGCCGGGTGTTGTGGTGGGTGACTGTAATCCCAGCTACTCGGGAGGCTGAGGCAGAAGAATCACTTGAACTCAGGAGGTGGAGGTTGCAGTGAGCCGAGATCGAGCCACTGCACTTCAGCCTGGATGACAGAATCAGACTCTGTCCCAAACAAAACAAAAAAACAAAGACAGGCAGAGCTGTCCTGGTTTCACCAGGCCTGAGATTAGTGCCCCATCTTCATTAGTACTTCTAATGTACTAATGTACATCTCCCACAGTCACCCCCGAGAAGCCTACTAATTAGAGAAACATTACCTAAAAAACCACAATCTAAGACAAGCTCCTTTTTCCTGGATGGGAAAATGACAGCTTAGAGAGTTAGACAACTAATGGCACAGCTGGGTCTACAGTATAGGTCTCCAGCCCTAGCAAGCAGAGCGTATTTTCTATTGTATTATGCGGCCCGTGTCCTTGTCCTTCCCTGGTTTGTGTATCTCCCTGTGATTGCTGTGTTTCTCTGTTGATTCCTAATATCACAGCATCAGTGAACATAATGAATTCTGTTCTTCTCAAGAATCTCCCTGGGAGTAAGTGTTGCCCAGAGAAGCATTTAGCCATTACTGGTGCACTAAATAATAGTATCCTAAATGGCATGAACAAGTTAATGTTTCTACCCAAGTGTCAAACATACTGAAAGAAAGTGATTTGGCTACATGGCAGATTCTGCCTCATAGATTAATAGCCTTTTTAAAAAGCTGGTTTATTGCAACTTCAGAATAACATAAAAATGATTTTGAGAACAAAATTCTCAGCAGATTCAACTTTTGAAGATTTGGATATGAACGGGCACAGGCAGCACATTTTTGCCCACTGACTCTGCTGAAAGGTTTTAGAAGCATTTATACAAATATCAAAGAAGCACTAACAACATCCAAGCCTGTGCATGTCGCTTGGCTAAGGCCTCATCTGCTTTATCAATGTGCCCTTGGGAATGGTATTACCATAAAAGCCAAAACTTGTATATTAGGTTTTATAAATAATGAAAAACAAGTAAATGGGATAGCAGTGCCAATAGCCAAAAAGTGCATTGCTCACAGCTGCTTGAAAGCTCTCATACTGTAATGCAGGAATTGCCTTAGTAAATGGTCCCACTTAATATCAACCAATGTTTTTCTTTTACACACATTTACAGAGGTTTGTTTTGCTTGCTTACAAGAAGGAAGGTCATCTGATTTTATAAAAATAATATCATTCTATGCTTGTTATTTATGTACCAGGCTTTTTTCATTTAAAAAGATCAGAAACAGATCTCTAAATATGAAGCTACCTCATTCTGTTAATAACTGCATAATATCTTGTAGCACGAATCTTTGCCAATTTATGCAATGATTTCTGTATTTATAGTGAGGTTGTTTTCTTGTTACGTGACAGCGTTGGATATTTGCAGTCCTTACAATCTTTGTTATGAGGAAAAATACCTTGGTGCGTTAATTGGCATTTCCTGATCAACAGCAAGGCCAAGCTAACTTCTTCTGTTCCTTGGCCATTTAGAATTTTCTTGTCTCTAAATTGATTGTGCAAATATTTGTCTATATTTCTATTTAGGCAATTTAATTTTTGTCAGTGGGTAAAAATAGTTTGCATATTAGAGTTATTTTTTTTAATTGTTTATTTTTCTATTTTAAATTTGTTTATATTTTCCTCCGATAGTCTTAATTGCATTCTGATCACAGCAAGCAAGCTAACTTTCTGTTCCTTGCCATTTAGAATTTTTTTCTAATTGATTGTGCAAATATTTGTCTATATTTCTATTTAGGCAATTTAATTTTTGTCAGTGGGTAAAAATAGTTTGCATATTAGAGATTAGCCACAAGTCTATCTTGTCTTTTAAATTTGTTTATATTTTCCTCCACCATCAAGCAGTTTTGAAGTTCAATGTTGTCAAAATTTTCAATCTTTTCTCTTTTGTTTCTGTATTTTATTTAGAAATCTCTTCTGATCCAGAGACCATAAAGATTTTTTACTAAAAGTCTTTGAAATTTTGTTTTATCACGTTTTATATCTTTGATCCCTCAGGCATTTATATTTTTAGATGGTATGAGGTAGGGATCTGGCATTATTTTGTTACACGAGAAAACCAATTTTCCTTTCATCTTAATTATTTTCCATCTTTAAAGGGTTTTCCTCAAATGCATCTTCTTAGCTGGGTTGCAGGCATATCTATATTATAGTTCACAGGAAGAAGAAAAGGAAATTACCAAGGTAAAAGATTTTATTTTAACTAAGTAAAGCCAGTGTTGCACACACCACTTCCATTCACATTACAATGGCCAGAACTTAATGACAAGACCATAGAAAACAATAAAATATGGCAGGAAAATAACCTTTAGCTAAGCAGCCATGTGCCAAGGAAAAGGTAAGACTGGATTTCAGTAAACAGCCAGAAGTCTCCACCAATATTCATTCCTCCCATCTTTAATAATAGAAGCAAGTTTTATTTAAGAGAGCAATACCTTTAACTGAAATTTTAAAAAGCTCTGTTGCTGCTTGCTATGGTCATGTAATGTAGACTATATACAGACATTGATAGGAGAGATTTCTGGGACAGATGCTTCAAATATAGGTAGATGTCTTGGTATACCATTTTGTCCCTCCCACTCCATTTCTTCCAGTTACCAGGCATGTGTACATTATTGCTGGTGTTCCAGCAAGTATGTTGGGAACATGAGAATATTGAGAATGAAAATCAAGCACTCAGGAACTATAACACATAAAATGATAACTGTTGTAAAACAAAACAGTTTCATGAGCTTGAGGTGGGCAAAAACTACAATTTATAAATGAAAATATTGATGATTGGACCATATTAAACTTAAGAACTTCTGGTCATCCAAAGACACTGTTAAGAGTAAAAAGCAACTAATATACCAAATATGTAAGAAACTCAATTCAATAGCAAGAAAACAAATAACCCAGTAAAAAAATGGGCAAAAGACCTGAATAGACATTTCCGAAAAGAAGACATACAAATAGCCAACAAATATGCTCAACTTCATTAATCACTAGAGAAACGCAATTTAAATCCATAATGAGGTATAACCTCACACCTGTTAGAATGAATGGCTATCATAAAAAAGATAAAAGATAATAAGCGTTAGCAAGGATGTGGAGAAAAGGGAACCCTGGTACACTGCTGGTGAGAATGTAAATTAGTGCAGCCATTTTGGAAAACAGCATGAGCGTTCTTAAAAAACTAGCAATAGAATTACCATGTGATCCAGCAATCCCACTTCTGGGTATATATATAGTCAAAGGAACTGAAATTAGAATGTCAAAGAGATATCTGCAGTTCCATGTTCTCTGCAGCATTATTCACAATAGCCAAGATGTGGAAGCAATCTAAATACCCATCAGTAGATGAATATATAAAGATAATATGATATATACACATAATGGAATACTATTCAGCTTTAAAAAGAAGAAATTTTGTCATTTGCAAGCACATATGAACCTAGAGGAAATTATGAAAGTAAAATAATCCAGATACAGAAAGACACATACTTGGTCTTATTTTCATGGGAAATCTAAAAAAGTTAAATTCATAGGAGCAGAGAGTAGAATGGTGGTACCAGAGACTGGCGTGAAGATGGAGAAAGGGGAGAGGTTGGTTAAAGAGTGCAAAGTTTTAGTTACACTGGAGGAATAAATTTTAGTGGTCTATTATGCAGCATGGTGACTAGAGTTAATAATAATGTGTCATATATTTCAAAATTGCTAGAAGAGTAGATTTTAAATGTTCTCACCACACACAAAAAATAGTAAGCTGGTGAGGTGACAGATGTGTTCATTAGCCTGATTTAATCATATCACAATATATTCACATGTAAACATCATATTATACCCCACTATATCTATCTATCTATCTATCTATCTATCTATCTATCTATCTATCTATCTATCATCTATCATCTATCATTACTATTTGTCAAGTAAAAAATAAATAAATAAGTAAATGTTTTTAAAAAGAGTAAAAAATAAACTGTTTTCTCTGCTTACATGTTGGTGATGGCCATGACGCCCACGCTGAAGGTTGTGGGTTTACCGGAATGAGGGCAAGGAACACGTGGCCCATCCAGGGCGGAAAACTGCTTAAAGGCGTTCCTAAACCACAAACAATAGCATGAGTGAATTGTGCCTTAAGGACATGTTCCTGCTGCAGATAACTAGCCAGATCCATCCCTTTATTTCAGCCCATCCCTTTGCTTCCCCCGTAAGGAATACTTTCAGTTAATCTATAATCTATAGAAACAATGCTTATCACTGGCTTACTGTCAATAAATATGTGGGTAAATCTCTGTTCAAGGCTTTCAGCTCTGAAGGCTGTGAGACCCCTGATTTCCCACTCCACATCGTATTTTTCTGTGTGTGTGTCTTTAATTCTCCTAGTGCCACTGGGTTAAGGTCTCTACGACCGAGCTGTTCTCGGCAATTTCTTCAAACTTTATTGATTTTTGTCCTAGATATGGTTCAAACGTTCCTACTTCTTCACATGAGTAGAAATTTTGTATTGTATGCTGGATTTTAGCTGCTATTTTCTTGAGTATCTGGATTTTGTTGATTCCTTAACAGGGTTTTGAGCTCTATTCTGAAAGGCAGCCAATTTAGTTGAGAATTAGTTTAATCCTTCCAAGTCATCTTTATGTATTTTATCTTTTACTGTGATGTAGCCAAAATACATATGATGTAGCTATATGTATTTTTATCCTGCCTAGGATTCATTATTTCCCTCTCATCTGGAAATAGATGTGTTTCATTAATTATTGAAAATTTCCCATTATTAAATAAGTAAGTATTGCCTCATCATTCTCTTTATTTTCTTCCTTTGGAGAACTTAGATGTGAATTAGACCTTTTCCTTCTATCTGTCGGTTTACGACTGTCTTTCATATTTCTTTTATTTTAGGCTGCATTTTGTGTGAATTCTCAGATCTGTCCTCTGTTTACCTAGTTGTCACTTCAGTTGTGAGTAATCAGATGTTTAAGCTGCCCAACAAGTTTATAACTTCAACACTTCACATTTTTCATTTCTATAAGTATTATTTGGTTCTTTTCAAACATTGCCAGTTTTTTCCCCCTCATCTTGGCCCCAATATCCTCTTTTTCCTGGTACAATTTATCAGTTGGTTTGATCTGGGCTGTAAGTAATAAAAGACCAAGTGCAAATTATTTAAACTATAAGAAGTTTACTCCACACAATAAAAATTTCAAAGATAGGGCAGCTCCAGAGTAGTTAAATTCAGTGGATCAATTATATCATCAAGGACTCAGGGTCTTTCCATCTTTCTGTTCTCCATCCTTAATGTTTGGCTGTGCCTTGGGCCTTTCCCCTCATGGTTCACAAGATAGCTGCAGCAGCAGCTCCAAGCACCTCATCCTCACATAGATTGTCTAGTGGTGGAAAGAGGATATCACTTCAAATGTCCCTGTATATGAACCAAGAAGACTTTTCCATAAACTTCACAGATTTTTCCTCATGTCTTGCTGACTACAATTGTGCCACACACTGTTCTTAAGTTATAAGGAGATGGAATTACCATGACTGATTTACACCAATCACGATCTGTCTCCTCTGACTGGACAGGAACCCAACCTCCCCTGAAGCTCTAGCTGCTTTAAAATCTAAAGTATAATAACATCTGTGATAAGCCAGAAATTGGGAGAAATAGCTGTTTGGTAAACAATCAATAGTATTTATTATAGCATTTATTCCTTTAGAAAAATCAAACTATATAAATATTAATAAATACTTCTTTTAAATAATGGTTCAGATTATTTTATTACTTACATTCTTAGGGTCATAATCCTCCTACATTATCTTTTGACTGTCTCAGAGTTGATCACTTCCCCATGAGGCACGTAATTTTCTTATAACGAGCATAGCAATTGTTTTCCCTGGTGGGAATTTTATAAACACAGAGCCATAAAAGTGGTCTGTGTTTTTATTATGTTTGTTTAAATGTTTACTTCAGCTGAGGTTTCCCTAATCCAAAACCTGTTTTATTTATTTGTTTTTCTGAGATGGAGTTTTGTTCTTGTTGCCCAGGCTGGAGTGCAATGGCATGATCTCGGCTCACTGCAACCCCCACCTGCCGGGTTTAAGTGATTCTACTGCCTCGGCTTCCCGAGTAGCTGGAATTACAGGCATGTGCCACTACATCCGGCTAACTTTGTATTTTTAGTAGAGGTGGGATTTCACCATGTTGGCCAGGCTGGTCTCAAACTCCTGACCTCAGGTGATCCACCCGCTTCAGTCTCTCAAAGTGCTGGGATTACAGGTGTGATCTACCACGCCTGGCCTGAAACCTGTTTTTATACTAACATTTCAACGTGAGGAATGCCATACTAAATGTGTAATATACATTTTTATTCCACCCTATGCGTGGTCTAAATGTAGGGCTTTGATTTCTTACAGTAGACATGTTTAATTTCTACCTGGAGGCTCACAGGGTCAAGCGCTCTTTTGGTCACCCAGAACCAGGGACATAGTTTTTTTCCGTTCTCCTTTTCCAGAAGTGGCAGCCCTTCCAGAATCCTGGTTTTATCTAGAATTTATCCTTCTCAACAAGGCTGTTTTCTTGCTCAAATCTAGGGAAATCTGATCCCCATGGGAGTTGTGCTATGGTGGCCATTCACATCATATTGTAGCTTCTCTACGCTGGTAGGTGCTTGTAGCCTCTAGAAACTGTATTCCATCTGAGCTCTCTGGAGAATTTCCTCTTCGTTTTGAGCTGTTAAGTATTGACTTTTTTTAAACCCATATTTTATCCAGCAGTTCAATGTGCTTATTGTTGAGGGAGAGTGGTCCATATTAGTTCATTTACCATATTAACAAAATGTTTTTAAAACTTTTTTGAAAAACTTCATTTAATCCACTTAATAATTATTTTTTCAGATGATAATTGGGGGTGTGGGTATTTAGAAAAGCTACTTAGAAAAGTTTTGTCTGTTGATTTTGTATTCTGTGTATCTTGTGGAAGAAATAAAAGTTCAATTTTTGGGGGGTTGGTTTTCTGTACATGCAGTCATATTGCCTGCAAATAATAATTTTGTCTCCTATTTTCCAATGTGTATACCTCATACCAGTTTTCTTTTCTGCTTTATTTCATTGTCTATGATTTTCTACGATGAGTAGTAGTGGTGTTAGCGATCAATACGTCTACCTTTACTAGAGGAGATTCTAAGGTGCTTTTTTTTTTTTTAATCGAGTTGTGATGGGTAGGAGATGCACTGCCCATCCCCTTTCAAGGAATGACTTGCTGCTACAATTCCTTCGGGGTTTTCCTCAACTGCAGGGAGCTGCCTCAGCCAAGAGTACGCCCTTCCTGCAGTGCTGAGCATCCAATTATTGATTGAGGCAGGGGTATAAAAGCCAGATTTTATAGGTTCAGTGCAGGACACCGCTGATGAGCTTGCTCTCTCTTTCTGCCAAATCCTGCTGCCTTCTCCCTTCCACAGGGAGTGAATCCTGATAAATATCTTGCACATTGAACGCTGTTTCAGCATCTGCTTTCAGATAACGCAGCCTGAAGTTTTCTTTTCCTCCAGGTTGTTTAGAGTTTATAAAACACAAAAGAATCGCACTGAATTTTATCAAATGTTGACTAGGTATCTAGTGAGATAATCATAAATTTCACTTCTATTGGTAAAAAATGTAATGAATTATACTGTTAGATTTCCATTCTTAAATTCATGGTGGAAAATCTACCTATTTAATTAGAAGCATTTTTAAAAATATTCTGCTATACTTTAGTTGCTAGAAAGTTATTAAGAATTCTTGCCCCTCTTTTCATAAGTCATACTATTCTGTAATTTCTGTTTGTTTATTTTAATTCTATTGTCTTTGTGAGCTTTGGTAGCAGGGTTATGCCAGCCTTGCAGGATAATTTGGGGGAACTTCATATTTTTAATAATGTTCTGAGAGAGCTTACAAACACAGGGGTTACCTGGTTCCTGAACATTTGTTTGCACTCAGCTATAAAACCATTTATGTCTGGGGCCTTTTATTAGAAAGAGGATGAAGTTTTGATTATCATGAAGGTTTTTTTTGTTTCGGCTTTTTTTTTTTTTTTTTTTTTTTTTGAGACAGAGTTTCACTCTTGTTGCCCAGGCTGGAGTGCAGTGGCGCGACCTCGGCTCACTGCAACCTCCCTGTCCCCGGTTCAAGTGATTCTCCTGCCTCAGCCTCCAGAGTAGCTGGGACTACAGGCATGTGCCACCATGCCTGGCTAACTTTTTGTATTTAGTAGAGACGTGGTTTCACCATGTTGGCCAAGCTGGTCTCGAACTCCTGACCTCAGGTGATCCACTCACCTTGGGCTCCACAAGTGCTGGGATTACAGGCATGAGCCACCACTCCCGGCCTATCTTGAAGTTTTATTTGTGGCCTTTCTTTTGTTTTCTTTGGTGATTAATATTTTTCTAGATAATCATCTGTTTCCTCTAAATTTTAGTATTTGTTTTCATAAAGCTTAACATATTATTCTTTTCAATTTTTAAATGTTCTTGATTGTATTTATTTTCTATTTCCCTTCCTAATGAGTTTATGTGTGTGTCCCTTCTTCCTTTTTTTCCTGATCAATCTTAACAAAGTTTGTCTATTTAGTTTTATTATACTCATCAAAGAATAAGCATTTAGTTTCCTTTTAAGAACTATTAATTTCCACTGCTCTGTCACCTGCCACCACTGCCCAAGCCTGAGTGGTTCACTGCACCATGAAGACAGATTCCAGATGCCGGCAACTGGTGCCTCCAATCCCAGACAGTACGTCCACCAAAGCCTCCATGGTTCTGGCCTACAGTGGGGCCTGGATACTTCCTGCATCCTAGTGTGGCTGAAGGAACAAGGCTATGATATAATTGCCTACCTAGCCAACATTGGCCAGAAGGAAGACTTCGAGGAAGCCAGGAAGAAGGCACGGAAGCTTGGGGCCAAAAAGGTGTTCATTGAGGACACCAGCAGGGAGTTTGTGGAGGGGTTCATCTGGCTGGCCATCCAGTCCAGGGCACTGTATGAGGACCACTGCCTCCTGGGCACCTCTCTTGCCAGGCCCTGCATTGCCTGCAAACAAATGGAAATTGCCCATCAGGAGGGGGCCAAGTATGTGTCCCATGGTGCCACAGGAAAGGGGACCGATCAGTTCTGATTTGAACTCACCTGCTACTCACTGGCCCCCCCAGATAAAGGTCATTGCTCCCTGGAGGATGCCGAGTTCTACAACTGGTTCAAGGCCTTCAATGACCTGATGGAAGAATACACAAAAGCAACACGGGATTCTCATCCTGGTCACTTCCAAGAACCCGTGAAGCATGGAACAGAACCTCATGCACATCAGCTGTGAGGCTGGAATCCTGGAGAGCCCCAAGAACTAAGGGCCTCCAGGTCTTTACACAAAGCCCCCAACACCCCTGGCATTCTCGAGATTTAGTTCAAAAAAGGGGTCCCTGTGAAGGTGACCAACGTCAAGGATGGCACCACCCACCAGACCTCCTTGGTACCTTGGTACCTCCTCTTCATGTACCTAAACGAAGTCACGGGCAAGCAGGGTGTGACCATACTGATGTCGTGGAGAACCACTTCATTGGAATGAAGTCCCAAGGTATCTAGGAGACCCCAGCAGGCACCATCCTTTACCGTGCTCATTTAGACATTGAGGCCTTCACCAGGGACCTGGAAGTGCCCAAAATCAAACAAGGCCTGGGCTTGGAATTTGCTGAGCTGGTGTATACTGGTTCCTGGCACAGCCCAGAGTGTAAGTTTGTCTGCCACTGCATCGCCAAGTTCCAGGAGTGAGTAGAAGGGACAGTGCAGGTGTCCGTCCTCAAGGGCCAAGTGTACATCCTCAGCCGGGAGTACCCACTGTCTCTCTACAACGAGGAGCTGATGAACATGAAAGTGCAGGGTGATTATGAGCCAATTGATGCCATCAGGTTCATCAACATCAATTCCCTCAGGCTGAGGGAATATCATCGTCTCCAGAGCAAGGTCACTGCCAAATAGACCCCTGTACAATGAGGAGCTGGGGCCTCCTCAATTTGCAGATCCCTCAAGTACAGATGCTAATTGTTGTGATAATTTGTAACTGTGACTTGCTCTCCCCGGCTGGCAGCATAGTGGGGCTGCCAGTCTCCAGTTTTGTTCCCTGGTCCCCCTGAAACCTGCAAACATCATCATTGAAGGGAAGGGTCGGGGGGGCAGATGCAGTGGGGAGCTATAAAATTACAATTAAAAGGAAAAAAGAACTATTAATTTCCTTTCATTGATTTCTTCTCATATCTTTATTGATCACTTCCTTTCTTTGCCTTGTTTTGCTTTTTTTAATCATTACTATTTATTAATAAATGTGTTTCTCTCTGTATCTTTGGCTGTATACTATTGATAGCACATGGGCTTCTGATAATCATTTATTTACAATTAGCTGGTAATTGAGCTTTTTAAAGTCTGCAACCCACGATTTGCTTAGAAAACTATTTTTAAATTCCGGTTGTATGTCTGACTTAAACATACACATATAAATACCTTTTAATATTGATTTTTACGTTATGTTTGATTATTGTCAAATAATGTAACTTAGTATATTTCCCTAGAATTTGTGGAGTTTTTAAAATAGCCCAATGTTTGGTCCAGAGTTGTATATTTTTCAAGGCTATTCAAAAAACAGCCCAGAGGTCTTTTTTTTTTTTTTTTTTTTAACACCTATTATGCCATGAATTCATAGGGAATAGGTTCCAGCAGCTCATAGCTCCTTCCCATTGGTTCTCACAAAGTGTGCTTCTCTGGGTGGAGCAGGCTGGCGCTTCAGTTGAACCCAGGTACCTTCTCTTTGGCTTCTTTCTTTTTCTGATCATTTTCCTTCACGTGTTTCGGGAAGCTCTCTCAGCTCTTAGAGTGCTTAATGTGCTCAATATGCACATTAATTTTCTTGGCAAGAATCTTGCCCTTAGCTTGTTCGTTTACAACAATGCCAACAGCATGCTGGGGAACATTGTAGACTCTTCCAGTTTAGCCATGGTGACACTTGTGGGGCATTCCTTTTGGAACAGGACCCATTCCCTTGATGTCTACGATATCACCTTTCTTGTAGGTTCACATATACGTGGCCAAAGAAACAACTCCATGTTTTCTAAACGGCCTAGAGAACATACATCGGGTGCCTCTCCTCTTTCCCTTTGTATTTGTTGTCAGGCCTCTGAGCCCAAGCTAAGCCATCATATCCCCTGTGACCTGCACATACACATCCAGATGGCTGGTTCCTGCCTTAACTGATGACATTCCACCACAAAAGAAATGAAAATGGTCTGTTCCTGCCTTAACTGATGACATTATCTTGTGAAATTCCTTCTCCTGGCTCATCCTGGCTCAAAAGCTCCCCAACTGAGCACCTTGTGACCCCCACTCCTGCCTGCCAGAGAACAACCCCCTTTGACTGTAATTTTCCTTTACCTACCCAAATTTTATAAAACGGCCCCACCCCTATCTCCCTTCGCTGACTCTCTTTTCGGACTCAGCCCGCCTGCACCCAGGTGATTAAAAAGCTTTATTGCTCACACAAAGGCTGTTTAGTGGTCTCTTCACACAGACACACATGAAATTTGGTGCCGTGACTCAGATCGGGGGACCTCCCTTGGGAGATCAATCCCCTGTCCTCCTGCTTTTTGCTCCATGAGAAAGATCCACCTACAACCTCAGGTCCTCAGACCAACCAGCCGAAGAAACATCTCACCAATTTCAAATCCAGTAAGCAGCCTCTTTTTACTCTCTTCTCCAACCTCCATCACTATCCCTCAACCTCTTTCTCCTTTCAATCTTGGCACCACACTTCTATCTCTCCCTTCTCTTAACTTCAATTCCTTTCATTTTCTGGTAGAGACAAAGGAGACACGTTTTATCTGTGGACCCAAAACCCCGGCTCCAGTCACAGACTGGGAAGGCAGCCTTCCCTTGGTGTTTAATCATTGCAGGGACGCCTCTCTGATTATTCACCCAGGTTTCAGAGGTGTCAGACCATGCAGAGACGCTTGCCTTGGTCCTTCACCCTTAATGGCAAGTCCCGCTTTTCTGGGGGGGGGCAAGAACCCCTCAACCTCTTCTCCTTCACCCTAAGCGGCAAGTCCTGCTTTTCTGGGGCAGGGGCAGGAACCCCAACCTCTTATCTGTGTGCCCCAATCCCTTATTTCCACGCCCCGACCTCTTATCTCTGTACCCCATCCCTTATTTCTGTGCTTGACCCCTTATCTCTGTGCCCTGATCCCTTATTTCCACACCCTGACCCCTTATCTCTTGACCCCATCCCTTATTTCCATGCCCTGACCCCTTATCTCTGCACCCCGATCCCTTATTTCCACACCCCGACCTCTTATCTCTGCACCCCAACCCCTTATTTCCGTGTCCCAACCCCTTCTCTGCTTTTCTGGAGGGCAAGAACCCCCCACCCCTTCTCCGTGTCTCTACTCTCTTTTCTCTGGGCTTGCCTCCTTCACTATGGGCAAGCTTCCACCTTCCATTCCTCCTTCTTCTCCCTTAGCCTGTGTTCTTAAGAACTTAAAACCTCTTCAACTCTCACCTGACCTAAAATCTAAGCATCTTATTTTCTTCTGCAACACAGCTTGGCCCCAATACAAACTTGACAATGGCTCTAAATGGCCAGAAAGTGGCACTTTCGATTTCTCCATCCTACAAGACCTAAATAATTTTTGTCAAAAAATGGGCAAATGGTCTGAGGTGCCTTACATCCAGGCATTTTTCACACTTTGTTCCCTCCCTAGTCTCTGTTCCCAATGTGATTCCTCCCAAATCCTCCTCCTTTCCCTCCCACCTGTCCCGCACAGTCCCAACCCCAAGTGTCGATGAGTCTTTCTAATCTTCCTTTTCTACAGACCCATCTGACCTCTCCCCTCCTCGCCAGGCCGAGCTAGGTCCCAATTCTTCCTCAGCCTCTGCTCCTCCACCCTATAATCCTTTTATCACCTCCCCTCCTCACACCAGGTCCAGCTTACAGTTTTGTTCTGTGACTAGCCCTCCCCCATCTGCCCAGCAATTTACTCTTAAAAAGGTGGCTGGAGCTAAAGGCATAGTCAAGGTTAATGCTCCTTTTTCTTTATCCCAAATCAGATAGTGTTTAGGCTTTTTTTCATCAAATATAAAAATCCAGCCCAGTTCATGGCTCGTTTGGCAGCAACCCTGAGATGCTTTACAGCCCTAGACCCTAAAAGGTCAAAAGGCCGTCTTATTCTCAATATACATTTTTTAACCCAATCTGCTTCTGACATTAAATAAAACTCCCAAAATTAAATTCCAGCCCTCAAACCCCACAACAGGACTTAATTAACCTCACCTTCAAGATGTACAATAATAGAGTAGAGGCAGCCAAATAGCAACATATTTCTGAGCTGCAATTCTTTGCCTCCACTGTGAGACAAACCCCAGCCACATCTCAAGCACACGAGAACTTCCAAATGCCTAAACTGCAGTGGCCAGGCATTCCTCCAGGCCCACCTCCCCCCAGGAGCTTGCTACAAGTGCCAGAAATCTGGCCACCAGGCCAAGGAATGCCTGCAGCCCAGGATTCCTCCTAAGCTGTGTCCCATCTGTGCGAGACCCCACTGGAAATTGGATTGTTCAACTCACCTGGCAGCCACTCCCAGAGCCCCTGGAACTCTGGCCCAAGGCTCTCTGACTGACTCCTTCCCAGATCTTCTCAGCTTAGCAGCTGAAGACTGAGGCTGCCCGATCACCTTGGAAGCCCCGTAGACCATCACGGATGCCAAGCTTTAGGTAACTCTCACAGTGGAGGGTAAGTCCGTCCCCTTCTTAATCAATATGGAGGCTACCCACTCCACATTACCTTCTTTTCAAGGGCCTGCTTCCCTTGCCTCTGTAACTATTGTGGGTATTGACGGCCAGGCTTCTAAACCTCTTAAAACTCCCCAACTCAAGTGCCAACTTAGACAATACTTTTTTAAGCACTCCTTTTTAGTTATCCCCACCTGCCCAGTTCCCTTATTAGGCTGAGACACTTTAACTAAATTATCTGCTTCCCTGACTACTCCTGGACTACAGCTACATCTCATTGCCACCCTTCTTCCCAATCCAAAGCCTCCTTTGTGTCCTCCTCTTGTATCCCCCCACCTTAACCCACAAGTATAAGATACCTCTACTCCCTCCTTGGTGACTGATCATGCACCCCTTACCATCTCATTAAAACCTAATCACCCTTACCCTGCTCAATGCCAATATCCCATCCCACAGCATGCTTTAAAAGGATTAAAGCCTGTTATCACTCGCCTGTTACAGCATGGCCTTCTAAAACCTATAAACTCTCCTTACAATTCCCCCATTTTACCTGTCCAAAAACCGGACAAGTCTTACAGATTAGTTCAAGATCTGCACCTTATCAACCATATTGTTTTGCCTATATACCCCACGGTGCCAAACCCATACACTCTCCTATCCTCAATACCTCACTCCACAACCCATTATTCTGTTCTGGATCTCAAACATGCTTTCTTTACTATTCCTTTGCACCCTTCATCCCAGCCTCTCTTCGCTTTCACTTGGACTGACCCTGACACCCATCAAGCTCAGCAAATTACCTGGGCTATACTGCCACAAGTCTTCACAGACAGCCCTCATTACTTCAGTCCCAAATTTCTTCCTCATCTGTTACCTATCTCGGCATAATTCTCATAAAAACACATGTGCCCTCCCTGATCCCATCCGGCTAATCTCCCAAACCCCAATCCCTTCTACAAAACAACAACTCCTTTCCTTCCTGGGCATGGTTGGATACTTTAGCCTTTGGATACCTGGTTTTGCCATCCTAACAAAACCATTATATAAACTCACAAAAGGAAACCTAGCTGACCCCACAGATCCTAAATCCTTTCCCCACTCCTCTTTCCGTTCCTTGAAGACAGCTTTAGAGACTGCCCCCAACCTAGCTCTCCCTGACTCGTCCCAACCCTTTTCTTTACACACAGCTGAAGTGCAGGGCTGTGCAGTCAGAATTCTTACACAAGGACTGGGATTGCCTCCTGTAGCCTTTTTGTCCAAACAACTTGACCTTACTGTTTTAGGCTGGCCATCATGTCTCCATGCAGTGGCTGCTGCTGCCCTAATACTTTTAGAGGCCCTTAAAATCACAAACTCTGCTCAACTCACTCTCTACAGCTCTCATAATTACCAAAATCCATTTTCTTCCTCACACCTGATGCATATACTTTCTGCTCCCCGGCTCCTTCAGCTGTACTCACTCTTTGTTGAGTCTCCTACAATTACCATTGTTCCTGGCCCAGACTTCAATCCGGCCTCCCACATTATTCCTGATACCACACCTGACCCTCATGACTGCATCTCTCTGATCCACCTGACGTTCACCCCATTTCCCCACATTTCCTTCTTCCCTGTTTCTCACCCTGATCATGCTTGGTTTATTGATAGCTGTTCCACCAGGCCTAATCGCCACACACCAGCAAAGGCAGGATATGCTATAGTACAAGCCACTAGCCCGCCTCTTAGAACCTCTCATTTCCTTTCCATCGCGGAAATCTATCCTCAAGGAAATAACTTCTCAGTGTTCCATCTGCTATTCTACTACTCCTCAGGGATTATTCAGGCCCCCTCACTTACCTACACATCAAGCTCAGGGATTTGCCCCCACCCAGGACTGGCAAATTTGCTATTCTATTACTTCTCAGGGATTATTCAGGCCCCCTCCCTTCGCTACACATCAAGCTCAGGGATTTGACCCCGCCCAGCACTGGCAAATTAGTTTTACTCAACATGCCCTGAGTCAGGAAACTAAAATACCTCTTGGTCTAGGTAGACACTTTCACTGGATAGGTAGAGGCCTTTCCCACAGGGTCTAAGAAGGCCACCACGGTCATTTCTTCCCTTCTGTCAGACATAATTCCTCTGTTTGGCCTTCCCACCTCTATAGAGTCCGATAGCAGACCGGCCTTTATTAGTCAAATCAGCCAAGCGTTTTTTCAGGCTCTTAGTATTCAGTGAAACCTTTATATCCCTTACAGTCCTCAGTCTTCAGGAAAGGTAGAACAGACTAATGGTCTTTTAAAAACACACCTCACCAAGCTCATCCACCAACTTAAAAAGGACTGGACAATACTTTTACCACTTTCCCTTCTCAGAAGTCAGGCCTGTCCTCAGAATGCTACAAGGTACAGCCCATTTAAGCTCCTGTATAGACGCTCCTTTTTACTAGGCCCCAGTCTCATTCCAGACACCAGACCAACTTGGACTGTGCCCCAAAAAACTTGTCATCTCTACTATCTTCTGTCTAGTCATACTCCTATTCACCATTCTCAACTACTCATACATGCCCTGCTCTTGTTTATACTGCCAGTTTACACTGTTTCTCCAAGCCATCACAGCAGATATCTCCTGGTGCTATCCCCAAACTGCCACTCTTAACTCTTGAAGTAAATAAATAATCTTTGCTGGCAGGACTATGCTGAATCTCCTTAGGCACTCTCTAATTAGATGTCCTGGGTCCTCCCAATGCTTAGACCTTTAATACCTGTTTTCCTCCTTCTCTTATTCCGTTTAGTTTTTCAATTCATACAAAACCATATCCAGGCCATCACCAATAATTCTAAATGACAAATGTTTCTTCTCACAGTCCCACAATATCACCCCTTACCACAAAATCTTCCTTCAGCTTAATCTCTTCCACTCTAGGTTCCCACGCCGCCCCTAATCCCACTCAAAGCAGCCCTGAGAAACATTGCCCATTATCTCTCAATACCATCCCCCAAAATTTTCGCCGTCCCAACACTTTACCACTATTTTGTTTTATTTTTCTTATTAATATAAGAAGACAGGAATGTCAGGCCTCTGAGCCCAAGCTAAGCTATCACATCCCCTGTGACCTGCACATACACATCCAGATGACAGGTTCCTGCCTTAACTGATGACATTCCACCACAAAAGAAATGAAAATGGCCTATTCCTGCCTTAACTGATGACATCATCTTGTGAAATTCCTTCTCCTGGCTCATCCTGGCTCAAAAGCTCCCTGACTGAGCACCTTGTGACCCCCACTCCTACCCGCCAGAGAACAACCCACCTTTGACTGTAATTTTCCTTTACCTACCCAAATCTTATAAAATGGCCCCACCCCTATCTCCCTTCTCCGACTCTCTTTTCGGACTCAGCCCACCTGCGCCAAGGTGATTAAAAAGCTTTATTGCTCACACAAAGCCTGTTTGGTGGTCTCTTCACACGGACACGCATGAAATTCATCATTTTGGCGAATTACTGGAAGATGGCCGTTCTGGTCGAAAGGCAAAAAAACAAAAACATAATTTTCTGTTCATTGAGAACATAGTTAAGAATATAGCTGTTAAATCATTCTTACTAATTGGATATTTTAATTTGCAATGTCATATTCTTATTTAAATTTTGAGTACTTGATACATCAATTTTCTTTTTTTTTTTTTTTTTAGATTCAGTCTCACTCTGTCACCCAGGCCGAAGTGCAGTTGTACAACCTCGGCTCACTGCAACCTCTGCCTCCTGGTTCAAGCAATTCTCTTGCCTCAGCCTTCCGAGTAGAGTAGCTGGGACTACAGGCATTCGCCACCATGCCCGGCTAATTTTTGTATTTTTAGTAGAGACGGGGTTTCACCATGTTGACCAGGCTGGTCTTGAACTCCTGACCTCAGGGGATGTGCCTACCTCGGCCTCCCAAAGTGCTGTGATTACAGGTCTGAGCCACTGCACCCAGCAGATCAATTCTGACAGATATACTACAGTTTGCTGCAATTGCACCTTTTTCCTCCCTTTTTCATTTTCTCGAAGCATTCCTAACAGTATTTCCTTTATGTATTTTGGCTCTATGTCACTTGGGGTATGAAGGTTTGTAACTTTTATCTTCTTGGAGGATCCTACCTTTTCTCAATAAGCCCTTCTTAGTTTAATTATTTGCTTTTTAATTTTGATATGTTTAACTAAATATTGTAACACATTTTGTTTTTTGTTAGTCTTTACCTAACAAAATAACTTTGTCCTTCCTTTTATTTTAACTTTCTGTTTTGCTTTGCTTTTATGTAACCCTTTTGGAAAGCCAGTATGGACTTTCATTATGGACATTTTATTCTTCCTGCTGATAGAATGCCACATCCTCTTTACATCTGTTCAAAGTGGCCTTGAAAAGCAGGGAAATTAGAAAAGAGAAGAAGAAACAAATTGGCATAAGAAAGAGTTTGTCTTTCACAAGAAATTAGAGAAGTTTTGAGTGGCCCATTTGTCTGTATTTCAAAAGGGCTGCTAAGTCCATTTACAATTTGAACAACTGGGCTGAGACAAAGACATCCTGGAAAGAGACCTAATCTAAGGAACTTTTCAAGAGCTGTGCTCAGTAGGCACGCATCAGGCTGTGGGAAGAGGCCTGGGCAGCCTCCCAACTTCCCTCTCTTCTGCCTTGAAGACCAGAAACCAGAAGTGAGAATAAGCAGGTTAAAAAAAAAAAGTAAAGAGAATGTGGGGAGAGCCTGAAGTCAGAGTAAGAATAGAAAGGAGGTCAAGGAAAGAAGAGGTTGAGATGAAAAAGAGGAAAGAAAGAAAGAAAGAAAGAAAGAAAGAAAGAAAGAAAGAAAGAAAGAAAGAAAGAAAAGAAAGAAGGCCAGGCACGGTGGCTCACACTTGTAGTCCTGCCTGGCCAATATGGTGAAATCTTGTCTCTACAAAAAATACAAAAATTAGCTGGGCGTGGAGGCACATGCCTGCAAATAATACCAGCCCTCCATTTTAGGGCTCTGACAAGCTTCTGAAAGCCATATGGTTGTTCTTGAAGCCTCTCACAGAAAATACTAAAGTAAACCAGTTTGTTATAATACTAAAGAGTATTTAGTATTAGAATACTAAAGAATATTTCTTCCAGATGCCAGTGTCCAGTCACTTTCCATAATGCCAAATGGCCTCTCTACTAAAGAATATTTCCATGAGAGAAGTCTCTCATAGAAAATAGTAAAGTAAACCAGTGTGTTAGAATCCCTCATTTTCCCTCATACTTCTTGTATGTGTGGTCCCATGTCCTCAGTTTCAGTTTGACAAAAGGCAGCCAGGAGTAAGTCAGAAGGACTCTGGTCTTGGCCTCTTTGTTTTGTTTGTACACTGGCAAAAAATTGCTGCCGAGTACAGATTCAAATACCTTTGTATGGTTGAGTGCTTTTTTTGTGTTCCTGGGTGACTGAGGCCTTTTTATTTTGGGAGGCATATTGGTATTCATTTCCATTAGAAAGTAGCAGAAAGAAGCCAGATCAATTTTGTCCCACAGAAGGGGAGCAATAAATATTTCCAAAAAATATTTAGGAGGAAAGATCAGTGATAAGCAGGAACCTGTCAAGGAATATTGCATATTCTGTCTCAGAAAATTTGGAAGTGCTTAATGCCCAAGAAATCAGAAAAGCTTCTTGCGTGGTAAAGAAATGGCAATTTGAAAATAATCTATTTCTAAGTCTCAGTGTTGGTACCGTGAACCTACCAAGGGTCTGACATCTAAGTACAAAGGAAAGGGGAAATGAAAAATACAGAAGGAGAAGAACCCGATCTTGTATTAGGCAACACACGTTTTTATTGAGAGTTGTTTGAATTGCCAATAGGTTCCAAAGTGGAAGATCAGTTACAAACTGAGTCACATAAAACAAGAGATCTAAAATAATGTGGCATACCCAATTTGTAGGGGATTGGCTTATGATTTCATTCTGAGTTTTAAATTTTATACAGCCACTTTACTAAGCTAGAGAAACTGGTGGCTCCAGTGCGAGTTTGATTTTGAGCATTTCTTCAATACTCTCAACTGCATAGTGATTAAAATAAATTTACCCCCAAAAAAGACAAAGTTCTCATGAATCCTAGACCAAAGGAACTCACATGAACTTCAGACCAAAAGTCAGATAGATATATGACTCATAGCAATTCATGTGATTTCTGTGGACAATGGCTGCCCAGTCTCTGACCACACTCCTCGGACACTCCTCGAACAGTCTGTTCTCATGCTTCTGATAAGGACATACCCGATACTGGGTAATTTATAAAGAAAAAGAGGTTTAATGGACTCATAGTTCCACGGGGCTAAGGAGGCCTCACAATCATGGCAGTAGGCAAAAGCACGTCTTTCATGGTGGCAGACAAGAGAGAACAAGAGCCAAGTGAAAGCAGAAACCCCTTATAAAACCATTAGATTTCGTGAGACTTGTTCACTACCACGAGTACAGTATCGGGGAAACTAACCCCATGATGCAATTATCTGCCACTGGGTCCCTCCCACAAGTGGGAATTATGGGAGCTACAATTCAAGTTGAGATTTGGGTGGGGACACAGCCAAACCATATCACTCTCCCTGAGATATACCTCTCCTTGTGCCAAGTATAAATCTATTCAATTAAATTGACACAGCAATCCTACTTTGAGTAATCTATTCTAAGAAAATAAAAGCACTAAGATTTAAGTCCAGTAATGTTTACTGAAGCAAAGTTTATAATAGTAACAAGACTGGAAATAACCAAATAACCAATGGCCATGATTAGGAATGGTCAAATGAATGTTGGTACTTCTATTCTGTGGAACATTATGCAGCTATTTTAAAAGAGTTAGATCCTTATCTATTGATGGCAATGCTGTGCATTTTACAGTTTTATAAGATGAGAACAATTATTTCCCCCATTTTACTTTATAGACAAGAAACCCGAGTACAAAGATGGTTAAATAAGTTGCCAAAGATACCAGAGCTAGTAAACAAGGAGCCAGAATTTAAGCCCAATCAGTTTGACTCTAGAACCTGTGCTTTTTATCCAGTTTACAAGTTTCAGAGAAATAGAAAGTAACTTAACATTTGAATAACAATAAACAACCCCCCAAATCATACAGTGTGTTTGTATAAATTTGTATGACTGTGAAGAAAGATGTGAAGAGATGCAACCAGGTTATTAACATGGATTACCTTGGGGAGGCAGGTGTGGGTAGGGACGAATGGAGTGGGAGAACTTATGAACTCTTTAAACATCTTTGCATTGTTCTCCAGGTTATAGACAGCACAAGTCTAATAGTTGTGTCTCTAGTCTAATTGATAAGGTTCTTTGTGCACCCACAATCTATTCCAGAATTCATTCATGCATCCCCAAAATATTTATTGAATATCTGCAACAAGGCCAGGCATAGAGATAAATGTAAGATATCTAGAAGAGCTTCACCCAAGTGTGGAGATGGACAATACAGTATGTGATAAGTGTTAGGACAGCAGTTTAAAAATGGGGGCATAGAGTTAACATAGGCAGGACTGAAGTATGGGGATAGCAACATTCTGGAACATTTCCCAAAAAAGTGGCACCGGACAGCCTTTGCTTGGCAAGCACCTATCATCTTGACTTGACCCATATTACCTCCTTTTCTTTCATTTGATCTTATTTCATTTCTTTTCAGTTTAGTTTCTGGCTTAGACAGGCAACAAGGTAAAGAGTCTGAGCTTTGGGGTCGGAAAAACCTGAGTTTGAAATCCTAATCGGTAATTTACTAGTCGTGAAGAACTTGGAACAAAGTGTGCTTATTTTCTCTAAACTTCCTATCCTTCATCTGTTAAAGGCTGATAATAATAACTACTTTTAGGCTAGGGTGAGTGTCCTGGGTTTTACTGCATTAAAACCCTTTCAAAATTTACAGGCTTAAAGCAACTACATTTTATGCATACATGTTGCTCATGAATCTGCAGGTTGGGTTGGGCTCAGTGGGGACAATTTACCCTTGTTATTAATACACAGCTTTAATTGCTATGGTTTGACTAGGGCTTGAGGATCCACTTTCCAAATGGTTTATTCTCAAAGCTAGCAAGTTGATACTCAGTCCTTTCCACATGGGTCTTTCCATGCGACTGCTTGGGCTTTTTACAACATGGTGGCTAGACTCTAAGAGCAAATGTTCCCCAAAATGGGAAATATGGGCTGCTAACCCTTTCCAGCCTGGGACCAAATAGTACATGGACTCATCGTTATATATGCCATTGCTCAAAATAGTCACAGAGCCCATCCACCTTCAAGAGAAGTACACTGGAATATTTTGAGGAATACAATTGTATACAGTTATGGCCAGAGAAATTTCCCAGGCAAAGAAATGAAGATGCTGGCAGTAGGAAGTTGGGTCTGCATGCACTGAAGAGTTAAGCTTGAGGGAACATGGACAGGGTACCGACATGGCACTACTGCCACCTGATCCATCCCTGAGTGTGAGCTCTTTCAGTTATAGAAATCTTGGACTGTGGGACAAAATAGGTGTCCAAGAAGTGACTCCAGAATGAATGAATGAATGAATGAATGAATATAAGAGTATTCACCCTAAATATAAACAGAAAAAAAGCCTAGCACCTACCATGTCATTGAGCAAGGGTCAACAAACAATGATCAGGGGGCCAAATCTAGCTTACCACTTGCTTTCGTAAATAAAGTTTTATTTACAACAGTACCTATCTGTTTATGTGTTACCTATGGCTGTTTGTATGTTACAATGGTAGAGCTGAATCACTGTGACAAAAACTTATGGCCCACAAAGCCAAAAATATTTATAGCAACTCTTTACTAATCCTTTACAATAAATGCTTGTAGACTCCTGACATAGAATATTGAAATCTGAGCAGTTTACATTCATATTTCTTATCATTTCTCCTTTATTTTCCTATTACATTTGCCTTTTTTTCTTTTCTTTTTATTCATCTATTACTGTGTGCCCAAGGCTTAGGTATAGCTTAAGGGACAAGAAGAAATTTCACTCTAAGATCTAAAAAAGAAGTTTGATACCACTCTTATTCTAACAGATACAGCTACCACAAGTGGGGAAGAAGTGAATAGAGAAGGAAAATTCAGGGATGAAATGGAATTAATCAAATATGGTGTTGCTATTCAACAATTAACTTGACTGCCCTTTTTGCAACAGGGCCTGACAGTGTCATATTTATACCACATTTGGTTGCCACTTGGCTAAGGAGCCTCAGCTGGGTACCAATTAGGGTTCTTAGTGGCAAACAATAGAAACACATTTTGGGCAATTGAATCAGAAACTAATGTATTAAATGATATTTGGAAGCTTTCTTCACATCCAGGAAAGCTGAAGAAGCAGATCTAGAGGCTCCGTAGCAAGAAACATCCAAAGTCCACAAAAGTGATCCCACAAAGTCCACACTGCCTCCACTACTGGATAAGAAACTTAGCCAGTGGTAGTCTCATCACCCCTTCTGGACCTTTGACCTGGCTAAAGAAAACATCACTACTGCCTCTGGAAGGTGGAGGGGGCTCTCCCAGGATCAGTCCCGATAATTGACTATGCACAGTCGCTGATTTCCTGACTCTTTGTGTTGCTAGTTACTGAGTCAAAGTCTAACTCCGAGCACCTGATTGCTGAGCTGTAGGTCACATGCTTGTGTCCTAGTTGTAAGGGAGCCAGGGAAGGTGAGAATCTGGCTTCCAGAGTTGGAAGTACCCGTTCCCAACCCAGATCCTGAACTTTGGAATTTTCCTTACTTTCTTAACGTTTTCATGTCCAGATTTTAGCAAGAGCTTTGAAAGGTGATTCAACTGCTTAATTTTTTTTATTCATCCTTAGCAATATTTACTAAGGGTGGGCTGCATGAAAGCAATAACCTATGCTTTGCTTGTGGCCACATATCTGGTCTGTGTCTGAGCACGGGCTCGCCTCATCAACTACCACATATTAATTGAACACTTATTGGCTGTGTTAAATTTGCCATTTCTCAACTAACTTTAAAAAGCTTCACTATTAAATGCAGAAGAGAACAAGGATGTGAGATCAAGAAAAGGGGCTTTTTATTGTGTTTTTAATTTTTTTTTATTTGCTAAACAGTTGGAGGAAATACGAGCATGTTTTCCCACTCGTAGGAAACACTGTGCATAGAGAGAAAGGTTGATGCTACATGGATAGAGGAGGAGCTGTGGCTGGAGGCAAAGTGTTCATGATATTATGATGGTACTACAGCCCAGGAACAAGGAATACCCATGTCATAGCTTGATATTCATCAGTCTTCCCTGCAGAATTCCCAATGGAGGTGTATTAGTCTGTTTTCACACTACCGATAAAGACATACCTGAGATTGGGTAATTTATAAACAAAAAGAGGTTTAAGGGACTCACAGCTCTATGTGGCTGGGGAGGCCTCTCAATCATGGCAGAAGGCAAAAGGTACATCTTACAGGGCAGAAGTCAAGAGAGAATAAGAACCAAGCAAAAGGGGTTTTCTCTTATAAAACCATCAGATCTCGTGATACTTACTACCACGAGAACAGTATGGGGGAAACCACCATCATGATTCAGTTATCTCCCACCGGCTCCCTCCTACGACACATGGGAATTATGGGAGCTAAAATTCAATATGAGATTTTGGATATCATATCAAGAGGGAACCAAATATGAAGAATAACCAGCAAAAGGGAAACGTATTATACCTTCTTAAATCATTAGACAATAGACAATGCAAGGCTTTCCCAAAACCTATGTTCAAAAACATGGCTAAGACCTGGAAACCTAAGTAAGACTTCCTGCTTCCCCATATGTAAGCAACACACTCAAGTGTATTTGCAAAGGAAGTATGGCCCATACCCCGGTTCACTTACATACATAATCTCATGGCATAGAAAAAAGTGAAGAGCAGTGTTTCACAATCGGCACTAACGACATTTTGGAGCTGCTAATTCTTTGTTGGGGGAGGTGGGGAGGTACTGACCTGTTCTGTGTAGGATTTTCAGCAGCATACCTGGCTTCTACCCGCTAAATGACAGTAGCACACCCACCTTTCCCCGTTGTGATAACCTAAAATATCTCTAGACATTGACAAATGTCCCCTGGGGGCCAAAATCCCCCCGGAAACTAGAGGAGAACAGAATGGTTGGCGGGTCTCTGGGAAGTAGATTCAACTTTGTTCTGAGGCAGGAAAGCAAGAGAATGGTTCCTTTGTGGGTGCATACTTTTAGAATGCAGTACTTCTACCCAGAAGTAAAAAAACACTTGATGACAGCCGGGCGCAGTGGCTCATGCTTGTAATCCCAGCACTTTGGGAGGGCCGTGGCGGGCAGATCACTTGAGGTCAGGAGTTCGAGACCAGCCTTGCCAATATGGTGAGACCCTGTGTCTACTAAAAATACAAAAATTAGCTGGGCATGATGGTGCATGCCTATAATCCCAGCTACTTGGGAGGCTGAGGCAGGAGAATCGGGAGAATTGTTTGAACCCGGGAGGCGGAGGTTGCAGTGAGCCAAGATTGCAGCACTGCACTCCAGCCTCCAGCCTGGGTGACAGAGCAAGACCCCATCTCAAAAACAAAACAAAACAAAACAAAACAAAACAAAACAAAACACCACTTGATGAAAGCCCAGGGGGTCTTACCATGTTGACTAAAATCTCTATTCTTGGCTAGTCAAGGTGGCTCACGCCTGTAGTCCTAGCTACCCAGTAGGCTGAGGTGGGAGAATCTCTTGAGCCTGGGAGGTTGAGCCTGCAGTGAGCTCTTATGGTGTCACTGCACTCCAGCCTGGGTGACAGAGCAAGACCCTGTCTCTCTCTCTCTCTCTCAAAAAATAAAAATAAAAATAAAATTTGAAGAGGAAGGCCATGAAAAAACCCCTCCCTTTATCCTTCTGAGGGAACAGGTGGGCAGAGACAGCTAAAGTGTCCCCTCCACTTTCATCTTCATTTCCTATTGCCTTTCATCCCCCAGGGATGGCAAACAGGGATTAAGGTCCATGGACAGTGGGCTGTTCTCCACTCATACAGGGATAGGGTGAGGGTTCCTGGGACACGAAAATTAAGAAAGACCCAGGCGGCCGGGCGCGGTGGCTCACTCCTGTAATCCCAGCACTTTGAGAGGCCGAGGTGGGTGGATCATGAGGTCAGGAGTTTAAGACCAGCCTGGCCAACATGGTGAAACCCCATCTCTACTAAAAAAAATACAAAAATTAGCCGGGCATGGTGGCACGTGCCTGTAATCCCAGCTACCTGGGAGGCTGAGGCAGGAGAATCTCTTGAACCCAGGAGGCAGAGGTTGCAGTGGGCCAAGATGGCGTCACTGTACTCCAGCCTGGAGACAGAGCAAGACTCCGTCTCAAAAAAAAAAAAAAAAAAAAAGAAAGGAAAAAGTCCCAGGCAAACAGGATCAGTAGGTCAGAGCCCTACAGTATTGTAAAGTAGCTTGGTTCCACCAGACTTGGAGAAATTTCCCCAATATTATACCTGGCTTCTACCCACTAGATGACATTATATTATGTCATCTCCTATCCCTTAGAACCCTCCTAGAATCTGTTTAACTATTGCCCCCAAAAGTCCCTGAAGCGAGTCACAACAATATATTAAGTTAACTTAAAGGTTGCAGATTATTTAAGGGAAAAAATTCACTCCTATTCTATTTTCTATTTCCTGTGCATAATCATGATGTTCAGACTGGCTCACTGGAGTTTATTCCACAAGCCTAAGTAATGCAATAAAGAATGTCCCAAACTTGAAACAATATGAACATTATCCCATTTAATTCACTAGAGAGAAATTAAAGCTGAGAAACAGAATCTATCTCCTTTGGTTGAAATTAAAATCTAAAAGAAATTATGGTCTGTTATTCTCACCATCCTCACTTCTTATTTTCTTTGCTCTCAGCTGGAGTTGCTAAACTTAGAGGAGTTTCAATTCCTTTTCCAGAAGCTGTGGCCCAGAACATCTTCCGCTGGGATGGGTGGAGCTCCCTCCAACACCTCTAAAACAAGACTAATCCAAACCCATTTGTCTCACCACTCTGGTTTTCTGACACTCATAATGGTCAGCAGAACATGCAAGAACATCAGTGGGTTAGCCTATGCCCACAAAATAAAGCGAATAAGGAGTCATGACAGCAATTTGCTTCCAAGCAAAGTTATTTCTCTAGATCTCAGCAGATGGTATAATCCAGACTGCCTTGCTGTTGGCAGTCAAAGAACATAGCAGACACTCAATGTTTTCTTGGGAAAGGTGGGTAGACAAAGAAAACAAGAGAGAAAATAGAAGACATGTTTCAGATTCTGTCTGTCTTGACTGTATGACGAACACCTGTTTCATGAGATGATCACATTCCATTTTGGGGTTTGAAGCAAACCTGCATCCTGGAGGCACAGTGTTTGGGCACAAGCTTTTACATTTCCTCTTCAGCTCATGAACTTTTAAGAATGACACTGAGTTTTTTCCTCTACATCAACCTGACTAATATACAGGTTTCCAATTCTCTTTACATATTCCTTATTTAAAACAAGATCACCCTCATGCCAACTCCTAGCTCCAGCCCACCACCATTGATCTCACAGACTGGACTCACATCTAAGATTTGAGCTTATGAAATGAGCAAGTTAGAACCGGCACGAGACCATATGCTGGTGGAGACCATGATGGGGAGGGGCCAGGTGGTAAATTCCGGGACCTAGGGACAAGCCACATGAATCCAAAGCTGAATTCCACAGTGATTTTCTTTTCCTTGCCTTCTCTTCAAAACAGCATAAAGAGAAACTAGATTTGGAATTACTATTCTAGTGTACTGAGAATTTAAATTCCAAATATTTTACACATTAGTGTTCTCTAGTCCTTAGGAAGGAAATGGCTTTTACAGATTAAAATACTGGCCCACCATCCTGCCTGAGAAATACAATAAAGGGGAAAAAAAGCTCTGGTTAAAAATTACTCCACTTGCCAGACCTAAAACACTTATATATGGAAGCTCTGTTTTGATGTGAGCATTTTCTGACTCCAAAGTATCTCTTTTCCTAAAAACTAATATTAATTTGAGTTACAGTATCAGCTGTCACAGGTGCACCAAGGACCTCATTCTTCCCTGTGTGATACTTTGCCCCCACTACTCATACTTATGTAGATATCCACATGACCCTCACTGGTAGTCAATATGTATGGGCTTTGGGAAGGAGGGATTTTGTATGCTGTAATGATGGCATTACTGCCAAGAATCAAAGGTTCCTTCCCAGATGCTCACTTCTCCCCCTTGTGGGACTTCAGACCAAATATATGCAAGAAGCAATAACCAAATAGAAAATGAAATAATTTTCTATTATTGTTTTGTTGTTCAGGCCTGGAGTGTTTGATGTCAATATAAGTAGAAGCAAGAATTATATACAACCATAAACCTATACTTGTGTATTGTGCAGGCCTGAAGATATGCCACCATACTTCAAAAACCCTCAGGGATTTCTGGAAGATCCAAGAGGGAAAAGATTGATGACAAAACCCATGAGAGCTGAGCAACTCTCAACTTCCTATGAGAAAAAAAGTGAATACTACACCAAGAGCCTTGGAATATTCCCAAACTCAGAAACAGTTGTAGTAAAGAGAAAGAGTTACTCATGGGAAAATTGATTGCATGAAAGAGGCTCTAAACTCAACAAATATAACTAATCCTCATGGAAGTAGAGTCAATACGGAGAATAGATGAAGAATATAGACAGTAACTTTAGATGAACTTGGCAAGATATGTTGTCAAGGAAAAGAAGGCTATTGTGAAAAATAAGCACTGAGGAATTTTGTAAATTAAAGACATAATTGCTGAAACACAAAATTATACTCGATGAAGGGCCGAGTAGCAGGAGGGACACTGCTGAAGACAGAATTAGTAAAGTGGAATGTCAATCTACCTTATTTGTGCAGAATGTGTAAAAGATAAAAAATGAAAGATGTTAGAGAAAAGATAAGAGACTTAGAGGATAGATCCCTGGTGCTCTAATGTCTCAGCTTTAGGAGGAGAATGAAAGAAAGAAAGAATCAAAGAATAGAAAAATCTTCCTGCCTTGGGAAAAGCCTTGAACATTCAGATTAGAAGGGTTTGTCTACTAAATGGTGTGCAAGAAAAATAATTAAAAATACCTATAAAAATAGTGAAAATACCTGCAAATGCCTAGTAAAATTTTAAGTACAAAATGAATATCCTATGTTACTCAGAGAGAATAAAAAAGTACAAAGGAGATAGAATCAAATTGGTCTGTAACTCATTTAAAGTACAGTATGCAAGAGGGAGAAGGAATATGTCCTTAAATTTCTGTGGGAATTCTGGTCCACAGTTCTTCTTTAATCTAAAGCAGTATTTACAGATGATTGCTGAAGAAACATTTTCCGTAAAATTTATCATCTGTAATTATTTCATAAAATATTAAGAAACAATGTGCTCCAGGAAGAATAAAGAGAGGTAAAACATGGAAGAAAAGAAGCAGTAGTGAGCAAAATTGTATCACTATATCTAAAAACTCGGGGCTTCTTTCTTTTGTTTCTTTTTGAGATGGAGTTTCACTCTTGTTGCCCAGCCTGTTGTACAGTGGCACCATCTCAGCTCACTGCAATCCGCCCCCCAAGTTCAAGCGATTCTCCTGTCTCAGTCTCCCAAGTAGCTGGGATTACAGGTGTGCACCACCATGCCTGGCAAATTTTGTATTTTTAGTAGAGATAGGGTTTCACCCCATGTTGGCCAGGCTGGTCTCAAACTCCTGACCTTAGGTACTGTGCCCACCTTGGCCTCCTAAATTGCTGAGATTACAAGCATGAGTCACCATGCCCAGTCTTCTTTCTTTCGAGATGGAGGCTTGCTTTGTTGCCCAGGCCTGGAGTGCTTAATGTCAATATAAATAGAAGTATAATATAAAGAAAATTTGATAACTAAACTTAAGTTTGTACATCATTTCAGAAAAACATGGATGGTCTTGGAAGCAGTGCTTGGGTAGGGTTGTACTGGGAAGATTAGAGAGAGGTTATGGATCCTGAAGATTTTTCATGCTGATAGAAGAATGTAATTTAACATTTTTATTAAAGATTAATTGTTTAGGACCTTTTTAAGAAAAATTTTGAATTCTGACACATATCCATCCAAAAAAGTTTTCAGATAAGAGATTTTAGACCTACGAGTAATTTTTAAGGTATGGCAAGAGATTTTTCTGTCATGGTATATAAGTGCTGTGTTCTGGATAATATTAAAAATTACTTCAAGATAGTGTTCTGAAACTGAGTCAAAAAAGATACTCTTCCCTGCCCCATAAAAGCTATCTTTGTTAAAAGACTACTAGATCAGTGTTTCCCAAAGTGTGGTCTGAGGACCACCTGCCTCAGATGCTCTGAAATGCATTACAGATTTTGGGCCACATTGCAAACTTTCTAAATAAGCTTCTGTGAGTGAGGCTTGGAATTTGAGGTTCATCTTCCTTGGAACTCCCAAAGTTCCTTACATATATCTTCCTTATGTCATTTACCTCGCTCTGCTTTGTGTTTTGTTTTTGTATTATCTCTTCTCCATTACAAGATTCAAAGGTCATCGAGGCAGCAAACGTCCTTGAATACTCTGCAGCTCATAGCATATTGCCTTTTGCAGAGCTATGCACTGACATACGCAATTGTTTCTTCACAACATTATCACCTGTCGAAGTCCAAAAGGAATTGGTTTGTTCAAATAGAACCCTGTGCAAAGAGTTATTTCAGTAAATGTTTGGAAATGAGGATCTTTTTGTTTTTTGTTTTTGTTTTTTTTTTTGCTATTTTTGTTGAAAACAAAAGATAAATTATGGAAAACACTATCTCACCATGATCATTCTCCATTAAAGTTGGAGTTGTTTAAATTTAAGCATATGTAAACTGAATGCATTAATACAATGAAAATAAATACCCTATTGTATCTACAAAGGAGAGGGTGTAAAATAGATTATGGGAGAAATATAACCTCCCCCAAAATAAGCAGAGTAATATTCCCTAGAAGAAATTCCAGACCTTGGCCATGTAGTCATCCTCAATCCTTTTTCATGGTTAATGCCAAGAATAGAGGGGATATGTCTGTAGCCTCCTTGTAGGTCCTAGACCCAAGAAAAGATGAGGGGAATAGTGAGGTAAAGAACTATTTACTGGGGGAGGGCTGGCAAGGTAGTCGAATAGGAACAGCTCCAGTCTGCAGCTGCTAGCAAGACCAATGCAGAAGGTGGATGATTTCTGCATTTCCAACTGAGGTACCTGGTTCATCTCATTGGGACTGGTTAGACAGTGGGTACAGCCCACTAAGGGTGAGCGGAAGCAGGGTGGGGCGTCACCTCACCTGGGAAGAGCAAGGGGTCGGGGAACTACCTCCCCTAGCCAAGGGAAGCTGTGAGGGACTGTGCTGTAAGTGCTATCTGGCCCAGATACTATGCTTTTCCCATGGTCTTCATAACCTGCAGACCAGGAGGTTCCCTTGGGTGCCTACACCACTAGGGCCCTGGGTTTCAAGCACAAAGGTGGGTGGCCATTTGGGCAGATACCGAGTTAGCTGCAGGAGTTTTTTTTCATACCCCAGTGGCACCTGGAATGCCAGCAAGACAGAACCGTTCATTCCCCCGGAAAGGGGGCTGAAGCCAGTGAGCCAAGTGGTCTTGCTCAGTGGATACCACCCCCACGGAGCCCAGCAGGCTAAGATCCACTGGCTTGATATTCTCACCACCAGCATAGCAGTCTGAAGTCAACCTGGGATGCTTGAGCTTGGTGGGGGGAGGAGCGTTCACCATTACTGAGGCTTGAGTAGGCGGTTTTCCCCTCACAATGTAAACAAAGCCAACAGGAAGTTCGAACTGGGCGGAGCCCACCGCAGCATGGCAAAGCTGCAGTAGCCAGACTGCCTCTCTAGATTCCTCCTCTCTGGGCAGGGCATCTCTGAAAGAAAGGCAGCATCTCCCTGGGACGGAGCACCTGGGGGAAGGGGCAGCTATGGGCGCAGCTTCAGCAGACTTAAACATTCCTGCCTGTCGGCTCTGCAGAGAGCAGCAGATCTCCCAGCACAGCACTCGAGCTCTGCTAAGGGACAGACTGCCTCCTCAAGTGAAATGAAGGAAAAAATGTTAAGGGCAGCCAGAGAGAAAGGTTGGGTTACCCACAAAAGGAAGCCCATCAGATTAACAGCAGATCTGTTGGCAAAAACCCTACAAGCCAGAAGAGAGTGGGGGCCAATATTCAACATTTTTAAAGAAAAGAATTTTCAACCCAGAATTTCATATCCAGTCAAACTAAGCTTCATAAGTGAAGGAGAAATAAAATCCTTTACAGACAAGAAAATGCTGAGAGATTTTGTCACCACCAGGCCTGCCTTACAAGAGTTCCTGAAGGAAGCACTGAAATATGGAAAGGAAAAACCAGTCCCAGCCACTGCAAAAACATGCCAAAATGTAAAGACCATCGACACTATGAAGAAATGCAATAATTAATGTGCAAAATAACCAGCTAGCATCATAATGACAGGATCAAATTCACACATAACAATATTAACCTTAAATGTAAATGGGCTAAATGCCCCAATTAAAAGACACAGACTGGTAAATTGGGTAAAGAGTCAAGACCCATCTGTGTGCTCTATTAAGGAGACCCATCTCACATGTGAAGACACACATTAGGCTCAAAATAAAGGGATGGAGGAACATCCACCAAGCAAATGGAAAGCAAAAAAAAAAAAAAAAAGCAGGGGTTGCAATCCTAGTCTCTGATAAAACAGACTTTAAACCAACAAAGATCAAAAAAGACAAAGAAGGCCATTACATAATGGTAAAGGGATCCATGCAACAAGAAGAGCTAACTATCCTAAATATATATGCACCAATACAGGAGCACCCAGATTCATAAAGCAAGTTCTTAGAGACCTACAAAGAGACTTAGACTCCCCACAATAGTAGTGAGAGACTTCAACACTCCACTGTCAATATTAGACAGATCAATGAGACAGAAAATTAATAAGGATATTCAGGTTTTGAACTCAGCTCTAGACCAAGTGGACCTAATAGACATCTACAGAACTCTCCATCCCAAATCAACAGAATATACACTTTTCTCAGCACTACATGGCACTTATTCTAAAATGGACAACATAATTGGAAGTAAAACATTCCTTAGCACATGCAAGATAATGGAAATCATAACAAACAGTCTCTCAGACCACAGTGCAATTAAATGAGAACTCAGGATTAAGAAACTCACTCAAAACCACACAACTGCATGGAAACTGAAAAATCTTCTCCTGAATGACTACTGGGTAAATAATGAAATTAAGGCAGAAATAAATAAGTTCTTTGAAACCAATGAGAACAAAGACACAACGTACCAGAATCTCTGGGACACATTTACAGCAGTGTGTAAAGGGAAATTTACAGCACTAAATGCCCACAGGAGAAAGTGGGAAAGATCTAAAATTGACACCTTAACATCACAATTAAAAGAACTAGAGAAGCAAGAACAAACAAATTCAAAAGCTAGCAGAAGACAAGAAATAACTAAGATCAGAGCAGAACTGAAGGAGATGGAGACATAAAAAACCCTGCAAAAAATCAATGAATTCAGGAGATGGGTTTTTGAAAAGATTAACAGAATAGACCGCCAGACACAGTAATAAAGAAGAAAAGAGAGAAGAATCAAATAGACACAATAAAAAATGATAAATGGGAGATCACCACTGATCCCACAAAAATACAAACTACCATCCGAGAATACTATAAACACCTCTATGCAAATAAACTAGAAAATCTAGAAGAAATGGATAAATTCCTTGACACATACACCCTCCCAAGACTAAACCAGGAAGAAGTTGAATCCCTGAATGGACCAATAACAAATTCTGAAATTGAGGTAGTAATTAATAGCCTACCAACCAAAAAAAGTCCAGAACCAGATGGATTCACAGCCGAATTCTACCTGAGGTACAAAGAGGAGCTGGTACCATTCCTTCTGAAACTATTCCCACCAATAGAAAAAGAGAGACTCCTTCCTAACTCATTTTATGAGGCCAGCATCATCCTGATACCAAAACCTGGCAGAGACACAACAAAAAAAGAAAATTTCAGACCAATATCCCTGATGAGTATCAGTGCACAAATCCTGAATAAAATACTGGCAAACTGAAACCAATAGCACATCAAAAAGCTTATCCACCATGATCAAGTTGGCTTCATCCCTGGGATGCAAGGCTGGTTCAACATGTGTAGGTAAATAAACATAATCCATCACATAAACAAAACCAATGAAACAGAAACAAAAACCACATTATTATCTCAATAGATGCAGAAAAGGCCTTCGATAAAATTCAACACTGCTTCATGCTGAAAACACTCAATAAACTAGGTATTGATGGAATGTATCTCAAAATAATAAGAGCTGTTTATGATAAACCCACTGCCAATATCATACCGAATGGGCAAAAGCCAGAAGCATTCCCTTTGAAAACCGGCACAAGACAGGGATGCCTTCTCTCACCACTCCTATTCAATATAGTATTGGAAGTTCTGGCCAGGGCAATCAGGCAAGAGAAAGAAATAAAGCATATTCAAATAGGAAGAGAGGGAGTCAAATTGTCTCTGTTTGCAGGTGGCATGATTGTATATTCAGAAAATCCCATCATCTAAGCCCTAAAACTCCTTAAACTGACAAGCAACTTCAGCAGAATCTCAGGATACAAAATCAACGTGCAAAAACCACAGGCATTCCTATATACCAATAATAGACAAACAGAGAGCCAAATCATGAGTGAACTCCTATTCACAATTGCTACAAAGAGAATAAAATACCTAGGAATACAATTTACAAGGGATGTGAAGAACCTATTCGAGGAGAACTACAAACCACTGCTCAAGGATATAAGAAAGGACACAAGCAAATGGAAGAACATTCCATGCTCATGGATAGGAAGGATCAATATCATGAAAATGGCCATACTACCCAAAGTAATTTATAGATTAAATGCTATTTCCATCAAGCTACCATTGACTTTCTTCACAGAATTAGAAAAAAACTACTTTAAATTTTTTTTTTTTTTTTTTTTTTTTTTGAGATGGAGCTCTGTTGCCCAGGCTAGAGTGCAGTGGTGCGATCTTGGCTCACTGCAAAGCTCCACCTCCCTGGTTCGTGCCATTCTCCTGCCTCAGCCTCCCAAGTAGCTGGGACTAAAGGAGCCTGCCACTACGCCCAGCTGATTTTTTTTGTATTTTTAGTAGAGACCGGTTTCCCCGTGTTAGCCAGGATGGTCTCTATCTCCTGACCTTGTGATCCACCTGCCTTGGCCTCCCGAAGTGCTGGGATTACAGGCATGAGCCACTGCACCCGGCCGAAACTACTTTAAATTTTATATGGAACCAAAAGAGCCCGTATAGCCAAGACAATCCTATGCAAAAAGAGGCATCATGCTACCTGACTTCAAACTATACTACAAGGCTACAGTAACCAAAAGAGCATGGTACTAGTACCAAAACAGATATTTAGACCAATGGAACAGAACAGAGGCCTCAGAAATAATGCCACACATCTACAACCATCTGGTCTTTGACAAATCTGACAAAAACAAGCAGTGGGGAAAGGATTACCTATTTAATAAATGGTGTTGGGAAAACTGGCTAGCCATATGTAGAAAACTGAAACTGGATCCCTTCCTTACACCTTATACAAAAATTAACTCAAGATGGATTAAAGACTTAAATGTAAGACCTAAAACCGTAAAAACCCTAGAAGAAAACCTAGGCAATACCTTTCAGAACATAGGCATGGGCAAAGACTTCATGACTAAAACACGAAAAGCAATGGCAACAGATGCCAAAATTGACAAATGGAATCTAACTAAACTAAAGAGCTTCTGCAAAGCAAAAGAAACTATCATCAGAGTGAACAGGCAACCTACAGAATGGGAGAAAATCTTTGCAATCTATCCATCTGACAAAGGGCAAATATCCAGAATCACAAGGAACTTAAACAAATTTACAAGAAAAAGACAAATAATTCCATCAAAAAGTGAGCAAACAATATGAACAGACACTTCTCAAAAGAAGACATTTATGCGGCCAACAAACATATGAAAAAAGCTCATCATCACTGGTCATTAGAGAAATGCAAATCAAAACCACAATGAGATCCCATCTCATGCCAGTTAGAATGGTGATCATTAAACAGGAAACAACAGATGCTGGAATGTGGAGAAATAGGAACACTTTTACACTATTGGTGGGAGTGTAAATTAGTTCAACAATTGTGGAAGATAGTACGGCAATTCCTCAAGAATTTAGAACTAGAAATACCATTTGACCCAGCAATCCCATATTGGGTATATAGCCAAAGGATTATAAATCATTCTACTATAAAGACACATGCACACATATGTTTATTGCAGCACTGTTCACAATAGCAAAAACTTGGAACCAACCCAAATGTGCATTAGTGATAGACTGGATAAAGAAAATGTGGCACATATACACCATGGAATACTAGCAGCCATAAAAATGAATGAGTTTATGTCCTTTGCAGGGACATGGATGAAGCTGGAAACCATCATTCTCAACAAACACAGCAACAATAAGCAAGCACCTCATGTTCTCACTCATAAGTGGGAGTTGAACAATGAGAACACCTGGACATAGGGAGGGGAACATCACCCACTGGGGCCTATCAGCGTTTGGGGGGCAGGGGGAGGGAGAGCATTAGGAGAAATACCTAATGTAGATGATGGGTTGATGGGTGCAGCAAACCACCATGGCACATGTATACCTATGTAACAAACCTGCATGTTCTTCACATGTATCCCAGAACTTAAAGTATAATTAAAAAAAAAAAGAACTATTTAGCTACATAGCATGACATACTAATCTGCCCCTGCGCCCTTTGTTTTGTCTCTAGATATTTTATCAAATGTATTGAATAGGAAATGAGCTGACCTTGTGTCACACCAGTACAATTGCAAGGAAATTACACAGGACTCAAAAATTATGGAATACATCATGATGAATGTGTATGGTGGTGCATTTGATGTTGCATATGGTGGAAATACAGTTTTCTCCATTAGATGGGGAGGTGTTAACATGTACAAAAATAAGCATATTTCACTATTTTTTTGAACGTTAACTTTCACTAGTGCTAATATAAATTTCATTTTCTCTTACATCTGGTAGAACAAAGCTCTAAGATGCCATTCTCGCTTGTGTACTTCTGAGAAAATCATTCAGGAGCAGGGTTGCAGCATATTACCCAAGAAAAACAGCCCTGAGAATGTTTATGATTAGGCCACTTGTAATAGATAATTTCTATCTCTATTCTTGACATTTATTCCCCGAATATCAACCTGGGGGTGGTGGTATATCACTCTACTCTCGATTTTGGAACTTTGAGATATTTTAAAAACCACATCTCCATCTGTGATCTGGGGATAAGAGAATAAACTAATAAGCATTGTGCCTGAGTTACACTTTCTAGTACTGTGAAAAGAAGAGGCCACATCAATTGGAAAAGGAAAACAGTCTCGTGGGAGCAACTCTGAGCCTTGTTAATGTAACTTATCATTGGTTCCAAAATAGAACCAGCGGGAATCGTACCAGCCCACTATCTGGAAGCAAATAATTATTCACTGGGAAAGGTAATTAAAATGTGGCAACAAATGAGCATATGTAAGCCATAATATCAGATAAAAAGTATACTGGAAACACAGGAAATAAAGTATAGAATTAAAAAAAGAAGCTATAACAGTGTAAAATTTCCTAGTTATCTCTGCTAGTTTTCTCCTCCCAATTCCAAAATCAATTAAAAATGAAAATGACATGCATCACTTATCAAAATAATATGAAACAAAAGCCTGTTCATGTTTGTAAATACATTATAAAAACCTAGGATTATACCAGTAACACTGAAATACAGTTGACAAAATATTAAAATAATATGTAATATGTACTGCTTTATTAATAAATAAGATCTAGCAGCTGGGGTAACTACCATAATTTTGTTGTAAATTATAATACAAGCTATCTGCAAAACCAGTATGCAATGTGAGCATGTGAGTCTCCATTCTGTGTCTCCTGACACGTTTTTCCACCATCAATCTGAGGGCTAACACATCTGTTTCTGATATGTGGACTCCTGAGAAGAGAAAGCATTGAGAATGGTCCTGACCATTTCTGTCCTCCCCTCCAAGGTCTCTGAAACTATGATGCAGCAAGTCATTTTGATTATGAAGTTGTTTGTGGGTGCAACCAATCATAAAAGGTTCCTTGAGACTTTTCATAAAATAAGCCCCAAGACTCTTCCAATTCCTTTCTCACAGTTCAGTGCAACCTAAAAGTTGCCACCGGATTTAAAAAACCCTTGTAACTATGACTTGTGACTACTAGAGAGTCAGACTGCCACAGTGATTTCACTCCCACGTGGAAAGCTAACTAGTCTCTGATGCCAGCCTTGAGAGAGTTGGGGATTGGCTAAGCAGTGAGGCTATCCTCATGGTGATGAGGAAACCAACTTATCCCCATCCATCATTATCCTTCATCATGAGTGGCCAGATGTAGATGTCCATCCAATATGAACTAGTAATTAGAAGACTTGTTCCCTCTCATGCTGACACGCACTTATGATTGCAGTTGATTCTCAGTGGGTTCTACGATCCATTCTGCATGGCCTAATTAACCAAGAATACAGAAAAAGCATGGAGAACAAGTCAATGGCAGGTGCCTAGAGCAGTAGCTCTCAAACTGCCACATGTCGCAATCACTTAAGGAGCTTTTGAAAAACTCTGAGTCTAGAACATGCCCCCATACCAAATAAATCTGAATATTTGGGGGGGGATCCAGGGATCAGTACATTATTATTACAATTATGAAAAAAAAGGAAGACAATTAAGTAAAACGACTATCTCATTACCTCTTTGGGTGGTAGGACCACGCATTACTTTTTTCCACTTTCTAATTTTCTTCGCAATTTGAGCTTTTTGTGATAAATGTGTATGGCTTTTATTACATGTAAGTCATCAATCACCTTTTGCGTTAACAAACACATTGTATTTCATTTTTTGAGGGTGTAAGCAAAATAGTAACCATATCAACCAGTTTTCTCAGTACTTTTATGCCTCTGTGGATGAGCCCAAGAAGCTCATGGAAGAAGTGGAAAAGCTGATCCATACCTTCAAAGATTTAGTAATGATGACATCAGTGAGAAATCAAATGAGGATCTGGTTTCCATAGGGCCACCGATGAATAATATCTCAAGAGTAAATGAATATTGCAGGTGGCTAGTAAATGGCAGTTGCAATGATATCACCTGCAAATCCTTCAGGTTTATACCTGATATGAAATTATGATTATGTGACAAGAGCAAATCTTTCTTATGCAATTGGCTGTTCCTTGAAGATTTTGACTGAGGAATCAAGATACGATACATATTGCATTTCAAAGTGTGTTGCTAAAACAAAATACAAATTTTCAGAATAAATATCTGAACACCAATGACAGAACTCATCCCTCACACACATTAAAAATATAAAGAGGATGAAGTACATAGAGGCTGAAGGTGAAACTGGGAGGAGGATTTTGGAGATAGATGTTGGAGTGCTAGATACCTCAGCAAGGGTGAGGAATAGAAGATGTTTCCCACTTAATGGTTTTAAGGAGCCCACATAGAGAATTCAAGATGTGCTACATTCAGTTTAAGGCAGCAGTGTCCAATCTTTTGGCTTCCCTGGACCACATTGAAAGAAGAAGAATTGTCTTGGGCCATACATAAAATACACTAACAGTAGCTGATTATCTTTAAAAAAATTTGCAAGCAAATATCATAATGTTTTAAAAAGTTTATGAATTTGTGTTGAACTGCATTCAAAGCCATCCTGGGCTGCATGCAGCCCATGGGCCACAGGTTGGACAAGCTTGAATTAGGGGACTATATTTGTGTCTGATTCCCACTGAGAAATGTAAACACAGTGAGATAGAAGTGTTTAGAAGCTGATCTAGGAGAGGTGGCTGTGGCCAAAGAAAGTGTATTTCCTGAGGAAGAGGTTTGTACCACTCTTGAGAGGCAGGCAGTCTGGGAGCATCAAGAATCTTTCTGAGGGCTATCTGAAGACTAAGAGAACATCAGCAGAAGGAAGCTAGCCGTGGATCACTGGATGGTGAGAGGTCGCAAGAGGAGTTGCCAGTGACCAGCTAGAAGAGACATCATTTGCCCACATCAAAGAAACGGAAAGAGAAGCATCCCCCAACAATGGCAGCTTTCATGAGAACCCACAAAAGATGCACATAAGAGAAAAAAACAGCTTCACGCTCCGGCAAGCAGAAGCCATCCACTGACAACATTAATCAAATAAGAACTTTCTCACCCTTTTCACTTCCTTCCCCACCTCCCAGTTCCAGCCTAAGGAAGTCAAGACAGCCTTTTACAGGCGGCCTAATCATAGCCTTGATGGGCAGATGGAGCGAAAGTGCTATGGGTAGGATGGAGAAGTCGACCTTATCCTGAAACAGTACCACAGTGGGAAAGGTAGGTTGATTGACCTTTGAATGAAGATTAAAGTTTTGATCATCGCCTGGGACTGTAGGAGTTTTCAATCAGGAGAGAGGAAGAACGAAACAGTTAAAGGGGCACTGGGAAATAAGAAATTGTTTTACAGTTACATCACATGAGTTGTCTTTATTCCACATAGTGGTTACACAAAAGAGGGCTTTTCAAATGCCCGTATCCTTTGACTCAGTCATTTCACCTCAGAGAAAGTGTCCTGCTGTAGCTTTGTAGTCGAAAGCAGCTTTTTTGCTTGTTCGTTTATTTGTTTTCAGGATAGATGTTCATCTTTGCTCTTGGAATGTTACTCTGAGGTTTTCTTAGTTAGGCAAATCTAAAGAAGGAATGAAGACTCCATTGTCTGGTAATTAAGATATACTAAGACTTTTATCTCCAAAGGAAAATGGAGCAATACTCTCCCCACGCCAGCCTACCTTTATGAATTAATGAGGTCCATGAGGCTAGGTTAAGAGCCAGTAGGAGGCTAGCCAATAGAGTCATTGAAATAAATTAACCGTGGTACTTCTGGAGAAGTGGTTATCCCTATAAACCCAAAGCGCTAAAGCCTGGGACTCAAGCCTATTCCAGCCCATGAGAGTATAATGTAGTGGGGCTGCCTTCTCTTGCAAGAGTGCCGAGGTTACAGAAGGGCTCTAGTCCAGCCCAACAGGGAGCTCCAGCAGCTTCAGAGACACCTTCCCTGTGTAGCAGTTTTTACCTTCATGAGGGCTGGACTTTCAGGTGGGAGAAATTTAATGGAGGGCGTTGGGACTTCTACCTTAGTGACTCAACCAAGTCCCAGTGCCATCTTACCCGGCACTTATTTCAGCTCCAAGGGACAGTAATACCACAGCCTTACTGTGGTTCCATCCCCTGACCTGGGGCCAGGGTGCCTTAGATGCTTTACAGGTGGTCAGATGAGCACCTTAAAGGGCCTTCAGAAGGGTATCATGGGTGCCTTATCTCTGAACACAACCTATGACTTCTAATACACTTTCTCAGCACCACAGCTGCTCCATGAGTGTGGGACTTCACTGCAACTTCTACACTTCCCACCCAAAGCTAGTGTGTAGTGGGCAATGGCCCTGCTGCAGGGTCAGCACACCAAGGCCCTCAGAGTCCCATGCTGGGACTCCTTCTTCTCAAGGCATCTGTAAGACTAGTTCTTACAGAGATAAGGTGACAACCTCTGCTTAATAACCATCTTCAAGTGTATGAGCCTGCTATTTTATTTTAACTTCAGTATTACTTCCCTGCCTTACACAGGTGTAAAATTTCAATCTCCTGGCTACCCTTTTATGGCTTGATGGGCATTTAAGATGACCTCTGTGTGGTTCAGCTTGGCCCAGAATTGTTTGCTTGCGTCATTGATGAAGATGAATTTTGTTTACAGCCTCTAGGCTTCATTCAGGCAGACCCTATTTCCAAACAAGCCTTTTACAGAGCTAACTGGGAGGCACTAAAGAAAAAGCATGTCACTTAAGTAGGGAACTCATACTGTTGCAGGGGATTATTTCTTGTGGAAAGTAAAAAAAAAAAAAAAAAAAAAAAAAAAATGCTCTCCTTGTGCTGAGAAGTGTTGGGAAGGACAAAGAGTAGGCCAAGTGGGAGGGCTCAAAATGAGCCTGTTCTCCTCTCACTTCTGTGGAAGAGCTAAGCTTTTCAGTAAACCACATGAGATTACTAAGGCTAGTGCTTAACTTGGGGTTCATGAGGTTTGTAGGCTCTAGCTAATTCTGAATTTCAGTTCTTTCACTGAAGTTGTGTGAAAGTATTGAGTTTATATGAGTGTTTTCTGGGAAAAGACTTGATTCTCAAGGAGATTCATGATCCCACAGCTTCAGACTCTTGCTATTTGAAAGTGTGATCCGAGAATTATCTGTATGGAAAACACCGTATTTGTTAAAATGTAGGTACCAGGCCCACTCATTCAGAACTTTTTTTGATAAATAACAAATACTTTTTTTAATATCAGTAGTTGCAAATTATTGCAAGGATCATACTTATACTAAAAGTGTATTCATTGTTTATCTGCAATTCAAATTTAACTAGCTGTCCTGTATTTTGATTGACTAAATCTGGTAACCCTAACTGATAATGGGATGGAAGAAACTCCTTTTTTTAAAAAGAACCTCAATGCAAGGGCTGTTTTTTCATAAATAAAATTAATACTACACCACTGATCATTGGACAAGTGAGATTATATCACTTGTTCACTAAGGCCTGGAATACACTTCTAGTCCCAGCCTAGAGAGGATTTTTACAGTCATTGGAAGCAACCATGTGCTTTATATCATAGAGTTTTGCAATGTACAGTGACCAGGGGAATAAGTTTTCGTTTGTGCACTCTAACCTTGGAATTTCTGACATTACTGATGTCTCTTTGTGGTTTTAACCAAGAAGTCTAGTTAAAAAGTTGCTAAGGATGGGTCAAGAAGGCAGCGTTTTCCTTTCTGTTTTAGAGCAGACGCTAATAACCACCCTTTTGGTAAAGGAACATTGCCACCTAGCAACAGAATCGAGTATTTTCCCCCGGGCTCCAGACAAAGGATTGACTCCAACTGCACATTTTCAAGTGCACACATTTGTGAATTTGGGTTTTGGTTGCCTTCCACTTAGCATTCAGCATTTGTAAGCTTTCCACAGAATGCAGGGAGAAAAAGCCATTTGTCAGTAGAGCCTCAGTTTGTAAGAGGCAAGTGGGAAAGATCTTTTAAAAAAGCCAGCAATATCAATAAGAATGGATTCTCCTTAGTATATACTGGCAAATAGGAGAATAAAACAAGCAAAACTGAGTGGACTTTGTGGAAAGAAACTTCTTTCTGCCAAAAACTGTGTGGATGGAATTGCTATTTATGTTGCAATTTGTAAAATGACTGAGTTTTTGATGCATGCGCAAAGCTGAAAAAAATTACTAGTAAATAGTACATAGAATCATATATAAAAATAACGTTACTCAGAAGCATTAAATTTGGCCTCCACTTGAGATCTGAGGATCAACTAAGTGCTCCCTAAGTCCAGCTAATTCTGCAGTCTTAAAACCCATACCATGGATTCATGGTCTCACGGTCTCACGCATGTTTCTAATATAAGGCATAAATCTTGCCATCACAAGAAAGAAACTATTTAGTTAGAAATTCCCAAGTGTTAGATGTAGGGCTTTTTTTTTTTTTTTTGTCTTCTTTTGCTTAGTAAGGGGGCTACTGCTATTCAAAAAAAATTCAACTTACAAATTTAATAGTCACTCTTGACTTAGTGCCACCTGTTTTAATAAACAGGCCCTTGTGAGCTGTGGCAACAAGGATTATGTTGCTGTTATAAATATTTACTGTCCCTTATTTGATGCTGAAAATCCAGATTCCAGAGTAGCGTAGTCTCACAGTTGGTTACTAAGTATGGAAGTGTTTTGCAAGTTTATACAACCTCCATCAATGAGGTTATTTTACATATTAAGAGAAAAAATAATTTGAACATTTTAACTTTCAATTAAAACAGTCAATTTTACTTTCAAGTAAAACAGTGTTTACTTCTTGAACACTTCAAATAAGCCAGATCTTGAGCTACAAGCATACATAAATGAGATGGGTATCATTATGCCCATTTTACGGATGGAAAATAAAGTTTGGAGAATTTGAGGAATTTGGCTCAGATCACACAACTACTAAGTGTCAGAGTTACACTTCTGTGCCACTGGTTGGTCCTCCAGAGGCCCGGAGAGCTACCTTACCAGCAAAAGAAGTAGTTAAATTCTTTCAGTACTTAGCTACATCTTTTCTTAAGCCAGGCTGAAGCTGGTAACACCTATGTATCTAGCCAAACTGCTTCATACTATGTCCAGAGAGAAGGACGGTTGAACTCAAAAGAAACCCATAGCAAGATCATCAGGTCGTGATCGCATGACAAAAGGTGACCCTACCACAGGAGATTCCAAATGTCTCAGGTAGGTCTGTGGACATTGGGTAATGTTCCGGTAATTCAATGTTACATAACAAACCACTCTAAAATTTAGTGGATTAAAAAAGCAACTACATATATTTTGCTCACGAATCTGCATTTTTGGGCAGGGGTGAGTGGGGGTGGTTCCTCCCTGCTCTACTGAGCTTCAGCTGGCACAGCTCAAAGGCTGGGGTTGGAATCATCTGAAGGCCCGTTCCCTTAAATGTCTAGCTGTGGGCTGGGGCCTTCGATGGGGCTGTCAGTTGGATCTTTTATATGTGGCCTCTTTATCTGTTCTAGGCTTCCCCACAAAATAGTAGCTGGGTTCCAATGGCGATCATCTATTGGGAGAGAGATTCAGGCAGAAGAGGGATTTTCTTTTATGACCTAACCTTAGAAATCTCACCCCTGGAACCTGTGAATGTGACCTTATTTGGAAATCACATTTTTGCAGATATGATCAAGTTAAAATGAGGTCATACTGCATTAGAATGGGCCTTAATCCAATGACTGGTATCCTTATAAGAAGAGAAAAATTTGGACACAGGATACACATGGGGGATAATGTCATGTGGCAATAGAGGCAGAGATTGGAATGATGATCTACAAGCCAAGGAATGCCAAGGATTACTGGCAACCAGCAGAAGCGAGGAGAGAGGCATGGAAAAGATTGTCCTTTGGAGCCTCCAGGGAAAGCTGGGAACCAGCTCTGTGGACACCTTGATTTCTGACTACTGGCCTCTTGAACTCTGAGAAAATAAATTTCTGTTGTTCTAAGCAGCTTCAGAAGTAACCAACCCTGCTGACACCTTGATTTCAGATGTCTAACCTCAGAAACTGTAAGAGAATCCATTTCTGTTTTTTTTTTTTAAGCTACCGAATGTATGGCACTTTGTTGCAGGAGCTTTAGGAAATGAATGCACTCATGTCTGCTGTATTCTATTCACCGAGACAGCAACAGATTCCACCCAACTCTAAAGGAAAGGTAATATGTCTTCAACATTTGGTGGAGGGTAGCAAAGTTCTGGAAGACAATGAGGGACTGGAAATAGTGCTATGGTTATTTTTAGAAAATACAAGCTATATCCTGGGACATAAAACGTGATTGTGTGCATGTATACATGCTTAACAATGGGGATAGGATCTAAGAAATGCATCATTAAGTGAGTTCATCATTGTTTGAACATCACAGAGTGCACTTACACCAACCTGGATGGTAAAACCTACTATACACCTAGGCTATCTGGTACAGCAGATTGCTCCTAGGCCACAGAACTGTACAGCATGTTACTGTACTGAATCCTATAGGCAGTTGTAACACAATGGTATTTGTGTATCTAACATAGAAAAGTGACAGTAAAAATGTGGCATAAAAGATTAAAAATGGTACACCTGTATAGGGCACTGACTGTGAATGGAGCCTGCAGGACTACAAGTTGCTCTGGGTGAGTCAGTGAGTGAGGGGTGAGTGAATGAGAAGGCCTAGGACATTACTGTACACTATTGTCGACTTTATAAACACCGTACACATAGGCTACACTAAATTTGTTAATTTTTAAAATGCCTTCAATAATAAATTAACCTTAGCTTACTTTAACTTTTTTAATTTAAAAACTTTTAATTTTTTTTTAACTGTTTGGATTTTTTGCTTAAAACACAAAGGACCGGCTGGGCACGGTGGCTCACGCCTGTAATCCCAGCACTTTGGGAGGCCGAGGTGGGCAGATCATGAGGTCAGGAAATCGAGAGCATCCTGGCTAACACAGTGAAACCCCGTCTCTACTAAAAATACAAAAAAAAAAAAAAAAATTGGCTGGGCGTGGTGGCGGGCACCTGTAGTCCCAGCTACTTGGGAGGCTGAGGCAGGAGAATGGCGTGAACCTGGAAGGTGGAGCTTGCAGTGAGCCAAGATTGCACCACTGCACTGCAGCATGGGCAACAGAGCAAGACTCTGTCTCAAAAAAAAAAAAAAAAAAAAAAAAAAAAAAAAAAACCACAAAAGGCTGGGGACGGCGGCTCACACCTGTAATCTCAGCATTTTGGGAGGCCAAGGCAGGCAGGCCACCTGAGGTTAGGAGTTTGAGACCAGCCTGGCCAACATGGCAAAACCCCATCTCTACTAAAAATACAAAAATTAGTGGGGCGTGGTGGCACATGCCTGTAATCCCAGCTACTTGGGAGGCTGAGGCAGGGAGAATTGCTTGAACCCAGGAGACGGAGGTTGCAGTGAGCCGAGATTAAGCCACTGTTCTCCAGCCTGTGTGACAGTGTGAGATTGTCTCAAAAAAAAACAAAAAAAAAACACCACAAATACTTTGAATATTTTCTTTCTTTATATCTTCATTCTACAAACTTCTTGTATTACTTTTTTAAAAATTTTTTAAAAAATTTTTGTTAAAAACAAATACATGAACACACACATTAGCCCAGGCAGGGTCAGGATCATCAATATTACTGTCTTCTACCTCCACATCTTGTCCTAATGGAAGGTCTTCAGGGTCAATAACATGCATGGAGCTGTCATGTCCTATGATAACAATGCCTTCTTCTGGATACTTTCTGAAGTACCTGCCTGAGGCTGTTTTACAGTTAACTTAAAAAAATAGGAGTATACTATAAAATAACAATAAAAAGTATATAGTATAATTAATACATGAACTAGTAACATGTCATTTACTATCATTATCAAGTATTATATACTATATGTAATTGTATGTGTTATACATTCATAGCTAGGACAGTAGGGTTTTTTTTTTTATATCAGCATCACCACAGACAGGTGAGGTGTACAGTGTTTGTAAAGTCTATAGTAGTGTACAGTAATGTCATAGACACAATCATAAAACATGATTGTGTACTTTTTTAGTTCCATTATAATCATATTTGCCATCCATTTTTGGCTGAAAAGTCAGAATGCAGCATGTGACTGTTTAAGTTTTAGTATATTCTTAACTGCATGTTGAAAGGTACTGGAGTTAGAATTCCTTTCTGCCCAGGCTAAGTGCTAAGGTTAGTTTCATAGGAAGGGGTTTATTCTGGGAATGCATATATCCAAAGGCAACAAGAGCTGCAAATGCTTTTCATGTGTGTTTGTTGCTTCAAAGAGAGCTTTGAATGGACTTCAGTGATATGGTTTGACATAAAACTAGTGACAATCTAGAACAATCATCCACTTGCCTATGCTATGTTAAATAAATCTGTGGTCCATGAAGCTGGGCTGTGAGGAAGCTGGGCTATGAGGATGCTGAGGGCTCTTCCCTCCCAAGGTGCCTGCCAACTCACGCACTGGTTGCCCTGACATTAGTGTGAGATGTGAGGTTTGGTGATATAGAACTCCAGGGAGTCCATTCCTGTGTGTTCAATGTCAGTGACCCCCGCTGAGGTGCAACTTTTGCACTTTCTGTACAACCCTGGCAAACTGAATGATAGCGCCTGGGTTAATACCTCTGTGAGCCCTGGGTTTGTGCACAAAGCATTTACAAGTTTCCCTAGTAAAAAGATCGTCCCTCACCATTATTCAGCTTGTTAGCTTTTCTGCCTTTACATTTTCCCATGTGGACAGGCATTGGGGAAGGGGAGGGAGCACAGCACTGAAGCACCTCTCCTGGACACGTGCCCATCTCCACTGGGGACAGGTCTCATATTAGCTCCCTGAGCATAAAAATCCTGTCTGATTGCTTCATCTGCTATGCGTCTGTGGGGATACGCAAAGATACGAGATCCAGTTAGTCTCTGGCGAGTCGTTGCCTTGGCCGGATGAGGACATGTTGCCTGCTGCGCCCCCTCTTGGCTCTCTCTCATTTCATTTCCTGCAGTGCGCCAGCAGGATGGCCCACAAGCAGATTACTCGGACAAGTACTTCGACGAGCACTACAAGTACCGGCATGTTACGTTACCCAGAGAACTTTCCAAACAAGTACCTAAAACTCATCTGATGTCTGAAAAGGAGTGGAGGAGACTTGTGTCCAACGGCGTCTAGGCTGGGTTCATTACATGATTCATGAGCCAGAACCACAGATTCTCTTCAGAGGACCTCTTCCAAAAGATAAACAAAAATGAAATTTATCTGGGGATTGTCAAAACTTTTTCAAATTTAATGTATATGTGTATATAAGGTAGTATTCAGTGAATACTTGAGAAACGTACAAATCTTTCATCCATACCTGTGCATGAGCTGTATTTTTCACAGCAACATAGCTCAGTTAAATGCAACTGCAAGTAGGTTACTGTAAGATGTTTAAGATAAAAGCTCTTCCAGTCAGTTTTTCTCTTAAGTGCCGGTTTGACTTTACCTGTTACTTTTGTTCAATAAAGTTTGTATGTTGCATTAAAGAAAAAAAAAAGATATGGGATACAGAAATGACTGTCTATGTCACCAAAGGGCATTCCCTGAGCTCTTTGAAGCCATAAACTCTCCTTTGGTGAGAAGTCCTTGAGCCTCAGGTACATGAAAAAAACCACAGCCTGGGAGTCTCATCCCTTGAGGTCTCTAGTCCTGGCTTTTCTTCTAATGGGTGACTGAGTACTTTAAATTTCAATTTGGAAAAATCAAATTCAATGATGGGTATTCAGTTTTATTAAATAGATCATTAAGCCAGAAATTAATCTCCTACACTCTGGTCTTTGTTTGCTCTCCAAGCCTGCCCCACTCAGTGGAAGCTAAAGGTGCCTTTTCTAGGACTATCATGCAGGAGTGAGGTCCAGTAGACAGGCTGGGGGCAGACATGAGGGGCCACACTGCCCTAACTCCTTCACCCCTCTAGGAGGAAAGGGCAGTGTTAGAACAAAAAGTGGCTCCTGTGGCTTCTTTCATTGCACATTTATGGAGGCCCCCACACCACCTTTGCTTTGTTCTTTGGTAGCCTCACCCTCTTTGAAATTTTTGAGAGATATTGCTCCACTCAGCCCTTTAAGGCTTTGTCCTGGACAACGCAGCTGTGAATGAGGATGAGGAAGCACTGGGATGCGTTAGAACACTCTGGCGTCTGCTGAGTAGGGTTCCCAGGCTAGTCCAGGACCACCGAGCCCTCAGCATGGTTCATATTGGCTACAGGAGTCCTGGGGGCTATTTATTGTGACTCCTCCGAGTTCACGAAAACCACATGATGGTGACTTGACTTGATGTTTTATTGACTACATACTGTTCCATAAAATGGAGATAGCATAATTTGTTTAACCTTTTCCCTATTGATTAAACACTGATTTCTAAAAGAAAATACTCGAGGAAAAAATGAAGCAAAAAACTTCTTTAGATATTAGTGTGAGTATATTCTCTGAGGCAAATCAAAAGAAGGTTATTTTAGGATGAAGATGCGTGCAGATAAGTAGAGCAGTCTGCCCGATGTTAAACCTAAGAGAATGTTTCAAGAACATTCTGTCTGTGTGTGGATGAACAAAGGTCTGGGAGTCAGGCCAAAATGAGCATGAAGGTTGAACACATGTTGCAATTACAAATCAGTACAAATCTTTGGGGGAACTTCAGGTTATTTTACAATACGTGTATATTGTATGTTTTCCAGCTGTTAGTTTGCCATGCTGTCGTCTGATCACACTAAGAATACGGATGAGGAAAATGAAAACTAAGGCCTCACAATCAGTAGGTGGTAAAACCAGGATTTGAACCGGGTCTGACTCTTTGTATTTGTCTGTTTTCACACTGCTGATAAAGACATACCTGAGACTGGGCAATTTACAAAAGAAAGAGGTTTAATGGACTTACAGTTTCCAGTGGCTGGGGAAGCCTCACCATCATGGTGGAAGGCAAGGAGGAGCAAGTCACGTCTTACATGGATGGCAGCAGGCAAAGAGAGAGCTTGAGCAGGGAAACTCTGCCTTATAAAGCCATCAGATCTCATGAGACTTATTCACTATCATGAGAATAGCATGGAAAAGACCTGCCCCCATAATTCAATTACCTCCCGCAGGGTTCTTCTCACAACATGCGGGAATTCAAGATGAGATTTGGGTGGGGACACAGCCAAAACATATCACTCCTCAGCCCATATTTTTTCCAATCATAAACAGTGCTGCCTGCACTTTTGTTAAATTTATTAGATTTTTAAGAGGCAGAGTACAAATTGGGATTGGATTTTACTGCCTGGCCCAGAAGAGGGGAAGTGACTAGTGAACAGGAGCAATGAAAGTTGCTTATCAGCAGGATGGGCCTCTGCAAGAGAATATTAACTGTTTTTTAAATTTAAAAATACAAAACTTAGCCAAAGCCTCCTGAGTAGCTGGGATTACAGGCGTGTGCCACCATGCCTGGCTAATTTTCGTATTTTTAGTAGAGACGGGGTTTTGCCGTGTTGGCCAGGCTGGTCTCGAACTCCTGGTCTCAAGTGATCTACCCGCCTCAACCTCCCAAAGTGAACTCTTTATTTTTTAAGTAAATTTTTGTTTTTATTTATTTTGTTTTATTTCTGGAGACAGGGTCTTGCTCTGTCACCCAGGCTGGAGAAGAGTGGCACAATCTTACCTTACTGTAGCCTTAAACTCCTAGGCTTAAGTGATCCTTCCACCTCAGCCTCTCCAGTAGTTAGGACTACAGGTGTGTACTACCATGCCCAGCTAATTCTTTACTTTTTTGTTGTGTTGTTTTTTCTTGTAGAGAAGGGGTCTAATTATATTGTCGAGGCTGGTGTTGAACTCCTGGCCTTCAGCAGTCCTCCCACCTCAGTCTCCCAAAGTGCTGCAATTATAGGCATGAGCCACCATAACAGCCTATGTTTAAGTAAGCTTTTAAATAGAAATTTAGCATTCCTACAGAAAAATACAAAAATCAGAAGTAATTTAAATCAGTGAATTTTTATAAAGTATACTAGTGTGACCAGACCTTAGCACTCCAAACTCAGAACAATACCAATACCCTGAGCCCCACCAATATTCACTATAATCCCAACTTCTATCACTATAAATTTATTTTACCTATTTCTGGACTTCAAAAATAAAATCATGTCATGTAGTAGGCAGGTTCTAAATGAGTCCCAATGATACCTACCTCCTAGTACTAATGTCCTTGTGTGAGCCTCTCCTCTTGGTACGGGCTGGAACTAGTGATTTACTTCTACAAAAGAGAATGTGGCAAAAGTGACAAGGTGTCACTTCCAAGATTGGGTTACAAAAACCCCTTTCTTGTTCTCTTGCTTGCTGCTCTGATGGAAGACAGCTGCCATGTCATCAGCTGTCCTATAGGGAAACCCATGTGGCAAGGAACTGAGGGAGGTCACCAGACAACAGCCAGTGAGGAAATGAAGCCCTCAGTCCAACAGCCTGGGAGAAACTGAATCCTGCCAGCAACCACAGGAGCACACTTACAAGCAGATCCTCCCTCGTTTGAGTCTTTAAATGAGACCTTAGCTCTGGCCGCCATTTTGATTACAGCCTTGAGAGACATCTTGAGGCTGAAACACCCAGCTACCCTATACCTGCATTTCTGACCCACAGAAACTGAGTTAATCAAAGTTTATTGTTTTAAGATGCTAAGTTATGTGGTAATTTGTTATGGAGCAGTAGATAGCTAATTTATAATGTGCAATCACTTGTGTCTGGCTTCTTTTATTCAACATTAAATTTGAGATTCAGTCATAATTTGCATATAGCAAGAGTTCATTCACTTTCATTACATTCCATTTTATGAATTCGTCACAATTTATTTATTCTCTTCTTGACAGACATTTGAATTTTGCATAGCTAGTGCTACTTTACACATTTTTCCTTGCACCTTTTGGAATGCATATGTTCACACATATCCTGACCATATACGAGAAGTGTGATTACCAGATCATAGGCTATGCACAATGCTGGCAGTTTTTAAAGTGCTGACGCCAATTTACTCTCCCACCAGAAGTTCATGAGAGTTCCAGTTGCTCCACATCCTCATTAGCTCTGGCATTTGCATTTTAGCCATTTTGGTGGGGATGTAATGGTATAACATTATGGTTTTAATCTTCATTTCCCTGATAATAAATTAATTTTCATTTAAAACTTTGATTAATTACATTAATTAATTTGTATTTCCTTCGTTAGGGAAATACAAATTAGCACCTTTTCATGTCTTTTATTTTGGATATTCTCTTTTGCAAAGTGCTTATTCAAGCTTTGCCCATTTTTGCTGTTGAGTTGACTGTCTTTTTTTTCCTAATGGATTCTCACATAAGCTGGAATCAATTTCTTGTCACAAATAGGTTTTGAAAGGACCTCCTGTCATTCTTTGGCTTGCCTTTTTACTCTTTAGCAGTGCTTAATATTTCTTCTTCTTTTTTGTTTTTTGAGACAGATCTTGCTCTTTCTCCCAGGCTGGAGTGCATTGGCACAATCTTGGTTCACTGCAGCGTTGACCTTCTGGGCTCAAACAATCCTCCCACCTTATCCTCCCAAGTAGCTGGGACTGCAGATGCATGCCACCACGCCTGGCTAATTTTTTTTTTTTTTGTATTTTTTGTAGAGATGGGTTTTCACTATGTTGTCCAGGCTGGTCTGGAACCCCTGGACTCAAGTGATCTGCCTAACTAAGCCTCCCAAAGTGCTGGGACGATTACAGGCATGAGCCATTGTGCCTGGCCAGAATTTCTTCTTTTAAATGCACTGCAATGTATGTAGACTTTCCATTATAGTTAAGATTTATTTTCTGCTTGAGAAATATTTGCCTACCCCTATATTATTAAAATGTCTCATGAGTGTGCTTCTAGAAGCTTTACTATTTTACCTCTCATGTTTAGATCAACAACCTCTCTGGAATTGATTTTTGTGTGCAAGGAAATAGAAGAATCAGAATTAATTTTTTCCATGACAACATTGACATCACGTTTATTGAAAAAGCTATCCTTTCTCCACTGTAGTGTCAGCTTTTTCATAAATGAAGTGGCTATATATGTGTGGGTCAGTGTCTGAACCTTCAATTCTGTCTCATTGCTCTGTTTCTATTCTTGTGCCAATATCACATTGTTGAAATTATTATAGCTTTGATGAATTTTGCTGTTTGATGGTGTAAGTCCTCCAGATTTGTTCTACTTTTTCACAATGTGTTAATATTCTCTCAAAATTTTTGTATACATTTTAGATTTAGCTTGTCAATTCACACACACACACACACACACACACACACACGAGCTAAAGAAATTTTGATTGCTCTTTCATTGAATTAATAGAAGTTTGGAGATTATTGACTTACAATATTGAATTATTCAATCAATGACCATGATGTATCTGTCCATTTAATTAAGTCTGATTTGATTTCTCTCAAAAAAGTTTTTTAGTTTTATATATAAAATTTTTGTAAACAATTTTTTTGTTGTCACTGTTATATTTATTCCTAGGTGTGCTTTTTTTTTCTTTTTTCCTTCCTTTCTTTTTTTTTTTTTTTTTTTTTTGAGATGGAGTTTCACTCTGTCACTCAGGCTGGAGTGCAGTGGCATGATCATAGCTCACTGCACCCTTGAACTCCTGGGCTCAAGTAATCCTCCTGCCTCAGCCTCCCAAGTAGTTAGGACTACAGGTGCTTGCCAGCATGCCCAGCTAATTTTTTTGTAGGTACAGAGTCTCGTTATATTGCCCAGGTGGATCTTGAACTTCTAACCTCAAGCAATCCTCCTGCTTTGGCCTCCTAAATCACTGGGATTACAGGTGTGAGCCACCATGCTGGGCCACATTTAAAAAAACATCTTATTGTAAAATAAAACACAGATTCAGAAAACACAACAGACAAATTTGTAGCTTAACAGTATTGTAAGACAAACACCCTTGTCATTTCCACCAAAGTTAAGAAATAAAACTTTGCCTGAAGTCCCTCCATGGGTCCTAATCCAATCATAACTGAATCTCTCCTCCAAGAGGCAAGACTCTTCCTGACTTTTGTAATTAACTGTTTCTTAAATTTCTGTATAAATGCACCACTGGAGTTTGACTCCCTAGACAGTATGTTTTAGTTTTGCCCACTTTTAATAATGACGTTCAAGTTCCTTTTTATCTATAGCTCAGCCTTCATCCCTTTATTACCCCTAAATTTGTCAGGTCATTTGGCCTGTAGTTTTCCAAATCCAGGCCATTTGACCTGTAGAGTTTTCCACAACAGGGATTTTGCTGAATACATATGCATGATGCAGTTCAGCACGTTCCTCTGTCCTCTGTATTTCCTGTAAAGTCACAACTGGATCCAGATCCTTGATTAATCCTTAAGAAAGACTATAGACAGTGGCATATTATTTCATCAGGAAGTATTTAGGATGGGTGCTATGGCTGATCCCTGTAATCCTAGCACTTTGGAAGGTGGAGGCGGAGGATTGCTTGAGCCCAGGAGTTTGAGACCAGCCAGAGGAACATAGTAAGATTGTCTTTACAAAAACAAAACAAAACAAAAAAACAAATAAACAAATTAATTAACCAAGTGTAGTGGCACACACTGTAGTCCCAGCTACTCAGGAGATTGAGGAGGGATGGTCTCTGATCCCAGAAGATGAAGGTTTCAGTGAGCTGTGATCAGCCAGTGCACTTCAACCTGGGCAACAGAGTGAGACCCTATCTGAAATTAAAAAAAAAAAAAAACCACACACACACACACGAACAGTTTTTTGAATAAACATAGGATTATTAGATACTCTTTTTTTCCTTGGGTCAGTTTTGTTATGTTGCTTTTTTTTTTTTGAGCCAGGGTCTCACTCAGATGCCCAGGCTGGAGTGCAGTGATGTGATCATGGCTTACAACAGCCTTGACCTCCTGGCCTCAGGTGATTCTCCCACCTCAGCCTCCCAAGTTGCTGGGACTACAGGTGCCCACCACTACTCCTAGCTAGGTTGCATTCTTTTAAGAATTTGTAATTTTGGATGCATTTTCCAATTGAAAAGCATAAAATTTATAATTTTAACAGTTTTATTGAGTTAAAATTCATATACCTTAATTTTGTTTATCTAATATATACAATTCAATGGTTTTTACTATATCCACAGAGCTGTGCAACCATTACCATAATACAATTTTAGAAGATTTTTATCCTCCTCCCAAAGAAAAACATTACACTCATTCCCCATTCTCCGCAGCCTTCTCAGCCCTGGACAACCACTCATCTACTTTTTGTCTCTAGAAATGTGCTTATTCTGGGCATTTCATATACACGGAATCATATAGCATGTTCTTCAGTGAGTGGCTTCTTTTACTTTGCATAATGCTTTCATGAGTCATCATCCTGTCACTTATATCAATACTTTATTTTCTTTTTATGGCTGAATAATATTCCATTGATAGATTTTGTTTATTCATTCATCAGTGGATTGACATTTGGGTTATTTCCACTTTTTGGTATTATAAATACACTTCCATGAACATCTTTGTACATGTTTTTGTGTGGACATATGTTTTTATTTTTCTTGAATATAAATCTAGCTGTTGAAATGATGGGTCAGGGTAAGTCTATGTTTAACATTTTGAGGAACCCTCAAACTGTTCTGCAAAATAGCTGCACCATTTTACATTTCCACCAGCAATGTATGAGGGTTTCAATGTCTTTTTTTAAGACCTAGCATATGATCTATCCTGGAGAAAGTTTTATATGCACTTGAGAAGAATATTTTGCTATTGTTGGGTTGAGCATTCTATAAATGTTTGCTAGGTCTAGTTAATTTATTGTGTTGTTCAAGTCTTTTATAACCTTGTTGATCTTCTGCCTACTTGATCTATCATCTATTTACAGTGGTGTATTTTTAATTTTGATTTTATTTATTTATTTAGAGACAAGGTCATATTCTGTTACTCCGGCTGGTGTGTAGTGGCAGCCTTGAACTCCTGGGCTCAAGCGATCCTCCTGCCTCAGCCTTCCTAGTAGCTAGGACTACAGGTGCACACCACCACACCCGGCTTTTTTTTTTTTTTTTTTTTTTTTTAAGAGAGGAGATCACACTATATTGCCCAGGTTGGTCTCCAAATCCGGACCTCAAGCAACCCTCCCATCTTGGCCTTTCACATCTCTGGGATTACAGGTGTGAGCTACCATGCCTAGCCCTAACGGTGGTGTATTGACGTCCTCAACTAATATTGAATTATCTATTTCATGCTTCTATTCTGTTAGTGGTCTTCATGTATTTTGGTACTCTCTTATTATGTGCATATACGTTCACAATTTTTGTGTCTTCCTGATGGAATGATCTTTAACTACAAAATGTTCCTCTTTATAGCTAATAATATTTTTCATTTTAAAATCTTTGTTTTTCTGGTACTGGTATAGCAATTCCAGCATTCTTATTTTGGCCATTTGCCTGATACATATTTTTTCACCATTTTACTTAGAATATATTTGTATCTTTGTAATGTGTGTCTTCTACAGATAACATATATTTTGATCTTTTAAAAAATCCAGTTTGACAATATCTGCCTTTAGATTCAATTGTTTATGCATTCACATTTAATTTTGCTATTGATATGGTAGGATTTATGTCTGTCATTTGCCTTATGTTTTCCACAGTTTTCTTTGTTGTTGTTCCTGTATTCTTCCCTTCCTGTTTCCTTTTATATTGAGTGGATATTTTCTAATGTAACATGTAATTGTGTTAATAATCTCTAATTGTATTTCTTTAGTTAATAGTTGCCCTAAAACTTATGGTATTCATCTTACCAGAATCTACTTTAGATTTATGCTAACTTCATTCCAGTTAAATACAGAAACTGTATTCTATATGGCTCCATTCCCTCCCACCATTTTTTTTTTTTAAAGACATGATCTCACTCTGTCACCCAGATTGGAGTGCAGTGGCACAATCACGGCTCACTGCAGCCTCAACCTCCTGGGCTCAAGCAATCCTCCCACCTCCCGAGTAGCTGAGACTACAGGTGTACGCCACCATGTTGGGCTAATTTTTGTACTTTTGGAGAGACAAGGTCTCCCCATGTTGCTTAGGCTGGTCTTGAACTCCTGGGCTCAAGTGTTTTGCCTGCCTCAGCCTCCCAAAGTTCTGAGATTACAGGCATGAGCCATGATGCCTGACCCCCTCCCACCACTTTTGCCATTATTACATTTATATATCTTACATATCTGACAGTACATTGGTATTATTATTACTTTATATCATCTTGCGTCTTTTAAAGAAGCTGAGAAAAGAAAGGCAAGAAAATAAATATTTATGGAGTTCGTTGGGTTAATCCATTTATTGTCATTTCCGGTTCTCTTCATTTCTTCCTGTAGATTCAAGTTACAAACCGGTGTCAATGAGTTCCCCAACACTGTGATAGCAATAGTTGAGTTCCAAAGTATATTTCTGTCTTTCCCCATAGAAATTCTTCCACAAGTTCAAAAAGTTTTCAAAAGTGAAAAAGCTTACACCAAGTTTGTCAAGTTTGCAAATATCTTTGAAAATGTTATGGCAACATTGTCCAAGATGCAATATTCTTCTGTGAGTTCACGCCACTTGAAATATCCACACATACTGTAAATACAAATTGTATCTGTGACGGGTTTTGGCCCATGGAGTGTGAGCAGATGTAATGCCAGCAAAGGCTTTAAATGGGCTTGCATGTTTGGGCTCACCTCTTGTGTTTAATGAGTATGTTTCAGCTACTGCAGGCCCTGGGAGGTGTTGCCCCATAGTTAGACCCTGGAGTGAGATGTGTGAACAGAACTAAGACAGACCCAAAGCATGAAGCAAAACCCAGCTATCTGGGGGTCTCAAGCCGAGTCACTACAGCTAACCCACAGATTCAAGAAAAACAAATTCTTATTGTTTATATGTCATTGCGTTTTGGGGTGGTTTGTTCCACAGCATTATTGCAGCAAGGACTAACTAATACATCTTCCAAATCATTATTACATAGGTTGTCACCACCATGCCTATATGTGAAGCAACTGTGTACTTAGAAATTTTGAGAATTCCTAAACTCTTGGCACCTCCTCAACACTTCAAATGCTAAAGGTTTCTCCAGATAAATTTGGTAATGTGCCATAAAAACATCTTCATAAATTTTTGTTAAATATAATAATTTATTTCTATTCAATTTCTCCTTGTATAAAATGGTTTTTAAAAAAATAAATCTAAAACTTTATTTTTTAGACATAAAAAATTGCACAGGAATATCTTTGTTGATAGAAGTTATTCATGGGGGAGAATTATAATTAAAATGGGCATTTACTGAGTGTATAGCCTTGGTGCACCAGGTGCCTCTAAATGCCAAGTGAACAAAGGCATTTAAAAAATACTGGATCTTGCTGTCTCGACTTGAGAGGGAAAATAAGCTGTTCTAAAGTGGCAAAGGAATGCTCTTAGCTGTCTGCAACTGTTTGTGAGTTTGAGCATTGTGTTGCTATGAAGCAGCACACTGTCCACACATAGCCCTAACTACAGAAACTTGAATGTAAAAAAATAGAGAAAGAGCCAGAGAATACCTTCTCACAGAGATTCATTCATTCATTCATGAAATACTTACCGATCAGGTTGACTATGTATATAATACTATACTGAGTACTGCACAGAACAGAGATCAAATCTCTCAGAGAATTGAGAGTCCAGAAAGAGAGACAAGACAGAGATGCCTTGTGGCAGTTTCAGATGTGTTCCACTCACCCATTTGCAAGTCCAGAGGACAGAAGGTAACCACATCTTGCTTGGATACACAGTAAAATTTGTCAGAGAATGAGATATAAGGGTAGCAACCAGAAGAATGTATAGTATTATAGAAAGCTGGAAGGGAACAAACATGTAAATATAATTAGACCCAGAGATACAAAAGCCTGGAAAGTTCGATGAAAGTCAGATTATGGAGGGTCTTAGATGTCAATCTTAAGAGTCTGGGCTACATTCTGACATTCTGTTGGCAATGCATGTCATGGAAGGTTTTGGAACAGAGGAATGGCATAAGCAAAGAACCATGGGAGGTGTAATAAGGGATGTAAGGAGAGCCTGAAGGTAGGAAGACATGCTGTTCTCTGAAGCAATAATTTTAATTCATGTGTAAAATAATAAACGGTGAAACTGAATAATGGCAATGCAAATAGAAGGAAGGGAAGAGTATGAGAGATGCTATAAAGGATAAAGTGTCAAGTCTTGGTCATTGGTTGGATACATTCATTTATTCATTTAACAAATATTGTCAGGAATTGGGCTAACTACTGGAGATGCAAGAATAAGTGGCGGGGTGTGGTGTCTCAGGCCAGACATGGTGGCTTACACCTGTAATCCCAGCACTTTAGGAGGCTGAGCTGGGCAGATCACGAGGCCAGGAGTTCGAGACCAGCCTGGCTAACATGGTGAAACCCCATCTCTACTAAAAATGCAAAAATTAGCCGAGCGTGGTGGCTCACACCTGTAATCCCAGCTACTCAGGAGGCTGAGACAGGAAAATTGCTTGAACCCGGGAGGCAGAGGTTGCAGTGAGCCGAGATTGCCCCACTGCACTCCAGCCTGGGTGACAGAGCAAGACTCTGTCTCAGGAAAAAACAAAAACAAAACAAAACAAAAACAACAGAATAAGCAAAACAGACATGATCCCTTCCTCAAGGACCATATGGTAAACATTTACTTCAAAATGAATGCGAAATAGAATGAAGGTTATCAACAAGAGTTACATGGTATTATGAGAGCTTATGATAGGGGATGTGATGAGTCAGGGAGGGAGGAAATGCTTCCTCAACAAAGTGACACATGAGCTGAGATGAGAAGATGCGGAGGCACTAATTAGGTGCAGAATGAAGGGAAGGACATCTCATGCAGAGGGGACAGCATGGACAGTGGTTTATTGTAAGTATGCAGGCCTGAAAGGAGACTACTGTAGGCTGGACTGCTGAGAATGAAAGAGACTAGGATACAAGACAAAGCTGCAGAGATCATACTCCATCATGCCCTGAGGATGCAGCACCCTGGAGACTAGTGCTACTCAAAGTGCCACTGGACAATGAGATAAGTAGCTTGTTCTAGAATGTAATGCAATACACTGCTCTTTTCATGAAGAAAGTCTAAGCAGTATGTTTAGTGCATGTGTGATTTACATTCTGAATTGAGCTCCTTGTCTTATAAGAACAGTAACAGTTCTAAGATCAATAGCCAGTCTGTGGACTCCATATTGAGTGGAGCACTATTTGAGACCATTGTGAAGTTTGTCTTTATCATGAGAGCAAAGAGAAGTCACAGAAGGATTTGCAGAGGAGGTGGTGGTGGCTGCAGTGTGGAGCATGGATTGGAAGGCAGCTGAAGTCAGAAGAAAGAAGACAAGAAAGTTTACATTTGGAACTTTTTTCCCTGGTGAAGTAAGAGGTGTCCTGTTCAGGGATGTAGAATGAAGTGTCATGGTGTATTAGTCTGTTCTCATGCCGCTAATAAAGACATACCTGAGACCGGATAATTTATAAAGGAAAGAGGTTTAATGGACTCACAGTTCCACATGGCTGGGGAGGCCTCACAATCATGGCAGAAGGCAAAAGAGAAGCAAAGGCACGTCTTACCTGATGGCAGGCAAGAGAGCTTGTGCAGGGGAACTCCGATTTATAAAACCATCAGGTCTCGTGAGACTTATTCACTATCACAAGAACAGTATGGGGGGAACCACCCCCGTGATTCAATTATTTCCACCTGGCTCTGCCCTTGGCATGCGGGGATTATTACAATTCAAGGTGAAATTTGTGTGGGGACACAGCCAAACCATATCAAGTGGCAACATGAAAAGAATGAAGGAGAAGGAATTGGAACAGCCACTGTGAGTAGCCATAAGGAAGGTAATGGGAAAAAGAAATGGGGACCACATGCCCGTTAAAGTAAGACAGCTTATGTTGTTGGTCAGGTTGGCATTGCTTTGTGCCTGGATCCATCAAACCTCACTGCTCTGGAAGCAGGTACAGAGAGGATGAATGTTAGAATGAGCAGATGACATTAGCATTGTGGTTCTATGGAAAGGTAAGTGGGCTAGGAAGTCAGGGTATAACATTGTCTGGACTGACTGGGAGTAGAGTACAGTGAACAAGCGCTTAAATGATATCATTTACCTGTATTCTACTCACTCACTCACCAGATCCCCTGAAGGAGGAGAGCTCATCTCTTATACCACCCAGTAGAACGTCCCTCCCAAGTCATGCACCTGCAAGGAAGCCAAGGCATTTTGTCTTGGGCCAGGTGTGAGCCTGGTTTGTCAGAGGATCCCGGAGGTGCCACAGAGAGACAGTTTTCATTCAGTGTTCAGGGAAGTGTGTGGGTGAACCCACCAGATGCTGAAAGGAGAACTGGAGCCACTCTTTTTTTTGAAGCAACTATTAAGTCATAATTTAACTGAAGCAGAGAAGAGATTATCAGGCAAGGCCTGAAAGAAATCTTGCCACACTAAAAATAAGTAAGCACAGGAAACATAAATTTTAAATGAATATGTTAAATGATTATTAATATGAGGAAGACTTCTCTGAGCTGCATTCATAGGCAGTGGCCACAGGGTGCTAGCAATAGCTTGTGGGGATAATAGGGAAGAATGTTCCTACAATTAATCATTAGTCAGCACTTTCTCTGTGCTAACACTGTACTAGGCTAGGGAATGTAAGCATGAATGAGACATGGTTCTTGCCTTCAAAGGGCTTTCAGACTCTGGAAGAAAAACCATCTAAAAAGATGTTTATCATTGGATGTTCTAAGTGTTATGCTACAGGGATGTCAGGGAGCACAGCAGTGAGGTACTAAACAAGTAAGGGAGGAGAGATGAGGGTTAGAGAGAAACAGGCTTTCTAGGGAATGTGCCCCAAACCAAGGCTGGGAAAAGAATGGAAGTTAGCCGACTAAATAAAGGAGCAGCCTATGAAAAGACCCAGACAGCAACAATAAGACATCAGAAACTTCAAGCAGTGCTGTGTATCTACAGAAGACATGCCAGGAAGAATGTAGCAAGGAGAGAGACAACAGAGATGGTCAAATTATGAAGGAGCTTGTATGTCAAGCTACGTGATACAGATCTGATCCTGAGGGCAATGAGAAATCTTGGCTCTCTAGGGGGCAATCTGATGGATGAAGAGAACGATCTGTGTTAGAAGTCATCTGCCTAGAGTGGGGAAGTTAAGGCTGAGAAGACAAGAACACCCACAGAAACTGTAAAATGCCAGAAGGGGTGAAAGCTGAGGGTGGAAACCTGACGAACAGCAACATTTAGAGTGGGTAAGCAAGAGAAGCCGAAGAATGAGACTGAGAAGAAGAAATTCGAGAGGTAAAGAAAAAGAAATCAGGTGGCTTCATGGGAAACAGGGAGGAGGGAGCTTTAAGAAGGTAACGGACACTACATTAATTGATGCTGGAGACTAGAAAGAAAATGGATAGAGCAACAAAGAAATCGTAAAGTTGGAAACAATTTAAATTACCATCAACAGAAAAACAGACACATTACTGTATGTTTCTACATGGAACACCTATATACAACAGGGAAAATAAATGAATATCTCTACATGTCAACACTGATGGACCTAGTAAAGGTAACGATAAGTAAAATAGGAAAAGAAAATATAGAATGTTATATACTGCTTACTTACATATGTAGCAGAAATATAAAGACATACATTGCAATGATGAATACCAAGTTCAGAAGAGCAGTTATCTCAGAGTCAGAGAGTAGTGGTGATTGGGAGGGTGGTTACACAAGGCTCTTCAACAGGAATGGTAATGTTTCATTTATTAAGCTGGTTTATGAATATACAAGTGTTTACTATATTATGATTTGAGCATGTCGCACATAAAAATAATAGGTGACCATATCTCCGGAATTTTAGAGGTGCAGGCATGTGTGTGTTGGAAATAAGTTGGAGTATCCGGAATGCAGTGGGTGGAAAAGAAATGCAATAAACACAATGTTTAAGGCTCTACCGGAGGACTATCATTGCTCTAGCAATTGGATACAAATAGAAGGAGAGGTCAATTATCTGGATTCTTCCACTTAGCTTCCACTTAACTTCCCCGTCCCTCAGTTTCCCCGTTTGTAAAGTAGAATATAATAGTATATTCCTTGAGGAGATGTTAGGAGAATGAAATGATCTCATACTTAAACAGTGCTTAAAATAATCCCGAGGACATTATTCCAAATAAGTACTAGTTATAAGGGAGTTAGCCAACATCATAGTCAGTACAAAACACATTGATTCACAGCAAACACAATAAAGTCCTGAATTCATGAAACACTCTTCAATTTGCCAGGAACCGTGTGAGATATGCAGAAACTACAAAAATTAAGGCTTATTTGTAGACATTAACACAGACATAAAAGATTTAATGACCGCAGTTCACGTTCAATCAGCCGTTCCTACATCTCTTCAGTGCAGTCTCTGTGCTGGCTGGACACTGCAAGCACAGACACATTCCTCAGATGTTTAGACTATTTTTTTAAAGTGCGTTGTTACATCCACATTTCACTTTTTCTTTTCTTTTTTTGAGACGGAGTTTCGCTCTTGTCGCCCAGGCTGGAGTGCAATGGCGAGATCTCGGCTCACTGCAGCCTCCGCCCCCCGGGTTCTAGCGATTTTCCTTCCTCAGCCTCCCGAGTAGCTAGGATTACAGGCGCCCGCCACCATGCCCGGCTAATGTTTGTATTTTCAATTGAGACGGGGTTTCGCCATGTTGGCCAGGCTGGTCTCGAACTCCTGACCTCAGGTGATCCGCTCGCCTCGGCCTCACAGAGTGCTGGGATTACAGGCGTGGGCCACCGCGCCCGACCACACATTTCACTTTTATTCGGATCGATCAGTAAACTCTTTCGCAAACCCTCAAACTCTCCTGACCACTCTCTCAGGTAGCAGCGAGCTCGCCCGTCCTCAGGAGGCGGGGCCTGCGTGTCGACGCACAGCGAGCTCGTTGACGTCTTGGCGCACCGTCCGCGGCACCGCCCACCGACTTGAATCCCCGCGCCTCTGAGGACTATGAGGCGGGCGCCAACTGCCTGTGCGGCGGGGCCGGAGGCAGCGCGGGAGCGGGGCGTTGAGGGGCCGGCCTAGCCTGGGGCTCTGGCCTTGCGTCTTCCGACCGAATCGCCGCTCCTGAGCCCGGTGCGGGGCCGCCGCCATCGCCTGGCCGTGGGTGCCGGAGCGGCCGGGCGGCGACTCAGGGTTCCTGGGTGGGCGCGGGCGGCGTCTCAGCGGCGGGCATCTCCCGAGGCCGCCCTCGGGCCATGATCGACTCCGTGAAGCTGCGCCGCGACAGCGCGGCGGACTTCTTCTCCCACTACGAGTACCTGTGCGCCCTGCAGGACTCGGTGCCGCTGCCCGCCGTGCGCGCCTGTCTCCGGGAGGGCGTGCTGGATTTCAACGCCGACCGCCTCCGCGGGGTGGACTGGGCGCCTCTGCTGAGCACCCTCAAGATCAATAAAGACCTGCCCTTGATCTCCATTAAGAGCTTCTTCCAGCCCTGGCTGGGGGACACAGGTTTGTAGTTCCCGCCTCCAGGGCCCCTCAGTCGGTGCGGTGAAGTGGGTTTTTAGGTGGGTGGTGTCCATTGTCGGGGTATGTGTGCAGTAGACGGGGTGTGCGGCCTGGACACTCAAGAGCTAGGTGAGTGGTTTAAGGTCTCTAGGACTTCAGTGTGCTCATCCGTAACATGGGCTTAATAACGAGACCCAGGTTATGTGCGCCTTTGCAAGGATCCCCTGCGCTGCTGATGCCTGCAGAGCTCTTAGCACAGTTCGGGACGTCATTAAACATTTGACAGATGTTACCTATTTTATTGAATGACTTTGATTTGCCTGATGGAGAGCTAAGCAGGTAGGAAATTAATACATGTCAGCCTTTGTCTTTTTTTTTTTTTTTTTTTTGAGAGACTTTCACTCTGTCTCCCATGCTGGAATGCAGTGGCGAGATCTCGGCTCACTGCAACCTCTGCCTCCCGGGTTCAAGTGATTCTCCTGCCTCAACCTCCCGAGTAGCTGGGATTACAGGCGCGCGCCACCATGCCCGGCTAATTTTTGTATTTTTAGTAGAGATGGGGTTTCCCCATGTTAGCCAGGCTGGTCTCGAACTCCTGACCTCAGGTGATCCGCCCGCCTCGGCCTTCCAAAGTGCTGGGATTACAGGCGTGAGCCACCGCACCCGGCCTGTCTTAATTTTTTAAGGTGTATATAAGAAGTTTGTAAAGTGCTTTACAAATAGAAGCCATTTGTAAATGTATAGTGGTATAATTAGGGATTCAGACTCTGATTATTCGGAAAATATGTTAGGTCAACCATGATATATGACAAAATGCTGTTATTCTTTTGAGCACTTAGCATTTTGTACATAATGGAGGCAGCTTCCTATAGAAGCTGGCTAGGTAACAGGAGGGAACAGTTTGTGCCAAAGTTTTGGAAATAGGAGAGAGTATGCAAGCTGAGGTACAGGACTGGAATTTAGGGTTTGAGAAAGAGCAGAGAGAGTTGAGGCTGGAAACCTTCTGGGGGCCAAACAGGGAGGATCCTCGTTTGTCCTGTCATGGAATTGGATGTTTATCCTGAAGGTTTTGGGAAACCGCTGTAGGATGATGAGATGGAATTTCCATAGGAGCTCACTCTAACCTCCATATGGAAGGCAAATTAAAATTGGAAGGATGGTGAATTGTAATCTAATGGCCCAAACTAAGGTATAGAAAAGAAGGGCTGGGGCCGGGCACCGTGGTTCACGCCTGTAATCCCAGCACTTTGGGAGGCCAAGGCGGGTGGATCACCTGAGGTCAGGAGTTTGAGACCAGCCTCACCAACATGGTGAAACCCCATCTGTACTAAAAATACAAAAAAAAAAAAAAAAAAATTAGCGGGGCGTGGTGGCGGGCACCTGTAATCCCAGCTACTCGGGAGGCTGAGGCACGAGAATGGCTTGAACCCAGAAGGTGGAGGTTGCAGTGAGCTGAGATTGCACCGTTGCACTCCAGCCTGGGCAACAAGAGCAAAACTCTGTCTCAAAAAAAAAAAAAAAAAAAAAAAAAAAAGAAAAGAAAAGAAGGGTAGGATTTCAGATATCTAAGAGAATGGATGGGGCCTGGTGACCAGTTAGAAGAGGAGGGCAGCAAGTGTGGGTGACAGTTTACGGCAGCGTCTGTAAGTGAAACACAGCAGCATCTTTTCATGACACACAGCCGAGTTAACTCAAATGAGATTGGGGGTGGGAAAAGGATCTCAGTTTGTCTTTAATGTTTTAAGAGGGTCCTGTGGGACATCCAAATGTGTCTGCTAGGCAGATCTGGGCCCAAGATTTAGGCTTTGTGGGAGGACAGGTATTTGAAGGCATGGGAGGGACCTAGATTACCCACAAAGAAGATCCAGATAATTGTAGGTCTGAAAGGTGTTTTTTAAGTGGATATGGACGTGAATATGTTTATAAGCTGAGAGAAAGAGGGAGGGTGTGCGAACTGGGAGAGGAAATGGTTGTTGATGTGTTTAAAAACAACCTGACCACTTGGCGTGTGCCCGGCCCTTTTCTAGGCTCTGGGGTTAGCACCATCTCTTCTGCAAGGACAGTTCAACACATCTGCTTCTGAAAATAAGTCAGATTATTCTCTACATCTCATTCAGGTGCAGGAACTGTTCTGTACCTCTGAATGGACTTTACTTAACCAAAGTAATAACAGGAACCAGGCCAGGTGCGGTGGCTCACACGGGTAATCCTAACACTTTGGAGGCCAGGAGTTTGTGACTGGCCTGGGCAGCATAGTGAGACCCCTGTCTCTACAAAAACTAAAAAATATTAGCTGGGCTTGGTGGATCTCTTGAGCCCGGGAGGTTGAGGCTGCAGTGAGCCATGATTTTGCCATTGTACTCCAGCCTGGGTGACAGAGCAAGATCCTATCCATGACCCTCGCCCCACAAAAAATAAAAAAACCAGGAACCAAAATAAATTAAAGATGGGAGGGACCTCAGAGTCAAGGCTAGCCTACAAGACCTTGCCTAATATTTTGCACTGAATGTAAGAAAAACGTATTACAGAGCATTCTCGTCAGATATTCTTCACTGAACCTTCTTTATCTCTTGCATCCAGTGGGTCTAGGTTGTAGATTTTAACCTCCTACGTATTGCTTGTCCATCCTTAATTACATTTTGCCTGGACTATCGCAGAAGCTCCTAGCTAGTTTTGCTGCCCCTGAGCTTGGTTTTTCTCAGTTCATCTGCCTACTTTGGTTCAAGTGATCTTTCGAAAAGGAAAAGACGTGCTTAAAGTGGCATGCCCACGCAGGACCAGTGTTTATTGGTTGCTTGTGTTCTGCACAGAGGCACTGAAATCCCAGCTGTGTTCTGTTAAACCTCCTGGGGTTAGTTGGTCTTGAGGAAGGGGAGCTTTTTCTCATTTCTTTTATCTCTTTGGTACTCCAACAGTGAGGTACATTTTTCTAACCTGCTAGGGGTATCCTTAATGTGTCAGTGGTAGCCCTCGTCCTCATCACCTGTGAGGTAAAAGTCAACTCTCCCAGGCTTGCTTCTCCCTGCCTCTCTGTAAATTTCTGACTCTTCCCGCCACAGCTCTGGGCTTTACTCAGATCCACCTGCAGTTTTCCAGTGCCCGGCAGGTGTCAGGCTTAGATGCCTTTTCTCTTGCTGCTCCCTCTGGTTAATGCATCACCCACTCTCACCCCATGTTTTCATTCTCATCTTTCTAGATTCAGCTTTAGGATTATCTTGAAGCCATTGTTTCAGTGCAACTTCTTTGCTTCCATAAGATGTCTATGTATGTAATTTGATATATCTTTTTTTTTTGGATCAATGATAATAACTCAATCCTCTATTTGACAAAGAAGAAGGAGAAGGAAGAGGAAGAAAAAGAAAGTGGGATAAAGGATCAGAAAGGGAGGAAAATAGAAAAAATTAGAGTATGACTCCAGGGTAGACCTGTTTTATTGTCACTTGGTTGGTTGGTTGGTTTGTCAGTTGTATTTTTCATATGTTTTGCCATGTTGGCCAGGCTGGTCTCGAACTCCTAGCCTCAAGTGATCAACCTGCCTCGGCCTCCCAGAGTACTGGGACCACAGGCGCGAGCCACCACGTCCAGCCCCCACATTGCTTCTGGCCTCTGTGGTAAACCTCCCAGACGGGGCGGCCGGGTGGAGGCGCTCCTCGCTTCCCAGACGGGGCGGCCGGGCGGAGGCGCTCCTCGCTTCCCAGACGGGGCGGCCGGGCGGAGGCGCTCCTCGCTTCCCAGACGGGGTGGCCGGGCGGAGGCGCTTCTCGCATCCCAGACGATGGGCGGCCGGGCGGAGGCGCTCCTCGCATCCCAGACGATGGGCAGCCGGGCGGAGACGTTCCTCACTTCCTAGACGGGGTGGCGGCTGGGCGGAGGCGCTCCTCATAACCCAGACGATGGGCGGCCAGGCAGAGACGCTCCCAGGGGGGGGGGGGGCTCCTCATAACCCAGACGATGGGCGGCCAGGCAGAGACGCTCCCCACCTCCCAGACGGGGCGGCGGCCGGGCAGAGGCTGCAATCCCAGCACCCTGGGAGGCCAAGGCAGGCGGCTGGGAGGCGGAGGCTGCAGCGAGCCAAGACCACGCCACCGCACTGCAGCCCGGGCAACACAGAGCACCTCTGGAGGCCGAGGCGGGCAGACCACCGGAGGTCAGGAGCTGGAGACCAGCCTGGCCGACATGGCGAAAGCGTGCCTCCAGCCAAAGGAGAAAAACCAGGGAGGGGTGGTGGTGCCCGCTGGCAATCCCAGGCAGCCGGCAGGCCAGGGCAGGAGAATCACGGGAGACAGACGCAGGGAGTCTGCAGCAAGCTGAGTGTACTCCAGCCTGGGCCACAGAGGGAAGAAAAGAAAAAGAAAAAAGAAAGAAAAAGAAAGAAAGGAGGAAAGAAAGGAGGAAGGAAAAGAGGAAGAAAAGGAAAGGAAGGAAGGAAGGAAATATCTTGTGTGGCTTGAGTTTACATGTGTCTGTGCTTAAGAGGACTTTAAAGGACATGGCTCATTTCTATGTCTTAGCACATGTTTTGGAATGATACATTGTATGATTGAAGTCACTAACTTTCGTTTATCCTTGTTTTAGGTTCTGACATAAATAAATTTTGCAGAAGTCGTGTTCCTGCGATAAGATACAAAGATGTGACCTTCCAGTTGTGTAAAGCTCTTAAAGGCTGTTTAAGTATATCAAGTGTGCTAAAGAACCTGGAGCTAAATGGACTAATTCTGAGAGAGAGGGATTTAACTATTTTAGCAAAGGTAAGCTTTGTCTCATTTGGCCTGTAGACATTTGATAGTTGCTTTTAGAGGACAAAAAACCTCAATAACATTTTTAACTTTTCCCCCTCATTAAAGGGATTGAATAAATCGGCTTCTTTGGTGCACCTGTCTCTTGCAAATTGTCCAATTGGAGATGGAGGTTTAGAAAGTGAGTTTAAATCTCATTTAACTCTTATCCTATCAAGCTGGTTTCATGTTTCCCTACATGCCATGTTAATTCCCATCTGTACCTTTTTCTTACTACTGCCTCATGTGCTTGTTCAAACCTTGGTCCAGTCTCAAGTCTACCATGAAAGCTTGGCATGCTGAATATAATCTGAACTAACTTTACTTAAGTTTGTGTTAAACCACAGACCACACAAATATATACCATCTGGTATTCTCTGTTTTTTTGTGTTTGTTCATCTTTTAGAGTTTTTCTTCAAGAAATATTTATGGGAAGGAAATAGCAAGATGTAAAGAGGCCGGGCGCGGTGGCTCACGCCTGTAATCCCAGCAATTTGGGAGGCCGACGTGGGTGGATCATGAGATCAGGAGATCGAGACCGTCCTGGCTAACATGGTGAAACCCCGTCTCTACTAAAAAAAATACAAAAAAATTCGCCAGGCGTGGTGGCGGGTGTCTGTAGTCCCAGCCACTAGAGAGGCTGAGGCAGGAGAATGGTGTGAACCCGGGAGGCAGAGGTTGCAGTGAGCCAAGATCGCACCACTGCACTCCAGCCTGGGCGATAGAGCAAGACTCTGTCTCAAAAAAAAAAAAAAAAAAGATGTAAAGAGAAAAATCCTCATTACTTTAAATAATTAAAACATATATACAATCAATTTTAATGCACTGTGGTATGTTCCAAAATAGGAAATATGAGCAAAGTGCTGTATAGGAGCGTATAAAAGGCTGACAGACTTGGGGGGAAGGGGTTGGAATCATGGAAATTATCACAGAAGGTGACTGTTGGTTGGGATCCTGAAGTCTTGACTTGTATTCGTTGTGTGGAATAGTGATCTGGAGGGGTAAGGAAGCCTGCATTTCAATTTGAGGGAGCAGAGAGTTAAAAGGCCTCTGTCTTCTATTGTTCTAGTACATTAGGTGCTCTAGTATAACACCTAATAAAATTCTGGGTTTATAGTTGACACTGAATTGTTGGTTGATAACAGATTGAGATCTGCTCTTGGAAATGAAAATAGGAAGAGTTTTATGTTTTTTATGTTTTTCTTTCAGATGTCTCAAAAAGTATATAGAACTGTACCGTGGTCGGAAGTAAGGTTTCAGTATTCAGTCTATTCAATTTTGGCATCTAAATAGAATTGAACTATTGCAATAAACTGGAGTAACTCTTTGTTACTGACATATTTTAGAATGTACCAATCAGTTGCTTAGGTAGATTGTCGATAGTGATTTTAAGAATATAACTATAAAATAGAAAAGACATAAGAAGAGCAAATAAATCAAGATTGACTAGATTGTATACACTCTTCATCTTATTGTATGTGGTTGTTTTTCCATTTTAGTTATTTGTCAAGGTATAAAGAGCTCTATCACTCTTAAGACAGTCAACTTCACAGGATGTAATCTGACATGGCAGGGAGCAGATTACATGGCCAAGATCTTAAAGGTAACTTTATGTTCCAACTTCCATGAAAATGTGTTGTATGATTGCCACACATTAATATTTTGATACAAGACAGCAGTTATTTTTGTCTTTTGATACATACGGGCATTGCAGTTTTAATTTTGTTTAAAGAATGTGACCAATTTTCAGCCTGGGGTTCTACCATTTAGAAATCTTAGAAATAGGAGACCTAAAATATAATAATTAGGTTTTTCTGTAAATATGGTTTGTAAAACAATAATTTTAAAGGTGCCTTAACAACTTTATAGTAGTTATTACTACTGTATTTAGGACAAAATTACATAATAATGTGACATGAAGGCTTTTTAGTAATTTGATGGTATAGATCAGGGGTAGTCAAACTATGGCCTGTGGACCAAATCTAGCCTATCACCTATTTTTGTAAATAAAGTTTTGAAGCATAGTCATGCCCATTTGTTCACATATTAACTATTGCTACACCCTACACTAGGAGAGTTGAGTAGTTGCAAAGGAAACTATATGATCCACAAAGCTGAAAATGTTTATTTTGGGGCCTTTACAGCTCAAGCCCACTCTCCGTGGGATAGATGGTGGTTACACATGTGGATTCTGAAGCCAGATGGCCTAGGCTAAAACCTGAGCTCCCTCCCATTTAATAACTTGTGACCATGGGCAAATTAATTAACCGCTCTGTTCCTCCGTTTTCTCATCCATAAAATGTGTATAATAAGAAAACCTGCTGTGTCTATCATTCTTAGGATTTAATGAACTAATGTGTACAAAATAGTGCCTGGCTATCTAAGTGTTTGCTGTTATTTCCTCTTACTGCTTTTATACAGTTATTATGAATAGCAAATGACACCAACAATTTCCATTTGACAGAGTTGTAGGAGCTTTGAATCTTTTGTTGTTTTAGAATGTAATAAAATTTTTTTTCTCTTAAAATCAGTGTTCCCTGTTACCAAAATTTACTTTATGGATATAGATAAGTGATTATGTCTTTAAGATAATACTTGTGGTTAAAACTCAAACCACCAATTTCCTAAGGCATATCAACCTTGCTTTGTGTATTCTAGGCCTCTAAATTTGGTGTGCATACCCTAAGTAATATGTGAGATCCCTTGGGTTAGGAGAAGAAAATATTAACCTCTATATTTTTATATCATTTAAAAAATATCTGTTGTTTCTGTTTGATTTGTAATATACATAAAATATGTATATAGAACTTCCTTTATATAGTTTATTAATAAATAACATACATGTTAAATGTTTACTTGTGGGATGTCCAGTCAAGTGTTTAGAGACCACTGGAGGACAGAACGATATGATTTAGAGGCTCAGCAATGATAGAATTTAGAACCAATGCCTTCACTTGGCATATAAAGAAAATAAAATTCTTAGAAGTTAACTAAGTTGTCAGTTTACATAAAGTAATCAGTAACAGGTCATTAGTGGTTAGGGTCACACAGCTAGTCAGTGACAGACTAGGATCTGGGTCACCGACTCCTTACTCAAAATCTACTATTTAATCAGTCTCTCTGATTAACCCACCCGGCATATGTACCTGGTGTGTGTGTAAAACTCTGATGTAATCAGCTGTACTTAGTTCCTTTTAGTCTTCCTATCTCTTTATCCAAGTGTATTAATTTCATCTTATTAAATCTTTGAAGTATCAGACCATGAGAAGGCATGAAGAAACCTGGGCTGAGAGTCTTCGCTATAGGAGACCTGATCTTGACTGTATGGCTGGCTTAAGACGTATCACATTGAATTGCAACACACTCATTGGTGACCTAGGTGCAAGTGCTTTTGCAGACTCTCTCAGTGAGGATTTATGGCTGAGAGGTAAGTTAAATAAACTTGTAAGATGGAAAATATTGAATTTTTTGATATTAAATATGCTTAACTCTTGGCACAGTAATGTTGTCCTAAGGTTTTTTAAAAAGCCTCTCTTTTCTAATAGGTTTTATTTTGTTTTTAAGCCTTTGTAAAAGTTACATATATTCTTTATAGAAAATACCAAGTAACAAGAAAAATAGTACATATAATCTCAATGCCTGGAGATAAAATGTTCATTTTGGCGTATACACTTTCAGTATTGTTTTTTCCTGCAGATACATTTGTGTGCTTAGAGTTACAAGAACAGAACTATAGTGCACTTACCATTTTGTAACCCTGCTTTTTTTATTTAATGATGTATCATGTAGTACTCTATTACATTGAGGCATAATAATTTAATTCCCTGCTATTAGATATTTAGGCAGTTTGTGCTTTTCCCCTGTTATAAACAACTCTGTAGTAAACTCCTTATGTATACATCTCTGTGTCCATTGAAGTTACTTTTTTTTTTTTTTTTTTTTTTTTTGAGGCAGGGTCTTTGTTGCCCAGGCTGGAGTGCAATGGCATAATCATACCGCACTGTAGCCTTAAACTCCTGGCTCAAGTATCCTCCCACATTACCCCCCTGAGTAGCTGGGACTACAGTTGCACACCACCACGCCAGGCTAATTTTTGTGGAGACAGGGTCTTGCTGTGTTGCCCAGGCTGGTTTCAAACTCCTGGGCCCAAACAGTTCTCTTGCCTTGGCCTCCCAAAGTGCTGGGATTCCAGGCATGAGCCACTGCGCCCAGCCTGAAGTTACTCCTGTAGGATAAATTAGTAAAGTTGAGTAACTCAGTATAATATGTTTCTTAAAGACTTTCGATACGTGTTACCAAATTGCCTTCCAGAAATGCTGTGCCATATTATAGTCTCATAAATGCTGGATTGTGTCTATTGTAAAACCTTAAACTTTACAAAAATGAGAACTCCCTTGCTTTTTCTTTTTTAATGCAAATGGGATTGCTCTCTGAATTTTATAACTTTTTTCACTCAGTCTAGCATATCTTAAATCAATAAGTTTACATTTACCATATCATTTTTAGTGACTCTTCAGGGTTCCATTTGTTAATATGCAATAGTACACTTAGCTTATCCATTCCTATTAGATGTCTAAGCTATTTCCAGTTTTTCATTGTTATAAACAGTACTTTGATACCTGTCGTTGCCCGTGTCTAATTTCCTTCTGGTAAATTCTTAGAAGGAGAGTTGCTGTGTTAACAGAGTCTGCACATTTTAAAGGTTTTTTTAAAATGTGACCTTCACCAATCTGATAGAAGCATAATCACATTTAATTGTTTTAGTTTATATTCATTTGATTTACTAGTGAGATTTACTGGTTATTTTTATTAATTTGGCTAGTTGGATAATTACATCCTATGCTCATTCTTCTGCAGCAAGAGTTTGTAAAGGTTTTACCATATTCTATCAGATCCATATATCTGACTTATTTCTGTGTGTCTTGTGATGTCTTAGTTAGGGCTTCATAGAATATTCTATATTATATATAGTATATATTATATAACTCCGTTATAAAAGCATATAACAGAATTATATTCTGGGTGGCTTAAAGAGAAGACATTCATTTCTCACAGTTCTAGAGTCCGAGAAGCCCAAAATCCAGATGCCAGTAGATAGATGTCAGGTGAGGGCATTCTCCCTAGCTTATGGAAGGCTTTTATATCCTTAAATGGTGGCGAGAGAGAACTTTAGTCTCTTTTTTTTCTTATAAGGACACTAATCCCATGACGGCTCCACTCTCAAGACCTCAGCTAAACCTAATTACCTCTCAAAGGCCCCACTTCCTAATACTACTACCCTGTTGGGGGTTAGGGTTTCAATATACATTTTTGGGGAATACAGACATGTAGTCCATAACATGAGGTTTTGAAAGACTTCAGTTATTTTATGTAATGGTATACATGTGCTTTTGCTCTGATGTAATCTTTTTTTATACCTGTACTTTTGTGATTATCCTTTTGAGTTTAAATGAGTAGATTGTTCAGCCTCAGTGTTACTAGTATTCATGAGCATTTGGTTAGTTCTTTGACCTTTTACTTGAGGGAGAATTCTTGACCATTATTTTTTCATGATAGGTTTTTAGTATATAATCTCTATAATCTCTATTCACACATTCTTTGGATTCATTATTTCTATCTCCTTAGAGTTCTTTCTTTGTCATTTTTATTCTAAAACTAACAGTTCTTACATTTTTGTATTTTCTTTTCCCTTTTTTAATGTAATTTTTTGAGAGTCACTTGGAGTTTGAATTTGAATTTGATGATGAATCTAGTGCAATTTCTGAGCGCCACCCAGTTTTTGCCTATGAGGTTTACACTGCCCCTAGCATCCTTGTTAATTATGAACAAATATTCATTCTGTGATGTTTTATGTAGAGTTATTTTTCAACTCTGTAATTGTAAAATATGTTGGGTAATTTATTGGTACTAAAGGGAGGGTAATCATGACACATCTATGAAGAGGGTTTCTTTTTTGTATTATGTGTGTGCATATGGTTTTGTATTTTTATTTTTTCAATACTCAAGATTAAAAACTGGCCATGAGTAGTCTTGGGCAGGAGTCTTCCAGGCATGAATAAGTGGGAGTTGTCTGTATGTTAAATCTGTATAGAATTGGCCGGGCAAGGTGGCTCATGCCTGTAATCCCAGCACTTTGGGAGGCTGAGGTGGGCGGATCACAAGGTCAGGAGATTGAGACCATCCTGGCTAACACGGTGAAACCCTGTCTCTACTAAAAATACAAAAAAAATTAGCCATGCGTGGTGTCAGGCACTTGTAGTCCCAGCTACTCAGGAGGCTGAGGCAGGAGAATGGCATGAACCTGGGAGGCGGAGCTTGCAGTGAGCGGAGATAATGCCACTGCACTCCAACCTGGGCGACAGAGTGAGACTCCGTCTCAAAAAAAAAAAAATCTGTATAAAATTAGCGAGTGACCGTTTGTCTTTCATTGAAAGCTCTTGACCTGCAACAGTGCGGCCTCACCAATGAAGGAGCAAAGGCTTTGCTAGAGGCCCTTGAAACCAATACAACTCTTGTCGTTCTGGATATAAGAAAAAATCCACTCATTGGTATGTCGCTACAATATTTTTTATTGACTAACAAATAGCAAAAGAAAAAGAATTTCTCATGTATTGACAGTTTCGAAAACTTAATGTGTTTCCTTCCCTAATCTTACACTTTTGTAATCTTGCACTTTCTTATGTTTTTAGTAGATAATTTACTGATGAAAAGAGTTATACTTAAATTGCTCTTGGCAGCTACTCTGAATAGGAGTGAACCTAGATAATCTACTTCCACCAAGTGCATTATTTTCTTCTTGTGGAACTTCTGAATTCTTGGAAATAGTATTTCATTCATTTGTTGATTTGACAAGTAATTTTTGAATACTTCTATCTGCTAGATACTTGTTTAGGCACTAAACATACAGCAGTAAACCAGCTAGACAAATTCTTGGTCTCATAGAGCTTACATTCTAGTTGGGGAGTTATAGGTAATGTAATTTAGGTAGTAGGAAGTGCAAAAATACCTTAAGGTAAGAAGACAGATGGGGGCAGGTGGGACTATATTAGATAGGTTTGTTAGGGGACAGCTTCACTAAAAAAGTGACATTTGAGCAGAGACCTGATTAGGAGAGGAACAAGCCATGGAAGATGCAGATAAAGTACCTTCCAGGATGAGGAAGCAATGAATATGTAGGTACATAGGTGGCAGGGTGGATGGAGTATTTAAGGAAAAGCAAGAAGGCCAACATGGTTGGCGCACCGAGTAATGAAGAGCCTGGTATGCTACAAAGTCAGACGACTAGCCAGGGGCCTGATCTGGTAAGGTTTGAAGGTCACGGTAAGGACTTAGATAATTCTAAATGAGCTGAAAACCATGGGAGGATTTTGAGCTGGTAAGGTTATATTCCAAGTAGTAATTCAGTCAGACGACTTGGTGTGGAGAATACACTTGTAGGGGGCTATAAAAGGGAAAGAGGGAGGCCAGTTAGGAGGCTCACACTGGTCCAAGTTAGAGATGGCTTTGGCTTCACTTAGGGTGGAAGGTTGGAGGTGGTAAAAAGTGGTTGAAGCAAGGTGTAGCTAACAAGACTTGTGGGGTATAAAGGAAATAGTAATTTTTTTTAAAAAGTCCTAGGTGATTTTGCATACAACTGAGTGGTACTGTTTATAGAGAAAAGGAGGCTGTGGAGAAGAGCAACTTTGGGGGTGCAACATGACTTTGATTTGGGTATATTAGGTGCCTTTTAAGCATCTAAGTATCTGGACAGTGTTTAGGCTTTTGATTTCCTATTTAGAGGTATCTAAAGCTACTTTAGTTCCAAAGTGTTTACACTTGATCTTTGCTGCTGCCAAAATAGTAGCCGTTAGGGACAATATGCGTGTAGGAATACTTTGTTTTTGAGGAAAAAGGTAGAATACTCAAAGGGGGAAAAGGTATATAATTACATTATATGGAATTCATATTTAATTTCATGGGAAAAAGCAATAATTGGTTGGCTTTTGTTTTTAAATGGGAATAGCCACTCACTGGGAAATAATTACTATAATTTCAATTTTTATTTTACTTTAGATCATTCTGTGATGAAAGCAGTTATCAAAAAAGTTCTCCAGAATGGAAGGAGTGCCAAATCAGAGGTATATCATGTTTTATTTCTCCAGAAAGAATTCTTATTTAATTGCTTTTCTTCTGGGATCTCACTGTACTGCCCAGCCTGGGCTCAAACTTCTGAGCTCCAGTGATCTTCCCCCTTCCCAGCTTCCTAGGTAGCTAGCACTGTAGGTATATATCATTGTGCCCAGCTTTTCATCTGTTTTGAATAAAATGAAACTATTAAGGCACTTTTCTGCCATCTTAAATTTACAGTCCAATCAAATGTCTTTTCTGTTTTTGTAAATACCGTATGATTCTTTAATTTTGGGTCCTAGAACTGCTGATTTCAAACCTTTTATTTTAACTTAGAGTATATTAACAATTTCCATTTAAGATGTAGCCCCATAAATGATCTGTAACTGAAATGTAGTGTTTATTCTCTCCCTTTTAGTACCAGTGGATAACTTCTCCATCAGTGAAGGAACCATCCAAAACTGCTAAACAGAAAAAGAGAACTATAATTCTAGGAAGTGGTCACAAAGGAAAAGCTACTATTAGAATTGGTAACCTTTTCTGTCTTGGCTTTTTAATGCTACTAGTGTTCTAGTGTGTTAAAATTAAAATATCTTCTTATTGTATGATATTGACAGTAACAACCAATATTGACTCCGTGCATATTACGAGGACTATAATTGTTCTGATAAGATTATGAGAATTTATGGAATGTAGAAATAGTAAATGAATCATTAGGAAAGGGATGCTAGTGCTTCCATTTAAAAAATTACCCTTATTTGTTTTTCATACAATATTCATCATTTTGGATATCTTTTCTGATTCATGATTACTTTTGATACTTTGCAATTGAAATTTGGGATGCACTTTGATGACAGTTTTAGCAGTGCTTTTGTATGATTTTGTTGTTGTTAATGAAGAATTATCCTTTCATACTATAGAAAACAAAATTTCTTCCCCGTTCCATTTTTTTTCCCGTTTCCTCCTCCTTCCTTGCAAATTCTTACCCAGAGTTGTTGAATCAGGTAGCACTTTGCTTCTTTCAAAGATGAAATAACCTTAAAATGTATGTAATCCTTGTAAAACAATACCGCAGGTAAGTTTATTACCCAGAGATGGAACATTTTAGACAAACATTCCCTAAATGTTTGCTATTTATGGTTTATTTAATCTGCCAAATAATAGTCTAGAATTTTGAAATTGTCTATAATTTTGTGACCAAGAATAATGAAAAAAAGACTTTATAAACTCTTTATCAGCTAATGGCATAAATTTCACATTCTCCTGAATATATAAATTTGGTATAATCTAGTTCTACTGATATTTTCATATTCTTTTTTAAAGAGTCTAACTTTTGTAGAACACATTATCTTTAGTCATAAGTAGCCTTTTTTTACTGATAAGAATGAGTGACAGTGGAATAAGTTAAGCCAAATCTAATATGAAAGTGACCTTTTCTTGTAAGTAACTTTGAATTTTGAAACAGTAAAACCATGAAGACTAATACAGAGAAAAAAAATTAATGTTTTTATGTTTGTAATCTGCCAGTTTCCCAGAAAAAGGTTTGTGGTGACTTTAGTTACATACCCTGTACATTAAGATCACCAAACAATTAACACCAGATAATCTTTTATTTGGATGCTACTTGAAATTTTTAAAAGATATCACTTGACTTAATATCACTGAACTGTACACTTAAAAATGGCTAAGATATAAAACATTTAACATAAAATATAAAACATTAGAAATGCTATACTTTTAGTGTCTAGTGGTATATAATTGGACATCACTGAATGAGAATAAAAAACAAAAATCTTTTTTCTTAGCATGATTAAAGAAATTGGAAATGTGACTGAAGTTTACAAGCTCACTGAGCTATTTTAAGAGTAACTTTATTTCTCGGGCTTTTTTTGTATTTGCCTCAGTAATTTGGAGACACAGAGGTAAGCCAAATCAGTGTCTGGCTGTATATTTAATAGTTAGGTGTCAGTGAGTATAGGGGTTATATAATTTATATAAATTATGTCACATTCATATTGCAATTACGTGTGCAGACAGAAGATAGGAAACTATAATTTTTTTCATCTAACAAGATAAGTAAATTAGTTTGGTTTTAATTAAAATTTATATTTGCAGCCGGGCACAGTAGCTCACGCCTGTAATCCCAGCACTTTGGGAGGCCTAGGCGGGCGGATTGCCTGAGCTCAGGAGTTGGAGACGAGCCTGGGCAACACAGTAAAACCCTGTCTCTACTAAAATACAAAAAACTAGCCGGGCGTGGCAGCGTGCACCTGTAATCCAAGCTCCTCGGAAGGCTAAGGCAGAAGAATTGCTTGGACCTGGGAGGCGGAGGTTGCAGTGAGCCAAGACTGTGCCACTGCACTCCAGCCTGGGCGACAGAGCAAGACTCTGTCTCCAAAGAAAAAAAAATTTATATTTGCATTACTTTCTACACATACCACAAACAATGCACAGGAACTTTTTTTTTAGGATAATTATATTAAAAACAGCACACAATGAGCTGAGGTCCTATATATTTATAAGAGGTATATAAATTTGTCCAGAGAAATTGCACGGCACGATGTGGTGATTATCAATAAGTTACACTATGGGAAGTATTTGTCCTGTATTACCACATACACATTCTTGTAGATGCTGTCCTAAAGCTGCTAAAGTAGATCTTCCATAGTAAAATAGATTGGAAGGATAAATATAACCATTTTAAGAAACTTAGATTATTTGTTCTCAGTGATATCAGAAACAATTATATATTTAAATGTGAATTTTATTAATATTAATAGGTCTAGCTTTTGCTACCAAATATTTCATTAAAAAAACTTGACTCTTTAATACCGAAATGTAGGATAAGACTTTACACTTCATTCTGTTATCCAGTAGGTTTAATTTGTTGTCTTTGTGTTCTGTAAAAGCAAATGAACACTGAAGGTGGACAGACTTATAGGCGGCAACATTGGCTCACCTACTAACCAGCTACCTTCAGTCTTACAACTTGGATAGTTTTTACATGATAAAATTAATCTCAAATTGAAATTTTGTTCCAATTCAGAAGGTTCTGTTTGGTAGGAGTCATGGGTGGATCTATGTTCTATCCTTGAGATTCAGGAATGCCAAAAATATTCTGAGATTTAATAACTTAAAATTTCTGCATAATGCATAATGAAGTGTATCACATATAATCTTTCATTCTTTAGGTTACATGTTTTACTTACCTTTGCGTGCTCCGCATGTCTCATATATTCAACTTATATTTTAGTTAAAGTGATAACTCGTTACTCTAGACAACTTATATTTTTATATATTTATTATATTTAAATATATTAAAAATATATTTATTCTTATATTTATTACTGGCCTATGTAAAAAGTTATTTACAAATTGATCCTGATTTAATGGACTTGGTGTCATTGTCAGGGACTTGGTGTCATAGTCAGGTGCCTATTTGTATTCTTTTTAAGAGTATGCACGTGTGCCTATTCATCTGTAGACCTTTAGTGCATCTTGATTCTTTCTTTTTAACACTTCTCAAGTAGGATTGGCTACAAAGAAACCTGTAAGTAGTGGCAGAAAACACTCCCTTGGTAAAGAATATTATGCGCCCGCACCTCTACCACCTGGTGTGTCTGGTTTCTTGCCATGGCGTACTGCAGAACGTGCAAAAAGACACAGGTAGGGTATTTTTATTTCCTATCTTTTAGGATAAAAATGGGATTCAAAATTCTTTATTTGGGAGCTTCTATTATGTGAGAGTTCTCTGCTTATGTCTATAGGGTAAAAATGACTCATGTGGCTTCTGCCTCATGAATCCTTTAAGGAAGAAAAACAAAAAATAATCCTAAGTAGGGTTTCAAGTTATTAAGTGTCACAGCAAGCTGTATCCCTGTGGGAGTCCAGAGGAAACTGAAATTATCTCCAATTGTGCAGGTGAGAAAAGGTTTCATCTAAAGTATGTGCAGTTAAACCAAGTCCTATAGGGCAGAAATAGGAATTTGGATATTTAAGATTGGGGAAAGGGCATTGTAAAGCATAGGAAATTGTTCAATGCAAAATGATAGGAAGTGTTGATTAGACTTAATCTAACTCAGCCAACTGGCCTAACTCATTTTAGTGAATCAAACCAGATATAACTAGTTTTAGCCAGTTACCTAGGGGGTAGCTATTCATAATAATTTTTGTCAGAAAAGTCTTTTAAAAATGTTGTACTATAATTTTTTGCTTAATAAATGAATTAGATTACTATAAATTATTTTCAAATGACTGACTTTTAGTGTTCAAGAAATTGGAGGTTAACAATTGCTTAAGAAAATAAAGAGAGTTGATTTTAAATAGGACTGGAAATAGGTGCTATGTAAAATATCTGTTCAATTGCTCAGATTAAATTGAATATGTATAATCTTTATTAGGCAACTGACGACTATACTTATTTCACAACTGGTAATGTGAATTATTATTGCATAAACTGTAGTGCTGAGGCCCCAGTCTTTACACTTTCATTTAATAACTTCACAGTTTCATATCTTCTTGAGATACTGACTAATTTCAAGTCCCATCTTGGTCACAAGGAGTTGTGAATTAGAGAACAATTAATATCACCAGTTAAAGAAGTTAGATTGGAAATCTGAACCATCCTAAACATAAGAACTACCTGCATCTTCAGAGTCTTATCCCAAAGCCGTTCTGCTAAATTGTTCAATTTTCTCCATAGCAGAGCTTTCCAGGCCCTTATTTGGAGGTGATTTATTTCTATGCACAGTTATGTATGGATAGTATACATAATACTAGCAAGTGTTATTACCTAGTGTTAACTGGTGGTGTATTTACATCAAAATATAACTTAATTTATCGATATCTTTTTAGGGGTTTCCCATTAATCAAAACACGTGATATATGTAATCAGTTGCAGGTACGTAGTTACCATGTTTATAATATGTAGGGGATTGGAATGGGAAGGGTGGAAGATCATTCTCTGTGCTCTTTAAACTGAATAGGGTCTTAAAAAACATTTCCCTCCCTGAAGTAAATTCATTTAAAATTTTCTGGGTTCTCCCAGTGCCACAGTATAGTCATGTGGATATGTCACACAATGGAGGCCTTGTGGTTTCATCTGTGTAGACAGGAAGTCATTTCTCTGGGTGCACAAATCAGCTGTTGCCCCCAGCAAAACAAATTTGACCACCATTTCTCACCCGACACATGGAGCTATCATAGTCAAGAATGTCCTTAAGTTTAAAAGAAATGTTCTTGGGGGATACATATTTTATTTATATATATATAAATTCCAGATTCTAAAGCTAAAACAAAGCAACCAGTCCTAAAGCCTCTGCTTTCTCAGAGCTTTTCTTTCTCCCTTGTCAGGATCAAACACATTCCCTGTCATTCTGCATCATGGTATTAGAGCAAGCGAATTCTGTCAGAGTATCAGATTTTCCTTTTCAGTTGTTTTTAGAGACTGTAATTTCTCTGTAAAAGATAGCACTACTGAGATGAAGGAGCACCTGTGTGTCCGTACTGCCCCTTGCATAGCCAAAAGTAGGGGCATGCATCTCATTCTACCATCTAGGATATTCAGGTACTGCAGGATTTATGCTTGTAGTAGATACTGCACTCTCGTGACTTCTCTTCTGTACAGTTATGTATCCCGGCACTTTTCTTTTTGTTCTGTGGACTTTTTATGGGATTGTGACACAGTCAATTTTGAAATATTTGGAAACATATTGAACAACATTCCAGTGGTGTTGAAACTTGACAGGAGAATTGCATTGTTATTACAGTAGTTTTGGCTTTAAGAAGGAGGAAAAGATGAGGTTTTTGATGTCTCAGTTTTAGTTGTGTGCATGTATTTGGTTAATTTTTTTTTTAATTCTAGTTTTTATTGTATTTTGTAGAGACAGGGTCTTGCTATGTTGCCCAGGCTGATCTCAAACTCCTGACCTCAAGCAATCCTCCTGCCTTGGCCTCCCATAGTGCTAGGATTACAGGCCATTCTAGTGTTTATTATTCACAGTTTAAATTATTCTTCCAATTCTTTGTGAGGCCTCCACTGATGGATTTTTTCTCCTAAAAATCGTCTTGTCTTCAAGACTCTGTGTGTGATGGTAGAGAATAAATTTCTCATCTGCAGTTGATCTGAGAAAAAATGTTTACCCTGCCTCCTCGCTTGGTTTATGTGAAAAAAGTGTAATAAAATAATATGGGTTATTTTTGGAAAGATTTTATGTAAAAAAGAAAAAAATAATATGGGCGATTCCAGTATTAATTATAAACCTTGTGTGAGAGAATTATTTCAGTGACATAGCAAGAATAAGTTAGTGTCTTTTTACTTTGTTATTGATTGTGTTAGACTAAGGAGTAGTGATAGACATTTACAGAGAATGACTTAACACTTCAGAAAGATCACTTTGATTAGATGTCCTTTAGTATTTGGTATTCAGTTTATATTATTATACAATCTTGTCCTCTTTCTTTAAGCAACCAGGTTTTCCTGTGACTGTGACAGTAGAGAGTCCTTCATCCTCTGAAATTGAAGAGGTTGATGATTCTTCAGAGAGTGTTCATGAAGTGCCTGAGAAAACTAGTATAAAACAAGAAGCATTACAGGTACAAAGCTATCACTTTAAAGATATGGAGAAGATCATTTCAAACTCTAGTTAGTTTTTGGTGAAAGCTTGATTATGCACTGGACAGCTTGCATGGGAATTCTGTTTTCCCCTTCCTTCTATCTCATATCCCTTGAATGGTTCTTTATCATAGAACAAGATAAAAGGGAGGATGTCTACACTCTAAGAAATAGAAATTGAAACATGTCATCAGTAATATATTTTCCTTTCCTTAGAATCATAGAATATTAGATTTAGGGAAGGCCTTAATGATCATAAGATAAACTCAAAGAAATTAAGCACTGAATGAAGGTAACCAGCTGATTCAGGGCTCTTTGGAAGGCCTTATCTTTTTGTGTGTGCTAGGAAGTCCACAATTAATTTTTAAAAATTAATACAATTTTCTTTTGTGTGAAACTTACAAATATGGAAGTAATTATCCCTTTTTAATATAGTTACATGTAGCTTATAAACAACAGGAATGTATGTCTCACAGTCTAAGATCAAGGCTCAGGCAGATTTGGTGTCTGGCGAGGGCCTGCTTTCTGGTTCATAGATGGCTTTTCACCGTGTCCTCACATGGTGGAAGGGCAGTTATCTTATTTTTATGTGACTATGGAAATCACTTTTTGATTTTCAAAAAATGAAGCCTGATTTTCATTTTTTAAATTAAAATTGGTGATATTTATATAGAGAAATTTTAAGATAATTACAAAAATGATAGAATATTAGAGGGAGAAATCTATAGATAATGTAGAATTGTCCCTATTATAAATGAGCACCTATTGTTTGTAGCATCTAAGTGGTTTATTACTAAGTTCCAGAGAAAAAACAAAATCCTAGAATGTCTGATTCATCTTCATTATTGTTTTAAATGTATTGTATTTATTTTCTTCACCAGGGGATTAGGAAATTGTATTCTAAAAGTGATTATAGCCATTGGGGAGACCAAGAAGGTTAGGAAATATAACTTGGGAATTTCTGATTCAAGATGCACTGAGAATTCTCTCAGCTCTTTTCTATTTTAAGAACTCCATAAAATGATGTTATCAAAATTTCTAACATATGTAAGCCTACAATAATCAAGAGAATTGAGGAGATTTCAACATATTTTTGAAATAGAGATGACAGATGGAAATGAGTATGAAACTGAAGCAGTAGAACAGAGGAAAACCATTGCCTAGAATATACACAGGGGAAGCCTACAGCTCAGAGGGAATCTAATCTAACTCCAGAAACAGCTCCATACACAGATATGCATATAGGAAAAAGGAAGGGAGCTAGAAATGTGACTAACATAGAGGGAGCTCCTTGACAGTTTGTATATGGAAGAGTTGACTCCTAGGCTTACCTTCACTCTCCTGAGATGAGATCATTTGACTTTGAAAAACAGTAAAGTAATTGGGGAGAACTAGGGTAGATAGTGTAGATTTTGCATGCTAGAAAAGGGTAGCTGAGGATATCCTGCCATATTGGCTACCCACTTCTTCATGCGTAAGAGAAGCTAGTCATCAGCTCCCAGTGATCCTCTGCTCCCTTATTCTTAAATAGAAAATAACCATGGTTCACCTGATAGTTGAGTAAAACTCACAACATGACAGGGAAAATAAAAGATGAAAAATATGTCCTGATAGGACCAGAGCTGATTAAGAGAACAAAAATACTTTAAGAAAAAAACTCTACTTAACATCCTTAGGTTTGTTAAGCACAAGTACGAAAGATACAGTGCCTTTAAAAAAGAAATAGGGTGTTGTTTAAAAAGGAATAGCAGAAAGGAAGGGTGGTCTCTTGGAAATTATAATGGTTGAAATAAATTCAGTAGGAATTAAGGAAATTCCTCAGTAGGTAGAACAGAAAGGCAGGAATGGAAAATACAACAGAAATCACACGGTAGCGAGGCTACATCTAGGAGGTCTAACATATTACTGTAAAAAATCTCAGGACAGAAAAAAACGGATGGAAGGAAATTACAAAAAAAGAATTAAAAGAAAGCTTGCCTTAGATAGACACATATAAGTAGACAGTCTTCACTGTAAAATTTCAAGATACTGAGGAAAGAAAGAAATCCCGAGAGAAAAATACCAGTCACCTAAAAAACAATAAAAACCAGACTTTATTATACTTCTCATCAGCTACCATGGATCTTGGAATTAGAAAGACACCTCCAAAGTTTTAAAATAATTGACAACCTGGAGTTTCCCATCCAGCCAAACTGTCAGTCGTAAGTTGGGGCTGAATAGGACATTTTGGACCTCCTGCACTATACTTTTTCTTGTTATTTGAAAACATAGTCCCGCAAAATGAGGGTATAAACCAAGAAGGAAGATAATAGGATATCAGGGATCAGTGGTTTCAGTGTGGAGAGCAGCAGGTCTGGATTTGAGAGGCTTCCATTGGTTGTGTGACTGAGAGCTTAAAAAATCCTTGAAGCATATTACTATGTATTAGGCACTGTTAGAATGAGGGAGGGGGAAAGAGAGAGAAGAAAAGAGGAAGGGAGGGAATCAAACTCCAGAGGAGAAAGTTCTGTTGGCACGAACATAAAACAAATTACACTATGGCAGATTTTTGAGCTACCACTGATGTACAAAAGGGAAAAAAATCCACTTGAGCTCGTCCGCCCTTTTCAGTGGCACAGCAGTCGGTGACCACCTGTCTAATTTGTTGTACAAACCAGAACACTTTTTAATAATGTAAGCAGGTGCTGTTAACACTAACATCAAGACAAGGGTTGTAAACTGGAACAGTCCAGGGCAACTTAAGATAGGCGGTCACTCTATACAAGGGCTGTGGCACTGAAACTGTATAGAAGGCGGTGTAACCTGTATATACACAGTTACAATGTAACTCTGCAGTAGGCAGTATTAATTTAATCGTAGTAGTGGAAATACTGACGTGGTCTGCAGCTTTGATTATCAGTTTGCATGTAACAGCAATAATAACTCACTTGTATCAGATTTAGCACGTATTGGACACTGTTCTAAGTGTTTTGCTTATATTAATTCATTTGATCCTCAGAATAACCTGTGGTAGGTGTTACTATTAGTCCTACTTTTCAGAAAAGAAGCTAAATTTAAGTAAGCCCAAACTGTACTTAAATTTAGAGTTGGATCAGGGATTTGAGCTTAAGCTTTCTGCCTGTTCTCTTAAACGCTGATCTATCTGTCTCTCAAAAAACAAACAACTCTGCATATAGAACAGAATATAAATATTAACTTTAACAGTGTAAAAGCTAAGTTTGGAAGGTGGACACAGGTGGAAAGAAGGGACAAAAGTATATATGTCCTTATTTTACAAAGCAGGGCATTGAGAGAGTTTAGAGTTGATAAACAATTTAGATTTTTAAGTAATGTATATCACTAGAAGTTGAAGAGATCATGACCAATGGAAAAACTAATGGTGATACAACTTTATTGAGAGGAGTAAGTAAATAAGTAAGAATGAACCAAACTCTTATTTAGTAAAGCAGGAAGTTAGTAAATAATGTCTAAAATTCGGTCATGTAGTAGTTACATAATATGTTATTTAGAACTAGAGAAGGATTAAAAAGAAGAATGGTTGACTTCAACCTCACACACAAAAAATTCCAAGTAGCCCATAAATATGGAAAAGTGTTCAGCCATAGCCATATAGGTAATCAGAGAAAAATGAACTGAAATCAGTATGAGATGCAACTACACTCCTATCAGATTGGCAAAAAATAAAATTTTATAGTGGCAGGTATTGTAGACCTGGAGTGTAATAAGAATCTTCCACCCTGCTTATACCGGAAGTATAAGTGAGCACACCTACTTTGGAAAGCGTTTAGCATTGTCTATCAATTGAAAGTATATAAATACCTTGGGACCCAACAAGTCATCCGAGGGTATATGCACCAGAAAAACAGGTGCAAAAGGGTCCACGTGCATCATTTGTAATAGTCCAACCTGAAAACAACCCAATGTCCATTAAGAATTAAAAATTAGATTGCATTTGTACACTGAGAAAACTATAAAAGTAATAAAATTGAATGAACAAGAGCTACAGGCAACAACAGATGAATTGTAAGAACAATGTTAAAAGAAAGACAGAAGATACAGAAGTCTGCATTCACTGTGATTCCCTTTAAGTTAGAAGTAGGCAAAACTAGATTGTTAGGGATGCATGCATATAAAGGAAATGATCATTAGGAAAATGAGGATGGTGTTTAATTCTGGGAGAAGGAGAGGGGCTTGTGATGAGTGGAAGATATGGGGGATTTCAGAGATGCTAGCTGGTTGTACTTGCAAACTTGGGTATATGGCTACATGAGTATTCCCTGATAGTGTGTTTTATGCACTTTTCAGTATGTATAGCATATTTTGTGATTAAAAAAACCTGCTTAAAGAAATGGTTGCCTCTGGAAAGCTGGATGTGTGAGTAAGGAGGAGGAGATTAACTTTCATTTTAAGCTCTTCTCTACTAATTCTATTTGTATGTTTATTCATTTTGCGTTGATCATATTCTGTACACCAGGCACTCTTTTCAGTTTTATATGTGTGTTAATTAATTTACTCCTTTCAAGAGCCCTATGATACATGAATTTATCTCCATTTTATAGATGAGGAAATTAAGACCTAGAGTTACTGAACTTGCCCAAGGTTATATAGCTGATGGGTAGGGCCAGAACTTTGCCTCAGAGAATCTGAATTTCCAAAAAATAACCTAAAAGAGAAATTTAAGTACTAATTAGAAAGCAAAGAAATGCACATTTAAGGAAGACAGTGCACATTTAAGGAAGACAGTAACCTTTTATCTATTAGAGAAAAACACACATTCTGTCTTTAACACACACATAAATCTTATATTGGCAGGGATTTTCTTTATTCAGCAATTATTTATTGGTTGTCTGCTTTGTGGTACACATAAATGCTGGGGATAAAGACTTAATAAAATATACTTCCTTCTCTTGAATATCTTGCACTTTAAGTGGGAAGGTAAGCCAACAGTTAGAGTAGAGGTGATATATCCAAGTGATAGACTGTTTCATTGCCAGTAGCAGTATAAAATCTTAGAAATCTTTTGGAAAGCAATTTGGATGTAAGTATTGCAGAGCCTTAAAAATGTTTATTTGCTTTGACCTAAAATTCCTTTTTTATTTATTGCAAGAAAATTATTCTAAATATGGGAGAACAAAACCTTCATGCTTAAAAGTGGTTATTTTATTTTATAATGTTGAAAAGTTGGAAACAGTCTTGTTAGCCATAAAGGAATGATTACATGAACCAATAAGCTGGCTCAGTGGAATATTTTATTTAGCCCACTAAAAAAGTCAAAGTTGGCCAGGCGCGGTGGCTGATGCCTGTAATCCCAGCACTTTGGGAGGCCAAGGCAGGCGGATCACGAGTTCAGGAGATCGAGACCATCCTGGCTAACATGGTGAAACCCTGTCTCTACTACAAATACAAAAAATTAGCCGTGCGTGGTGGCGGACACCTGTAGTCCCAGCTACTCAGGAGGCTGAAGCAGGAGAATGGTGTGAACCTGGGAGGCGGAGCTTGCAGTGAGCCGAGATCAGGCCACTGTACTCCAGCCTAGGCGACAGAGTGAGACTCCGTCTCAAAAAAAAAGAAAAGTCAGAGTTATGAGTTCTCTGATTCAATGTTAAATGGAAGAATGTCTAACATAAAATTGGATACACAGTCTTCCCTCAGCATACTCGGGTTATTCCATGACCCCATCCTCCAGCATATACCCAAATCCATGCATGCATGCTCAGGCCCCACAGTTGGCCTGTGGAACCAGGGTATATAAAAAGTCAGTCCTCCTTATGAGGTTTTGCATCGGAGAGTACTTGTTTTTTTTTTTTGTTTGTTTGTTTGTTTGTTTGTTTTGAGACGGAGTCTCGCTCTGTCGCCCAGGCTAGAGTGCAGTGGCACAATCTCAGCTCACTGCAACCTCTGCCTCCTGGGTTCAAGTGATTCTCCTGCCTCTGCCTCCCGAGTAGCTGGGATTACAGGTGCGCACCACCACACCCAGCTAATTTTTATATTTTTAGTAGAGACAGGGTTTCACCATGTTGGCCTGGATCTCCTGACCTCGTGATCCGCCTGCCCTCGGCCTCCCAAAGTGCTGGGATTGCAGGCAAGAGCCAGCATGCTAAGCCAGAATACTGTATTTTTGATCTGCATTTGGTTGAAAAAAATCTGCATATAATGGGCCTGCATACTTCAAGCCCTTGATATTCAAGTGTTGTTGTACAGGATAACATTTGATATTTCTGGGGTTGTGTTCCAGAAAAGAAATAAACTTTTCCATGTATAGAAGGGAGGAAGGGGAGCAGCTGTCAGAGAGGAAAATTACTACAACACTTCATCATTAGTCGTTTTTAAGTAGTGGAATGTTAAGTGATTTTACTTCCTAATTGTTTCATTTCATATTTCCTTATTTTCTTTAAGGAGCGTGAATTACTCTTTAAAGGAGTAATGAGGAGGGAACTTTCCTAAAAATGTAACATTATGTTCTCACTTCCTCCACTAGAGGGAGAAACAATTTCACGTAATTGTGCTTTGATGTGATTTTTAGAACTAGTTAGGAACGGAGGATTTTATTCTTCTTTCTCCAATTGTGATAAGTTTTTTGCTTATTTGCATGTTTGGTTAGAAGTTCTTTGATAACAGTTCTAAATATTAAAACCATTATATAAATAATAAGTAGTGGAATTTTGCAATTCCTTATTCCTTTTTCCCATAAAAACTTGGTTGGCTTTAACTGATAATGAAACATTAAAGAATTTGTAGTTATTAGTGCATTTACTGATTTTTCAAACGTGTTCTGAGTATAAAAATATATGCCCTTGAGAAAATTTTTGAAAATCATGAGAAACATTGAGGGAAATAAAACCCACCTCTGCATGGTACACACCACCTGGATATTTTGTAATTTGTCCTTTTATCTTAAAAGGGTATCAAAATATTTTGTCACATCATTGAATGCTCTTCCACATCAGAGAATCTTACTTAGCTTATGGACCATCTCCCAAGAAAAACGACCATTCATTAACTCTGGTTAAGACCCGTATCATTGTTTTTAGTGGCTCCATAGAGCATTTCATCACAGGGATGTGCTATTTTTTTTTTTTTTTAACCAATCACAATTTGGAGGCTTTTAGTTGTAAACAGTCCTGTGACATTGTGTTGGTAGATAAATCTTTGTCCACATGTTAGGTGATTTCCTTAAGGTAAATTCCCAGACATAGAATTGGTAGTATTTACTAAAGATTACTCCAGAAAGTGGCACCAATTTCCTTTCCTAATGTAAGTATACAGTAGAGTTCCTTCCCTCAACACTCTGGAGGGAACTGGAGAATCTCCATCATGTCTAATTCCTTTTGTATTTCAATCTTTACCAGAAAGAGCCCTGTCCCTTTCAATTGGTTACTTGACTTTTAATTTGCTGTTACATAATTCAGGTGTGTTAAGTGTATTACTAGGGCTTCCTATTATAAGGGATCCACAAATAAGAATATAATTTCTTTTTCATAGCCTTAATTTTTATTTCTGACTCAATAAATATATGTGTATGCCTTCTATGGTGAGCTGTCACAAATTTATTTTGGAAAGAGTGGAAATAAATCTGTAATGTGCAAATCTGATGTTTTTGGTAATTAATTTCCCTAGCATGGTATGATATTATACAAGCAGTAGGCTATAATCCTGATATCTGAGTTCATTTCTGGCCCTGTCCCCAAACACTCGGTGAGCTCAACAGCTGGAAGAGTTCTGGGGATCATATTGGGAATTAATTATAATATTTACTTTATTTCTTAATACTAGGAAAAACTGGAGGAGTGCCTAAAGCAGTTAAAGGAAGAAAGAGTAATAAGGCTTAAGGCTGATAAACGAGTCAGTGAGGTAAATAAAAGTTTTCTTACCTTTTGAGAGTTTTTTGTTTTGGTTTTGGTTTAACTTTAAGTCATACATACACACACTTTGTAAACTTTAAAGTGAGAAAATGTAGTGTATTGCAAATTGGTCACAGTATGTTAATGTTTGTATTTACTTATATTTGGTGATCGTGTGATCTGTATTCCAAAAAGCATGTTTTTTAAAAATGTAAAAATTGTAGTTTGTTTTCTTTTCCTCTGCTTTTATATGACTGGAGCTTATTTTCTATTCATGATGCATCAATTCAAGAATGCATTTATTAGGCTTATACGGTATATACAATTGCATAAAAGATGGGGATGAGACTATCTACTGAAGGTGAATTAGGAAAATGAATAAATAAGGTAAAAGATAATGGAAAACTGGTAAGAATGCAGTGAAAGATAAAAATCTATACCATGAGGATTAAATTAGGTGAATGTGCATAAGACCAGGGCATAAGCTAGAAAGTTCTACATAACTATAAGTTATTATTACAAAGCAAGTTTAAGGAGGAATTTTTGAAAGTATATGCATTGGTTTGAAAGACAGTTAATCATTCAGTAAAGGTTGAGCACCTGATTGTATAAGGCAAAAGGTGCATTGTGAACACAATGGCCTTTCTGAGAAATACTAGAGTTAGACTTATGTGTAGTATTAGATAAACAGATTTCGTGTGCAGGAGAGTACATATTTTCAAGAAGCAAAGGGGGAATATTGGTAATTGTACAGTTAGTAAATTGGGTATGATTTAGGACTTTTAAATTTATATATTAAGTATTTTACTGGCAAAAATTAGTCCTTAACAGCCAAATTGTAAAATGCTTACTCTTTATTTCATTGTCTAATTTAAGGGAAGCCTTAAACAGCTAACTTTTAAATATAGAATGATTCAGGTATGTATTTAACCTGTTAGAAATGTGATCTTTTTGAGGCCGGGCGCGGTGGCTCATGCTTGTAATCCCAGCACTTTGGGAGGCTGAGGCGGGCGGATCACGAGGTCAGGAGATCGAGACCACGGTGAAACCCCGTTTCTACTAAAAATACAAAAAAAATTAGCCGGGTGTGGTGGCGGGCGCCTGTAGTCCCAGCTACTCGGAGAGGCTGAGGCAAGAGAATGGCGTGAACCCGGGAGGCGGAGCTTGCAGTGAGCTGAGATAGCGCCACTGCCCTCCAGCCTGGGTGACAGAGCAAGACTCTGTCTCAAAAAAAAAAAAAAAGAAATGTGATCTTTTTGAAAGATCATTAATGAAATACTATTTATATTATTTATGTAGGAGGTTTTGTCAGTTATCTCCAGGTTTTGATTGTTATGTAATATGGTCTGTCTTTACTGGTGGAGAGTTAGATTAACTGCAAATTAATTACATTTTTAAAATGTTTTATTTTAGTTTCATAAAAACTATTTTGGTGATAATGAGAGAAAATCATGTCACACATTTTCAATCTTCTTTTATAGCTGGAACATGAAAATGCCCAGTTAAGAAATATAAATTTCTCTTTGTCTGAAGCCCTTCATGCACAGTCATTGACAAATATGATCCTGGATGATGAAGGTGTTTTGGGCAGCATTGAGAATTCTTTTCAGAAGTTTCATGCTTTCTTGGATCTCCTTAAAGATGCTGGGTTAGTTACTTTCTCCCTATGACATTCGTCCCTCCATGACTTTAATGGTGTTTTGCTGAGGAACTTGAGCAATTTTTATAGCTTCCTGAAGTCATATTTACTGTGTAATTATAAGTAATACACTTGATTTTTTAAATGTGGAATTAATTTTAAAAGAAATGCAAAATGACAAACCTGCCTTGGTTGAGGGCCCAATATGAAAGAGTAAACTTATCTGGCTTGGTGGTTTGCACCTGTAATCCCAGCTACTTGGGAGGCTGAGGCAGGAGGATCACTTGAGCCCAGGAATTCAAGGTTAGCCTGAGCAACATAGCAAGAGCCCATCTCTTAAAAAAAAAAAAAAAAAAAAAAGAGTAACTTGTAGATAGAGTAATTGGTAGCTGTAATTCTTGTTAAAGACTAAATTGAAGGTAGTTTTAATTGAAAGTATTCAGGAATGTATAGGAATTTTTCTTTTGTTCATTTTTCTTGTTACATAAGTTTGAATTAAAATTAACTTTGTCTGAGATATTAAAATTGTTATTAATCTGCAGGGTAGATAGAGATGTGGATCAGTGGTCCTCAACCAAGAATGATTTTGCTGAAAGAAGATACTGAAAGAAAGAGTTGGAGATAGATAATTGATAGAGCTATGTTTTGTAGGTGAACGGTTTGGTGAGGAAAGGAACAAACATATTCTTGAGGACTGGAGGAAAGGTGGTATAGAAGTGTGGGGATGAAGATGAGAGGCAGTAGGTGTGTGGTAGAAATTGCAGCTTCTACTGAGACAGTATGTAAAATAGGGAATAAGTAAGGAAATGAAGTCAAAAGGTATCTAATACATTGTTGGGGGAAGAGACAGTGCTTAAAGGATTGGATGATCTGATATGGTTTGTCTCAGAGGATAAATGTGGGAAGGTCTGAGAAATTGGGAGGGATGGGGGTGTGGTCTGGAGTAGGATAATGGGTTTTAAGATTTTAGAAGTATTTCATGATTGTAGGTTCGGGGAAATGTAAGCTGTTCTTTTTTTTTTTTTTTTTTTTTAACTTTTTTTTTTCTTTTTTTTTTTCTCATTTTTTTTTAATTTTTTTTTGCACACAAAAACAATAAACATTTTCTAAAAATACATACAAACAAAAAGATGCGTATCAAACATATTAGGAAGGTTACACATGGGAAGTTGGGGAATAGAAATGGGGGGTGGGAGTTAAAATAAGGTAGAGAGGGACTTTATGTGGATCAGTGATAATAACTCAATCCTCTATTTGACAAAGAAGAGGGAGAAGGAAGAGGAAGAAAAAGAAAGTGGGATAAAGGATCAGAAAGGGAGGAAAATAGAAAAAATTAGAGTATGACTCCAGGGTAGACCTGTTTTGTTGTCACTGAGTTGGTTGGTTGGTTTGTCTGTTGTATTTTTCATGTTTCGCCAAGTTGGCCAGACTGGTCTCGAACTCCTAGCCCGAAGTGATCAACCCGCCTCGCCCCCCAGAGTGCCGGGACCACAGGTGTGAGCCACCACGTCCAGCCCCCACATTGCTTCTGGCCTCCATGGTAGACCTCCCAGACGGAGCGGCCGGGCAGAGGCGCTCCTCACTTCCCAGACGGGGCGGCCAGGCAGAGACGCTCCTCACTTCTTCCCAGACGATAGGTGGCCGGGCAGAGGCACCCCTCACTTCCCAGACAATGGGTGGCCGGGCAGAGGCACTCCTCACTTCCCAGACGATGGGTGGCCGGGCAGAGGTGCTCCTCACTTACCAGACGGGGCGGCCGGGCAGAGGTGCTCCTCATTTCCCAGACGGGGTGGCCGGGCAGAGGCGCTCCTCACTTCCCAGACGGGGCGGCCGGGCAGAGGCGCTCCTCACTTCTTCCCGGATGGGGCGGCCGGGCAGAGGCGCTCCTCACTTCCCAGACGGGGCGGCCGGGCAGAGGCGCTCCTCACTTCTTCCCGGACGGGGCGGCCGGGCAGAGGCGCTCCTCACTTCCCAGACGGGGCGGCCGGGCAGAGGCGCTCCTCACTTCTTCCCGGACGGGGCGGCCGGGCAGAGGCGCTCCTCACTTCTTCCCGGACGGGGCGGCCGGGCAGAGGCGCTCCTCACTTCTTCCCGGACGGGGCGGCTGGGCAGAGGCGCTCCTCACTTCTTCCCGGACGGGGCGGCCGGGCAGAGGCGCTCCTCACTTCCCAGACGGGGCGGCCGGGCAGAGGCGCTCCTCACTTCTTCCCGGACGGGGCGGCCGGGCAGAGGCGCTCCTCACCTCCCAGACGATAGGTGGCTGGGCGGAGGCGCTCCTCATTTCACAGATGGGGCGGCCGGGCAGAGGCGCTCCTCACTTCCCAGACGGTGGGTGGCCGGGCAGAGGCGCTCCTCACTTCCCAGATGGTGGGTGGCCGGGCAGAGGCGCTTCTCACTTCCCTGACGGGGCGGCCGGGCAGAGGCGCTCCTCACTTCCCAGACGATGGGTGGCCGGGCAGAGGCGCTCCTCACTTCCCAGACGATGGGTGGCCGGGCAGAGGCTCTCCTCACTTCCCAGACGGGGAGGCCGGGCAGAGGCGCTCCTCACTTCCCAGACGGGGTGGCCGAGCAGAGGCGCTCCTCACTTCCCAGACGGTGGGTGGCCGGGCAGAGGCGCTCCTCACTTCCCAGACGGTGCGTGGCCGGGCAGAGGCGCTCCTCACTTCCCAGACGGTGGGTGGCCGGGCAGAGGCGCTCCTCACTTCCCAGACGGTGGGTGGCCGGGCAGAGGCGCTCCTCACTTCCCAGACGGTGGGTGGCCGGGCAGAGGCGCTCCTCACTTCCCAGACGGGGCGGCCGGGCAGAGGCGCTCCTCACCTCCCAGACGATGGGTGGCTGGGCAGAGGTTCTCCTCACCTCCCAGACGGGGCAGCCGGGCAGAGGCGCTCCTCACTTCTTCCCGGACGGGGCGGCCGGGCAGAGGCGCTCCTCACTTCCCAGACGGGGCGGCCAGGCAGAGGCGCTCCTCACTTCTTCCCGGACGGGGCGGCCGGGCAGAGGCTCTCCTCACTTCCCAGACGGGGCGGCCGGGCAGAGGCGCTCCTCACTTCTTCCCGGACGGGGCGGCCGGGCAGAGGCGCTCCTCACTTCTTCCCGGACGGGGCGGCCGGGCAGAGGCGCTCCTCACTTCTTCCCGGACGGGGCGGCCGCGCAGAGGCGCTCCTCACTTCTTCCCGGACGGGGCGGCCAGGCAGAGGCGCTCCTCACTTCTTCCCGGACGGGGCGGCCGGGCAGAGGCTCTCCTCACTTCCCAGACGGGGCGGCCGGGCAGAGGCGCTCCTCACTTCTTCCCGGACGGGGCGGCCGGGCAGAGGCGCTCCTCACTTCTTCCCGGACGGGGCGGCCGGGCAGAGGCGCTCCTCACTTCTTCCCGGACGGGGCGGCTGGGCAGAGGCGCTCCTCACTTCTTCCCGGACGGGGCGGCCGCGCAGAGGCGCTCCTCACTTCTTCCCGGACGGGGCAGCTGGGCAGAGGCGCTCCTCACTTCCCCCCGGACGGGGCGGCCGGGCAGAGGCGCTCCTCACTTCTTCCCGGACGGGGCGGCTGGGCAGAGGCGCTCCTCACCTCCCAGACGATAGGTGGCCGGGCAGAGGCGCTCCTCATTTCACAGATGGGGCAGCCGGGCAGAGGCGCTCCTCACTTCCCAGACGGTGGGTGGCCGGGCAGAGGCGCTCCTCACTTCCCAGACGGTGGGTGGCTGGGCAGAGGCGCTTCTCACTTCCCTGACGGGGCGGCCGGGCGGAGGCGCTCCTCACTTCCCAGACGGTGGGTGGCCGGGCAGAGGCGCTCCTCACTTCCCAGACGGTGGGTGGCCGGGCAGAGGCGCTCCTCACTTCCCAGACGGTGGGTGGCCGGGCAGAGGCGCTCCTCACTTCCCAGACGGTGGGTGGCCGGGCAGAGGCGCTCCTCACTTCCCAGACGGTGGGTGGCCGGGCAGAGGCGCTCCTCACTTCCCAGACGGTGGGTGGCCGGGCAGAGGCGCTCCTCACTTCCCAGACGGTGGGTGGCCGGGCAGAGGCGCTCCTCACTTCCCAGACGGTGGGTGGCCGGGCAGAGGCGCTCCTCACTTCCCAGACGGTGGGTGGCCGGGCAGAGGCGCTCCTCACTTCCCAGACGGTGGGTGGCCGGGCAGAGGTGCTCCTCACTTCCCAGACGGGGCGGCCGGGCAGAGGCGCTCCTCACCTCCCAGACGATGGGTGGCTGGGCAGAGGTTCTCCTCACCTCCCAGACGGGGCAGCCGGGCAGAGGCGCTCCTCACTTCTTCCCGGACGGGGCGGCCGGGCAGAGGCGCTCCTCACTTCTTCCCGGACGGGGCGGCCGGGCAGAGGCGCTCCTCACTTCCTCCCGGACGGGGCGCCCGGGCAGAGGCGCTCCTCACTTCCTCCCGGACGGGGCGCCCGGGCAGAGGCGCTCCTCACTTCCTCCCGGACGGGGCGGCCGGGCAGAGGCGCTCCTCACTTCCTCCCGGACGGGGCGGCCGGGCAGAGGCGCTCCTCACTTCTTCCCGGATGGGGCGGCGGGGCAGAGGTGCTCCTCACTTCCCAGACGGGGCGGCCAGGCAGAGGCGCTCCTCACTTCTTCCCGGACGGGGCGGCCGGGCAGAGGCGCTCCTCACTTCTTCCCGGACGGGGCGGCCGGGCAGAGGCGCTCCTCACTTCTTCCCGGATGGGGCGGCCGGGCAGAGGCGCTCCTCACTTCTTCCCGGACGGGGCGGCCGGGCAGAGGCGCTCCCCATCTCCCAGACGGGGCAGTGGCCGGGCAGGGGCTCGGGAGGCTGAGGCGGGCAGAGCACTCGGCGTCAGGAGCTGGTGAGCAGCGTGGCCAACATGGCGACCGCGCGCCTGCAGCCAAAGGAGAAAAAGCAGGCAGCGGTGGCGTGCGGCGGCAGTCCCAGGCAGTCCACGGCGTGGGCAGCAGCGAGCTGAGTAGATTGCAGCCTGGGCCACAGAGGGAAAGAAAGAAAGAAAGAAAGAAAGAGAGAAAGAAAGAAAGGAAGAGAGGGAGGGAGGGAGGGAGGGAAGGAAGGAAGGAAGCCAGGCTAATTTTTTAAAAAAAAATTTGTAGGCCAGGCGCAGTGGCTCAGGCCTGTAATCCCAGCACTTTGGGAGGCCGAGGCGGGCGGATCACGAGGTCAGGAGATCGAGACCATCCTGGCTAACACGGTGAAACCCCGTCTCTACTAAAAATAGAAAAAATTAGCTGGGCATGGTGGCGGGTGCCTGTAGTCCCAGCTACTCGGGAGGCTGAGGCAGGAGAATGGCTTGTAAGCTGTTCTTATGTGCTTCTAGTAATCCTTGCCTTTTCCTCCTTTTCTTCTCTTGACCAGGCTTGGGCAGCTTGCCACAATGGCTGGGATAGATCAGTCAGATTTTCGATTACTAGGTCATCCCCAGATGACTTCTACTGTTAGTAATCCACCTAAAGAAGAAAAGAAGGCACTTGAAGATGAAAAACCAGAACCAAAGCAGAATGCCCTAGGGCAAATGCAAAATATCCAGGTAAGTGAATAGAACAGAACTTAGTGATTCTACAAGTGATTAGCAAAAAAGAGAATTACTAAGTCAGAGAGAAAAGAATAATGATCTGTTCACATGCTCGGACCAGAAGCATCTTTGGGGTCCTTTCCAAGACTGAGATTAGTAAGTTTGTGCCCATTTCATTATATTGTATTGTTGTAAATAAAAAATAAGAAAGTTCTTTTGAAAACTTATGATTTAAAGTAGACTATCCTCAGTGAAGAAAGTAAAGATTAGAGAAATGATTTTAAATTTTAAATTTTATAAATGTCTATTCATATTTCATCTAGGTTTCTATTTGTATGCAGTCAGCTTACAATGAAGGAACACTCATGAAGGTACAAGTACTGATATAGATAATTTTTCAGAATAAGTAATTCATATATAACAAACAGGCAGTATATTATAGGCATCATCTAGTTATGGGAATGGGAGGGGCAAACCTGTCTGCCACAGGAGTCCCCTGCTGCTTTTCCTCTGGCCTTACTTGGAGCCCCCATCTCCCATCTCAGCCAGTCTCAGACTGGTCTTGGCAACTGACGACTTGAAAACTCAGTCTACTTACAAATTGGATACTGCTTACATGTGCATAGAGGATAGGAAAGAAATTAATTTTCTTATAGAGTAAGGTTCTATTTTTTTTAATGAGGGAGAGATAAATTAGTAATAATTACACAAAACACAGAAGTCTGAAAATGTGCTGGACCTACCCCTGGCTATAGCTAAATTAAGTTGGCAATCACTTGGCAAGATATAATTAAGGGAAAAATGACCTGAAAATCTTCTAAGATCACAGAATAACACTGACGTTTTGAACTCGACTTTTTAATGGATGGCTTTGTTCGTCACTAAATTTTTGTTTTGTTTTTCCTTCTAGTTTCAGAAAATTACAGGTGATGCTAGAATTCCTTTGCTTCTCGACTCCTTTCCTGTCCCAGTTTCTACTCCAGAGGCCTTAGGAACTTCCAGCGACAACCTAGAAGTCCCAGCCACTGAGCAGCGGCAGGAGTCTTTTGAAGGATTCATTGCTAGAATGTGTTCTCCTTCACCAGATGCGACTTCTGGAACTGGAAGTCAAAGAAAAGAAGAGGAGTTGTCCAGAAATAGCAGATCTTCTTCAGAGAAAAAGACCAAAACAGGTGAATATACCAAAAAACACTCTGGTAAGCAACACCCTGGAAAGGACCTGCATTTCTGCTCTGACTGTCCTGAAAACCAGAAAAGCAAAGGAACTAGGGAAACTAGTTCTTTGGTTAATGAACCAATTAAAAGTAGGTCTTTGAAAAAATACGTTTCTGTCAAGAAATAAAATAGAATAGTGACTGTTTCATCCAAGACAAATAAAAGTAAATCCAGTCCAATAGAACATTCTGAAAGTGATACTCTTGGATCTGATTTTGAATTTCAAGGAAGCATCCATTCTCTATCACGCCTTTCATATGACTAAATCTTTTGAAATTATGTTTTTGCCTTTAAATTTTAATAAATTTTCTTATGTTTTTATTATGGCATATGGTGTCTTAAAATATAGGATTGGAAGCCACTAAAGCAAGATTTCTCTATACTTTTTATTATAATGAAATTTTTGGTCTGTTTTTCCCTTTGATAGTTTACAACATTGATTCAGCAATTGTTTACTGAGGGGCTAGTATGTATAATATCATTCTGGGTGCTATGGCTTTCAGCAGTGAACAAAACAAAGCCTTTAATCTCAAGGAACTAACATTCTGTGGAGGGAGAAAACAGAACAACAAAGCAGAGTACGATGAATAGAAAGGGATGGGAGTGAATAAATGGAATAATTTTACCATTTGGTTAAATGTGGAAATAAGTACATATCACATGGCCAGAAGCCATTGACATATTCTAATATATAACCAGAGCAGCAAACATGTCTAGATGCTTAAGCATGTTCATGGATTATAGCAACCCTGTAATATAGGTAACTATTAATATTATTATGCCCATTTTATAGATGAGGAGTCTGAGGAGACAGATTATGTGAATTGCCCAAAGTTGCACAGCTGTAAATAGGTGGTAGGGCTGGGATCTGAACCAGAACCCATACTTTAATCAGCTATCCTGTTTCACTGTTAAGAGAGGAACCACTTAAGGAAGATTCTGAGAAAAAAGCCAATGAACACTATAAGTAGAAAAGAGTGGGGCTATCAGAAAGCACACCTGGGTTGAATTTTTTAAAGGCAGAGTTAGTAGGAGTATGGATATAAATCTTTGGAGTAAATACCCCTCCCTGGTAAAATATGCATATATAAGTCCTTTCCTACAACGAGACTATGACTTGAGAGATGAGATGAGAGAAAAGCTGAGTGTCAGATTTCTTCTGGATGGTCTTGCCTGATTGTTATCAAAAGGGCTACTACAATACTACTGAGTTCATTAATCATGGATTGACTGTTATGGGAGTGAAACAATGAACAAGATGTAATCCTGGCCTTTTAACAGTTTAGTGAAGGGGAGATACACAAGCAGATGTCATAATACCGTATATTACGCTCTATGGTGGGAATGCTGAGGGAGTTTAGTCAGTGTTTGGGGAAGAAGGAGGAGAGCAGTGGGGCCAAGAAAGGCCAACTAAAGAGACCAAAGGTCATGTTAATTTCTAAGCTAAGTCTTAAAGTAATGAGTTACAGGCTGGTGAATAAGGAGGTGAAGGGGAAGGATACTCAGGGCAGAGGGAATAGCATGAGCAGAAGTACAGAGCCGTGAGTGTGAGTATGTGTGTTTGAGGAACCACAAACACAAGTAGTTGAGAGTTACCGAAATGTCATCAGGCATTGGCAGATGTCGCTCAAGGAGGCAGCTAGGGGAACAAGATCGGGTCTTATAATCCACATTGCATGGAGCTGGTTCTTTCTCTTCAGTAAATAATGAGCTAGTAAAGAATGGAAATTATATGCTCAGGCTTGCATTTTAGATCATTAGCTTTAGGCTGATACATTAAAGAAGTATGGAGATCAGTTTTCCACACTCTTCTGAAGAGCATTTGTCTTTGATTTTTAAATGGGACTTATCCTCCCACTTCCTCTCCTACTGAAATAATTTTTAGACAAACATAAAGGAGACCCTTGCATAAACAGAATTAAGCAGGTTTCTTTTCTTTTTTTTTTCTTTGAGATGGAGTCTTGCTCTGTCGCCCAGGCTGGAGTGCAGTGGCACGATCTCAGCTCACTGCAAGCTCCGCCTCAGCCTCCCCAGTAGCTGGGACTACAGGCACCCGCCACCATGCCCCGCTAATTTTTTGTATTTTTGGTAGAGACAGGGTTTCACCGTGTCAGCCAGGATGGTCTTGATCTCCTGACCTCGTGATCCACCCGCCTTGGCCTCCCAAAGTGCTGGGATTACAGGCGTGAGCTACCATGCCCGGCTGCAGGTTTCTTTACAGTAGTACTTCTCAAGGGTGCTGGAGGCTAATGTTCATTCTGAGTCTTCAAGACAGGCATATGGTATGCAACCCTTCTCAAATATACTTGTTTATAGAATCCTTTTTTAATAGGAGTGCCTAACAACTGGTGCCACGAAATGCCAGTTTGGTAACTTATGACTTAGCAAGAAGAGAAAGGAATCTAAAATAAGGTATAGATGAAGGGAGGGAATAAGTTTTAATCTTATTTTGGCAATTAAATAAGATTTGGTTATGGGAAGTATGGAAAAAAGAGGCAGTGGATGGACTTGTGTTTCTGTGACTAAGATTGGGTGGTGGTATCATTGAGGCTGAGAATGCGGGATAAAGAACTGCTTTGGAAAGAAGAGTTTAGTTTGGAGCAGGTTGAATACATCACCTGCAGATTTCAGGAGGAAATGACTGGTAGATGATTGGATGTGCATGTGAAGACATGGAAATAAAGAATTTGAAAGTCATCAGCACATATAAGCAGTAGTTAAAATCATAAAGTTGATGAGAACACAGAATTGTGGGGACTGTCAAGGTTTAAGTGATAAGCAAAGAAAGGATTCTGAGAGAGACAAGTGATAAGAGTGTCAAGAAGGAAGAAGCAGAATACAGTGTCACACGGCAGAGAATAAGTGTCCATGGGATTTTGGCAGTTAGGTCCCAGGTGACCCTAATGAGAGCAATTCACTGAATTGGCTGATGAAAATGCCAGATTGCAGTAAATTGAGGGGCAGGAATGCCCTGAGGGGACAATGAAGACTAGGTATAGGGCTACTCTTTGAAGGAGTTTGGATGATAAGAGGAAATGGAGTTAGCTGAAGAGAAATTTTTTGGAATAAGAAGGACTTCAATGTTTGTAAGGTGAAAGGAAGGAACCAAGTAAAGAAGGAGAGGCTCATTTATGCAGCAGGATCTCAGACAAGCAGGGAGCATGAGATACTTTAACGTTCTTAAGACTAAAAGAGAGATCTGAACAGATGGGGATGTACATATTTGAATTCTTGATGAACTTGAGATGACTCCCATACATGTAGTGCAAAATGGTTAGATAAGTAACTTAGAGAATCTGGGCAAGAAATATGGATTAGAAAATAAAATCAGGGATGGGGTCACATTGTAAAATATGTAAAAGTTATTGTAGAGTTGGGGGACCCTGGGAAGTGTGGACAGAGACAAAAATGGGAAGAGTCAGAAGTTACATGAGTTTATACCTGATAACCCCAGTTTTCTTTAACCATGGATTTTTACAAGACCTACACACAATCACATAATTATAGTTTCAAAATTCTTCCATATTTTACATATATTTTATCAAACACTTAAAAGCATAACATTAAGAGTTATAAATGTGGATATTTTGCTGCTTAATATATACAATTTTAGCCCGGCAAATAATTGTTAAACTTTCAATATACCTGAAATAATACCATTTAATTTTGAAATACGGTATTTTCATTTGGTTTAGAGAAAGGTATAAGTGTGTTCCTTTACTGAGAAATTATTATGCATCTTTACTGAGTACTTACCAGCACATATACAATCTGTATGCAAACAGGACTCTTTTCAGAAAACAGTCAGATGCGATACTGTAGCAAAGAGCTTGTCATCCTGTCTTAAATTCACACATAATTACTAGTGGTCAAAAATCATCACTCTTGCTTGCCCATCCAGTTCTATATCCAATAATGAGTTCATCCAATTTCAAATAGGTATTTACAGAATCTCTAATCTCAAGACAGTAACACTTGATTTTCAGAGGATCGGCATGATAGACGATTGGTTTTTTGAAAAATTCTGATTATAAACTACATGCTGGAACATTAACATGGATGACTGAACACATTCTTTTACTCTTCTAGAATCCCATTGAAATGACTGGAGAAATATTAAAATAAAAATAATAGCAGAGTTGGAAAACCAGAAATTTGAACAGTGTGGAATTTCTGGAAGATAAGAAGCAGATGATTTAAGTACCAGTTAATTAAAGGGTGGAACAGCTAAGCCATTCCACTCAACTTTGGAGCATCTGATTCTGGAGTTTGCCACCAGGCTAAGAAAGCAGCTATCTGAAGTGGGAGCTCTGACCCAAGAAATGCTGGGATCGGAGAATAAGGGAATTATCCAAAATGGCTACGAAGAGGAACTGAAGTTAAGCTGCCCACATGATCTCTCTAACTATGATGACCCGCCACTTCCATTTATAATCACCATATAAGTGCCTGTAATCATTTGTGTTCATTAAAAGTGAACCAGAATTCCCACTTGGATGAAAAAACAGCGCTTCAAACTTTAATCTTAGGCCCTCATTTATAAATATGGACAACCAAGAATCATCAAATTTGAAGAAAACCAGTAACATAAAAGGAGGCATGAAATTAAAATTAACCTGTTCAAGAAGATAGTTACTAGGAGAAACATGAAATTTTTAAATTAATGAATCAAAATCTTCAGCAATTCCTAAAGGTACTGTGTTCATAAAGAATAGGATGCCATGAAAAAAATATTTAGAGTTTCTGGAAATTAAAAATTTGATTATAAAACTGAAACACTCAGAAGATGGACTATACAGAATGGATTCAGTTGAAGCTTAAATTTATGAAATGGAAGATATTAATTGGTCTTAGACGTTTCATCAGCAACTAAATTACTTAGAAAAAATCTTTCTCAGAGTGACTAAGCAAAATGAACAATGAATCCATTAAAGTGTGGTTTTTGTTTCTTGGGTTTTTTTTTTTTTGAGTCAAGGTCTCACTTATGTCACCCAGGCTGGGGTGTAGTGATGGGATCACAGCTTATTGTAACCATGAACCGTTGGGCTTAAATGATCTTCCCACCTCAGCCTCCCAAGTAGCTGCAATGTACCACCATGCCTAAGTTTTAAAAAATTATTGTAGAGATGGGTTCTTTCTTTCTTTTCTTTTTTTCTTTTTTTTTGAGACGGAGTCTCACTCTGTTGCCCAGGCTGGAGTGCAGTGGTGCGATCTCAGCTCACTGCAACCATCAAGTGATCCTCCTGCCTCAGTCCCCCTAGTAACTGGGATTACAGGCACATACCACCATGCCCGGCTAATTTTTGTGTTTTTAGTAGAGACGGGGTTTCACCATGTTGGCCAGGCTGGTCTCGAACTCCTAACCTCAGGTGATTCACCCGCCTCGGCCTCCCAAAGTGCTGGGATTACAGGCATGAGCCACTGCATAGGCCAAGATGGGTTCTTTCTTAGGCTCGTCTTGAACTCCTGGCCTCAAATGATCCTCCCACCCTGGCCTCCCGAAGTGCTGAGACTACAGACCTGAGCCACTGTGCCCAGCCCCATGAAAGATGTTTAGATCAAATAAACTGATAAAGATATGAGACAAACTACTTCAGCTTTGTGACCTGCAAATCCCCTTTTATAATCACCAGAGGTGCCTGTAGTCAGAAAAAGTCTAAATAAATACTAATGACATATGAAAACAAAGTCCAACTAAAGTTCTAGGTTTGAACATGAATGGAGGCATGGCAGGAGACAGAAAGTGGAAGCTTGTCCTAGATATTGTCTTATTCATGGGAAGGATACAGGTAGTGTTTGATTCTAGGTGTTGATTGAAAAAATACATTAAAATATATATAAAGTTAAGGGTATGTTAGGATAGGTTAGGTGATATTGCATTAACAGCTCCCAAATTTTAATTACTTTCAACAACATAGGTTTATTTGTGCCCATGCAATTTGCCTTTGGCAGATTGGCTAGAGGCCCCTATTCAATATCAACTTCAATCTGGGAGCGAGGCTGGTGGAATGTCACTATTTGGAACATTGCTGGTTGCAGTGTCCAAGGAAAGACAGTATGATGCAGCATATATTGTGACTTAAAGCTTCTGTCTAGATGTGACATATGTCACTTCTGTTCACATTTCTTTGGCCAAAGAAAGTCACATGGTTATGCCTGAGTTCAACAGACCAGGGAAGTGCAGAATTGCCATTTGCCGTGAGAAGAGAGGGAAGCAAATGTATGTCAACAACTTTAATGGCTACAAAACTACCTGGAAAGAGGGAATGGAATTTTTAGATCCAACAAGACAGGAAAGAAAAAGAAACAAGCTACATAGAAATAAAAAATCCACAATACAGCAAGATCAAGTTTTTTACTCTTAATAAACATGAACAGGTTAAATTCTGGAATCCTTAGGCTTGAGTAAAAACATGAAATCCCACTGTGTGCTATTTGCAAAATCTAAAACGCTGTCATAGATTATAAAGAGATGAATAAAAATATACCAGGCAGATGCTAAAGAGTAAATGCGGCTGTGTTAGCTGCAGACTAAATAGAACCCAAGGTGAAAACTGGTAAAGGGGACAAAAGATTCTTTTGGCTGGTAAGTACAGTGTTGCAGAAGATTTTTTTAAAAAATATATCTGCAATTTAAAAACTTCATGTTAGGCCGGGCGCAGTGGCTCACGCCTGTAATCCCAGCACTTTGGGAGGCCAAGGTGGGTGGATCACCTGAGGTCAGGAGTTTAAGAGCAGCCTGGCCAACATGGCAAAACTCTGTCTCTACTAAAAATACAAAAAAAAAAAAGAAAAAAGAAAAGAAAAGAAAAAAATTAGCCGGGTGTCATGGCCCATGCCTGTAATCCCAGCTACTCGGGAGGCTGAGGCAGGACAATCGCTTGAACCTGGGAGGTGGAGTTTGCAGTGAGCTGAGATGGCACTGCTGCACTCCAGCCTGGGCCATAGAGGAGACTCCATCTCCAAACAAACAAAAACCTTCATCTTAAAATTATAGAGTAAGAATTTAGAAATACAAGGAAAAACGGACAAACCAGTTATAACAAGGAGTTTTAACACATCTCTTTTCAGAATCAGTGGATCAACTGCTGCACACACACTAGAATGGCTAACATTTTGAAATGCTGATAAATATGCAGAGCAACTGGAGTTCCTCACAGCTGGTAGGAATGCAAAATGACTCAGTCACTCAAAACAGGCAGTTTCTTTAAATGCTAACATACACATACCATATGACCCAGCAGTCCCACTCCTGGGTATTTAGAGAGATGAAAAGTTAGTTCACACAAAACCTGTGCATGGATATTTATAGCAGCTCCATTCATAGTGACCAAGATGTCTTCCAACAGGTGAATGGATAGAGATGCATCCATATGATGGCAAACATGCCACAATTTGGATGAATCTTAACATCATATGCTGAGTGAAAAAGCCAGTCTCAGAAGGCTACATTCTGTATGATTCCATTTATATGACATTCTTGAAAAGACAAAACTATAGTGACAGAACAGATTGGAGATTGCCAGGTGTTGGGGTTGGGAGGAGTTGATTACAAAGAGGCTGTACAAGGGAGTTTGTTTATTTGTTTGTTTGTTTTGGTGATGAACAGTTCTGTATCCTGATTGCGGTGGTGGTAACATGAGTCTATACATATGTTAAAATGTATAGAACTGCATACTCTCAAAAAATTAGTTTTACTGTATAATAATATTAGAGCTTAAAAAATTCATCCCTCTTGCCCATCAGTAGATCAAAATATGAAAGATACCATTGAACATAAATATTTCGTATCCATGATGAATACAAAGTATATTCTCCTGGAAAACCAATAGAACATTCATATAAATGATTCCTATGAAGGTAAAAAACTTACAAAATTCAAAGATCATACAGATCATGTGCTCTTTGTATAATGTAATAATAGTTACAAAAGGCCTGTCCACTTGGAAATTTTTAAATGATCTTCTAAATATTTAAAAGAAATCAAAACAAATTGCAATTATTTAGAATTAGTAAAAACTTCTTTAAAGCTGAGGAATTCTACCAAATAGGTGTTAGAGGAAATTGTATAGATTTTGATTTACTTTCCAGGAAGAAAGAAGACAAAAGAGATGAATTAAACATTTAAAGCTAAGAAAGAGATAAACCAAAAGAAAGGTGAGGAATTGGTAAAAGCAGAAATGAATAAAATAGCAAATTTTGATCAGTGAAACACAGGCTTTTAAAAATGAAAGATAAACCTTTGTAAAATATGATAAAGAAAAAAAAAGCAAGAAGTAATTAACAAAAATTGCCAGCATTAGGAATAATTTTAGAAGGATACCTACAACTAGAAGAGATATTTTTAATTGAGAGTACTCTAATAATTTACTATAATTGTATAGTGTTAAACCAATAAATTTGAAAGACTAGATGAAATGTGATGACTTTATGGATTGTAAAAATTGATAAAAAATAGAAAATGTAAATAAATGAAACATCTTAGGAGAAATTGAAAAAATAGGACAAGAACTTATTTTTAAAAAAGAGGCCGGGCGTGGTGGCCCACACCTGTAATCCTAGCATTTTGGGAGGCTGAGGTGGGCGGATCACCTGAGGTGAGGAGTTCAAGACCAGCCTGGCCAACATAGTGAAACCGCGTCTCTACTAAAAATACAAAAATTAGCCGGGCGTGGTGGCGGGTACCTGTAATCCCAACTACTCAGGAGGCTAAGGCATGAGTATTGCTTGAATCTGGGAGGCAGAGGTTGCAGTGAGCTGAGGTCACACCGTTGCACTCTAGCCTGGGAGACAAGAGGGAAACTCTGTCTCCAAAAAAATAATAATAATAATACAGTTAGAAAAACTTTAAAGGGGCCAGGTGTGGTGGCTCATGCCTGTAATCCCAGCACTTTGGGAGGACAAAGTGGGAAGATTGCTGAGACCAGCAGTTTGAGACCAGCCTGGGCAAGACCTCATCTCTACAAAAATTAAAAAACAAAACAAAACAAAAAAACCCAAAACTTAGCCAGGCATGGTGGTGCGTGCATGTAGCCCCAGCCACTCAGGAGGCTGAAGTGGGAGGATTGCTTGAGGCCGGGATTTGAGGCTGCAGTGAGCTGTGATCATGCCACCACTGCTCTCTAGCCTGGGCAAGAGTGAGACTCCGATTCAAGAAAAGAAAAAGAAAAACCTTCCAGGGGCACATTTATTTGTAAACCATTCCAGAGGATAGAAAAGAGATGTAAAGCTCCTTAATTCATTCCATATGGTTAGCATAATCCTTATAGCAAACTGCACAATAAAACACAAGGAAAACTAAACCAAATTCAATTAATGTAGGTGCAAAAATCCAAAATAAAACTAGCAGTTTGAATTCAGCATTGTAGCAAAAGATGTATCATTTTCAAGGAAGATTTATACGGAAACATGCAAGATTGAGTCAAGAGTAACTCACTGTAGCTCACTAAATTAACAGATTAAAGAAGTATAGTCATCTTCACAAGCTGAAAGAGCATGTGATAAATTCAACATCCTCTGGTGTTCTTAACAATCTCAAAATAGAAGGAAACTTCCTTAGCTTAGCTTCTTGGCTTCATTAAATATACCTAACAAATCTACAGGAAACAAACTTGGTGAAAAGTTTTTGCTAAGACAAAAACAGTACTAAAAAGTACACATTTTGGGAAATGAGACAAGGCTGTCGTTATTTGTAAATATGACATCTTTTTTTTTTTGGACAGAAAACCCCTTGTGATGATCTACTGGCATGCTATTACAGCTAATAAAGCTTAGTAAGGAGGCTGTGCACACCAACAGACAGGTATGAAAAGTGTGTACACCAGCAATAACCAATTAGAAAATGTATGAGGAAATAGACTCGCATCCACAATAGCTGCAAGAAGTAAATATTATCTAGAAATAAGATTAACGAGAAATGTAAGGCCTATATAAATAAAATGATAAATCTATGCTAGAGGGTATAAAAGAAACACAAAAATAGAGGTATGCCATGTATAAGACCCAACATAATAAATATATCAGTTCTACCAAATTAATTTATAAATTCAAAGCAATTTCATATAACCACAGTAAAGCTTTTTAAATGGATGTAATAACCTGATTATAACATTAATCTGAAAGACATCAGGCATAAAGCAATTTTGATTACATCTCAAAACAATCCATGGAGCTGGGGTAAATGAGCTGTTCACACAGGAATAATCAATCACAGGTATAGAACCGAGAACCTAGGAACACAGCAATGTATATATATATATATGTATTTTAAAAATGGCATCACAAGTCAGTAGAGAAGGGTTTGAACTATTCAGTAAATGATGTTGAGGTTATTTACTACTTTTTCTTATTTCATATCATAGGATGAAAAAAATCAAGATGAATTAAACATGGAAATCTAAAAATAACTAGAAGAAAATACTGGAAAAAAATTGTAATGTGTAAGAAAGGCATTCCCAACCAAGACACAAAACCCAGTAGCCATGAAAAAAAAATGATAGATTTGACTACATTTTTAAAAAGTAAAACCTTTCACTTTTTACAAAACTTTGATAAAAATAGATTTCATAAATAAAAGAGTGGGAAAATACGTGTAATAGAACAGAAGATTTAAGATAATATAAAGAGCACCTACAAACAAATTGGACAAAGGCTATAAAAATATTTTATAAATAAGAAATACAGACTATAAACATAAACATTCAACTTCATAAGCAATCAGGAAAATTAAAGTTAAAATGAGATGCTATTTTCCAATATATTGAAATGGCAGATTATTAAAGACTGGTGATAGTGCTGGAGATAATGTGAGGAAAGGAGTACTCTCAGTCATTGTAGAAATTGATACAGCTTTTGGATGGACAGTTTGACCGTGTGTATCAACATGAAATGTCTCCAGCCTTTGATCTAATGACTAATTTTAGGCATCCAGCCTGAAGAAATATTCACACAAGTGCCCAAAGAGTCAGACACAAGACTGTGTGAAGTGTTTTTTGAGATAATAAAAAATTAGAAACAGCATAAATGTACATAAATGCAGAAATTGTTGAATTAGTACATACCAATTTCTGACATGTAACACTCTGCAGCAGATAAAGACAATAGCTCTCTAGTGTGGACATGAAAATATTTCTAAGACATTGACAGGAAGAAGAAGTTGCACAGTAACCACACACTCCTGTTTACATTTGTATAGTTAAAACCTGTTTACCTATACGTAGCATAAATGCGTGTGTGCACCCTAGAAAAGAGTCTGTGATAATACATATCAAGCTATTGACAGTGGTTTTGTCTGCTGGAGGAGGAATAAAGGGGGGCTTCTCACATTCTACTCCATTTGATTCTAGGTTGTTTGGTTTAAAAAAATGTTTTTATGTACAACAGGCGATTTTTAAAATTCCTTTTCATCATAGGAAATGAAAATGTGTACTGTTATCCTTTATGCTCTGTCCATTTTTTTTCTTCAAAAATGTGTCTGACCTATTTCTTTATCAATGTGAATGAAAATGAGCTTTGCTACATAACCTCTTTTCAGAGCTTTGTATTCCTGAAGTGTTGGAGTCGCCTGCATGGCATAGTCAAATGTTTTTAACTTAACCACAACCCACAGTAAAAATGAAGTTTTCTGCAAAGTTAAAAGTAGTAGTCCTGGCCCCACCTTCCTTGTGTGCACGTGTAATTAATGGAAAATTGCATCAAACAACTCTGATTGTACTTCTAGTGACTAATTCACGTTCTGTTCTATTCCTTGCCTTTAAAGAAAATTATGTTGGCAACCCAGGAAGTATGTTTCACAATCCACTAATGGGTCATGTCCTACTGTTTGGAAACACTGGCTAGAGTGTTTCAAACATCTGCTCCGTTTACCTCTGACAAAACTGCTACTCGTGGGACAATGCAAGTCTTTCCCACATTTGTTTTATGGCTAAAAGTCATTTCTGCATTTGCAAATTACTTCCAAAGCCTACCTTCCTTGAGCTCTTTAACTCTCCATAAAGTCTTATGGTAATTTTCTTTAGATTTCCCTTTTCAGAACCTTTTTGTGACACTGAAAACCTGAGTTTTCAAACTGATACATCTACCTGAGAATTTTCACATATAATTTGGTCAAAAAGTTAAAAAACAAGAAGACTTTGCCCTGTGACTGAGGTGCTCAGAAGGTACGGCTGGCTGCTCACAAAGGCACATAGTGAGTGATAGTGGCTGAAAGGGCTCAGAGAATGCCCGAGTTCTCTTAGTACAGTTTGTACATTTTAAACCACTGTGAACTGAAAAAAAAAAAAAAGGCAACCTTGGTAGTTTAGAAATAGATAAGGACCCACTTACAGATTAAATAATAATTAGCTTGTTCCAGAGAGACCAGTGAAGATTAGTTGGTTTATTTAATGTGTTAGAAAGATGGTCCTCAAAGTCCTTGAAATGTGAAGGCGGCTTTTATCTCTTTAAGAAAACAAGAAAACGCCACAAAATCTTGAAAGCTAGATAACCCTAGCTTAAATGATAAAATTTGAGTAGGATATGAAAACACTAAAATCAGTTTGCCAGCTAACCAACTCTAATTTCTTTATACCAAAGCCAAACTTTACCTAAATCTTACCTAAGAATTGAGTTCCTTATTGTAAGCAGATAGGAGACACTTTTGTATATTATTCCAAATATTGCAAACCTACAAGGAGTAAAAGGTGTTATTTTAAAGAAGAAGGAGTGAGGCCCGAGAGGTATTGATTCACTTGGTTGAGGGCTTCAAGTAGCACAAGGCAGAAGCAGGATTTGTTGACTTCCAAACCTGTTTTCTTCCTTCACCATGTGGCCTTTGCATCTTTCCCGCACAAATATTATTCCACAAATATTTATTGTCACCGACTATAACAAAAGAACAGAACTATGTATCAGAGAGGCTGCAGCAGTGAGTTCTACCCAGGTCCACACTGCTGCTCACAGTCAAGTAAACTGCAGGCTGTTTTTGTGATGCCTGGCTGGAACGGCAAGTGAGGCATGGTATTCATTAGCGGGGCACGGTGGCTCACGCCTGTAATCCCAGCACTTTGGGAGGCCGAGGCGGGCAGATCACGAGGTCAGGAGATTGAGACCATCCTGGCTAACACGGCGAAAACCCGTCTCTACTAAAAATACAAAATTAGCCGGGTGTGGTGGCGGGTGCCTGTAGTCCCAGCTACTCGGGAGGCTGAGACAGGAGAATGGTGTGAACCTGGGAGGCAGAGCTTGCAGTGAGCCGAGATCGCGCCACTGCACTCCAGCCTGGGTGACGAGCAGGAGTCTGTCTCAAAAAAAAAAAAAAAAAAGAAAATGGTATTCATTTTCCCTTCTTTAGGGACACCTAGGCTTATATCACTTTCTACAGTTGCTCTCTTTTCCAATTCCAATTTAGTTGGTATAACAATTACAAGTTTAAATTGGCTAATGCCTCAAAATGTTTCGTTATGGCTTTCCATTCCATTCATTTTTGTTTTTTAAAAATTAAATATTTAAAATATTAACTTTTTGCTGAAATCAGTCTTTTTTTTTTTTTTTTTTTTTTTTTGAGACAGTCTTGCTCTGGCCAGGCTGGAGTGCAGTGGCATGATCCTGGCTCACTGCAGCCTCCGCCTCCTGGATTCAAGTGATTCTCCTGCCTCAGCCTCCCGAGTAGCTGGGACTACAGGTGCACATCACCATGCCCAGCTAATTTTTGTATTTTTAGTAGAGATGGGGTTTCACCATATTGGCCAGACAGGCTGGTCTCAAACTCTTGACCTTGTGATCTGCCCGCCTCAGCCTCCCAGAGTGCTGGGATTTCAGGCATGAGCCACAGCACCCAGCTGGAAATCAGTCGTCTTATATGTGAAGTCCATAGTATTCAAGGCCTAGTGGTTGAATATAATACACAAGCGACAGTGCGGTGTTTTCTCTCACTAATAAGAGTAGATTTGGGCCGGGTGCGGTGGCTCATGCCTGTAATCCCAGCACTTTGGGAGGCCGAGGGGGACGGATCATGAGGTCAGGAGATAGAGACCATCCTGGCTAACATGGTGAACCCCGTCTCTACTAAAAATACAAAAAATTAGCCAGCCGTGGTGGCGGACACCACCATCAATTGCCTGCGATTTTGCCATGCTTTTCAAGTGATTGCTTTCTTAAAGAGAACCATGATGAAACTTTCCACAAATCTGAGTTAACTCATCTTCAGTTTACAAATATTAAAATCATTTAGGATTTCTCCATTTTTGTCATCAGGAAACCGTGATTTTTCTCTACCATAACACAATTCTTCCCCAGCTGGCTATTCTATCTCACCTGTTCTCTCTCGAAGGAAAGCCTCATGCCTTTGGCCTTAGTTGGAAAGCATTGGCCTTGCTGGTCCTTGGCCTCCTGTATCTGTCATAGCTCTGTAGGCTGAAGCACTAGTGAGCCTCCTATCAGGAGAAACTCCCAGGGAAATGAGAAATAACTTCATTTCTCCAAGGACTTCACAGTCCCACATGGACGAGGCAGGTGCTTGCTAGAGCTGGGAAAGTCTTACCTCAAAAGAGGCAGAGAAGCCTCTTGGGTTTACTTTTAATGGTTTTGAGAAGCAGCAGCTTCAGAGGAGAGCTACTTCAGCAGGAACACAGGCCTCAGCCAGCCCTGGACTTCTGCCAGGGTTGGGGAGGGCCCCACAGCAGCAGGACTGACTTCAAAAGACTGGATTTCTCCCAGTTAAGTTCATAAGTCATGAACTCAGGACAGCTGCCCAAGATCTTGAGTGGCATTTTGGAGAGCCTGAAGCCAAGGTTCTTCTACAGGGGACTGCAGCTGTGCAAAAGGAGTCAGAGTCTACCACGATTGCTAAATGAGCCCTCTGGCTGACCCCAAACCAAAAAAAAAAATTGGACAGAGAATAATTTTGGGACTTTTAATTTCTTTAGACCTCAATTTTCAAGAAAAATGACTTTTTTTTTTAGACCTTAATACCTCCCTGAGAATTTAATAATGTGAAGTATTTCATATAGTTCAAATCAGGGCATTTTAATATTGTTAGCATTTATTATTTGGAGAAGTTTTGTGCCTTCATTTGAGTTCACTGCATAATCTCCAGTGAGCTCTATTGAATGTCCTACCTGAGAAAATGTAAAATGAAGAACAGACTACAGAGTGAATTTCCAACCTAGGGCATTTATGACCTTCAGTAAATGCAGCCAGTGTTCTGTTCTTACCCATTTCAGGGTCCAAGTCACTGACCTCAGGAGGACTCCTGAAGGAGTCGTGATGATGGCCTGGAGCAGGCTTCCAGGTGAGGGGGAAGGCTCAGGGACACTGAGCACCCTTACCCAGGGGGAACAGCTGCATCTGGCTGTGCTGCACCCTAGGGGTTAAGAAAGCCAAATGAAGCCAGCACACAAACACTCCATGGCTCACGCTTGGAATCTCAGCACTTTAGGAGGTTTAGGCATGTGGATTGCTTGTATCTAGGAGTTTGAGACCAGCCTAGGCAACATGGCAAGACTCTATCTCTACAAAAAGTTTAAAAATGTACAAGTGTGGCTGGGCGAAGTGGCTCATGCCTGTAATCCCAGCACTTTGGGAGGCTGAGGCGGGCGGATCACAAGGTCAGGAGATCGAGACCATCCTGGCTAACACAGTGAAACCCCGTCTCTACTAAAAAATACAAAAAATTAGCCGGGCGTGGTGGTGGGTGCCTGTAGTCCCAGCTACGTGGGAGGCTGAGGCAGGAGAATGGCGTGAACCCGGGAGGCGGAGCTTGCAGTGAGCCAAGATCACGCCACTGCACTCCAGCCTGGGCGACAGAACGAGACTCCGTCTCAAAAAAAAAAAATGTACATGTGTACCTGTGTAACAAGCCTGCACGTTCTGCACATGTATCCCAGAAGTTAAAGTAAATACAAATTTTAAAAATAATAATAAATAAATAAAAATTAGCTAGGCCTGGTGGTCCATGCCTGTAATCCTAGCTACTTGGGAGGCTGAGGTAGGAGGACCACTTGAGCCCAGGAGGTGGAGGTTGCAGTGAACGGTGATAGTACCATTGCACTCCAGCCTGGGGAACAGACCGAGACCCTATCTCCAAAACAAAAACAAAAACTAAGAAAGCCAAACATAAGCCAAACACTGGGGAAGCAAGGGAGGGGACATTTCCCTCTCTCTTCAGGTGTCAGCCTGAGTCCATAAAGATGAGTGTTGGCTTCCTCAGATGTTTTGGGGACTAAGCCTTCTTCTTTTCAGACTCCCTGTATCCTCCCAGGATGAAGGAGTGACTCATTCAGGCTGCTGAGATTGCTAAAGGCTCATTATGCGGACTGACCTCCTTCCTCTGGTTCTCTTTTGGATCTTGCCTGTCCCCAAGTAGCATGCAGTTTTCCCTTTGGTCTTGTTCATTTCTGTAGTTGATTCATGGGGGCCTTCTCTGCCTCTGTTGCAGGCAGGACATAGCAGGCTTGTCACTGCCTTGTAAGTAAATTCCATTTGCTGGGGGAAGAGGAATGGGAAGACCAACCTGGATTTGGCTTCCAGTCATAGTCTCCAATACACCTTAAAAAGGACTGACGCTGCTATTACCATCTTTATTTGAGTCTATTGTGCTGCTGTGAACAGGTTTCAGTTGAATTCAGAACTTTGGAGAGGAGAAGGATTGTATTAATTAGTACCCTAAACACTCAACATGGATCATCTTCCTTCACATGTCAAGAAACATGACAGTGGCTGGGCATGGTGGCTCACTCTTGTAATCCCAGCACTTTGGAAAGCAGAGGCAGGTGGATCACTTGGAGCCCAGGAGTTTGAGACCAGCCTGAGCAACATGGCAAAACCCCGTCTCTACAAAAAAGCACAAAAATTAGGAAGGTGTGGCATACACCTATAGTCCCAGTGTGTCCGGAATTGGTTCCTTCCGGTGGGTTCTTGGTCTTGCTGACTTCAAGAATGAAGCCGTGGACCCTCGCGGTGAGTGTTACAGTTCTAAAAGATGGTGTGTCCGGAGTTTGTTCCTTCAGCTGTTCAGATGTGTCTGGAGTTTCTTCCTTCCAGTGGGTTCATGGTCTCGCTGACTTCAGGAGTCTCGCTGACTTCAGGAGTGAAACCACAGAGCTTCGCAGTGAGTGTTACAACTCTTAAAGGTGGCTCATCCAGAGTTGTTTGTTCCTCCCGGTGGGTTCATGGTCTTGCTGACTTCAGGAATGAAGCTGCAGACCCTCGCGGTGAGTGTTACAGTTCTTACAGATGGGGTGTCTGGAGTCTGTTCCTTCAGCTGTTCAGATGTGTCTGGGGTTTCTTCCTTCCAGTGGGTTCATGGTCTCGCTGACTTCAGGAGTCTTGCTGACTTCAGGAGTGAAGCCGCAGAGCTTCGCAGTGAGTGTTACAACTCTTAAAGGTGACTCGTCCAGAGTTGTTTGTTCCTCCCGGTAGGTTTGTGGTCTCACTGACTTCAGGAATGAAGCCGCAGACCCTCGAGGTGAGTGTTACAGCTCATAAAGGTAGTGCGGACCCAAAGAATGAGCAGCAGCAGGATTTATTATGAAGAGCGAAAGAACAAAACTTCCACAGCATGGAAGGGGACCCAGGCGGGGTTGCTGCTGCTGGCTCCAGTGGCCAGCTTTTATTCTCTTATTTGGCCCTGCTGACGTCCTGCTGATTGGTCCATTTTACAGAGTGCTAATTGGTGCGTTTACAAACCTTTAGCTAGACAGAGTGCTGATTGGTGCGTTTTTACAGAGTGCTGATTGATGCATTTACAAACCTTTAGCTAGACACAGAGCACTGATTGGTGTGTTTTTACAGAGTGCTGATTGGTGTGTTTACAAACCTTTAGCTAGACACAGAGTGCTGATTGGTGCGTTTTTACAGAGTGCTGATTGGTGCATTTACAAACCTTTAGCTAGACACAGAGCACTGATTGGTGCGTTTTTACAGAGTGCTGATTGGTGCATTTACAAACCTTTAGCTAGACACAGAGCACTGATTGGTGTGTTTTTACAGAGTGCTGATTGGTGTGTTTACAAACCTTTAGCTAGATGCAGAGTGCTGATTGGTGTGTTTACAATCCTTTAGCTAGACAGAAAAGTTCTCCAAGTCCCCACCCGACCCAGAAGCCCAGCCAGCTTCACCTCTCACCAGCTACTTGGGAGGTTGAGGTAGGAGGATCACCTGAGCCTGGGGAGGTCAAGGCTGCAGTGAGCTGTGTGTGATCGCACTACCTTGGGTGACAGAGTGAGATGCTGACTCAAAAAAAGAAACATAACAATTAACTCTAGAGTTCTACCTCCACAGCATACCTCCTGTCATAGGAAAGACTGATTTTCTCAGTTCCAGTTAAAAATCCTGGGAAAGTATCTTACACCTATTAGGATAGCTACTATTAACAAAACAAAACAAAATAAATGCTAGCAAGGATATGAAGAAATTGGAATCCTTGGGCACTATTGGTGAGAGTGTAAAATGAGGTAGCCACTATGGGGAAAAGTATGAAGGTTCCTAAAAAACTAAAATAAAATAGAACAGGGTACGGTGGCTCATTCCTGTAATTGTAGCCCTTTGAGAAGATTACCTGAGGCCAGGAGTTTGAGACCAGCCTGAGTAACAAAGTGAGACCTTATGTCTATTTAAACTTTTTTAAATGCAAAAACAAACAAAAAATCAAAATTAAAATAGAGCTACCATATGATTCAGTAATACCACTTTTGGGTATATATCCAAAAGAATTGAAAGCAGGGGCTCGAAGAGATATTTGTACACCCATGTCGATAGCAGCATTATTCACAAGAGCCCAAAGGTGTCCACTGATGGATGAATGGATTTTTAAAATGTGGTATATACAATACATACAATGAAATATTTTTCAGCCTTAAATAGGAAGGATGTTCTGACACATGCTACAACGTGGATGAACCTTGAGGACCTTATGCTAAGTGAAAGAATCCAGTCACAAAAAGACACATACTATATGATACCACTTATGGGAGGTACCTAGAGTAGTCAAATTCATAGAGACAGAAAGTAGAATGGTGGTTGCCAGGGGCTGGAGAAAGGAGAATGGAGAGGTGTTTAATGGGTTTCAGCTTTAATGTTTAATGAGTTTCAGCTTTGCAAGATGAAAAAGTTCTAGAGATTGATTGAACAACAATGTAAATGTTCTTAACGGAACTATACACTTGAAAAATGTTTAAAGTTGTAAATTTAATGTTAAGTGTTTATTACCACAATTATAACAAAAATCTTGGGAAAGATTTTTGATGAACACTCCCTGGATCAGGAGATCCATCCTGAAGCAACCAATTGTGGCCAACAGGCAGTGAGCTCAGAACACAGGAGCCCCCATTCATGTGGAGGGAAGAGCATTGAATGTTCACTACTGCTGACCTTCATATAATTTGAAACTAGTGAGATGTGGGGAAGCTCGAATCCTGAGGCTGAAAAATATCTGTAACAATGCAATTCATAAATGGAAGTGAAGATTCATAGTTTTCTAACAAAAGAAAGAGGTGAAATATTTATTATCTTTGAGTTGTCCTAGTCAGAGATATAAAACTAATAAATCTCAATAGTACAATCTGAGATGACAGGACAGGGAGTGCAGGAAAGATGGGCTTTTTGCTAAAGCTCTGGGATAGATAAAGAATTCTTGCATGGTAAATATTTCTCAATGAGGTATGGTCTTCTGAGTTCAGCCATTTGAGGTCATGTGCAATTCAGAGCAATAGGGATTCAGTGATTTTAAAATAAAAACTTCTTGCTTTTGTAATATTACCTAGCACTTTGGGATAAAATGTTAATCATTGATTTTCTGTTGAAACTCAGATTTCTGCTGGGCTAGTAACTCATTCTAAGTAGTCTTCCTGTGTGGATGATGAACTGGACTGTCTGGGAGAGAGTGTATATCAGCAAAACACCTCAAGATTCAGATTATTGATGAAAATTGAGATGGAGTCACTGGGCAGAGCTGTGTAAAGGAGGAGGGAAGGGAGGTACATACAGCGTTTGCCTTCCCAGCCCTCTGTGGTTCTTCTGCCAAGAGCATCCCCTTTTAGGGTTGAACTGTTTCTACCTCACTTCAGTATGGTGGTTCAGTGGGTCCCAATCTGATTGCTCTGCTTTCCTGGGTACAGGATGGGTGTGTGACTCAAAAGCATTGAAATCCTTGAGAGATGATGTTTAACCTGGAAACAAGGGAAGAGAGTCCCTTCTTCTCTCACAGCAAAGATGATACAATCACTGGCCATGGTTATAGGCTTGAGGAGAATGCCAGTTTGAGTGGATAAAATGATGTGAAGAGAGAAGCAAAGTTAGAAAGGAAAGATATAGGCTGGGTGCAGTGGCTTAAGCCTGTAGTTCCTGCACTCTGGGAGGCCAAGGCGGGCGGATCACTGAAGTCAGGAGTTCAAGACCAACCTGGCCAACATGGTGAAACCATATCTCTACTAAAAATACAAAAATTAGCCAGGCGCAGTGGCAGATGCCTGTAATCCCAGCTACTAGGGAGGCTGCGGCAGAAGAATCACTTGAACCCAGGAAGCGGAGGTTGCATTCAGCTGAGATTGCACCACTGCACTCCAGCCTGAGCAACAGAGTAAGACCCTGTTTCAAAAAAAAAAAAAAAAGAAAAAGAGAAAAAGGAAACAAAACCAAAGAAAGACATACACAGATGGTCAGGTGCAGTGGTATGTGCCTGTAATCTTTGCCAGTTGGAAGGCTGTGGTGGGAGGATTGCTTGAGTCCAGGAGTTCAAGGCTGCATTGAGCTGTGGTGATGCTACTGGACTCCAGCCTGAGCAACAGAGCAATACCCTGTCTCAAACAAACAAAACAGAAAATAAAGACATACAGAGATGCATACCTCACAGCATTTGGGTTTTCTGTTTGGGTTGACCCAGAAGTGCAGTGTTACCCTTGAGATGGAGTCACTGGGCAGAGCTGTGTAAAGGAGGAGGGAAGGGGAGGTACATATAGCGTTTGCCTTCCCAGCCCTTTGTGGTTCCTCTGCCAAGAGCATCCCCTTTTAGGGTTGAACTGTTTCTACCTCACTTCAGTATGGTGGTTCAGTGGGTCCCAATCTGATTGCTCTGCTTTCCTGGGTACAGGATGGGTGTGTGACTCAAAGGCATTGAAATCCTTGGGATGTGATGTTTAACCTGGAAACAAGGGAAGAGAGTCCCTTCTTCTTTCATAGCAAAGATGATACAATCACTGGCCATGGTTATAGGCTTGAGGAGAATGCCAGTTTGAGTGGATAAAATGATGCGAAGAGAGAAGCAAAGTTAGAAAGGAAAGATATAGGCTGGGTGCAGTGGCTTAAGCCTGTAGTCCCTGCACTCTGGGAGGCCGAGGCGGGCGGATCACTGAAGTCAGGAGTTCAAGACCAACCTGGCCAACATGGTGAAACCCTGTCTCTACTAAAAATACAAAAATTAGCCAGGCGCAGTGGCGGGCGCCTGTAATCCCAGCTACTAGGGAGGCTGCGGCAGAAGAATCACTTGAACTCAGGAAGCGGAGGTTGCATTCAGCTGAGATTGCGCCACTGCACTCCAGCCTGAGCAACAGAGTAAGACTCTGTTTCAAAAAAAAAAAGAAAAAGAAAAAAAAGAAAAGTAAAAGAAAAGGAAAAAAAAAAAACAAAGAAAGACATACACAGATGGTCAGGTGCAGTGGCATGTGCCTGGAATCTTTGCCAGTTGGAAGGCTGAGGTGGGAGGATTGCTTGAGTCCAGGAGTTCAAGGCTGCATTGAGCTGTGGTGATGCTACTGGACTCCAGCCTGAGCAACAGAGCAATACCCTGTCTCTAAACAAACAAAACAGAAAATAAAGACATACAGAGATGCATACCTCACCGCATTTGGGTTTTCTGTTTGGGTTGATCTAGAAGTGCAGCCTTATCCTTGTCCGCCCACCCTGAGGTTTGGTTTCAGGTTCCATGCATGGATCCATTTCTCTTCTGCCTAAGCTGGTTGGAGTTGGATATCTGTCACTTTCAATTAAAAGAGTCCAGGGGTGCAGCTCATTAGGCACAGGCCACCCAGCATTCCTATAGAGTGGAGGAGACTAGGCTATTGCCTGCCTTTCATGAGAAAACAAGGAGTAGCAGGAAAAGTATCTTGAACCCTAGACTAAGAGCAAAGGAGAGATATCTGGTTCCACTCCCACCGTTAGTGTGTGGTTAATCTTGGGTGAGTTACTTTCTGGTTCTTCCCTTTCTACACTCCAACTTTCTGTAGTATTTGAACATTTAAAAGTGATCATGTGGCCAGGCATGGTGGCTCACGCCTGTAATCCCAGCATTTTGGGAGGCCGAGGTGGGTGGATCACAAAATCAGGAGTTCGAGACCTGCCTGACCAAGATGGTGAAACCCTGTCTGTACTAAAAATACAAAAATTAGCCGGGCGTGGTGGCACACGCCTGTAATCCCAGCTGCTCAGGAGGCTGAGGCAGGAGAATCATTTGAACCCAGGAGGCGGAGGTTGCAGTGAGCTGAGATCGCGCCACTGCACTCCAGCCTGGGAGACAGAGCAAGACTCTGTCTCAAAAAAAAAAAAAAAAAAAAAGTGATCATGTGTTACATTTGCCTCAGGAAACCTTAAAAAGGATAAAACTGTTACGGAACAACAAATGCTATTAATATTTTTCCTACACAAGGAGATCTAGAAAAACAAAGGCAGAGTATTTTAGTACCTGAAGAAACAAACAGGTATTAAACAGTGTATAAACATGTCAAGTTCAACCAGGAGAGAAGGAGACTCTTCCGTTCACTGGGTCTTCTACATAAACACATCTCAAGATTTTTATTGCAAACCAATAGCTTCTCCTCTGAGCCATACCCCTAGGATGGTTAGACATTTCCCTATGGCACTCAGCAATCGCAGAAACATCGAAGTCCAGGACAATGGCAACAACTAACTTGATGTTAGACAATGAGAGGTAGGAATTAGCTGAGCATGAAAAGAGGAAATGTACAGAGAAAAATGGAAAACCTTAACCCAGGCTGCTTAAGAGACTCTGGATAAAATCTAGGAGTGGCGGGATAGGAGGGCATCACCAGCAAAAAGCCACAGGAGCACTCTTTGAGTGCCTTGTCTCCCGTTTGGAAAGGATGCAGCATTTTATTGAGGGAGCGGCAGCATCCCCAGGCAGCAGGGCAAGGCAGGGCATGTCACACGCTTGTGCAACAGCTTCCTCGGCTCACACCCTTGACTTCTTAGATCCCATCTGATTGCTCAGGTTCAGTTTGTATTACTCAGAGCTTGCTCTCTTCTGGGACAATTTAAATGACTTTACTGACACCTTTACATCATTTTTAAAATAGGGCAGTGTGCCTAACACAAAGAGTTGTATTCTTTGAAATAGAAATGCAATGATTTGATGTTCTCTCCGTGGTTCAAAGCCCGGAACAGACTCCTGGTGATCCTGGACAAATCCTGGATCTGGGTTTCGGCTTTTCTTTCTATGAAATGGAAAAATACGTTACCAGTAGGTTCCAGGACGTCCATGTGTGAAGCCACAGGTGGAAGAACTGGCCCAGCCTCACAGCCTCACTTTACCTCCTTGTACCATTTTTCTCATCAGAAAGTGAAGGAGTTGGCCTAAACTCCTGAGATTTGTAAGTCAAATTGGATAATTCAATCACAAACACCCCAAAATATATGTAAGATATACTGGAAATACTTTATATTTTGATACATGAAAATGACCCTGTGTTGTCTGGAAGAGAGTGGGTGCTCTTGACATTATTTGTCGTAAGCACACTTGGTGATTTTCTTTGATCTCTAACCTTACAGTTTAGAATGCTTGCAGAGTTCCTTTTGCCTCCTTAATTCCACATGGTTAGTATACCTGATTAGGATTCATTAATCATCTTTGGCTGTCCAAGGAAGTTTATGCATGTTTAGCGACTTGAGACCCTGGGGCCAGCCTGGGGACACCAAGTCATTCTTTGTTACCTAAGAGTTCCATTTTGGCAATGAAAGTTAAAGTATGCTGGGATATACAGAATCAGCATAAATGTTATTACTTTAAAAATTCTTTCATCTCACTCCTCAGTTTTGCAAGCCTCCACCCAAATCCTTGGGCAGTCATCTAGGAATGGCTTTGTACTGATTTACAGGGCAATGTAATTTTTCCTCCCCACTGCCTCAGGACAATGCTGGGAGAGACTGGCTCTCAGAATGCATGGGTAGATGATTCTAGATGACATTCCAAGATTCCTTCCAGTTCTGTGAGTTTGAGAAACAAACATATGCTACCCTGTGGGCCTGGCTCTCTAACTAACTCTTCTCCCTCCACAAAATACATCCCTTCACCAACCTGCAACTTGCCACTGTCTGCCATGAACTTTTAGTGGTCGTGCAAATTCAGACAAGTGTGACTGGATCCAGTGCAAGCTGAATGGAGGTGAATTATTTGGTGTATTCGTCCATTCTCGCACTGCTGAGAACTACCTGAGACTGGGTAATTTATAAAGAAAAGAGTTTTAGTTGATGTAGAGTTCCATGGGCTGTACAAGAAGCATGGCTGGGAGGCCTCAGGAAACTTAGAGTCATGGCAGAAGGCAAGGGGAAAACAAGCATGTCTTAATACGGCAAAGTGGTGGTGGGTGGTAGGGGGAAGTGCCACACACTTTTAAACCATCAGATCTCATGAGAACTTACTCACTAGCACGAGAAGAGCGTGGGGGAAATCTGCCCCCATGATCCAATCACCTCCCACCAGGCCCCTCACCCAATATTGGGAATCACAAATCAGCATGAGATTTAAGTGGGGCACAGAGCCAAACCATATCATTTGGTAAGCTTCCACATGCAGCTTCACTCAGCATTGAAGACACTGACCTAGAATCCTAATTGCATGGCAACATGTTAGGACTCGATGAGGCCTTCAGCCTCGGCAGAAATGACTTGTGGGAGGATGGGCCTGGAGAACCACAGGCTCTCAAAGGGTGCAGAGTGGCGTCCCAGGATCTTCAGGGGTTTTTGGTGGTCTTATGCCTATCCTCACCTCACTCTTTTAGAATTATCAACCCAGCAACAGACTGTTAGCATTTTCATTAATTTCCTTCTTCCTGCCCTGTACATTCACTCGAGAAATATTTATCAAGCACCTAATACGTTTGATGCTGGGGATACAGCGGTGAAAAAGGCAGGTGCAGTCTCAGCTTCTCTGGGAAGTTATGTTCTAGTATGGAAATGGACAACAAACAAGTACTATTGCAGAGGCTGGTGAGTTTCCAGAGAAATAAGCAAGGGCTGAGCCAAGAGACGACCAAGAACCAGGCTAAGTGTGGTCTTGTGGGCCCATTAGGAGTCTGATGGTTGTTCTAAATGTAACGGGAAGCTGTTAGAGGGCTTTGAGCAGAGGAGCTACATAATCTACCTTACGTATGTTTTCAAAAGTTGACTGTGGTTGCAGTTTGGAGAATGGATTCTAAGGCAGTGATGTCAATGCAAGGAGCCCAGGCCCAGGAGTCTAGAAGAGATCATGGGAGCTTGGACGAGGTAGGCAGCATGGAGATAGAAGTCGATAGAGTGGAGAAAAGTTGTGAAGCAGAACAGATTGAATTTGAGGATGAGGAAAGATGAAACCTCCTTTGAAACTTTGCTGAAAGGGGTGCAGAATAATTAATAATAATAAGCAGTTTTCTGTCTCTAGGGGTGAAGACATCAACTTTGGAACAGACTTCTCTTTGTTTTAGCAGAATTATCACAATAGATATAGTATGTGTAACCTCATTCTTTCATTCAACAAATCTTCACTGTATTCAGTACAGTAACATGCTGTATAGGCTTAGGCTGTATCATATAGCCTAGGTGTGTGCAGGCTGTGCCATCTAGGTTTGTGTAAGCACACTCTATGATGTTCACACAACGATGAAATCGCCCAAGGATGCATTTCTCAAAACATATCCCTGTTGTTAAGCGATGCGTGACAGTATTTGTTGAATGAATGAATCTGAACGCATCTGTTGATGTTCTGGTTTGGGACTATAATTTGTTGTCTAAGTTTGAGTAGAATTTGTGACTCCAAGGAGGTGGGCTTAAAAAAATTGTTTTTGGAGATAGTTAATTGTTGTGCTGATGAGAAGCAGCTTTCTCTTTCATTTTGATATTTCATACAAGGCGTATTCCTACGTCATTAAAAAGTCTTCACACACACCCTGCTTGGATATGCCTCAGATGCACACACCACAACATGCTGAGCCAGTCTTCCCTCCCCTCCAGCTCCCTCCCCTCCAGCCAGCTGCTCCCCTTACCCCTGCCCAGTTCGTTTTGATGGTTACAGAAATGCCTCTCACCCCCAGCAGCTTTGAATTCTTGTTATTTTTAATTAATCTTTGCTGCCTTTCTGTACAAAACATAAGCCAAACAATACAATTAAATGACAGTCATTGCTTATCTCTGAGGCAGTGTGCGTGGTTCTTTGGCGCTGGCACTCAGTTTGAAGCATGAGAAAAAGAAGAGGAAGAAGCAAGACTTTTCATATCCTGAACTGGCTTCTGCTCCCGTCATCCCTGGATTTTCTGTCTCTGTGCTTTGCCTTAGTATTTCCTCTGGCCTCATAAAAAAAAGGAAAGAACAAAACAACCCACAGACTATTAACTCTACAAAAGTCGTTCTCAAACAGCCTGGATGGTTGTCTGAAATAGGCACGTGTTGACTTTGCACAGGTGGTGAAACGAGTGGTCTGTGGCTAGTTTTCAGGCTTCCATGTGGAACCCTTCTGTGAGGCAGCCCTCATGAAGATTGCTGATCCCAAAAATGCACACGCATATGAGCAGAGCCAGCGGGGCTGGGAGTGGCGAATACCAGTGTGTAAACACGTTACAGAGATGGTGCCAGGAGTTGTGCCCCTTTCTCTAAAAAAAAAAAAAAAAAAAGTTAAATAAATTCTGATGCTTTTTCCACTTTGGAATCTTTTTAGGATGTAAGAGGTAGAAGCAGTGTGCATCCCCTGTGTAATTCTGCCCACTAGTCCACAGAGAGCATGCCTCTTAAATAACTTCTTTAGGGATTTCACTGGCGCAAAGCTTGCAGATCTTTTAAAGATCTATACTAATCTTTAAAAATAAAGCAAAATGAGGCCAGGTGCAATGGCTCATGCCTGTAATCCCAGGACTTTGTTGGACCAAGGTGGGAGGATCACTTGAGGGCAGGAATTCGAGACCATCCTGGGCAACATAGCGAGACCCCTATCTCTACAAAAAAAATATGAAGCACAATGGATAAACCTTGAAGACATGCTAAGTGAAATAAACCAGTCACACAAAAGGGCAAATTCTTTATGATTCCACTTACAGGCGGTACTTAGAGTGGTCAAATTCATACAGACAGGAAGTAGAAGGGTAGTTGCTGGAGTTGGGGAGTGGCGGGAGTTATGGTTTAATGTGTACAAAGTATCAGTGTGGGAAGATGAAAAGGTTTCTGATGGTGGATGGTGGTGACGATTGCACAAAAATGTGACTGTACTTACTGCCACTTAACTGTACACTTGAAAATGGTAAATTTTATGTTATGCATATTTTGTCACAATAAAAAAATGAAGCAAAGTAGGTAAGGAAATAAATTGAGGTAAAGAGAGTAGGATGGATATCTTCTCCTATCTGTTGGGGTCAGAATAAAGAAAGTAATAGGACGTTGACTTTTGGGTTCTTTTTGCTACATAAACTATGATTACTGCCTCTCTCCCACTTTTTTAAATTGTTTTTTGGTTTTGAGACAGGGCCTCACTCTGTCACCCAGGCTGGAGTGCAGTGGCACAATCTTGGCTCATTGCCACCTCCGCCTCCCAGGATCAATCATTCTGTATGATTCCGCATACAAGAGGTACTTAGAGTGGTCAGATTCATAGAGACAGGAAGTAGAATGGTGGTTGCTGGAGCTGGGGGCAGCGATTCTCCTCCCTCAGCCTCCTGAGTAGCTGGGACTATGGGTGCGAGACACCATGCAAGGCTAATTTTTAAATTTTTTTTTTATAGTAGAGACGTGGTTTCACCATGTTGGCCAGGCTGGTCTCAAACTCCGAACCTCAAGTGATCCGCCTGCCTAGGCTTCCCAAAGTGCTGGGATTATAAGCGTCAGCCACCATGCCCAGCTTCCCTTCCTCACGTTCTCTGGGAATAATGATAAGGGAAAAGGATCTTTAGCTCCAACTACAAAAAGGGCAGCAGAAATAATCTTGTCTCATTCCAAATAGATTTTCTCTCCTGCTCATGTTGCCTACTTCTCTTCGCACTCCTCTCTAAACAGGATGGCCGGATCTGATTGGGAATCGCAGCAGAGCCCAGCATCTTTCACATATAGAAGTACTCGGTGAATAATACTTGTGAAAATTGAATTTCTGCCTTTTTACAAAATATGTATTTCATAAAGAAGCTTCTTTGTACTTGCTAAATGAGAATCTACTAAGAGGGGAGGATCCCTCACACAATGCAGGGGTTCCTCTGGACTGTCTTCTTTTTTTTTTTTTTTTGAGACGGAGTCTCACTCTGTCTCCCAGGCTGGAGTGCAGTGGTGCGATCTTGGCTCACTGCAAGCTCCGCCTCCTGGGTTCATGCCATTCTCCTGCCTCAGCCTCCCAAGTAGCTGGGACCACAGCCGCCCGCCACCATGCCCAGCTAATTTTTTGTATTTTTAGTAGAGACGGGGTTTCACCGTTTTAGCCAGGATGGTCTCGATCTCCTGACCTCATGATCCACCTGCCTCCGCCTCCCAAAGTGCTGGGATTACAGGTGTGAGCCACTGTGCCCGGCCTGGACTGTCTTTATAGATCAGTGCAAAATAGGCAAGAAGGACAAAATATTTTGAGATTAAATTATGTTTCCTCCTTTGCTGCTTCTTTATTCAAGCACTTAGCTGAGAGTGTTCCTTGTTGAACTGGAGGAAATTTGAGGGCAGAACACTATAAACAGTCCTTCGGAGAGTTTGTTACATGTAGGCTCAATAAGGCCTCAGATAAGCTGGAGTTTGCCCCTCAGAATATTGATCTGTACAGTGTTTTGCTGAAATTTACATTTGTAGATGTTTAAAAATGAGATGTCACATAAAAATCTGGGTTCCTGGGTTTTCTTTCAAAATGTGAAGATAGCTCAAGCAACTTCATTTGCCTACTTGGCAACAACCAGCTGGATCTGAACTTCAGCTGTTGCATTTAGGATGGCATAATAATTAGGATAATGTGAGCTGCTGTAACAAATCGCCTGTCATATTTCAGTGACATAGCACAAAAGAAGTTGATTTCTCACTTACATATGACAAGTCTGGTGCAGGTGATTCAGGGACTTGGGGCTCCCTGTTTGCTGTTTCTCCACTGTCCTTAGGGGCCAGGGAGTTTTTTGTTTTCAGCCTGTGGAATGGGAAAAAGGAAGTGGAGAAGCACGCCCATTTCTCAACCGCCCTGGCCCGAAAGTGACACACATCCACTTGGCCCACATTCCACTGGGGGGACCCAGTCATGTGGCTCACCTGGATGCAAAGGGAGCTGGGAAACATGAAGCCGGTCTGAGCAGCCACTTCCTGCCACCAACCCTATCCCATGGATGGGGGGAATCATAAATGTGCAGTGGCCGCGTGCCCCTCTGCCACAAATGGACAAATGAACTCAATTTGCCACAGTTCCCACTACTTGTTTCCTATCCCTGAGTGACCCCTGGAGGCATTTGAGTTTGTGGCTCTGGTTTAAGGTGTTTGTGGGCACAGTGTGAGGAAGAAACATGGAAAAGACAGATTTTCTCTAGACTGAAAAGGAGATTGCCCAGGGGCAGGAGGAAGACAAACAGAGGTCAGTGGGTCCTGAGGCTGAGGGTATGTGTGACTTGTGTCCCTGAAATACCGTCTTGGAAACTGCAGGACCCCTGGGAGGAATAGCTGCAGGGGATGTCTTAGCAGATGAGACAATAGTCACCGCCACCCACCCCAAATTCCTGTGCCCCTAGTGGGATACAGAAGTAATAGGGAGCTCATCAACCCAAGCAGCCACATAGCTTGGGCAGTGGAAACAACTCAGCCATATCTTTTGGGAACAGAGGACCAAATGGATGTGCCGTCCCTTCTCCCAACCCACTACATGGGACTGTGTATATCCCTGGTGTTAGGAACTAACTCCAGGAAGGATGAAGGCTGACTCCCTTAGTCTCCAGTAGATTAGCTGCTAGGGGCAGCTACTAATATATAATAACTGAGTTATTTACATGAAATAATGGATATGTGATGCTTCTTGCATGCCTGAGTTTTTGGGCTGAGATTTCTGTCTTCAATGTTGCGGTTTTCTTAATGAAGTTGCTGAGGAACGCAGGGGCCTTGTTCATTTTGCCTTTTTCTGGAAACTTTGCCCTCCAATTCCCAGATCCAGAGCGGTGCCTCTGCTCTCAGCCCCATACCGCCCACATTTTCATCAGGAAAAGCAAACAAAAGCCAAAGCCCTGTCCAGTTACAAGCCTTCTCTAAACGGGGCAGTTGGACTGTATATATTCCTGGCGCATCAATGTTACTCAGGGAAAATATTTTTACATTAAAAGAAACTAGGTTAAATTATGGCAGAGAATGCAAAATTCACAGTTTAAAAATGATGAAATTCCAGACTTCAAATGAACTTCTTTCTTGCAGGGTAGGGGGAAGGGTTTTCTGTTTCAGAACCCCATGCGGGTCTCCACTGGAGTTCTTTTGAGAAGGACACTTCCGTGGAAAAGTTTGTGCAGCTCTGGCCCTGCGCCTGGCCTGGCTAGCGGCCACCTTCCTCTGGTTTGGGCTGCAGCGCCCTATGGGTATCGCGTTCTTGTTAATATCTCCTCACGTTTCTAAACTCACAGCTTGTCAGCGCGGGCGCAACCTGAGAGCTGTCGCAGGGTTCCAGCTCACTCGTTTCACAAGGGAGGAAATGGAGAATCAGCGACTTTAAAGGACTTGCCTGGCGGGCATCCGCGCTTCCCAGGCTATAGCTCCTCCCTGCGTCCTTGGCCACCTCCGTTCTTTAATCCTGCAGGAACTCGGGACCCACGTGCAAATACAAAGAACCGTATCCACCCACCCCCGGCCCTTCTTCATCCTGCGCTTCCAATCTTGGGGGGTCCTCTCTCTCCACTGGGGTATCTGACGCCCGTGGGGGTGCTTTGAAAAGTTTGGTAGATTAGTGACTGCTGGTTCTGGAACAAATACATCACAGCCCAAACTGGGGGCTGGTGGTGGAGAGGTGGGTGGATGGGGGCTACAAATCTGCTCGGCAACTGCCCTTTCGGCCAAGAGAGAGGAGCTGAGGTCCTCTGGGGTTGGAGGACTGGAACCGGCCTGATTGAGGGCTCAAGGGGCGAAGGCAGGTTGGCAGGGGCAGCCTCTTCCCGCCGCCCACAATCCTCGGGCGAGCGCGCAGCCGAGCCGGCTCGGCTGGCTGGCGCAATCTCGCGCGCTCCTTGCATTGATCAAAAATGGGGGTTGAAACGGTAAACGCGAGGAGGAGCAACTGCTCCGACTCGGCTCAGAAGCGCGACCAATGGGGATGCGAGCTCCTTCGCGCGAGCCAATCAGCGCAGGGCCTCCGACAGCACGGGCCAATGGGGCGCCGACTCGGCGCTGGAGCAAGGCGGGGGTTCGGAGCCGGCTGCAGACTCTCACCGCAGCGGCCGGGAACGCCAGCCGTTCACGCGTTCGGTCCTCCTTGGCTGACTCACCGCCCTCGCCGCCGCACCATGGACGCCCCCAGGCAGGTGGTTAACTTTGGGCCTGGTCCCGCCAAGCTGCCGCACTCAGTAAGTCCCCGTGAGCGCGCGCCGGGAGTGAGGTTCAGGCGGGAGCACGTACGCGGGTGGGTTTGCATCCCTGCGTGTGGCACTCGGATTCCCGCTCCCTGCCTTGAGTCCCCTAGGCGCTTTGCATCAGCGTGCACAGCGGGATCAGCAGCTCTGGCAAGCGGGCTTCGGGAAGAATGCAGTTGGTGAGGAAGCTCGGCGAGGCGTGCCCGTGCAGCTGCCCCTGGCCCTGACTGCTGGTGCGAGGCAGTGCACGACTCAGCTGGCCGGGGCCTGCTGTCCCGCCGGTGCTACGCACCTGCAGACGCCCAGGCTGTGCCATCTCCTGGGCCGGTCCGGGGGCTGGGGCGGGGCGAAAAAGAAAAAGCTCTGATCTCTGCGTTCGCCTCGCGCAGCTGTGCGGCGAGCCCGGGCAGTGTGGAGCGGATGCATGAATGGACATAGTGTGAATGAGTGGTGAATGGGAATGAACCGATGACAGGTTCTGCATATTGCAGTGGATCACGTTAGCTGAAAGGGATTGCAAACTTAAAGGTCCGCCTGTGGGTGCCCCCCTACCCCTTACACCCGTGTTTGCTTTAGCCAGCACTTAGGAACACTGCTTTTCAGAAATGTAAATTTGAAAACCTTCAGTCCAACTTTCCCCTCCTTGTCCCCCATAGAACCTACCCTTTCCTAAAGCCTTTCTCCCCACCCCCCTCCTTTTTTTAACCTGCTTGTCCCCTAAAGGCTTTCGAGTATTCGAACTCTGGTAGGCTTTGGGCTGCTTAACTCAATTCTCTGTTCATTTCATTCTGGAGTAAACCAAATGATTGAATTCTCTCCCGGGCCACAGTCAGATCTTGCTGGTGGAACTCACTCTCTGCCTTCCCAGGCCCCAGCCCGGCTCCTCCCCTCCCCCGCCAAACACACCGTCCCCAGCCCCATCCGCAGTGAAGAAGGCAAAGTCTTCGATGTGCCTTGAGCCCATTGTCAGGCGGCTGCCGCTGCTGTTAGATTTTTATTTTTCTAACCAGGATAGAGCTGATAATATGTTGGAGCAGCATGAGGCATAGCCAAGTATTTTACAATTATCAATTGTTGAGCAGAGTAGAAATCTCCCTGGGACAGAGCCTCCTCTGTGTTGTGCTAAGAACAGAGAATCCAATTTTAAAGGGGAAAGGACTTCTTACTTTTCTAGGGGCAGCGCTCACAGTAGCTTAGAGGACAGGGCTTATTTTTTCTCAGTGGTTACAGTTCATTTTAGGCGAGATTCCCTGCTCCAGCTGTGGAGATTTCCTGTAGCCTCCTCCTCCACCCCCCATGTTTTGGAGTGTTCCCAATGTTTGTTCCCTATGTAATTCGTTATTAATTTATTACTATAATTGTAATGGCAATTGTCATCAGTAATACAATTATGTATTATTAATTTTGCTGGGAGGATTTTTGCCCTTGGATTGCATGTAACCTGGGGGGCAGGAGGGTGAGGGGGCGGGCAGATGTTGCTTTTTATGTGTTTCCTTGATTTAGTTGAATTGTAAAGATTAGAGAAGCTTTCAAACATTTTTTGACTGTAACCTACAGTAAAAAACATGTTTACAAGATGACAAAGTATACATATTCAAACAAAAATAAATGCCTTATGAAATGATGTGTAGCCTAATTACCTGTGACATACACTGTGTTGTATTCTATCCTGCACTAGTCTGTTCTGTTTCATTAAAAAAATTAGTGGTGAGCTGGGTGTGGTGGCACACGCCTATAATCCAAGAAACTCAGGAGGCTAAGGTGGGAGGATCTTTTGAGCCCAGGAGTTTGAGGCTGTAGTGAACTGTGATTGTCCCACTGCATTCCAGGCTGGGTGACAGAGCAAGACCCTGTCTCTTAACAACAACCACAAAAAAATTGGTTATGATCCACAAAAGCAATGCATTCTTCAACTGGAAAAAAAAAAACCTACTGGATTAGGGAGGTGTGATTTTTCAGTAGGAGTCCTTAAAACTCCTTGTAATTATTTTGGTTATAAAATTTTATAGAACTATTTTCAGCGAATGCTGTCTATAAGAAAGAAACAGTCTCAAGAACAAGTTCAAAGATTATTCACAGATGAATGTTTCTCTTTACTAAAAGAAAAGATTCACTCTATTTTATTTGATCAGTTAGTGCTAACAAGCATCCAACATTTCAGAAAACAATAACACATTCTTAGACCCAGTCATCAAGGCAGTCTTTTTAAAATCTAATTCTTTTTTTTTTTTTTTTTTTGAGAAGAGTCTTGCTGTGTCACGAGGCTGGAGTGTAGTGGCGTGATCTCAGCTAACTGAAACCTCCACCTCCCGGGTTCCAGCGATTCTTCTGCCTCAGCCTCCCGAGTAGCTGGGATACAGGCACCCACCACCAAGCCCAGCTAATTTTTGTATTTTTAGTAGAGACGGGGTTTCACCATGTTGGCCAAGATGGTCTCAATCTCTTGACCTCGTGATCTGCTGGCCTTGGCCTCCCAAAGTGCTGGGATTACAGGCGTGAGCCACCGCGCCCGGCCTTGTCTAATTCTTTATTGTTAAAATACTGTTTTTTGAGACAAGTTGCAATCCAGTTTAGGTTATAGCTGTGTTTTAATGATGCCCTCCTTAGCAAGCATCTTAAGAAAAAAAAGCGCCTCCTGTTTGTAGACCTTCTCTGGCTGGTTGCTTTTGCACTTATTCTATGTTCATTTTTAAAGCTTTGCTTTTTCTCTTTATTTTTTGTTATGGGAATCCTCACATACACAAAGATAAAAGTGTGTAATGAACCTCCAAGGACCCATCTCTGAGACTCAACAACTATCAACATTGTGCCAGTCTTGTTGCAGCACCCTGGGACAAATCTTATTCACAGCAGGCTCTTCCTTCTTCCTGCCCACCCCACGCTTCCCAGTCTAGCACCTTAGACCAAAAGAGATTGGAAAATTGAGTTACCTGTATAATCTGGGCATAATTTTTTTGTTTTGTTTTGTTTTGTTTGTTTGTTTTTGTTTTGTTTTTTTTTTTGAGAAGGAGTCTCGCTCTGTAGCCCAGGCTGGAGTGCAGTGGCGCAATCTCGGCTCACTGCAAGCTCCGCCTCCCGGGTTCACGCCATTCTCCTGCCTCAGCCTCTCCGAGTAGCTGGGACTACAGGCGCCCGCCACCACGCCCAGCTAATTTTTTTGTATTTTTAGTAGAGACGGGGTTTCACCGTGGTCTCGATCTCCTGACCTCGTGATCCGCCCGCCTCGGCCTCCCAAAGTGCTGGGATTACAAGCGTGAGCCACCGCGCATCTGGGCATAATTTTTTTATTGTTGTCCCTTTAACCCAGAACTTTGTGCATTCTGTACTTTAGCTTTAGGAGGGTGGTGAATGAGATTTGTGAAGGGGACATTTTCTAGGGTATCGGTAAATTCAGGCCTTTGGAAAAAGTGTATCAACATCGGTCACATTGCCTAATTTCATGCTTACCTTGTGTGTAAGTTGCGTCATCGCTGGCATTGTGGACATGAGGAGGAAGGAGACTGGCTGTGGGTGGGGATGGATGCCTGGGGACCTCACTGTAGACCCTTCCTTGTCCCCTCCTCAGGTTTGTATTTGCACAGGGAAAGCAGTGCAGAGCATATTGAAATAACCCTATTTTCCTTTATTTTTTTCTAGGTGTTGTTAGAGATACAAAAGGAGTTATTAGACTACAAAGGAGTTGGCATTAGTGTTCTTGGTAAGATTTACTTTTGAATTCTGTGAATGTCCATGTTTCAAAGGAAGCTTTTTTTTTTTTTTTTAGAGGCAGGGTCCTGCTCTGTCACCCAGGCTGGAGAACAGTGGCATGATCATAGTTCACTGCAGCCTCCAACTCCTGGGCTCAAGTGACCCTCCTGCCTCAGCCTTCTGAGTAGCTAGGACTATAGGTACACGTCACCACACCTGGCTAATTTTTTTAAAATGTTTAAAACATTTTTTAAAGATCCCATGAGATGGGATCTCACTTTGCTGTCCAGGCTGATCTGAAATTCATGGCCTCAAGTAATCCTCCCACATTGGCCTCCCAAAGTTTTGGGATTACAGGCTTGAGCCACTGAGCCCTGGCTCAAAGGGAACTAATTTAAATGCATCAAATATAGAATTACAGGGCCTATAGGGTCTTCCTATAGGCCTTTATAGATACATTTTTAAACTTTAATAGCTTGGGTTGCGTGTCTGATAGAAACCATTTTGAAAATAGCATAAATGCTGGTGAGAGGTTCTGACATCTCAGCTTACCCTGTCATAATTGGTTTTTGCTAATTATAGGATTTAGGATCGGAAGATACTGTATATTTGCATAACAGTGCCTCCAAACATTTATAATATTGCTTTACATTCAATTTACAGTTTTTATTGTACTTAAATACAACCTCATTAAAGTTTAAAAGTACATAAGCCTTTTATGAAGACCTCGAACATTGATAATCTTATTAAGTTTCCCCTATATTTTTTGGGAAGAGGACCTCTGCGTTCTAAAACTTATTTTCTTTTATTTTTGGTGGTTCTGAAGACTGCATGGTATTAAGAGACCACAGGGTTAACTGTATTGCTTATTTCTGTTAACTTTTGTTCCTGTTGATTTGGGACATATACTTAGATTTCTGTGAAGTGAGATCACAGCATGGAATTTTGTGCTCTAGACCTAAAGGGCAACTATTGCACATGGATTCCTATTTGTGAGAAAGAGATGGTAAGAAGAATCACAGAGAGCATCACAGAGTGATGAATTAATAAATAGCTTGCTCAATGAATGTACCACTTGAAAAATCCTCCTGCCATGACTATAAAGCTAAAATGTTTGCAATTTGAAAATCAGTTTGGATGGTCCCCTAAACTAAGTGAGCCTTGGCCCACAATTTGAATGCAGAATAACTCAGATTTCCCTGTATTGTTGTTTACTTGCAAATTTCATAGGTATTTCCATTCATTTGGTTTTGAGCTGGAATTTTTAATATTGTTGTTTATCTTTCACAGAAATGAGTCACAGGTCATCAGATTTTGCCAAGATTATTAACAATACAGAGAATCTTGTGCGGGAATTGCTGTAAGTTTAAAAAAGACCAAATCATGTGACTTTTGTTAGATACTTCCTAAACCTAGATGTCTTCCAATATTTTCTACACTCTATTGTTTGTTCAGAATATTTCATAATTTAAAATAATCCTTTTAAGATTCTCTCCAATTCACTATTAGTACCTAATGCTTTTTACTTGTTTCCCATCCTGTGTTTGTACGTTTTTGTTTTTATTTTATGTGATATTTCCAAAGATTTGAAATCATTGTATCTAGGAAAGATTTTTCAGCACTGTGGCAGTTAAACTGGTGTGAAAGAGATGTAAATAACAAAGAAATGGTCATCTTTGTCAGCATAATTGACTATAAACTAGTTCAGGTGTTCTCGAAGTTTGAGTCTCATACCATCTGTCAGAGTCACTTGGTTAGGGGGAATATTAAAAAATTCAAGTGGGGCGGGGCAAGGTGGCTCATGCCTGTGATCCCAGCACTTTGGGAGGCCAAGGCGGGTGGATCATGAGATCAGGAGATCAAGACCATGCTGGCTACCACAGTGAAACCCCGTCTACTAAAAATACAAAAAAAGAAAAAATTAGCTGGGCATGGTGGCGCATACCTGTAGTCCCAGCTATTCGGGAGGCTGAGGCAGGAGAATTGCTTGAACCAGGCAGGTGGAGTTTGCAGTGAGCCGAGACCGTGCCACTACACTCCAGCTTAGGTGACAAAGCGAGACTCCGTCTCAAAAAAAAAAAAAAAAAAAAAAGTGGCGGGCACCACTTAGTCCTGCTGAATCAGAATCTCTGGAGAGACTTTATTTTTAACAGGCTCTTTGGGTAATTTTAAGAGTTCTGAACTGTAGGAACTGCTGCTTAGACGAAGTCTCCTGGGTTATCTGTACTGCCTTTCCTATCCAGAGAATACCTTATTCTTAAATAGATTGCTATTTAAAGGAGAGATTTTTATATATTATATAAACACGTTCACATAAACCTACGAATATAGCAAGTTTGAAAGCATACCATTTTTTTTTCCTGCTCACAGAAATAATGCACATTTATGGTAGGAAAAACACTGTAGCTCACAACTAAACTGGAATTAACTTTAACCCCACTAATCAGGGATAATCACTAATATGTTAGGACCCATTCTTGCATTATTACATTAACAAAATCGGAATTATACTGATTATTTCAAGTTTTCTTTTTCAAATTGCTTGATAAAATGATTCAGATGGGGCAGGCTTGGTGATATTTCTGTGCGGAGCCGTAGACGCTAATTGCAATGTGAATGTTCAGAGCTGGTAGCCATCTGCTTGGTTTCTCTCGTCCATTGGCCTGCTGAGTATCATGTCACATTCACAGGACAATCCTGTCCTTCATGGAGTGGGTATTTGGAACATTAGCCTGGGAGAGATGGCATTTGACCACATGGCTATGAAATTCCTCTGATTGCGGTCCCAGTTCAATTTAAGGGCCTATCTTTTCTTCTCCTAACCTGGTTCCTACCTTGTATACCTGTACGTAGACCTCGGCCTGGTTTCTTTCCATCTAATTCTTGGCCTTGTTAACTGCCCTGCATCTGAATAATGTGAACCTGGAACTCTGTCTTGGGTTATCAGTCTTCCCAGCTGCTAAGAACCTCATGGCTAGAGTCTCCTAAGACCTGCTGGTTGCTTGCTATCCTGCTAAGCACTGAATGTAGGTCATGCATCTTTTAGGACAAGATATTTACACTCCTACCACCCCATTCCGCAAGACCCTGCCACATTGCCCTGCCTTTTATTAATTTACCTCTATATCTTTGCTGGAGCTCTGTTCCCTGGCCATCTGGCTTCTGTACACCTATTCGCAGGCTCTGACCTTACTCAAAGGCTTGGGTCCAGTTTCCATGGCCTTGTCCTTTTGGAGCTGGGCTTATTTCTACTGCCTGTAGCCATTCTCATCATTATCTTAATTTTTCATCCTGGAGTCAAAGAATTTTGCTTTTTATTTTGATATATAATAGATATATGATTTCATGGCTAGGCCTAAAACGTTATCAAAACCCCCTGCCCAACATCCACCTGATTCATAGCATGGTGCATAACACAGGATTATTGGTTGCAAGTTTTAGGACTCCCAACTCACTGGCTTAAGTAAAAAAGAAATGTATTGTCTCACCTAACAGATAAATGCAGGAGGATTTAGGTGCTTCTAAATGATTGCAGGAAGGTGATTTTCCCCCATCTTCTGGCTCTGCTTTCTTATGTGTTCTCTTCACTGGGTGGCCACCATTGGTTGCAGGATTAGCTCCTACAAGTTTCTTCTTTCCCTCAATAGAAACAGCTTTCCTTACCCAGAAGTTTGAGTAAAGGTCTCAATACCAAATTCCATTGGCCAGCTTGGGGCAGGTGCTCATCCCCTTGAGCCAGGGTTGACCACAGTTGAACCATGTCGACTGAGAGTGGCAGAAGGGTAGTTTCCTAAAGGAACATCAGGCTGTTGTCACTAGGAAGAGGAGGAAGAGCTTCAGGTCAAACAGTAACCCTAGGCTTTCAACACAGTCTCCAGTAAATAGTTGTCCAAGGATTGCATAAATAAATGAGTGAATTAGGGAAGACAAAGTCGTATTGGAACATTACCATATTTCTTGTAGTAAATCCACCCAAGGTAAAGCACTTGGTAGAGCATCACTTGTTCTCAATCTTTGACCACATGAGTTTATGTATTTACTGTTACCTGTGCTTCTGCCCAGAGCCGTTCCAGACAACTATAAGGTGATTTTTTTGCAAGGAGGTGGGTCCGGCCAGTTCAGTGCTGTACCCTTAAACCTGATTGGCTTGAAAGCAGGAAGGTGTGCAGACTATGTGGTGACAGGAGCTTGGTCAGCTAAGGCCGCAGAAGAAGCCAAGAAGTTTGGGACTATAAATATCGTTCACCCTAAACTTGGGAGTTATACAAGTAAGTTCTGGGAGCTGAGCTGGGTGGTGACATGCTGAATGGTGGGTTACCCCGACCCAGGGCAATCTGTAGTTTTCAATTATTTTCTCCCCTTGACAGTTGTTAGTTCATTACCATTTAGATTGGGTGGGTGTACTAGCTAAGACTAGAGCCTATGCATACTCTTACTTTATTTTATTTTCTATTTTTTTCTAGACAGAGTTTTGCTCTGTCACCCAGGCTGGAGTGCAGTGGCGCAACCTCCACCTCCCAGGTTCAGGCGATTCTCCTGCCTCAGCCTCCCGAGTAGCTGGGATTACAGGTGCCCGCCACCACGTCTGGCTAATTTTTGTATTTTTAGTAGAGACAGAGTTTAACTGTGTTGGCCAGGCTGCTCTTGAACTCCTGACCTCAGGTGATCCGCCTGCCTCAACATCCCAAAGTGCTGGGATTACAGGCGTGAGCCACTGTGCCTGGCCTATGCATACTCTTCTTGCAGAAACTAGTCAGTAGTTAGTAGTAGTTTTTCAGCTAATTAGCTGAAAAAGTCCAGGGGCTGGTTTGGCTTTAGATATGGCTTGATCAGGGACCCCAACAATGTCTCCAGGACCTGGTGGCTCCACAGACAGAAAAAGCTGTCCCTTTTTTGAAAGGTGGCTGCAGCTGCTCCTGACCTTATATTCTCCCAAGTTTCAATGCCTTTATGGAGCATTCCCAGTAATGGTCTTATGTCCTGTGCCCCATTCTGAATCAGTCCCTGTGGCCATGCCTGAGTTGCATTCTACCTCTGGGCTGTGGGTTTCATTGGCTCCCCTGAACTACATGGGCTGAGAGTGGGTGAGGGCTGGGGTTCCCAGAAGAAGCTACTAGTCCATCAGTGGATGTAGGATAGATGGATCCTGGGTGACAAGTAAAAACTCAGATATCTCCCATGCCTTTTGAAAAAATTTACTTTATTTTATTTTGTTGAGACAGAATCTTTCTATGTTGCCCAGGTTGGAGTACAGTGGCTCTTCACAGGCTCGATCATAGCACACCGTAGCCTCCAGCTCCTGGGCTCAAGTGATCCTCCCACCTTAGCCTCCTAAATATCTGGCACTATGGGCACATACCACCATGGCCACCTTCCCATGCCATTTTTAAAGATGATTTGTTCCCAATAAAAGTCGAAAGGTTGGATCACTCATCCTCTCAGGATGTTGGTAACGATGGTAACAAAGGATGAGGCTGGGAGGGTGCCTTCACTTGTGCAATGCTTTGGAGTCAGTTAGTCTTTCCCTGCTAGGGGAGGCCTGTCAGTCTCCTGGTTGACTCCCATCTATGTAAGGAAAGAGGAGAGTGAAAAGTACAAAGTCTCAAACTTGTCTTCTGTGATAGAAATTCCAGATCCAAGCACCTGGAACCTCAACCCAGATGCCTCCTACGTGTATTATTGTGCAAATGAGACGGTGCATGGTGTGGAGTTTGACTTTATACCTGATGTCAAGGGAGCAGTACTGGTTTGTGACATGTCCTCAAACTTCCTGTCCAAGCCAGTGGATGTTTCCAAGGTAGAGTATAAAAGGCAGGGTGGGGGGAACCCACTGACTCGGTTTCTGCAGGGACATCTTAATATATACAAGAGCGGGAAGAACCATGGGTGTTTGGGGCCTGCAGAACCCTTGAGCCAGGGCAGCTGCCAGTGAGCAGGCTGCCAGGTGCGAATTCCCAGCTGTTGCAGTGCCTGAGTCCTGCTGTTCCCAGCCTCGTGGTGATGTTTGACTCACAGGGTCCCACTCGAGTCCTTGGGGACCTACCTGCTTTTGAGAGTGGTTCTTAGAAATTTGTTTGGTCAACAGACGAGGAAAGACTTGTCTTCAAGGGCAGATGCAGATTATCTCGAGCCCAGGGGACCTATGTGAGGGAGCTTCCCTTTGCCTGGTACCCACCTCCAAAAGTATCAACAGGATACTGTTTTATGAGTGGCTGGCCAAGGCAGGGCAGTGGGATCAGTGCTCTAGGTACATGCCGCAGGGGGCGATGTGGGTAAAGAATCTAAGAACAATAGTATAAAAAAATATATATATTAAAAACTTACTAATTTGGTCAAAAAAAACAATTAAAAACTTATTAATTTGGTCAAAAAAAAGAATCTAAGAACAACAGTTGAACTGACTGAATGGTATTCTGCGTTTTTAATTGGGATAAAATATACTTATAATAAATTTTACCATTTAATATAAAATGTACCATTTTTACTATTTTTAAGTATAGTGTTCAGTGGCATTGAGAACATTCACACTATTGTGCAGGCATCACCACCATCCATTTCCAGAACTTTTACATCTTCCCAAATGAAAGTCTGTACATTAAACACTAACTCCCTCTCTTCCCACCCTCCAGGCCCTGGCAGCTTCCATTCTACTTTCTGTCTCTGTGAATTTGACTACTCTAGGTACCTCCCAGAAGCGAATCATGTACTATTTGTCCTTTTGTGTCTGGCTTACTGCACTTAGCAGAATGTCTTCAAGGTTCATCCATGTTGTAGTGTGTGTCAGAACTTCCTTTCTTTTTTAAGGCTGAATAGTAATTGTTTAGAGATGCTGTATTTGGTTTATGGTCTGCTTTTTATTATCGCCAGGCACTGGCAATTTTAAATAACTATAAATTACTTTCCCCTACCCCCAACTTCCTGCCGACGCTCATTCCTAAGGGTTTCATGGAGAGAGGCATGGGAGAGGGTTCTGTATCTTGCACAACAGAATTACCTAAAGTAACTTTAAGCCTCTGTTTTCTATAATTTCTTCTCCCTCAGGCAGCTTGTCCCATCCCTTCTCTTTGTCATAGCAGTCCCTTTCTCAGCACCTTCTGACTGTTCTTTTATACAGATGTAAATAGATTAAAAAATCTGTTTCAGCCAGGCACAGTGGCTGAGGCCTGTAATCCCAGCACTTTGGGAGGCCGAGGAGGGCGGGTCATGAGATCGGGAGTTCAAGAGCAGCCTGGCCAACATGGTGAAACCCCGTCTCTACTAAAAATACAAAAATTCACTGGCCATGGTGGTGCACGCTGTAATCCCAGCTACTCGGCAGCTGAGGCAGGAGAATCACTTGAACCCGGGAGGCGGAGGTTGCAGTGAGCCGAGATTGCACCACTGCACTCCAGCCTGGGTGCCAGAGCAAGACTCCATCTCAAAAAAAAAAAAAAAAAAAGTTTCTTCTCTTGGTTACCTGGGAGAGTTAGAGGCCCCACTTTAAAGACTGATTTGGGGGTAGAAGGGAGGTATGCAGAGTGAATGTGAGTATGTGCCAGGACTTTGCAGTGATGGGCTTGGGTTAGCCCCATCCAGGTGAGGACCAGGCCGACGGATCATCCTCAGGCTTTGGAACTCTGAGTATGGGTTTGCTGTCCACATGGAGATTGCTTTAGAGTATGAACTGCTCCCTACACAGGATAGAGTCATTTCCTTAAAAAAACTGTGCTTTGGGAAGAGTTGGGAAGTTTGCATACATGTATGAAAAATGGCCAAATCCTTCTTAAACAGCATGTCTTTCTCTTTTTAAGTTTGGTGTGATTTTTGCTGGTGCCCAGAAGAATGTTGGCTCTGCTGGGGTCACCGTGGTGATTGTCCGTGATGACCTGCTGGGATTTGCCCTCCAAGAGTGCCCCTCGGTCCTGGAATACAAGGTGCAGGCTGGAAACAGCTCCTTGTACAACACGCCTCCATGTTTCAGGTAACTCTGGGAGTCAGTCTTGTGGACCCAGGGAGGGGTCTCACTATTTTTCATCAAAGCAGAGCTTACATTTTAAAGTAAAGCATGTAAGGCTGGGCGCAGTGGCTCACACCTGTAATCCTAGCAATTTGGGAGGCCGAGGTGGATGGACCACTTGAGGTCAGGAGCTAGAGACCAGCCTGACCAACATGATGAAACCCTGTCTCTACCAAAAATACAAAATTATCCAGGCGTGGTGGCACATGCCTATAATCCCAGCTATTAAGGAGGCTGAGGCAGGAGAATCGCTTGAACCGAGGAGGTGGAGGTTGCAGTGAGCTGAGATGGCACCATTGCACTCTAGCCTGGGCGACAGAGGGAGACTCCATCTCAAAATAAACAAACAAACAAACAAATAATAAATAAAATAAAGTAAAGCATGTTTCCAGGAGCTGGTGACCAAATGCCCCAGATATCCTATCAGATTCTCTGCCCAGCTCACCTCTCCCTCTGCACCCCCTACCATTTGATCAGCTTTCCCTGTTGCTCTTTTTGGGGGATGTTTTTTGTTTAGTCTTGTAATCCAGGACCTGGTGGTTCACCATTAACCCAAAAGCTCTCTATACATGAGGTGCTGTGGCCTGCATCTCAAACAGCCAGTGCGGCTTTGGAGAAGAACTTTCAAAGGCTGGGCTTCCCCTGCCTTCATTTCTTTCTCTGCTGGGCCTGCGGGAAGCTGGCTGCCTGACAGAGAACATACTGGCTTAAATACCTTTTTGGGTTTTTTTTTTTTTTTTTTTTGAGACGGAGTCTCACTCTGTCACCAGGCTGGAGTGCAGTGGCACGATCTCGGCTCACTGCAACCTCCGCCTCCCAGGTTCAAGTGATTCTCCTGCCTCAGCCTCCAGAGTAGCTGGGATTACAGGCACGTGCCACCAGGCCCAGCTAATTTTTGTATTTTTAGTAGAGACGGGCTTTCACCATGTTGGCCAGGCTGCTGTTGAACTCCTGACCTCAGGTGATCTGCCGGCTTTGGCCTCCTAAAGCGTTGGGATTACAGGCGTGAGCCACCACAACCAGCCAACATCTTTCGTTTTTTAGACTAATCTGAAGGGGTCCTTTTAGCCTGGCTCTCATTTGCTGAGTGGGAGCTGTGTTGCAGCACTTCAGGAAGAGCAAGGTTGCCCTGCCTCAGGATCCTGTAACTCCCAAACTTGGGTATTTTGAGAAAATCTTCATGACTCTTAAGACTTACAATTGCCTAAGACAATCTAGAATTTACTAGCTGTGTGACCTTAGGCAAGTCACTTAACATGTCTGTGTAGTAGGTTCTAGAAGTGATAATAGTACTCCTTTCATTGGGTTGCTGTGAAGATTAAATGAGTTGAGATATGCATATATTTTATTTATATATATACATATTTATTTATATGCATGTGGGTGTATATATATACATATAAATAAACGTGTATATATATAAACATTTTAAATTTTTCACTGAGTACCTGGCACTTGGTGATTGATAAATATTAGCTGCTATATTATTATTGTTGTTGTGAGTTCTCAGAGCCTCAGCAGGAGCAGACACAAGGGAAGAGCTGGAGTTTGTAGATTTATCTTTCCAGGGCCACTATAATGCAGGACCATGATGCTTTATGTATATGATTGTTTAATCCTCCCGACCACCCTAGTAGGTAGCCAGTGTTATGATCATGATTCCCATTTTGCAAGTGAGGAAGCCGAGGTCATATTTTAGGAAGTGGCTTGGCTGGGGTGTGAACCCAGGCCGTCTGACTCTAGATACTGGGTATGTACATTCTGCCATTATTGCTCTCTCTTCACCAGCAAAAGGATGAGTGTGGATTTGTGTGTGTTTGCAGGATTCTGCCTTAGGAGAATAGGTCACTGTTGGAGTCCAGCTCTTCCCTCAACAGGATTTTCCTGTCTTGGTGGAAGTCTCTTAAAGGAGCGTAGGAAAGAGGGGGCTCAGGCTGGTGCAGTTAGTGGTTCCATCTGGGCCAGGATTTTGTCAGAGCTTCCCCTCCTCCAGGTGCTGCTTAGGGAAAATGTCTTCTACATAATTTACTATAGAAAGGAAAGAATTTTTTTAAATTTTTTTTAAGATGGAATTTCGCTTTGTCACCCAGGTTGGAGTGCAGTGGCGCGATCTCGGCTCTCTACAACTTCCGCCTCCTGGGTTCAAGCAATTCTCCTGTCTCAGCCTCCCGAGTAGCTGGGACTACAAGTGCCCACCACCATGCCCGGCTACTTTTCATATTTTTAGTAGAGACAGGGTTCCACCATGTTGGCCAGGCTGCTGTCAAACTCCTGACCTCAGGTGATCCACCTGCCTCGGCCTCCCAAAGTGTTGGGATTACAGGCGTGAGCTACTGCCGGAATTTTTTTCAGTGTTAGAATTCTGGTGAAAATTCCACTGGATTTCTGCTTGGTCACACGATGCAGAGCAGCAGCTCCTCACATTGTGTCTCCCACTTTCTTCAGGGGCGTGTTCTGGGATGCACTCTCCTGGTCACCTCTAAACCCTACTGTCTTTCACCTTGGTTGAAATGTTTCTAAAATTCATGGTAGGGATGGGGGTGGGGCTGAGTCCTACCTCTCACTCACCCGTCTTACCTCTGGGGAAGCACCAGTGGTCGCTGGCCAACTGGGACACAAGAACTGGGCAGGCTGAGCGGTGAGGTGCAGTTGGGGACCTCAAGTCCTAGCCTCCTAGAGAAGGGGCCGAGATGCCAGGCTGCACATGGCAGGTGGAGGTAGAGGAGGCTGTCCTTACCTGTTTGGAGATGGGGCCAGGGCCTGCCTTGCAGCTAGAGGAGGCTTTCAGAGGAGACCAAGACCATCACCCATTTCAGAAGTGAGAAGGTGGGAGGGGGCAGGGAAAGAGTGCTGTTCCTGAACTGTCCCACAGCCTGTAGGCCAGCAAGTTGTGATCAGGGTACCGCTTGGGGCAGGGCAGACAGTCACTCCCTGGTACCTTCTCCAAGGGTTACCTTGAAGAGCATTTTTTAAAAAAGGAATGAACACGGCCGGGCGTGGTGGCTCACGCCTGTAATCCAGCACTTTGGGAGGCCGAGGCAGGCGGATCACGAGGTCAGATCGAGACCATCCTGGCTAACATGGTGAAACCCCATCTCTACTAAAAAATACAAAAAATTAGCCAGGCGTGGAGGCGGGTGCCTGTGGTCCCAGCTACTCGGAGAGGCTGAGGCAGGAGAATGGCGTGAACCCGGGAGGCGGAGCTTGCAGTGAGCCGAGATTGCACCACTGCACTCCAGCCTGGGCAACAGAGCAAGACTCCGTCTCAAAAAAAGAAGAAATGAACAGATTAACACATGGTGTTTGTTAATATTAGGGGCAGAGACCACTAGGGGAACAGTGAGAAAGCAGGCCAGTCTTTCTAATGGGAGATGAAGATGGCTGGAGTCAGACCCGGAGACACAGAAAGTTGTCGTAGAAGAGAGTTTCTCATGTGGTGACTCCCCTACCACCTCCTGTGCGGGCCTTGGCCTGACCTTGACCAGTGGTTCGGCTCCTCTGGCCCACTGGGGTGGGGGTGTGGGGTAGGGGGAGGGCAGGAACTCCCCTCCCAGAGCTTTCCTGCCTGAGGAAGGACAGAGCCAGAAACAAGGGCAGAAAAGGGACCAAGTTTCTCCCCTAGACAGATCAGAACAGTGATCATTGAGAGCATTTCAGGGCCAGTCAGGATTGTTAATAATATGATGAGAATTTATAAATAGAGAAGATGAAAGATACCAAAGTAATGTATTCTGACTCCAAGGTGCTCTCTGGAAGTTGCTTTGCTTTCTTTTTACCCCATAGGAAGAAAAAAAGATGTTCTGTCTAATTCTGTGTGATTGAAGATTAACCATAAATCTATGACTTTAAATGGATTTCATTTGCAGTACTTAAAAATGCAAGTTTAGGCCAGGGATGGTGGCTCATGCCTGTAATCCCAGCACTTTGGGAGGCCGAGGCGGGTAGATCACAAGGTCAGGAGATCAAGACCAGCCGGACCAACATGGTGAAACCCCATCTCTACTAAAAATACAAGAAGTAGCCGGGCATGGAGGCGGGCACCTGTAGTCCCAGCTACTCAGGAGGCTGAGGCAGGAGAATCCCTTGAACCCGGGAGGCAGAGGTTGCAGTGAGCCGAGATTATGCCAGTGCACTCCAGCTTAGGTGACAGAGTGAGACTCTATCTCAAACAAAAACAAAACAAAACAAAAACCATGCAAGGTTAGAAAATCATTGCTCACCCAATGAGAACAAGCTGCAAATGGAGACATCAAGATGTGTGCAAAATCCCCTCCCCATTCCATGATGTGAGGCTGATGGGGTACCTGGAGCCCTTCAGAACTTTGTATCACATAGTAGAGTTCTTGAAAAGGCCTCACTTTTGAAAAGATGCCATTTTTTTTTTTCTTCCCACAGAGTCTAATGACCATAGGCCCTGGGAACTTTGATTTAATTGTGCTGGATAAAACTGCCTTCAAATCGTTGCTCCGTAGCCCTGAGTGATGAACTGGAGTGGAATAAAGAACACGCTGCTGTTCTCTTTAACCCTTCAGTAGAACATACTAACCCCAATTAGTGGATAGAGAAGAAGATCCCTAAACTTCCCTTCTGACTGCACAAAATATTTTTTACTTACCATGACTAACTGAATACACAAGCATACATTTGTTTTAGCTGCAGTATGAGGTGAAGTAACTGATAAAAATACAAAACAAATAGACCATTAATTTTAGGCCGCCTGTTAAAAGAATGGGAACAGGCCGGGTGCGGTGGCTCACGTCTGTAATCCCAGCACTTTGGGAGGTCGAGGCGGGTGGATCATCTGAGGTCGGGAGTTGGAGACCACCCTGACCAACATGGACAAACCCCGTCTCTACTAAAAATACAAAAATTAGCCAGGCATGGTGGCACATGCCTGTAATCCAAGCTACTTGGGAGGCTGAAGCAGGAGAATCGCTTGAATCCAGGAGGCAGAAGTTGCAGTGAGCCAAGATTGCGCCATTGCACTCCAGCCTGGGCAACAAGAGCAAAACTCCATCTCAAAAATAATAATAATAATAAATAAATAAAAGAATGGGAGCATGCAAATTAAGTCTGTGGGCCTGTTTGGAAGGCTTCACTGGTCCCATCCCACTACCTTCTCCCAGTGGGATGGGGATGCCTGGAATCCTGGAATTCACAGAGGGGTGTGTAGTACAGCCAGTTTGGGGAGTTTTCCTCTGGGAAAAGTGCTCAACTCAGTGGCTACATTCACCAGTTCCTGAGAAAACTGTGCCATAACATCAACTTCAGAACCTCATCTGCAGAGTTGGAGTCTTAGAACAGCCAGGGAGTTTTCCAGGGGATTTTCTGGTTTCCTTTTCTAAGCCCTGGTGCACAGGGACTATTTTGTATTGCTTTAAAAAATTTATAACAGTAACATACTCTTAGGCTGGGTGTGGTGGCTCACGTCTGTAATCCCAGCACTTCAGGAGGCTGAAGCGGGCAGATCACCTGAGGTCAGGAGTTCGAGACCAGCCTGGCCAACATGGTGAAACCCTGTCTCTACTAAAAATACACAAATTAGCTGGGCGTGGTAGCGTGCACCTGTAATCCCAGCTACTCTGGAAGCTGAGGCGGGAGATCACTTGAACCTGGGAGGCGGAGGTTGCAGTGAGCTGAGATCGTGCCACTGCACTCCAGCCGGGGTGACAGCAAAACTCTGCCTCAAAAAACAAACCAACAAAGAAATGAACAAACAAACAGTAACAAACTCTTAGCAAACACTTGCAAGTGGGCAGAGTCACCAAGATAGCCACTATTCACTGCTTGCTTTGTATCCTAACAGACCCTTAACTGGGCTTATGCAAATATACAGTCATATATTTAATCATGCAAATGGAACTTGAACTTTACCATACAAACTGTTCTGTGAATTCTATTTTTCTATTTCCTAATATACCATGGGCATTCTGCTATGTCAGCTCAAATGCCTATTTTTATTTTTTACTTTTAAATTTTATTTTTGTTAGAGACAGGGTCTTGCCCTGTTGCCCAGGCTGGAGTGCAGCAGTGTGATGATAGCTCTCAGAAACTGCAAACTCCTGGGCTCAAGTGATCCTCCCACCTCAGCCTCCTAAGTAGCTAGGACTACAGGCAAGTGCCACTATGCCTGGCTACATTAAAAAAAAAAAAAAAAATTATGGTGACGGGGTCTCAATATGTTGTCCAGGCTGGTCTCAAACTCCTGGCCTCAAGCTATCCTCCCACACTGGCCTCGCAAAGTGTTGGGATTACAGGCATGAGCCACCACACCTGGCCCTTTTTTGTTTTAAAATATATATGGTGTCCTGTAGAATGGACATACCTCGATTTATTTAATCATTTAATAGGCAGAGTTAGGAACCCTATCCTATGTGTTTGCAGGTGGCATTTTAGAAATGAAGGCATAAATCTGTTAAAAATGTCACACTGGTAGTGGGAAGAATTGAGACCACACTGTAAGCTGTGTAAGCATTTTAGAGCCCTTGTGTTTTCAAGATTTTAGATGGTACGGGAGTTGAAACATGAGTTAATAAAGAACTGGAAGCCGCAAGGGTCTTGTGTTAAGTAGAGTCACAGGGGCTAGACATCAGCGTTCTGCAGAGGGCTGGGTGGGAGGGGAGGCAGGACCTCCTACCCCAGGGATGTCTTCAGTCTTCAGGACAGCCTGCTTGCTTCTGAGTTGTCTGCCTCTTGTTGAGGCTTCATAGAGCCAAGTTACGGGTGCTGGCTCCAGGCAGCCCCTAAAAGTGGGTGAGCTTTCTGCTGGCCTTGCCTCCTCAGATCCCATTGAGAAAGCCAGAGGGCATGGGTGGCGAGTGTCAGCGCAGCAGCCAGCTAGAGGTTCAGGCGTTGGTACTGAGGTCTGGCTAGGACGGTGGACCTGACATGGGCCCTTGCTGCACTTTGGATTTAGAGAAACCAAATCCACAGTGCAGCAAGGGCCCATGTCAGCTTTGAAACCCTGAGCTAACACAGAGCTGCAGGCAAAAGGGAAGCTTGGTCACCTGGAAGTATTGTTGGTGACCTGGGCTCTACTCGGATTCAGTCACATGGCAGGGTGTGTTTCTGTGGTTCTGTGTGGAGGTGGGGTGTGAGCGGGCTGCAGGTGTGGGAGAGGAGCAGTTGGAAGTGAAGTGGGAATTGCAGAGCATCTGCTGAACAGAGGGCTGGGCAGCCTCGTGTCTGGAATGCACACCCACATGCATGTGTGCTGTGTGCTGGTCTTGGCCACTGTGACGTGTGTGGTGATAGCCCTACAGTCCCACTCACAGGGGAGCTAGTGGCTGGAGCCCTGCAGCCCCTGGCAAAGCAGAGGGCCTGGATACTTGTGGGAAGAGCTTGCACTCTTGGAGTCAGACAGGCTAGAGTTGGGATTCGGGCTTTAAGCTGCTCCCTGGATGACTTGAGGCAAGTTAAGCTCTCTGGGCCTCAGTTTCCTCATCTGGAAAATGGGATGATGGTGGCTCTAACCCGAAGATTAGTGTGATCAATAAAAATAGGCTGAGGCCACAGTAGACTTCAGGAAGTACTCATTCCCTTCTCTTTCTTTCTTCTTTCTCTTTTGTCCCTCTGACTTCTTGGACGTTAGCCAGAGAGCTACCGCTGAGGCTGTGGATTTCTCAGGGGCTGTTTTCTCTTCCTCCATGCCTTCCCTTTCTGCCAGCAGCCACTCTTGCTCTTTCTTCCCAGTGCTGTCTGGGGAAGTAGGCTGGGGAAGCTTCAGGAGACGTTGTTGGATGTTTGTGGGTGCTGGCTTCTCCCTGCCTAAGGCCCCTCTGGGCAGCCCAGTGTTGGGTTTTGCCAACATGAGCTGGCATGAGCCACCGCACCCAGGCCTTGGCTCCCACTTGAGACAGTGAATGAGCCAGTTGGTATAGGGGGCTTCCCTGTGACAAGCTGCTGGCTGTTAGAGCATTTTCCAGACCCCATAATGTCCCCTCCTGTTAATAAAGGAGGAAGCAGCTGGGTGTCCCCACCCTAGATCTTAGCTGAGCATTGACTCCCAGTAAATTTTTGCACAATTCCCATAGGGGACCTTTGATTCACACCTCTGGAGAGGGCATAGTTGGCAGCTGACCTCCAGACTCCAAGCTTAAGGGAGATGGTGTCTTCCCTGGGCAACCTCTCCTCCTGTGCCCTGGGCTTTTACTGAGTACACGTGGAGCCTTTAGCATCTTTTTAAGGAGAGGGGCTTTCAGACTGGGGAAAACCATGCATCACTCCTCAGTGTTTCATATTTTCAGCTTAAGTTTGAAGGGACTACTGACTGCCATTTGTGTGGCCCACCTGCCACGTGCCAGGCCCTGTGCTAAGCATTGGTCTGGCAGGAAGAAGTTGAAATACTTGGTTCAGAAAGGGACGGTCCTGAGCTGCGGGAAGGGCCCAGGTGCAGCTGGACTTCCTGGAAGCAGGGACACAAATCCTCCTCCATCTGCTCTCCACTTCTGATCCTGGCTTCTCTCAGCGGGAATGTTGGCTTCATTTTCAGATGGGCCTTCTTCAGATGTTTCCTAGAAACATGATCCCCTAGGGCTCTCATCTCCTGTCTCGCAGTTGCACTAGTATTCTGCCTCTTTTTCTGCTCTCCCCACTCTTTCTCCCCACACCCAATTCAGAAAATCTCAGGGAAGGCCTTGATTGGCCTAGTCAGGTCCTATGCTGAACTCTGAGACCAGGGAGCCAGGGGCCTTGCTGGATCTGCATACTGGCTGGAGGGTGGAGTTGGGAAGAGCAGGGTGGATAAAATGCCAGGTGTCCACCACAGGTAGGTGGATCTCCCAGTTCCAGATGGGAAAGCCGAGGTGACTAATTCTGTGTGGTCTGTTAGTGAGTGGCTGCCCTGCAATGGGAGTCAGGACTCGGGGGGAGCCCATCCTTTTAACCACCTGGCCACAGTGCTCTCTGCTGGCTGGAAGGCGCTGTGCTAAGGCTGTGGGTAGAAAAGATGAACAGTGTGGGCTTCTAGCCTTCCAAGACCACAGAGGCCAAACCACAGGCACACAGAAACTTAAAATAAAAGAGCAAGTGGAAAAAAACTATGCAGATAATAGGGGCAAGGCGCTCTGGGAGTTCAGAAAGTGAAGAGCTCGCTGTGGGTAGGGGCGGGATTGGGGTCTGCTGATGCCTTCTGGTGGAGATAAGGAAGTGTGTTCTGGCTGTCAAGAAGAGTTTACATTAGGGCTTGAGCTGGACTAGGAGGGACTGATATGACGTTTAGTGAAAAATCTCATTAAACCTTTTTCTGAATGGCCCTCAGGGGTCTAGAATTGGATTGACCCTAGTCCTTGCTTGATGACATGCTCTTGTTCACATGGGCCCTGGTTTATGTTTTTTGGAGACAGGGTCTCGCTCCGTCACCCAGGCTAGAGTGCATTGGTGTGATCATAACTCACTGCAGCCTCGAACCCCTGGGCTCAAGCATTCCTCCCTGCTCTGCCTCCCGAGTAGCTGGGACTATAGGCACATGCTATCACGCCCGACTAATTTTTCAATTTTTATGGAGATGGGTCTTGCTGTGTTGCTTAGGCTGGTTTCCAACTCCTGGCTTCAAGCGATCCTTCCGCCTCGGCCTTCCAAATTGTTGGGATTGCGGGCATGAGCCACTGCACCTGACTATCTTGTCTATTTCAAATAATGTGCTTAAGTCTGTTTTAATGCACCTTAAACAGCAGTTTGCTTGAATATAGTTCTACTTTTGCAAAGATGAGCTAAACGGATTTTTAAAAAATCTTCATTTTAGCATCTACGTCATGGGCTTGGTTCTGGAGTGGATTAAAAACAATGGAGGTGCCGCAGCCATGGAGAAGCTTAGCTCCATCAAATCTCAAACGATTTATGAGATTATTGATAATTCTCAAGGATTCTACGTGTAAGTCAATGGATTTTATCTCCTTTTTTGCCTCTTGTGAATTTAAAACCGTATATATACTGTGTACCTTTGAAAAGTGGACATATTCACCTTTCTCTGAGACATTAAAATACTGGTGAGTGTGGGTGGTCCTGGGCCCCAGGAGCAGGGGAATGGGTGGTGAGTTCTTCCCTCCTGTACCCCACCCCGGGGCTCTCAGGCTTTGGGACCTGTGTCCCAGTGGGTGGTGATGTTTCTCACACCAAAGACATTGCCCTGGGGAAGAATCTCAGCTCACCCCCTGGGGTAGGTCCCGTCTACTCCGTCCTTTGTATATTTTCTGGGAAAAAAAACAAATGTACTTTCTGAAATGTGTCAATTTAAGGACTCCTGTTAGAGATCTTTGGGATAAATACTCACTCCTGGCCTCCTCTTCTGCGTTATCTCCCTTTTTAAGAAAGTTCACTCCTTTCCTTATTATAAGACAGATGCTGTTATCCCAGAGTCTGTGAATGGAATTGGCTTTGGCATGGGCTGACTCCAGTTTAAATATTCCCATGACCAAATGATTAATGAGTATGTTTTAACCACTGCCCCTGCACCTGGGAATTCTGCAGAAAATGTGTGGGTCTTGTATTAGTTTCCTGGGGCTGGTGTAACAAAGTACTACAGACTTAGTGGCTCAAAACATCAGAAAACTTATTCTCACTCTTCTGGGGCCAGAAGTTCAAAATCAAAGTGTCGGCAGGGTGTTGCTCCCTCCAGAGAGCCATGCCTTGCCTCCTTCAGATTCTAGTGGCTCCGGGTGGTCCTTGGTTTGTGGCTGCATCACTCCAGCCTCCACATCTGCCTTCACATGGCCTCCTTTCTGCCGTGTCTTCCCTTCTGTCTCTTAAAAAGAGAGGTCTTTGGATTTAGGGCCTGTCCAGATAATCCAGGATCATCTCATCTTGAGATCCTTCACATAATGACATCTGCAAAGGCCTTTTTTTCCAAATAGGTCATATTCACAGATTCTGGGGGTTAGGACATGCGCATACCTTTTCAGGGTCACCATTCAATCCACAACAATAGGCCCTTCACCAAAATGCCAGATGGGAAGCACCTACTGCAGTTCCTTGGATGCAGAGAAGTGTAACAGGTGGTATCTTCATTTGCTTTTCCCTTTCCCTTAAGGTGGGTACAGGTATAAAAAGACCAGACTTTGTGCTGTGTACATGTGTGTGCACCTATACATATACATAAATGCTTAAACTCACCAAACTGAGAACCCCCTTCTTAGTGGTCATTACTCTTTGAGGTTCAGTCTATTGTAACAAAAATATCTGCTTGATGGTAAGTTGGAAATTTGCCCTCTCTCAGATAATTCAGTGGCCACATGTGACCAACAAAACGATGCCTCAATCCTAACTTAGAATTGTACTTTTTAGCCAAGACTTAACTAACACATCTCCATAACCACCCATGGGCAGGCAGTGCTGGTGTACTTTTTAGATGGCATGCTGCTGCCACCTTTGTTCTTGCAATGCTTGTTGCCTGCTTCTGTGAGCTCTTGACATGCAGTGGCCCTCCTCCAGCTGCAAGCCCAGGGGGAGTTAGGCTTGGCAGGATGCCTTGGCCTTTGGGCTCCTTTCCCAGGCACCATCTCAGGGAAGGGGTACACACTCTGCATTACTGCCTGTTCTCTGGTTCTGTGCAACAGAGAAGCAAGTGCAGGCTGGGGGCTCGGTGCTGGGGAAGCCTCCACACTAGACCTTGATGTGTGAGTTGGGAGGCCAGGATACCCTGCCTGTGCTCACTGAAGCCATTTAACGTGCACGATTAGCAGTAGGTATCCAAAGATTTCATAGCCAAGGGCTAAAGAATGTGGCATGAGCCTGGAAAAGGAGGATTCTCTTTGGTTGGAGGTGGAGAGAGGGCTTTTGCATGAGCTTATTATGAGCCCTGGTCATGAGTGGAATTAGGCAGAGAAGAGGGCAGAAGTACTTTTAGAAAGGTTAGAATCATCCCCGCAAAGGCACTGAGGGAAGAGTGTACAGTGTGTTTGGGGAGCAGAGCATGGGCTGCTTGAAGGGGATGGTTTATGCTGGGATTGGGAAGAAGGTCTGTGGAAGTGTGTGAGGGCGTGTTTAGTCCACCTATTTATTCATTCATTCGTCTATTCACCCACCCATCCACCCACCTACCCATCTATCCATCCACTCATTCACTCATTCATTCATTCATCCATCTGTCTACCCATTCACCTATACATTCATCCACTCATCCATCCACCACTGACCCACCCATCCATCTATTCCTCTACCACCTGCCTACCTATCCATCCATCTACCCACTCACTCATCTATCTATCCATCCATTACCCACCCGTCCTTCCACCCACCTATTCACCCATCTACCCATTCACCCATCCACCCATCTATCCACCTGCCCATTCATTCACCCATCCACTCATCCATACATCCATCTGTCCACCCATTCATCCATCCATCCATTCATCTACCCATCCACTCATCCATCAATCATCCATCCATCCATCTAACTATCCATCCATCCATCCATCCATCCATCTGCCCACCCATCCATCCATTCACCCACCCACCCATCCACACACCCACCTATCTATCCATCTACCTACCCACCTGCCCATCCATCTATCCATCCATCACCCACCCATCTATTCATTCACCCTTCCACCTATCTACCCATCTATCTATCCATCCATCCATCCATCCACTCATTCATCCACCCACCCACCCACTCATCTGTCCATTCACCCTTCCACCTATCTACCCATCTATCTACCCACTTGTCCATCCATCCATCCATCCATCCATCCATCCATCCATCCATCTATCCATCCACTCATCCATTCTCCCACCTACCCACCCATCCACCTATCCATCCATCCATCCGTCCAACCGTCCATCCATTCATAAAATGGCTCCTGAGGACCTGCTCCATAGACTAGCCTTGTCCTAGGCTCCTGGAAGACTGAGAAGAATAAATCGTCTTCCCTGGCTCCCTAAAAAGTGCTGAGAAACAATGTGAGTAAAAGCACTTGGTGGGTACAGTGGACGGGAGACCAATTTTTCTTTTAGCTTTTAGCTCTATATATTTCTCAGGAGATGTGTAGACATGATGTTAGAGGACAGAAAGAATGGTGATACCACTGGGAAGAAAATTAAGGGCATCAGGAACAAAATAAGAAAGCATAGAAGGAATTCTGGGACTCTCTGAATCCCCCCTGCTGCCCCTAGGTCCTTTAACTCCAAGCACTAAACCTGGGCCTCTCCCAGAAGGCAGCCTGCCAAACTAATGTGGCAGGTGGGTCATCTCCTGGGGAATCTGGTCACCCTTCACCGCCAGAGCTCTTCACTCATTTATGAACTGCCTTGACCCAGGACTTCCAGTCCTTTTAAGAATAAACCTCTTTCTAGGAACTCCCACCACCCCCTCGATTGCCTGCCTGGAAAGTGTCATCCCAGGCGCTTGGTGTCCTGTGGGACCTTGTTACTGGAGTAGAGAGGAGGCTATACTCTGTCTCTTCTCTGTTTATAGCTGGAGACTCCCAGGCTGTGCCTGAACTCACTTAGATTTTCAGGAAATTCTTCTTTTCTTTGGAACTATGGAAATAATTGAGCAACATGGCCCCACGGGAGGTGGGCACTTTTAAAGAGGAATACCTAGAATTAGAATTTGCAATTTACCACCACCTTTGCTCCTCATTTTTGTCTCTGAGAAGATACACCTCCTCCCCACTTCCATGCCCCCTGACTCGTAAGCCAGCCCCTTTACTTAACATAGTTCCAGGTTGTTTGCTGGGGGTTTCACCAGCCCTGCCAGTGACCTTGGCAGGGAATTCTGGGACTAGATAAGACAACCATCAAAGCCTCCGAGTTGATTCCATAGCCCAGTCACCCACACTGTGCTGACTGACCCCATGTTGAGCCCACGTGGGCAGTTTAGCACCTTGGGCTTAGAAGCCCCATTTTGCCACTGTGGTGCATGTGACCTCGTGCAAATGACCTAACTGCTCTAAGCCACAGTTTTCTCATCTGTACAATGATACATACTTCTTAAAATTGTCAAGAGAATTTAAAGGAAATGCTTCTGAGTCAAGAGTATATAATATAAGGATTGAGAGCATTTTTACATTAAGGATTGAGGACTCTTGTGCTGGTTAATTTGTATAAAGTGCTAGAAACAGTGGTTGGCACATAGGAAGCATTCCTTGCATGTTAGCTCTTAATATCATTATTTGTGGCTATTGTTATGTAAAGCAATTATGATATTCCTGACACACAGTGCTTATATAATATAAGCTTATGTAATATAATTAATTATATAGGTATATAATAGATATTAATTTTATTATATAGGGATGTCCAAGTGACAGATTCCATGTCTGGATCTGAGGTCACCTTTATCACCTTATGTGGGTACCAGGCCTTAGGAAAGAGAAGGAGGCACGTGATGGGTCTAGTGAAGACGCTAAAATAAAATGAAGCAGGCAGAATCCTAGGCACCTTACACATGTGAATGCATTTTGTTGTCATCACAACCCTGTGAAGTAGACGTTGAGCCTATGCAGCAGAAGCACAGATAGGACAAGGATGCAGCTGGGAAGTGGGACCAGCCAGGCTACGAACATGGGGGTGGAAGGCTCATTCCAGAACCTCTGCTGCTGTCTATGTCTAAGAGTGCAGAAGGCCTTAAAGAGGCCATACAACTCAAGCCATAAAGTAAAAGAATGACATATTTAATTACATGAAAATTTTAAAATTGTATATGGCTTAAGACATCATAAACAGAATTAAAAATGACAGAATGAGAAAGATTTTGTAGTATATAAAACATAAACGTTACTATCCTTAATATAGGCAAGAACCCACCGATGAATGAAAAAGGATAAGGACATAAAAGTGGGGATGTAGTGGTTGCTAACAGTATGAGGAAACAACTCAGAAGAAATGCAAGCTGCCTCATAGACAAATGGAAAGATGCCACCTTCATTAGTTCCTTAGGAAATGCAGATTAAACCCATGAGATATGTTTTGCCTTTGATCTGCAGACATTAAAAGGATTGATAACATCTGGTGCCAGCAAGGGAATGCACTTTTGGTGAGAGTATAAATCTGGACAAATTTGGAGCAAAGATTGCAGCACTCATTATAATTCAAAACTTACATGCGCTTTGACCAAGGATTTTTAAGTCTACACATTTACCCTTCCCCAGCACTCTGCCTGGGTACAGTGATGTGCACAAAATTAGGGACCAACAAGTCCAATGTAGGATATAGTGGTGAAAATATGGAGATGTGCCCATCAGTAGGGGTCTGATGAAAAAAATTGGGATCTGTGGGTAATATGGAATAACTGCATTGAGAAGGATGAAGCGGGTCTCTTAGCAGACATGGGAAGATGACTGTGTTATGTCATCAGACCAAAAGGAGCAAGAGCAAGTGTAGAAAAAGACAAATCTATTAGTCTTTAAAAACTACAACAAAGCCAGGCGCAGTGGCTGATGCTTGTAATCCTAGCACTTTGGGAGGCCAAGGTGAGAGAATTGTTTGACCCCAAGGAGTTCGAGACCAGCCTGGGCAACATAGTGAGACCTCGTCTCTACAAATAATAATAATAATAAATTAGCTGGGTGTGGTGTGCACTCCTGTAGTGCCAGCTACTTGGGAAGCTGAGGCAGGGGGATCGCTTGATCCCAGGAGGTCAAGGCTGCAGTAAGCTGAGATTGGACCACTGCACTCCAGCCTGGGTGACAGAGTGAGACCCTGTCTCAAACAAAAACAAAAACAAAAAACCTACAACAGTTATATATACATACATATATATATATAGACACGTATACATGTATACACGCATATACACACAGACGTACATGTGTATATCTAAAAGGATCTTGAGGAATGCACAGCAGACCATTAGGGTAGCCATCTCTTGTGGGAAGAGGGGTGGCAGATCTTCATATTTTTATTCTAGATTTTCATAATCATGTACAAATTTAAAATTAATTTTTTGTTGACAAAACCAGGCAGTAAGGAGAGGCCTGCGTAGGGTTGCATTTGGTAGGCTTCTCTTCACACTTCTTTCGCGTTCCCTGTGTATCTGACACATCCTTTCAGAGGGGCCTGACTGTGGAGTGAAGTTTCTTCACCGCCTGCTCATCTCCCGTGACTTTCTTGTGTTCCCTTCTGAGCCTTACCACCTTCGTGGGATGGGTGTCCCTGGCTGAAGGTGTACCTCCGCCATGTTCCCCTCCTCCAGTACCTTGGGAAGTCCTGTGTGTCCCTGAGCAGCGTGTCTCCGAGGGGACTGTCTGGAACTCTCATCCCCACAATAGGGAGGGTTTTTCAGTCATGGGGGAACACTGCGTTCCTGTCTGACCTCCTGGGGTTCCTCATTTACGTGGTCGGTGAGCTGTTGAGAGGCTTCAGGAAGTCAGGAGTGAGGAGGCCTGCCTAGCTCTGTGAATGCAGCTTTCCTAAGTTTCTCTGGCCATGGAACTGCTTTCCCAGAATGCCTGTTGACATCTTCTCCGTGCTCCACCAAGACGTTGGGAAGCGCGGCTCTTTCCCTGGTTCCCACTTCGACTTTCTCCTTAAATCTTTGCAGCCCTGGCATTACCAGTTGGTTCCATGCCCATCCATAGCCCACGTAGCCTCTCAGTCTGCCTTGGCCCCTTCTCCTACCTCGCCCCTCAACCCATTCAAACAACAGACCTGGTCACCTCTGAAATTTGGTGTTAACTCCAGGGATTGATCGCTCACTGGGGAGCAGGGGCTAGATCCAGCCCACAGTGGTGCTTGACGGGGGTCACCCATGTTTAAAAACACAATTTGAGCCAATATTGGGCTCTTGGAAGATACTTAGAGATCTGGTTTCTTATTCCGTAATCCGTGTGCCTGTGAAAATGGGAAAAAGAAACTTTGACAGGGACAGCCATATGTTTCAGGAAAAAAAAAGGGGAGAGCCTCTTTTTCAGACTAGTCCTCCACATTTAAAATGTGAGAGAGCTTGTTTGCACCTTCCACACCGGCCTGTCCTACTCATTTATGTGAGTGGTGTGGGGACCTGCTGGCTTAGAGTTTGCCGCCCATGCTTGAAGCTCCTCAGTGCCGGCACCTTGGTACAGGCCCTAGCTCTTTTGACCTAGAAAGTTTTTTTTTGTTTCCAGCCATTTCCTTTGTTTAATTTACAGTTTGCGTTCAGTGCAAACCCATAGCATGAGACGTTACTATGAATCAAAGTGTAAATACACAAACGCAATATACAATCCAAAATAGATGTGCAGCCTTCAGGAATGAAGCAGAAGACAGGTTCATTCACCTGCACAGTAGCTTCAGGGCTGTATGATTTGGGTGTTCCCATGTAGCTTCCTAAAGATGAAAAAAAATGATTTTGGTCGTCAAGACTACTGTGGCCATATTAGATACTGGAACCCTAGAAAGTTCTTCGTAAGAGCTTTCCAGCAGGTCTGTGGGTTCCCAGTTTCTTCACCCCCCAGTCTCTCCTCTGTGTGCTATAATTATTTTTCTAAAACACAGACCACATTTTGTTGTACAAACTGGATTACTCCTCATTGCTCGAGGATCCAGTCCAGTTCCCAGCAGGGCACTCCACAGTCCCGGCCGTGTAGTTCTTCCAGCCACCCCAGCCAGGAAGCCAGTGCTCCAGTTAAGTCAGCGGACTTGCCGGAAGCCTTTGTGCCTTTGCAGATGCAGCTGTCTGCCAGATGCCCTTCCTTCTCATCTGTTGTAACCACGCCTCGTCCCCTCCCCTGAAACCTGTCAACCTTGCCTCTGCAGGATTCCTTATCTGGCTTGTCTGCCTTTGCAGCCCTTGGCTGTTACAGCACTTTTTACGTGTAATTGTGATTCCCTCTGGAGCCATCTCTCTGTAGATTGGGAGCAGTTAATTTCCCTTAATCTTTTCTCCCCGCAGCCCCATACTAGAGACGCTCTCCCATGGGTAGTGCATAAATATTTGTTGCATGACAACTTAGTCTTTAATTTCTCACTTTTATGACATTATTGCTTTGTGATATCTTCTACTTTCATGATAGGATGGGTAAATTGGAGGGGGAGGAACTGTAAATACAGATGCTTAATTCTTCCTGCTTTCAATTTTTTTCTCTTAAATGTGCTTTTTGTTGCTCCACCTCTCTAATTGGGGCCTCACATTGGGAGCCTGAGGCAGTGGAATATCAAAACGGGGTAGCCGCTGAATGTTTAATTTCAATGTCAGCCATGAAACCTACCACTTCAAATAGTGGGGCCTGGAATTCAGGCTCGAAGTCTTTTCCCCATGTTTGTTTCCCCCTTTGGCCTCTCTTTTGCTTGAAGCTGTGTACTAGACCCTCATTAACTTTAACAAGAATTACGGATGTGCCCTCAGGGGGCCTTTCACACTGCCTTTATTTGCTGTAATTTTAATGAATTCTACCCGTCGAAGTTTAAGAAAAAAAGAGGATATACTTGAGCAAAGGGAAAGAGAGGGTTATTACACATTGTACCTTTTTTTAAAAAAATTGCAGAGTAATGTCAGCTATTCTTCCATTTGTCTCCTTTGGTTGCCAGTGAAAAATAATTTTGGCTGCTTATTTTCCAAAGCAGAAACTGAAGTCAAGCACGAAACTTTACTAGACAAAAATTCACTCATAATCATTTTTGAGAGTCGATATGTACCTTATGCAAAGTGCTGGGAATAAAAAGATGAATTTATTCCCATAAATACATATACCTACTATGTACCCAGAAAAATTTAAAATAAAAATTTTTAAAAAGACAGATGTATTAACAGGTACTTATATAGCATTTAATATGTTGCAGACATAGTTTTAAATTGTGTCAGTTGTTTATTTCTGCGTCATAGAACACCTTAAAACTTAAGTGACTGAAAACAACCACCATTCGCTTGCTCATAGTTTTTTGGGTCAGCAGGTTAGGCTGAGCTCAGCTAGCGGGTTCTTCTCCTGGTCTTGGGATGCCTCATTCTACTGAAGTCATCATCTGGTTATTCATTTGGAGCCAGATGGTCCACAGTGGTTTCACATATCTGGCAATTGGTGCTGGCTGTTGGCTGGGACACTTATCTCCAGCACTCTAGCTCAGACATGCTTAAGTGACAGCAATATTTATTTATTTATTTATTTACTTTTTCGAGACAGAGTCTTGCTCTGTTGCCCAGGCTAGAGTGCTGTGGTGCAATCTTGGCTCACTGCAATCTCCGCCTCCCGAGTTCAAGCAATTCTCCTGCCTCAGCCTCCTGAGTAGCTGGGATTACAGGCGTGTGCCACCATGCCCAGCTAATTTTTGTATTTTTTTTTTAATCAAGATGGGGTTTCACGATGTTGGTCAGGCTGATCTCAAACTCCTGACCTCGTGATCCACCTGCCTCGGCCTCCCAAAGTGCCGGGATTACAGATGTGAGCCACTGCGCTTGGCCATGACAGTGATATTTTAAGAGAGCGGGAAGAGAGGCTGTAAGGTCTTTTGAGGCCTCGGCTTGGACGGTGCAAAGAGTCTGTTGTAAATCTCTTGGCCAAAGCCAGTCAAAAGGCCAGCCCAGATTCAAAAGATGGAAAACTAGATTCCACCTCTTCTTATTTTTAAATGGGCCGCAAAAATTCTCTATAAAGACTGACTTATTTAATGCTTACAACAACTTGAGGTGGTTGAGGTAGGTTCCTCTATTACTCCCACTGTTCAGATGAGGAAGGTGAGGCATAGCAGAGAGGTTAAGTAACTTGCTCAGGGTCACACAGCTTGGGGCAATACACCATGGTAAGTCCTTTGGAAGTTGCTGCTCATTATTTTTGCCTTACAGCCACTATAGGACCAACTTATTATTTCTCTGCAGCCTTGCAGAGAAAGAGGTCAGTCACATTTGCCGTGCAGCTGCCATGTGTTGGAAGCTTCATATATGTAGTACCACTAAACCATCACAACTAGTCTGAAATGGAGATGTTATTATTCCCAGTATTCAGGTGAGGAAACTGAGGCTGATGGAAATTAAGTACAAGTCATACCAGGGGATGATAACCCACTGTTCCATATGCAAGAGTTTGTTTTCCCTAAGTAAACAATAAATGTGCTGGGGCAGATTTTTTGTTTTTTAAAAAATCTTCTGCTTGCATCTAGGAAGTGTTAAGAAAAAAAATCTGTCGATTTGTTTATGACAACCCGTACATTTCAGAAAAGTAGGTGGAATAATAAACATGTTTTTCAGATGTCCAGTGGAGCCCCAAAATAGAAGCAAGATGAATATTCCATTCCGCATTGGCAATGCCAAAGGAGATGATGCTTTAGAAAAAAGATTTCTTGATAAAGCTCTTGAACTCAATATGTTGTCCTTGAAAGGGCATAGGTGAGTACATCTGCAATGCACCAGCTTGGCAAAGAATTAGCTTAGTTTTTCAAATGCAGAATAAAACAAATCTTATAGGAGCCTGCTTAGCTTGGAGTAGCAGTTATGTAATTTGTTGGGCCAACCTAGCTGTTATAAGGATGTGCCTTCTTCCTGTTGTTTATGGAACCCTTTGCATAATTCCCCAGCTGAGAGTATAATGGAGCTCCATCTTCCATGAGGGTTTTGGCAAAATTACCTTTGAAAATCTCTTACACTGCTCGTATAGCATAGAGGTTGCCATTCCATCTCTGATGAGGCCAGCACCACTCTGTTCTGGAGGTAGAGCATCATTATTATTCCAAGTGAACATCAAATTAGTAGCTAGTCTTGCATGCTCTATGAAAAATAAATGTCCTCACATGAGAATAGCAGCAGGGAGATGCCCAGCCTCCATCTTGCTGGCACTGTCACGGCAGGCTCATGAATGGTGAACAGAATTGCTATTTTCTTCCAACTTACCTTCTCTTCCCCCCATCTTGTTTTCTTTCTTTGCCAAGAGTGAATAGTTCTAATGACTCTAAATGTGAACATGGTGAACCTTCACAGCTTAAGGGAGAATTTTCTGATGACTGAGACGTGTGAAGCTCTGTGCCAGGTGTCAGGAGTTTTTAGGTAGGAGACCGGAAATGATGGTCTCAGGTGCTGCAACTCTCAGGAGCTAGTGGCTAGAAAAAGTCGTTTTGATGCTAAATTAGATGTTTTTGTTCTCAATGCCTGGATCTTTGGTCATTCTAGGTCTGTGGGAGGCATCCGGGCCTCTCTCTATAATGCTGTCACAATTGAAGATGTTCAGAAGCTGGCTGCCTTCATGAAAAAATTTTTGGAGATGCATCAGCTATGAACACATCCTAACCAGGATATACTCTGTTCTTGAACAACATACAAAGTTTAAAGTAACTTGGGGATGGCTACAAAAAGTTAACACAGTATTTTTCTCAAATGAACATGTTTATTGTAGATTCTTCTTTTTTGAAAGAACAACAGCAAAACATCTACAACTCTGTAAAGCTGGTGGGACCTAATGTCACCTTAATTCTGACTTGAACTGGAAGCATTTTAAGAAATCTTGTTGCTTTTCTAACAAATTCCTGCTTATTTTGCCTTTGCTGCTACTTTTTCTAGTTAGATTTCAAACTTGCCTGTGGACTTAATAATGCAAGTTGCAATTAATTATTTCTGAAGTCATGGGAACACACAGCATAGAGGGTAGGTGGGGCCCTCTAGGTGCTGAATCTAGACATCTGTGGGGTCTCCTGGGTTCAGCGGCTGTTGATTCAAGGTCAACATTGACCACTGGAGGAGTGGTTTAAGAGTGCCAGGCAAAGGGCAAACTGTAGATCGATCTTTATACTGTTATTGCAAGAGAAGTGACATACTTTATATATGTTTATATTAGCAAGGTCTGTTTTTAATACCATATACTTTATATTTCTATACATTTATATTTCTAATAATCCAGTTATCACTGATATATGTAGACACTTTTAGAATTTATTAAATCCTTGGCCTTGTGCATTATAGCATTCCATTAGCAACAGTTGTACCCCCTTCCCCAGTCTTCCCCTTCCTCTTTTTAAGCTGTTTTATGAAAAAGGTCTAGAACTTCTTGATTCATTTTTACCGTTCTTTCCATAGGTAGAAGAGAAAGGTGATTGGTTGGTTGTTTTTCAATTATGCCATTGAACTAAACATTTCTGTTAAATTACCCTATCCTTTGTTCTCTTGACTGTTTTCTTTGTAATGTTTGACGACGAGAGTGATACTTTGCTGAAGAGTCTTTCCCCTATTGTTTATCTATTGTCAGTATTGTATGTTGAATATGTAAAGAACATTAAAGTCCTATAACGTCTAAGCCCTTTTCGATGAATTTCTCTACCTGCTTTTTAGACAAATTGTTCTTTTAAAAACTTTATGATGGGAAAGCTTGAGGTCTAAAAATAGCACCTGCTAAGGGTAATTTAGTTCAACCAAAGATCTAAGACTTAATTCTTGCGCATCCATTTAAAAAAATTCAACACAGTGTGGGAGCTTTCCATTTGCTTTTGGAATGGGCATTATCAGCAAACCACCTTCCATTGCAGCTGAAGGTGTGAAGTTCTTGGTTTTTTTTTTTTTTTTTAGATGGAGTCTCACTCTGTCGCCCAGGCTGGAGTGCAGTGGCACAATCTCAACTCACTGCAACCTCCCCTCCCGGGTTCAAGCAATTCTCCTGCCTCAGCCTCCCGTGTAGCTGGGACTACAGGTGCCGGCCACCATGCCTGGCTAATTTTTGTATTTTTAGTAGAGACAGGGTTTCACCATGTTGGTCACGCTGGTCTCAAACTCCCGACTTTAGGTGATCTGCCCGCCTCAGCCTCCCGAAGTGCTGGGATTACAGGCGTGAGCCACCGTGCCTGGCTGTGAAGGTGTAAAGTTCTGTGAGCTCTGTCCCATTTGCCCCAGAAACATGCCACTAGGACTGTTTTGAGCTATCTTCCTGGTTTATTTGATTGCATAATGAGGATTCCACCAGTGTCTTGTCCCATCTCTGCACTGGTTAGTTGGCTCCTCTGTTCAGGTCACAGCCTCCAAGGCTTGGTTCTGTCATCCGTAATAGGAAGGTTGAAATAACTTCCCCACTTAAGGATGTTTAAAAGTTTAAAACAAGGGCTCGATTCAGGATGTGAATAATAACCACAGTGAAGTCTTAAGTAACAAAAGCCAGGCAGTCCATGGAATCCAACTAAGTGTTCACACGTAAAAGTCATGCTCAGAGTCAGCCTCCCCTCCTTCCTCACCCTTTCATATGTGGTTGCACATCCCTGTCATCTGTATCACACCTGTGCTTCTTAAATATCTGCTTATTTTCATTCCATTGCCACATTAGCTCTGCTATGTCAGCCCTCAGTGGATTATTCAGCAGCCTCTTCTCTGCCCCCATATTCCCCTCCCACCACAGCCAGTTGAACTATGACTTCCCCTTGTGCTCTTTGTTGATGCATACAAAGTCCAGTACTCCTAGCCTGGCAGTCAGGACTTTGTAGCATGGGACCTGGCCTCTTGCACCTCTCCTGTGTTTGTGATTCTTGGAAAGTGGCATGCATTTGCCCACACTATGACATAAGCCTGGAGTTTCTGTGCCCGCTCAGGAAAACCAGATGACACCCGCCAATCTCTTCCTAAACTCATTTGCGTCCTTTCCATTGGGACAATGTTCTTTTCCTTTGTTCTCACCAGGGGGATCCTTTTCTCCCATTATACCATCTCTGTTTTGGTCTTTACTGTGCCAAGGTGGCTGCATATAATCCTTCCCCATAGAGCAGCATGGAAAGAACGATGGTTCCCTACCTCCGGCACCTAGTGTCCTGCCTTGCCCTGCAAGGTGCTCAGTAAGGCCTATTCACCCAGTGAAGTCTGTTCTTTTTAGAGACAGGGTCTCACTTTGTCACCCAGGCTGGAGTACAGTGATGTGATACTAGCTCACTGCAGCTTCAACCTCCTAGGCTCAAGTGATCCTCCTGCCTCAGCCTCCCCAGTAGCTAGGACTACAGGTGTATGTCACTGTGCCCGGCTAACTTTTTAAATTTTTGGTAGAGACAGGGTCTCGCTGTGTTACCCAGACTAGTCTTGAATTCCTGGCTTCAAGCGATCCTTTTATCTTGGCCTCCCAAAGTGCTGGGATTACAGGCAAGAACCACTGCATCTGACTGAATGAAAAATCTTAATGTAGGTCACGTTGGTCTTCCTGAGTATTGTAAACTGAGCTTGGAATAAAGGCAGAGAGGTATGATCTGTCACATAACATGGACCTTTTTTTTTTTTTTGATGGAGTCTGTCTCTGTTGCGCAGGCTAGAGAGTACAGTGGTGTGATCTTGGCTCACTGCAACCTCTGCCTCCTGGGCTCAAGTGATTCTCCAGCCTCAGCCTCCCAAGTAGCTAGGATTACAGGCACTTGCCACGACGCCTTGCTAACTTTTGTATTTCTAGTAGAGACAGGGTTTTACCCTGTTGGCCAGGCTGGTCTCGAACTCCTGATCTCAAGTGATCCACCTGCTTTGTCCTCCCAAAGTGCTGTGATTACAGGCATGAGCCACCATCACATACATGGACTTTTAATATATATTTTTTTTCAAGAGCTTAGTACCCAATTTCATTTTCTACTAAAATGGTCAAATATGATTCTGTGGTTGAATGAGGAAATTTAGTATCTTGTGAGTTCCCCCAGAACCATCTTTATAAATCTGAAAGCTTTTGGAAAATGGTTAACTACCACATATGGACAAGGGGTAATCACTGGTGTCTGGCCAAACAGGGAGGTTCTGGAATAGATATTGCTGGAAAATATTCATCAGAGCAAAAAACTTGACCTTTGTATGTCTCGAGGGAATGAACTGATGCCAACCTGCTGATCACGCAGAGAGGGGTGAAAAGGGGAAATAAACATACAGGCTTCTAGGTCAGCAAGCTGCAGGAGCCAGAACTGGTTGGTCTTTCCTTGAAGATTAAAATGGAAAGCAAGGTAGACTGACAGGTGTCTTTGCAGCCTTGCAGAGGCTGGGAGAGGGGCTGCCTCATGTTCCTTTGGAGCCTCTAAATTGTACTTCTTCCCCAAAAGGAACTTGGAAATTTTTTTTTCTTTTAAAATTGGTTAAGGCTGGGTGCAGTGGCCCACGCCTGTAATCCCAGCACTTTGGGAGGCTGAGGTGGGCGGATCACCTGAGGTCAGGAGTTCGAGACCAGCCTGACCAACATGGTGAAACCCCGTCTCTACTAAAAATACAAAATTAGTTGGGGTGGTGGCACATGCCTATAATCCCAGCTACTCAGGAGGCTGAGACAAGAGAATCACTTGAACTTGGGAGGCAGAGGTTGCAGTGAGCCAAGATTGTGCCGTTACACTCTAGCCTGAGCAAGAAGAGCGAAACTCTGTCTCAAAAAAATAAATTAATTAAATAAAATACAACCATTTACAACATGTAATCATTATAATGCCATACAACCAAGAAAAAACAAATTTTTTTCTTGTGTTCCTTGTGTTTACCTCTATGCACTGCTTTGTCTCCAATACTGCAATTCTGTTCTTTGCATGAGAAATAAAATCATCTTCTGTCCCTAAGGCCTGAATCCCCTGCTAGAGCCCATTGATTGAAATGCCTAATGCTGTCTCATCATAACTTACCCGAAGCTGGTAGGTTTGGCAAGCACTTAAGTGAATTATGTGAGGTAACAAAGAAGTAGTCCCTCCTCCCTCCTTTTAGAGCTGAAGGGGCTCTACAAGCTGAAGACGCATAAAAATGGACAAAACATTAGATGTTGTCCAATTCTGCCAAAGGCATTACCAGGTCTGGCCTTGCCCCCCATGATTAATGTTTGTTGTATCACATTCTTTGGAAGGAAAATAAAACGAGGAAGAAGTTTTTCACATTTGATGGGAATGAGTATAATTAAAAAGTGAAATGCTACTGAGTCTGCTAAGAAATCAATCATTTTAATTGGGAGGAAGATATTCCTGGTTTCTGTCAGTAATTGGGCTCTTGGTAATTTAAAGATGGAATTCCTGACAGTTTGTGATAAATTGGCTTCTTTTGGGCTAAAGAAGGTAAGAAGTTCTAATTACCCCTGGATTATTATTCCAGAGTGGACAGAATCTTGATCTTGATCCTGATCAAAGAGATTGGAAGAGAGAAAAGCTAGCAATGAGCAAAGGCTTATTGAATTTATTTTAAGAAGCTAAAGAATAAAATTGTTCATTTGATGTGACAGAAATAAGAGCCCGTGGTATCTGAAATCCTAGAGATGTTGATTGGATTTTCTAAGAAAATAGGAAATAGGGCATATTAGAAGAAGTTTATGTTTGCAAAAGTTAGGTTATGCAGAAAGCTCTGCTTATTTGTTAGCACACACAAGAATATTAACAAACTTAGACTTCACTTACGGACAAGTATGGAATTTGTGCTTTGAGTGTTTAAACATATAAGAAATCTGCATTAGGTTTAAGGAAGTGTAAAATGTTTTAGACTAGTGACAAAATAAGTTAATAGGAATATAGGCAGGGCCCTGATTAATGTATCCACTGACCCTGTCTCTATGGGTAGCCTGCCTTTGTTTCTATATACATTGCCTAAGAATAACTGAACCTGGGGGGTGTTCCAAGATGGCCTAATAGGAACAGCTCTGGTCTGCTGCTCCCAGTATGATTGACGCAGAAGACGGGTGATTTCTGCATTTCCAACTGAGGTACTTGGTTCATCTCATTGGGACTGGTTGGACAGTGCATGCAGCCCATGGAGGGTGAGCTGAAGCAGGGCAGGGCATTACCTCACCTGGGAAGCACAAGAGGTCGGGGGATTTCCCTTTCCTAGCCAAGGGAAGCCATGACAGACTGCTTGGGAAAATGAGACACTCCCCACCCAAATACTGCACTTTCCCCAAGGTCTTAGCAACCAGCAGACAAAACTATTCTCTCCCATGCCTGGCTTGGTGGGTCCCATGCCCACAGAGCCTTGCTCACTGCTAGTGCAGCAGTCTGAGATCAATCTGTGAGGCGGCAGCCTGGCTAGGGGAGAGGCGTCCGCCATTGCTGAGGCTTGAGTAGGTAAAAAAAGTGGCCAGGAAGCTCAAACTGGGTGGAGACCACCACAGCTCAACAAGGCCTACTGCCTCTAGACTCCACCTCCATGGGCAGGGCACAGCTGAACAAAAGGCAGCAGACAACTTCTGCAGACTTAAACATCCCTGTCTGACAGCTCTAAAGAGAGCAGTGGCTCTCCCAGCACCGCATTTGAGCTCTGAGAACGGACAGACTGCCTCCTCAAGTGGGTCCCTGAACCCTGTGTAGCCTAACAGGGAGACACCTCCCAGTAGGGAATGACAGACACCTCATATAAGTGGCTGCCCCTCTGGGATGAAGCTTCCAGAGGAAGGATCAGGCAGCAATATTTGCTCTTCTGCAATATTTGCTGCTCTGCAGCCTCCGCTGGTGATACCCAGGCAAACAGGGTCTGGAGTGGAACTCGAGCAAACTCCAACAGACCTGCAGCTGAGGGACCTGACTATTAGAAGGAAAACTAATGAACAGAAAGGAACAGCATCAACATCAACAAAAAGTTCATCTACACCAAAAACCCATCTGTAGGTCACCAACATCAAAGACCAAAGGTAGATAAAAATCACAAAGATGGGGAGAAATCAAGCAGAAAAGCTAAAAATTCTAAAAATCAGAGCACCACTTCTCCTCCAAAGGATTGCAGCTCCTCGACAGCAATGGAACAAAGCTGGATGGAGAATGGCTTTGACGAGTTGACAGAAGTAGGTCAGAAGGTCAGTAATTACAAACTTCTCTGAGCTAAAGGAGGATGTTTGAACCCATTGCAAGGAAGCTAAAAACGTTGAAAAAAGATTAGATGAAATGGCTAACTAGAATAAACAGTGTAGAGAAGACCTTAAATGACCTGATGGAGCTGAAAACCATGGCATGAGAACTTCATGACACATGCACAAGCTTCAATACCTGATTGGATCAGGTGGAAGAAAGGATATCAGTGACTGAAGATGAAATTAATGAAATAAAGTGAGAAGACAAGGTTAGAGAAAAAAGAGTAAAAAGAAATGAACAAAGCCTCCAATAAATATGGGACTATGTGAAAATACCAAATCTACGTTTGATTGGTGTACCTGAAATTGGTGGGGAGAATGGAACCAAGTTGGAAAACACCCTTCAGGATATTATCCAGGAAAGCTTCCCCAAGCTAGCAAGGCAGGACAACATTCAAATTCAGGAAATACAGAGAACACCACAAAGATACTCCTCGAGAAGAGCAACCCCAAGACACATAATTGTCAGATTCACTAAGGTTGAAACGAAGGAAAAAGTGTTAAGGGCAGCCAGAGAGAAAGGTCGAGTTACCCACAGAGAGAAGCCCATCAGACTAAGTTCAGATATCTCAGCAGAAACCCTACAAGCCAGAAGAGAGTGGGTACCAATATTCAACATTCTTTTTTTTTTTTTTTGAGACAGAGTCTCACTCTGTCATCCAGGCTGGAGTACGGTGGTGTGATCTCTGCTCACTGCAAGCTCTGCCTCCCAGGTTCACACCATTCTCCTGCCTCAGCCTCCCAAGTAGCTGGGGCTACAGGCACCTGCCACCATGCCCAGCTAATTTTTTTTTTTTTGTATTTTTTAGTAGAGATGGGGTTTCACTGTGTTTGCTAGGATGGTCTCGATCTCCTGACCTCGTGATCCACCTGCCTCAGCCTCCCAAAGTGCTGGGATTACAGGCATAAGCCACTGCACCCAGCTCAATGTTCTTAAAGAAAAGAATTTTCAACCCAGAATTTCATATCTCACCAAACTAAGTTCACAAGTGAAGGATAAATAAAATCCTATACAGACAAGCAAATGCTGAGAGATTTTGTCACCACCAGGCCTGCCTTACAGGAGCTCCTGAAGGAAGCACTAACCATGGAAAGAAACAACTGGTACCAGCCACTGCAAAAACATGCCAAATTGTAAAGACCATCAATGCTATGAAGAAACCTCATCAATTAATGGGCAAAATAACCAGTGAACATCATAATGACAGGATCAAATTCACAAATAACAATATTAACTTTAAATGTAAATCGGCTAAATGCCCCAATTAAAAGACACAGACTGGTAAATTGGATAAAGAGTCAAGACCCATCTCATGTGCAAAGACCACATAGGCTCAAAAATAAAGGGGTGGAGGAAGACCTACCAAGAAAATGGAAAGCAAAAAGAAGCAGGGGTTGCAATCCTAGTCTCTGATAAAACAGACTTTAAACCAACAAAGATCAAAGAGACAAAGAAGGCCATTACATAATGGTAAAGGGATCAATTCAACAAGAAGAGCTAACTATCATAAATATATATATACCCAATACAGGAGCACCCAGATTCGTAAAGCAAGTCCTTAGAGAACTACACAAAGACTTAGACTCCAACACAATAATAATGGGAGACTTTAACACCCCACTGTCAATATTAGACAGATCAACGAGACAGAAGGTTAACAAAGATATTCAGGACCTGAACTCAGCTCTGCAACAAGCAGACCTAACAGACATCTACAGAGTTCCCCACTCCAATCAACAGAATATACATTCTTGTCAGCACCACATTGCACTTATTCTAAAATTGACCACATAATTGGAAGTAAAGCACTCATCAGCAAATGTAAAAGAATAGAAATTTCAATAAACTGTCTTTCAGACCACAGTGCAATCAAATTAGAACTCAGGATTAAGAAATTCACTCAAAACTGCACAACTACATGGAAACTGAAAAACTTGCTCCCGAATGACTACTCGGTAAATAATGAAATGAAGGCAGAAATAAAGATGTTCTTTGAACCCGGGAGGTGGCGCTTGCAGTGAGCCGAGATCGTGCCACTGCACTCCAGCCTGGGGGACAGAGAAAGACTCCGTCTCAAAAAAAAAAAAAAAAAAAAAGATGTTCTTTGAAACCAGTGAGAACAAAGACACAACGTACCAGAATCTCTGGGACACATTTAAAGCAGTGTGTAGAGGGAAATTTATAGCACTAAATGCCCACAAGAGAAAGCAGGAAAGATCTGAAATCAACACCTTAACATCACAATTAAAAGAACTAGAGAAGCAAGAGAAAACAAATTCAAAAGCTAGCAGAAGACAAGAAATAACTAAGATCAGAGCAGAATTGAAGGAGATAGAAACACAAAAAACCCTTCAAAAAAATCAATGAATCCAGGAGCTGGTCTTTTGAAAAGATCAACAAAATTGATAGACAGCTAGCAAGACTAATAAAGAAGAAAAGAGAGAAGAATCAAATAGATGCAATAAAAAATGCGGAAGGGCATATCACCACCAATCCCACAGCAATACAAACTACCATCAGAGAATACTATAAACACCTCTACACAAATAAACTAGAAAATCTAGAAGAAATGAGTAAATTCCTGGACACATATACTCTCCCAAGACTAAACCAGGAAGAAGCTGAATCTCTGAATAGACGAATAACAGGCTCTGAAACTGAGGCAATAATTAATAGCCTACCAACCAAAAAAAGTCCAGGACCAGGTGGATTCACAGCTGAATTCTACCAGAGGTACAAAGAGGAGCTGGTACCATTCCTTCTGAAACTATTCCAATCAAGAGTAAAAGAGGGAATCCTCCCTAACTCATTTTATGAGGCCAACATCATCCTGATACCAAAGCCTACCTAGAGACATAACAAAAAAGAGAGAGAATTTTAGACCAATATCCCTGATGAACATTGATGCAAAAATCCTCAATAAAATACTGGTAAACTGAATCCAGCAGCACATCAAAAGGCTTATCCACGATGATCAAGTTGGCTTCATCCCTGGAATGCAAGGCTGGTTCAACATATGCAAATCAACAAAGGTAATCCATCACATAAACAGAACCAACGACAAAAACCACATGATTATCTCACTAGAGGCAGAAAAGGTCTTCATCAAAATTCAACAGCCTTTCATGCTAAAAACTCTCAATAAATTAGGTATTGATGGAACATATCTCAAAATAATAAGAGCTATTTATGACAAGCCCACAGCCAATATCATACTGAATGGGCAAAAACTGGAAGCATTCCCTTTGAAAACTGGCACAAGACAAGGATGCCATCTCTCACCACTCCTATTCAATATAGTGTTGGAAGTTCTGGCCAGGGCAATCAGGTAAGAGAAAGAAATAAAGGATATTCAATTAGGAAACGAGGAAGTTAAATTGTCCCTGTTTGCAGATGACATGATTGTATATTTAGAAAACCCCATTGTCTCAGCCCAAAATCTCCTTGAGCTGATAAGCAACTTCAGCAGTCTCAGGATATAAAATCAATGTGCAAAAATGACAAGCATTCCTATACACCATTAACAGACAGAGAGCCAAATCATGAGTGAACTCCCATTCACAATTACTACAAAGAGAATAAAATACCTAGGAATCTAACTTATAAGGGATGTAAAGGACCTCTTCAAGGAGAACTACAAACCACTTCTCAGTGAAATAAAAGAGGACACAAACAAATGGAAGAATATTCCATGCTCATGGATAGGAAGAATCAATATCATGAAAATGGCCATACTGCCCAAAGTAACTTATAGATTCAATGCCATCCCCATCAAGCTACCAATGACTTTCTTCACAGAATTGGAAAAAACTACTTGAAAGTTCATATGGAACCAAAAAAGAGCCCACATTGCCAAGACAATCCTAAGCCAAAAGAACAAAGTGGGAGGCATCATACTACCTGACTTCAAATTATACTACAAGGCTACAGTAACCAAAACAGCATGGTACTTGTACCAAAAGACAGATATAGACCAATGGAACAGAACAGAGGTCTCAGAAATAATGCCACACGTCTACAATCATCTGATCTTTGACAAACCTGACAAAAACAAGAAATGGGGAAAGGATTCTCTATTTAATAAATGGTGCTGGGAAAACTGGCTAGCCATATGTAGAAAGGTGAAACTGGATCCCTTCCTTACACCTTATACAAAAATTAATTCAAGATGGATTAAAGACTTACATGTTAGACCTAAAACCATAAAAACCCTGGAAGAAAACCTAGGCAATACCATTCAGGACATAGGCATGGGCAAGGACTTCATGACTAAAACACCAAAAACAATGGCAACAAAAACCAAAATAGACAAATGGGATCTAATTAAACTAAAGAGTTTCTGCACAGCAAAAGAAACTACCATCAGAGTGAACAGGCAACCTACAGAATGGGAGAAAATTTTTGCAATCTACTCATCTGACAAAGGGCTAATATCCGGAATCTACAAAGAACTCAGACAAATTTACAAGGAGAAAACCAAATAACCCCATCAAAAAGTGGGCAAAGGACATGAATACACTTTTCAAAAGAAGACATCTGTGTAGCCAACAGACAGATGAAAAAATGCTCATCATCACTGGTCATCAGAGAAATGCAAATCAAAACCACAATGAGATACCATCTCACGCCAGTAGAATGGCAATCATTAAAAAGTCAGGAAACAACAGATGCTGGAGAGGATGTGGAGAAATAAGAATGCTTTTACACTGTTGGTGGGAGTGTAAATTAGTTCAACCATTGTGGAAGACAGTGTGGCAATTCCTCAACGATCTAGAAATAGAATTACCATTTGACCCAGCGATCCCATTACTGGGTATATACCCAAAGGACTATAAAGCATGCTACTGTAAAGACACATGCACACGTATGTTTATTGCAGCGCTATTCACAACAGCAAAGACTTGGAACCAACCCAAATGTCCATCAATGATAGACTGTACAAAGAAAATGTGGCACTTATACACCAGGGATTACTATGCAGCCATAAAAAAGGATGAGTTCATGTACTTTGCAGGGACGTGAATGAAGCTGGAAACCATCATTCTCAGCAATCTATCACAAGGACCGAAAACCAAACACCGCATGTTCTCACTCATAGGTGGGAATTGAACAATGAGATCACTTGGACACGGAGTGGGGAACATCACACACCAGGGCCTGTCATGGGGTGGGAGGCTGGGGGAGGGATAGCATTAGGAGAAATACCTAATGAAAATGATGAGTTGGTGGGTGCAGGAAACCAACATGGCACATGTATACCTATGTATCAAACCTGCAAGTTGTGCACATGTACCCTAGAACTTAAAGTATAATAATTTTAAAAAATTGTTTTTTAAAAAAGAATATCTTAACCTGAGGACTAGGTTGGATTTTAGGTTGACGCACTGGGTTATCAACTTATTTTGAATGGTGTGTATATTACATATTTGCAGCTATCTGTATCTCTATATATTATACAGATATAATTTCAAACTTAGAGAAAATTTGCAAGATTAGTGCAAATACCTCTTATTGTTTACTTCACCCATATTCACCAATTATTAACATCTAGCTTCATTGCCTTTTGCATTTACTCTTTTCATATATATATATTTTTTTCCTGAACTGTTTAAGGATAAGTTGAAGACATTGTGGCCTTTTATCTCCAAATAGTGTTTTTTTCCTAAGAACAAGGACATTCTCCTATGTAATTACAGCACAATTATCTAAATGAGAAATTTAACATTGATACATTTAACTAATCTACAGTCCATATTCAAAACTAGCCAATTATCCTAGTAACATCTTTTGTAGCTATTTTTTCAGCTCAGTATGCAGTTCACAGTCATGCGTTGCACCTACCTCTCATGTCTCTTAATCTAAATATGAATTAGTTCATCACCTTCTTCACTCTTCATTTTATTGACGATTTTTGAAAAGTATAGGCCAGGCTGGGCACAGTGGCTCACACCTGTAATCCCAGCGCTTTGGGAGGCCAAGGTGGCAGGATTCCTTGAGCCCAGGAGTTTGAGACTGGCTTGGGCAACATAATGAGATCCCATCTCTCCAAAAAAAAAAATTAGCTGGGCTTAGGTGTGGCGTGTGCCCGTAGTCCCAGCTACTCTGGAGGCTGAGGTTGGAGGATTACCTGAGCCCAGGAGGTTGGGGCTGCATATTGCTCCACTGCACTCCAGCCTGGGTGACAGAGTGAGACTCCGTCTTAAAAAAAAAAAAAAAAAAAAAAAAGAAAGAAAGAAAAGAAAAAAAAAGTGAAGAAGAAAAGAAAAGAAAAAGTATAGGCAAGTTGTGGCATCTCTCAGTTTGGGTTTGTTCAAATTTAGTTCTTCATGACTGTTTCAGGTTAAGCATTTTTGGCAGGGTTACCATGGAAGCAATACTGTGTCCTCCTCAGTGCATCCTGGGAGGAGGCACCTGATGTTGGTTCGTCTTATTGGTGATATAGTCCCTGGTGTCTTGGTTCATGTGGTGTCCATGAGGTTTCTCCACTATCAAGGTATTACTTGTCTCTTTGTAATTAATAAGTGATTATAAGGAGATGTTTTAAGACTCTAAATATCCTGATAGTCACCAAACAAATTGCATAGACGTCCCACAAAAAGGATAATACAAGAGGAATTATTTGACGGGAAAGGTGAAGTGATTTATTACTGCTTTTCTACCAGTATTTCTTGCAACCTATTCTTCCTCCTCCCAAAAAAAACACCTTAAAGTAGAAGCAAAAGTGTGCAAAAGATACATTGGGAAGTAAAAAATCGGTAGTTATAGGATATATATTCCAGCAACCCTGAGAGTAACAAATGCATTTGAGAATGTAAATATTCTGGGCAAGTGTGGTTTTTGGTGAACCAGGAAAGGAGGAAAAGAATTCCCTGATCAAAATATAGGGACTCAACTTGTAGAATTTTCATTCCCCATCTGGTCAAGTTTGTTTATCTCTCAGTATTTTCAGAAGTGCAGCCCTTTGGCAACACATACCTTTAATTGAATAGCCAGATCATGAGCCATACAGCCTGATTATACTTTGAAAGGTATCATATAACAGCCTAAAGTTAAAGCTGCCTCTGATGGCTCTGGCTCAGCAGAATAGTCCCCAAGAGAATAATAAAATCTTGGCTTCCATCTAGCCGGGTAAAAAGCCCAAGGCATCTTAAATGCCTGACAAATGAGACTTGAAGTTGAAATCTAAGAATTTACAGGTCATTTTGGGGGAGAAAAAAAAAGATTATCTTATCCAGCAGAGTGAACAGCAGATAGAGCCAAATCATTCCTTTCTGCTCCCTTCCCCAAGTTTAAAAGCCTAGTTTCTTGAGGTTGAAAGTCCAGGGCTGAAGCAGAAATATATTCAGGAGTTATTGGGAAACGACAGGTGAGCAGGTTAATCTCAGGTAGCAAACATTCTGCTATAAAATACACAGGGAAACACTTTAGGATTTCAGATGCATTTAAATCTAGGGCAATGTTACACACTTTCTAAGGAAATAGGTTCAAATGAAGGCTTCAGCTGTCACCCCCTGTGTTAAGCCACCCCAAATTCTCCTGGCTGCACATTATACAACAGATACAGTAGTTACTCAGCATCTTCCATGAGCAGGGTTCTTGTGGATACAGGGACAAGCAAAACAATGAATGTTTTGTATCAATTAGGATTTGATGTTCACAATAAATAGAAAACTTGATCCAAACTACCTAAAGCCAAAAAAAGAAGAAGAAAAATTGTTGATTGATATAATCTGCTCTTGCGGTCAATGATCCAGTCCCACAAGAGCAAGAACTCACTCTCTGGAGAGACTGAATTAATCCCTCATGAGGGTGGATCCTTCAAGACTCAAATGCCTCTTTTCCAGTTTGTCCCTGGATCTAAACAAACAAACAAACAAACTAACCAAAAAGATCCCACCACCTCTCAACACATTTACACTGGCAATTAAATTTCAACATGAATTTTGCAAAGACACACCATATCTAAATCAGAACTCAGGGCCAGCCCCAGGTATGGTTCGCTCCAAAGGGCCTGCTTTTTTAGGGCTCAGTGACTTTGCCCTTCTTCATGTCTTGTTTTATTCTAACCACAGGGCACAGACATTCCTGACATTGCCTCTTCATATGAGGTTGCCCAGGTGACGAAAACGGGTATCTCAGCCTTCCCAGTGATGATGTCGAGGCTCATTCTGATTGGACCGTCTTAGGTCAGGTTCTCATTTCTAAACCAATGAGGAAGGGCTATGCTAATTGGCAGGAATAAAAATCAGGGCCCACCTTGTAGCTGGGTGTGGAGTCAAGCACACTTAAACCATATGGAAGCCTGGGTAGTTTGCCAAATAAACTCTGCTTTCTTTTGCTCTCTTAGAGCTTACAGCCTAGTTGGGGAGCCAGACATTAACAAGTAAACAATTGGATGTAAAATACGAAGTAAAGCAATACAGAGCTGTGAGACTGTATGTCAGAGGGGCACCATCCAAACTGGGATGTGGGAGGTAACATCTGAGCTAAGATCTGAACGGTAGAGCAGGAGTTAATTTTTTTGAAAAGCGATTAAGGAGAGATGAGCAATTTGGGAATCTTTGAAAGGACATTTTTCATTTGACTTTCTCTTAAGAGAGTTGGTATGTGATACTCAAAATATACAAGCAATATGGTACCCTCCAGAGGCTGACATTCTTGCAAGTGGCCACAGAACAAGCACTCTCATATATTGTTGATGGGAATACAAAAAGGTATAACTCTGATGAAAGACAATTTGGCAATATCTTAACAAATATATGTGTATTTAACATTTGACCTGGCAATCCCATGTCTAGGAACTTATCCTAAAGATATAATTCTAACAATATGAAAATACTTATGCACAAAAAGTTATTTGACTGCAGCATTATTGATACTTGCCACACATTAGAAACTACCCAAAATGCTCAAACAGAGGAAATGGGTTCAACAAACTATGGTACATTCACAAAATGAAATATTAACACCATGCAACTGTAAGATGGTCCATTCACTGGAATAGGGGACAAAGGAAGAAGTGGGTATTGTGCATCATTTGCCTGTTTGATTCAGATGCACTCCCTGGCTTTCCACTGCTCTGCTCAGTGTCACAGGGGGCTGGCCCTGAAAATGTCACCTCCCAGAGCTCTTTGTCAACTCTTCCAGGTAGGTTCAGCCAATGGAAAGCATTGGCAGGACGCTGGAGAACAGGAGCAAGAGAGAAGAAGCCAGAGTGTTTCTTCCTCTCTGTCTACTCAGGCTGTTCCAGCAGCTGCACCTGCCGCAGGCTACTGGCTGCTCTATCTCTGGAGTCCCTACCTCACCGGGCAGCTCTGTGCTAGGGCTCTGGCCACACCATCTCCTTTGTTCATCCCCAGCCATGGGGTGGCTGTGGCTTCCAGCTGTTGTGACTCTTTGGGTTGTCTCGACCTCCCGTTTGGCCTTTTGGCTTTTCCGTCATCAGGTGAAATATGCTTCATTGAACGACCTTTCGTGGGCTGTTTTTCTGACCAAACATTGACTAATATGGGTGAGTTGAGTTTCAAGTGTCCGTATGAGACATTCAGAGGACTGGGACTTCTTGAGAAAAGAGCAGATTGACACTTCCCATTTCCCTCTGACTCTAGGCTCTGAACTCATTGAGCAGATTGGTGAGTGAAATCATGGACATGGTTTCAATGATCATTTTCTCTCTTTTTAATTCAGAACAAATTTAATTGAGTTTATATAAGATATATAAATTAAATATCCATATTATGGGGCTTGTCTGTATCCTCATGATCGCCCTTCCCTTGTTCTTTTCCTACGTCCACCTCCTCTGGGCCTTCAGAACTCAACCCCATGTCATCAGTCCACCCAGCTGCTCCACTGAGCGTGTCTTCCTCCTTCTCATCTGGTTGTTGGTGACAATCTGTGTTTCTCCCTGACTTGTGGTGGTCTCATCCCTCCCTGGTGGCTGTAAGCCCAGGGAGATGGACTTTGAGCAAGTGGCTGTCAACTCCATGGATAGGTGGAAGTGATGAGGCCACCCGAGTGAGCCAACCCTGAGTTATTTATACTGATGGGCATCATGGAGGATGGAAAAATTAGCAGCCACACAGAGCCTCAGAGGTGTAGAGACACACATGCTGGGATCCACATGTTACACACCCAGCCTTGCCCTTTGCGGTTCTCTGTTTTGACTCCAGTCAGGTTTCTGTCCTTTCGTTTCTTAGGAAGGTCAGTACCAGCCCAGGGATAGTCCCCTGATTCTTCCTACTGCCAAGCCCTAGTTAAACTTCATATCCACCTCCTTGGGTTGCCCTGTCAATCAGTTTAACATGGGGAGTGACTTCCTGCCCTAGGCTACCTTCCTGGCATCCTTTTTTATTGATGATCTTAATGCTGTGTTTTCTTCTGAATATCTACAACTCATAAAATGCATGTGTGATCAAAATTATACAAAGAACCAAACATATACTTCCCATTATACTCTAGAGGCACCAGTTGGGTTAAATTAACTTGTTTCTTTACTGCTCTTATTCTTTGGACTGTTTTTTCATCCAAGTCTGTTTTTCTTCAGATGATTGTCTGAAGAAAATTTATATATATTTATATAAATATATGCAAAATTTTGTGAGTTTGGATAGATCATTATATTTCACCCTCAATTTCAATTTACATCATTACTCTCTAATAATCATTGAAGTGCTATTTTTGTTATGTTCATACAGGGATTCACAATAACAAAAATGCTTTTGAAAAATAGTCTGTTTGCAGAGGAGCTCATACAGCATATTCACATACAAGAGTGAATTCTTTTTGTTTTTTTTTTTTTTGAGACAGAGTCTCACTCTGTCGCCCAGGCTGGAGTGCAGTGGCGCGATCTCGGCTCACTGCAACCTCCGCCTCCCGGGTTCATGCCATTCTCCTGCCTCAGCCTCCGGAGTAGCTGGGACTACAGGTGCCTGCCACCACGGTGGGCTAATTTTTTGTATTTTTAGTAAAGACAGAGTTTCACCGTGTTAGCCAGAATGGTCTTGATCTCCTGACCTCGTGATCCACCTGCCTCGGCCTCCCAAAGTGCTGGGATTAACAGGCGTGAGCCACCGCACCCGGCCACAGAGTGAATTCTTAATTCTTTCCCAAAACCTAGCTGATTCTGGCTGGAATTGCTTCTGCATCTGTGGGGTCAGCTAGGGGTTGGCTGTCAGCGCAGCTCATGGGGCTGATGAGCCACATGTCTGTCATCATCCAGCAGGTCGCAGGGGCTTGTGCTTGTGGCTGCAGCAGGGCTCCAGGTGGGAGAGGAGAAGATGCAAGTCTTCCAAAGGCCTAGGCTCCCAAGTGGCCCACCATCATTTCTGCTACATTCTTTTTTTTTTTTTTTCTTTTTTGAGACAGGATCTCGCTGTCACCCAGGCTAGAGTGAAATGGTGTGATCTCAGCTCACTGCAGCCTCGACCTCCCCGGCTCAAGGGATCCTTCCACCTCAGCATCCCAAGCAGCTGGGACTACAGGTGCGTGCCACCATGCCCTGCTATTTTTTTTTTTTTTTGTATTTTTTCTAGATATGGGGTTTTGTCATGTTGCCCAGGCTGGTCTTGACCGCTTGGGCTCAAGCCAGCTGCCCGCCTCAGCCTCCCAAAATGCTGGGACTACAGATGTAAGCCACTACACCTGGCCATTTCTGCTGCATTCTATTGGCCAAAGCAAGTCAGAGTCAACCCAGATTCACAGGATGGGGAAACAGACTCCACCCCTTGATGGGAGAAGCTGTAAAGTCACATTGCTAAAGGGAAGGATATAAGGAGGAGACTAGTTGGAACCATTTTTGAAATTTTGGAAGATAACTGCTATCTTATTCAAGGAGGTCACACAACCTCTCACTTTTCAAACATCCCAGACTTCTATAAATCTCCATCTCTGGCTTGGTGGCCCCTAAGAATTCTCAGTCCATTTTTGTGAGGGGACATTTAGTGATGAGTGTTGTCTTGCTACATGAGTAGTTCTATTATTGGCATTCCCTTGCTACTCATCCATTATTTATAATGCTTTCCTGTATGTATGTGCAATTATATTTCTGTGTATATTTTGAGAAATAAATTGCACTGGTCCCTTTTCTTTCTCACCCCCTAGAGATGTTATAGAGACAGTAAAAGTGTCCAAATTTGTGAGAAATTGGAATAATCAAGAGTTACCTGGATGGAATGCTATTAATGATAGCAATTCACGCTAGTGTCCCTTTCATCCGAGACACTCAGGGTCTTTTAACAGATTAAAAGTACTAAAAGACACCGATCTAGAGAATTTTCATTATCTTGTGCTCTGAAAACTCAGAATTTCATTGGTTTGAATGGGCCTGAAAATGCATTTTTATTACTAGGGGCATAGAAGCCTCTAGCAGCATTCTTAATAAAGCAAGTTGAGTTATAAGCAATCCTTGGATGAAGGGTAAATGTACCATACTCCATTTTAAGAAAAATACAATATAAAAGCCTTAGCATGGAAGAAAATCTTTATATGATCTTTTAAGAAAACTCAAGAAAAATAAAGACATGACACAATATTAAATTTAAAGCCAGGGACTTAGAAGCAAAGAAAAGCAAAGACAGTCTGATTAAGGTTGTTGCATTGTTCTGGCATTTTTTATGTCTCCCCCGTTTCTCTGGCCTTTTTAGATCATAAGCTTTTAGGGCACATAGAACAACTCCATCTTGATGTAGTACTGAGCAAACGCACCAAGAGGTTCTCAATAAATGGGCATTAAATCCTAAGTCCAGAAGGGACCTTGAGATGCCCTCTGTTCACTCCCTACTACACCTGGTGGTACTGTGTTTTAAGCAACCCAGAAAAACAGATTCCTTTTTCTTTAAGTCTCCAAATTCAGAGACTCCACAATATGAATTCATTTCTCACATTTGCCTTGTGCTCTTTTTTAATGTCAGTTTTTTTATTGTGGTAAAAAACACATAACAAAATTTACCATCGTAACTATTTTTAAGTGTCTCGAATAGTAGGGTTAACTATACGCACAGTGCTGTACTACAGATCTCTAGAACTTTTTCATCTTGCTAAACTGAAACTCTATGCCCATCGAACAACCACCATCCTTCTTCCCTTCCCTCTCAACCCCTGGCAACCACCACCCTACTTCCTGTTTCTAAGAGTTTGACTGTGTTAGGTACTTCATATGCGGTATTTGTTTTTAATGATCTGCTTATTTCACTTAGCAAAATGTCCTCAAGTTTCATCCATGTTGTTGCATGTGATAGAATTTTCTTCCTTTTAAAGGCAAAATAATATTCCATTGTATGTAGAGACCCCATTTTGTTTATCCATTCATCCCTCAATAACATTTGGGTTGCTTCCACATCTTGGCTATTATGAATAATGCTGCTATGAACATGGGTGTAAAACGTCTCTTCAAAACCCTGCTTTTAACTCTTGGATATATTCCAGAACTGGGATTGTTGGATCATATAGTAATTCTATTTTTAATTTTCCTAGGAACGTTCATACTGTTTTCTATATCAACTGCACCATTTTACATTCCCACTAATAGTTCACAAGGGTTCCAGTTTTTGTGCATCCTCTCCAATACTTGTTGTTTTCTGTTTTTCTGTTTCTTTTTTTTTTTTTTTTTTGTGTTTGTGTGAAGTTATATCTCATTGTGGTTTACCTTTGCATTTCCTGGATTGTTAGGGATATTTAGCATTTTTTCATATGCTTGCTGTTCATTTGTATATTTTATTTGGAAAAATATCTATGTAAGTTGTTTGTTCATTGTTAAAATGTTTTGTTTTTTTTTAATTTTTATTTTTGAGACAGAGTTTCATTCTTGTCGCTCAGGCTGGAGTGCAGTGGCATGATCTCGGCTCACTGCAACCTCCGCCTACCAGGTTCAAGCAGTTCTCCTGCCTCAGCCTCCCAAGTAGCTGGGATTACAGGCATGTGCCACCACATGCCCAGCTAAGTTTTGTATTTTCAGTAGAGATGGGGTTTCACCATGTTGGCCAGGCTGGTCTCGAACTCCTGACCTCAGGTGATCCACCTGCCTTGGCCTCCCACAGTGTTGGGATTACAGGCGTGAACCACCATGCCCAGCCAGGTTATTTTTGTTCTTGTTGCTCAGTTATAGTTTAAGTAATCTGGATATTAATCCAGTTATTTACCATATTATATGGTTTGCAAATATTTCTTACCATTTTGTACTGCCTTTTTGCTGTTTATTTTGATGGGCAGAAGTTTTAAAGTTTATGTAATCACATTTATCTATTTTGCTTTTGTTGCCTGTGCTTTTGGTGTTGTATACAAAAAATTATGCCAAACCAAATCCAATGTCATGAGTCCTTTCTCCTATGTTTTCTTCTAGAAGTTTTATAGTTTCACATCTTATACTTAGGACTTTAATTTTTTTTTTTTTTTGAGACGGAATCTCACTCTTGTCGCCCAGGCTGGAGTGCAGTGGCACAATCTCAGCTCACTGCAACCTCCACTCCCAGGGTTCAAGCGATTCTCCTGCCTCATCCTCCTGAGTAGCTGGGATTACAGGATCCCACCACCACGCCTGGCTAATTTTTGTATTTTTAGTAGAGACTGTGTTTCACTGTATTGGCCAGGCTGGTCCCGAACTCCTGACCTTGTGATCTGCCCTCCTCGACCTCCCAAAGTGCTGGGATTACAGGCATGAGCCACCGCGCCCAGCCAGGACTTTAATTTTAAGTTAATTTTTGCATATGGTATAAGATAAGCGTTCACTTTCATTCTTTTGCATGGGAATATTCCATTTTTACAACATCATTTGTTAAAGAGACTATCCTTTCTGCATTATGTAGTTTGGCACCATTGTGGAAGATCATTTCACCATATATGTGAGGGCTTATTTTTGGATTCTTTATTCTGTTCCATTGGTCTATGTATTTGTCCTTATTCTAGTACCATACTGTTTTGATTACTGTAGATTTGTAATATGTTTTGAAATCATGAAATGTCTGGCCTCTGGGTTGTTTTTCTTTCTCAAGATTGTTTTGATTATTCAGGGTTCTTTGGGATTCCAGATGAATTTTAACAATATTCCCCCATTAATGCCAAAAAAAAATGCCATTGAGGTTTTCGTAGGAGTTGTGTTAGATCTACAGGTTGCTTTGGGTAATATGGATATTTTAGCAATATTAAGTCTTTCAATTTGTGAACATGGGATATCTTTCCACTTATTTGTGTCTTCTTTAATTTCATTCAGCTTTGTTTTGTAGTTTTTAGAATACAAGAGTTTTGTCTCCTTGGTTAATCCTAGGTGTTTTGTTCTTTTTGATGTAATTATAGATGGCTTTATTTTCTTAATTTCCTTTTTCAGATTGTTCATTGTTAGTGTATAGAAATGCAACTGATTTTTGTGTGTTGATTTTGCATTCTGACCCCAGGAGCAGAAAATATCTGCAATGTGAATACTATAATCCACTTGCTTCATGAGCATTGGCCTGTACTACAAAGTCAAGGTAAGCAGAAGAGCTCTGCAGGCCTTGACTCCAGCTCCAGGCTGCTAGAATTAGAGGTAGATGATCTGGGTTTAAAAACTGATTCTCCCAATTGCCAGCTGTGTGATCTTGGGTAAGTTATTTAACCTTTCTGTGCCTTTCTCTCCATCAGCAGCATGGGCATAATAATAGGCCTTCCCCCAGGAGGCTGGATTATTGAAATTAAGTGAGATAATAGATGCATGCCCGTAGCAGCACCAGAACAAAGTAAGCATCCAGTGTATGTTATCTCAGCTCTTATTTTTATTAGGAGACAGGTATTGTTAGAAGATACAGTGTAAACAGGACTAAATATACTCTAAAACAAAAGCTCCTACAAAAATATCAGTCTCCTTTCTTCCTGAAGCTTGCACAAACAGGAAGGGAATGGCTGGAGTAAATAACCCCACACTAGGGACCTCTTGCCTCCAGCAAACAGGGTCTAAGCATTGCTACAAGGGCAGGTATGTCAGTCCCTGTCACCCCAGGCCTTCCTTTTGATTTCTCTCCTTTATCCTCTGTGGGTGGATTTCCCTTTTATTGCAGGAAGAGAGAAGGAACTTGCATTAAAACTAAATCTATGCTTACTTGGAAACTTCATGACTTTTTAAATTGAAAAAATTCCTGACCAAGAGAAAGGAGCCAGTTCAGGATAGGCTTTAATTGGCTATTAGAGCACTTACTGGGTGGTGGAAATCACTCGACCTTTGGCTTCAGGCCGTGCGGGGCACCCATGGCAGGCATTAATAGCCCATTAACGCACACCCTGTCACTGCTTTATTTCCTAATTAATATTGCCTGCTTTAGGGATAGCAGAACACAGCTATAAAATTGTTTTATCTATTGCTTCAGCAATGAGGGAGAAAAAAATGTTATTAGTATCTCACGCCTGTCACACATTTGTGGCTGGACTAGAAAATCAGAAGGATCAGTATGGGATTTATTTTCTGGATCTTTACCCCAGAGTGGAGAAAGGTCAATCCCAAACCAAACCCCAAGGAGGCTTGAATTTTGATGGTATTGTCAGCTCCTGGGTTTCCTTTCGCATCTTAGAAATTTGTGAAGCAGAAAGAAATGATCAAAGGCAGGGCAAATTAGCCTCATTCTCCTTTCAGGCTTGAGGAGAGAGAGAAGGGGAGGACTGCCGCATACAATTGGGCAGGTTGTGCACTGTGCAAGGGCAGGGGGGTTGGGGGGGTGCCTCTAAGACAGCCGAATTTGTACCATAGATGTAGAATGTTTACATATCTTGCCAGGCATGGTGGTTCACGCCTGTAATCCCAGCACTTTGGGAGGCCAAGGCAGGTGGATTGCTTGAGCTCAGGAGTTTGAGACCAGCCTGGGCAACATGAAGAAACCCTGTCTCTACAAAAAATACAAAAATTAGCCGGGCGTGGTGTTGTGTGCCTGTAGTCCCAACTACTCTGGAGGCTGAGGTGGGAGGATCAGTTGAACCTGGGATGCCGAGGTTGCAATGAGTGCAATGAGGTCATGCCACTGCACTCCAGCCTGGGTGACAGAACAAGACCCTGTCTCAAAAAAAACAACAAGGAATGTTTACAAATCTTATAACTTTCTGACAGATGGAAATAAATGTCTTAAAGTAGTATTTTTTCTTCTGTTTCTCTTATAATGTAGAAGAGTGTTTCTCAACAGGAGTTATTTTGTCCCCTAGGGGACATTTGGCCATGTCTAGAGACATTTTTGGTGTCACAAGTAGGCAATGTGCTTCTTGCATCTAGTTGGTAGAGGCTGGGGATGCTATGAAGCATCCTACAGTGTGAACGGCAACCTCCCACGACAAAGAATTACCCAGCGCACAATGACACTAGTGCTGAGGTGGAGAAGCTCTGGTCCAGAGGATAAAGGCAAGGTTCTCTGTGTCTCAGTCTGACATCTCTTCTCTGCTTGTCCTGGATAAATGACTGCTGGAGAGGATGTGAACCATTTCTGACAGATTATGCCTTAGCAGCCCATGGCGCACCCTAAGTGCCTGCAGGGGCCAACATGCCCAGAGGAACATAAGGCCACCTGACAACAGGCCCATGTCCCTGGCAGGGCGGAGGATCAGGGTGGCAGCCATCCTGGGAAAAGGCTTCCTGTCCTGGGGACCTCAGTTCATCAGGCTCGGGTGTCTCTTCTTTTCATCCTGTGGCCTCTGAGATGAACCGGCTTTCCTTGTCTTTCCAAACCTTCCCAACTTGTGATTCCTTGACTCTGAAGAGCGGGACAGAGTATCCTCAGATTTGCCTTCCACATTGCCTCCAAGACCCGTTTTGGAAGGTTTTGTGGATAATCAACTGGGGCACGGGGCAGTAATTTTGAGACACAACAGAGAATTCTCCAGCTGGTGACTGGGTTTCAGTCCCAGCTTTTCCACTTGCCAGATGCATGGCCTGTTCACTGAAACTCTCTGTGCCTGTTTTCTCATCTGTAAAATGGGGTTGATTACAATAGTGCCCATGTCATATGGTTTTGGTGGGGATTGAGTTAATACATGTGATGTATCCAGAGCAGCTTTTGGCATGTAGTAAACACCACATAGGTGTTAGCTAATCTAGGCCTCCTTTCACATTCATATTTTGGGTACTCTTGATGGCAGTGGCAACCCATCCAGAGCGGCCACTACCATCACACTGGCTGCAGCAGGGAGGCACAGGCAGTGACGGCAGGAGTGGCTGTGGGAGCAGCGTGGTCGAGCATGGAGGGGTGGGCAGTGAGGGGCCCCGAGGTGGAGCTGGGCCCAGAGCAGTGCTACACTCCACCGAGCCGGTACGAGCCAGGAGCAGGCAGTAGCCCCACCCTCCCAGGTGCAGCTGCAGCCACCCAAGTCACGGCTGTGGACCCAGGCATCTCTGCACTCTCGAGGGTCTGGAAAGGGCCCCCGTTTCCCCCAACAGGCTCCGAGGTGCCTGGCCCCTCCCCACTCCTGGTGCCTGCTCCAATCTCAGAGCAAGGCTGGGCCCAAGACTGGGCACTGTTGCAGCCTGGCCGGGTGTGCACAGTATTGAGGCAGCGCTGACATGCCAGCCCCCTGCCACCTTGGCCCCCTCCAGATTTTGGGCACCAACTAGCATGGGAGGAAGGCCTAGCAAGGGCTGAGGGCAGTTTGGTGTGGGCCTGCAGGCGCCCCTTGGCACGAACAGCCTGGGCGCCATGAACGGTGGCGGGAGGCAGATGGCTCCTGGGGGGAAGGGAGCGGGTCCCCAGGGAAGTCCCACCTTCAAGCTGGGGAGTGCCTGAAGCCTGGAGGCCTGGCTGCTGGTCCCTCGAACAAGAGCGGGAACGTGTGGTGCTTTTCCCAGGCACGACCATGGCCTCCCATGGACCAATCAGCACACACTTCCTCCCCTCTGAAGCCCATAAAAAGCCCCAGATTCAGTCAGACCAGAAGAGATGCTGGGCCAACCAGCTGCAGAGAGGAACTATCTACCCCAGGGTCTTCTCTCTGTTGAGTGCTGAAGAGATGATGGGATGACCTGCCTGCAGAGAGGAGCTACCGTCTCTGCTGAGAGCTGAATACTTGTCTGGACACCCTGGCTACAGAGAAGAACTACCCACTGCAGGTCTCCTCTGAGCTGCTCTATCATTCAATAAAGCTCCTCTTCGTCTTGCTCATCCCCACTTGTCTTTGTACCTCATTCTTCCTGGATGCAGGACAAGAACTTGGGACCCGCCAAATGGCGGGAATGAAAGAGCTGTAACACAAACAAGGCTGAAATACACCCCTTGTTCACCACATTGAGGGTGACAAGGAGAGAAGAGAGAAGGAGAGAAGAGCTGCGGCTTTTCCAGGAGCCCAGACCTAGGAGCTCCTTGAGCCAGGGATGTGACACCCTCTTTAAGGCTCTGCGGTTCCTGGAGTCTCCAAGCTTCTGGGTGCCACCATGTTCCCTGGTGTCAGCTATGGAAGCTGCTTGTGGTATGCCTGGTTCGGCCGCAGCTTCGCAGGGAGCTGGCGCTTGTGCCAGTGCCTGGAGCTGCCCGCCCTGCTGCAGCCGGTATGCCTGGCTGTGCACAGTGGCCCAGACCCCACGCATGCTCACACACCCCTCGCCACTTTGCGTCCGGCTCACCTTTGGCAGGCATGGGATCCAGGCCAGTAGCGTGAGCTGAGTCCAGCCTGCCAGGCTAAGTGGGCAGAACAAGCCCAGCAGGTCAGAGCAAAACTCGGGCAAAGGCACCACTGGCCACAGAGGTTACCAGCTGGCAAAGCGACACAGTAAGGATCCCATAACAATGTTTTCAGTTAGCTGTGACTGCCATAACAAAATATGGCAGAGCCCAGCAACCAGAGAGCTTAAACAACAGAAATTTATTTTCTCATGGTCTGGGTCTGGAAGTCCAAGATTAAGGTGCTAGCAGGTTTGCTTTCTTCTGAGGCCCCCCTTCTTGGCTTGCAGATGCCACCTTCTCACTGTGTGGACATCGTCGTCCCTCTGTGTGTGCCTGTGTCTGGTGTCTCTTGGTGTTTCCAAATTTCCTCTTCTTAGAAGGACACCAGTCAAACTGGATTAGGGCCCACCCTAGTGGCCTTGTTTTAACTTAATTACCTCTTTGAAGACCTTATCTCCAAACACACTCACATTCTAAGGTACTGGGAGGTAGGCCTTCAACGTACGAATTTTGGCAAGGGGCAGAGAGCTACAATGGAGCCCATAACAGGAACCTACCACTAGGGGTGTCCAATCTTTTTCTTCCTTTGGTCACATTGGAAGAAGAATTGTCTTGAGCCATATGTAAAATACACTAACAATAACTGATGTGCTAAAAAAAAAATCACTAACAAATCTCATAATGTTTCAGGAAAGTTGGCCGGGCGCAGTGGCTCACACCTGTAATCCCAGCACTTTCGGAACCCAAGGTGGGCAGATCACCTGAGGTCAGGAGTTTGAGACCAGCCTGGCCAACATGGTGAAACCCTATCTCTACTAAAAATACAGAAATAGCCAGGCGTGGTGGCACATGCCTGTAGTCCCAGCTACTTGGGAGGCTGAAGCAGGAGAATCACTTGAATCCAGGAGGCGGAGGTTGCAGTGAGTCAAGATCATGCCATTATACTCCAGCCTGGACAACAAGAGTGAAACTCTGTTTCAGAAAAAAAGAGAGAGTTTACAAATTTGTGTTGGGCTACATTCAAAGCCATCTTGGACCCCATGTGGCCCATGGGCTACTGGTTGGGGAAGCCCACTCTAGTCCCTGGACCATACATAGGAAAATGTTGAACAATACAAGCCTGATCTGCAAGAGCTTAGAGTTGGGGGAGGGCAAGAGACAAATAAATAATTCTATCTTTGTACTTCTATGAGTAAGGCAGTGCCTGGTGTTTGTGGTTCTCAAAGCGTGGTCCAGCATGGAGCAGCAGCAGGAGACTTACCGAGAGTCTTACTAGAAATGCACATTCTCAGGCCACATCGCTGATCCATTGAATCTAAAAGTCTGAGGCTGGGGAAGGGTCTGCGATCGTGTTTTAAGAAGCAGTGTAGGCTGTTCTGATGCTTGATGGAGTTTAAGAATGATTGCTGGAGATGAGAATGGGTCAGATGCTGTGTCTGGCAGGTAACAGATGGGTACGTGGGCTCAAGAGTTAGACAACTGTAGCTTCCTATCTCAAGCCAGAGAGACCTGAGTTCCAATCCCTGCTCAGTTCCTGATACTAACCTAAATAACAGGGAGAGCCTGTCTAAAAGAAAATGATGTCTATATGGGCATTGAAAAATTAATTACAATTAGAAATTAATTTTTTTCACAGTTCCAGAGGCTGGAAGTCCAAGATAAAAGTTTTGGCAGGTTTGGTTTCTCCTGGGGCCTCTCTCCTTGGCTTGCAGATGCCACCTTCTCACTGTGTCCCCACATGCCTTTTTCTCTGTGCTCACACATCCCTGGTGTCTCCTCTTCTTCATAAGGACACTAGTTGGATTGGATTAGAGCCCGCCCTTTTGGCCTTATTTTCACTTAATTACCTCTTTAAAGGCCCCATCACCAATACAGTCACACTCTGAGATGCTGGGAGTTAGAGCTTCAACAGATGAATTTTGGGGGGGACACAATTCAGTTTATAACACTGGGAAAGAATGTAACATAGGCTGGACGTGGTGGTTCACGCCTGTAATCCCAGCACTTTGGGAGGCCGAGGCGGGTGGATCACTTGAGGTTGAGAGTTCGAGACCAGCCTGGCCAACATGGCAAAACCCCCTCTCTATAAAAAAAATACAAAAATTAGCCAGGCGTGGTGGTGTGTGCCTATAATCTCAGCTACTCGGGAGGCTGAGGCAGGAGAATAACTTGAAACTGGGAGGCAGAGGTTGCGGTGAGCCGAGATTGTACCATTGCATTTGAGCCTGGATGGCAGAGCGAGACTCTGTCTCAAAAAAAAAAAAAAAAAGAACCCAACGTAGACTGTGTTTAACTGTGACACCAGGTGAAACGAGAACAACAATCTCAGGCAGAAAGCCTCCTCCCTTCTCCTTCCCCATCAGATTCAAGGTAAGCGCTCAGGCCCAGTTTTGCATCTACCTTATTTATGTTCCCATGTCAAAAAACAGTAGGTGTTTCCCTTCCTTCACTTTCCTTTTCTAGCTATTGAGGGGCAGGTTAGAACCACACTCTGACAGTGATCACGTATCTTAGATTTTTGTGGACAATCATGACTTTGAACATTTTTGTCTGGTGGTCCACCTAAGAACATGTCATTTTCATACAACAGGCTCCCAAATTAGGTTTAGAAATTATGGCCACAGTGCCTACTGCACTTAAGATGCAACTTGGAGGGGCGGGGAGGGAGTGGCAGGTGACAGGAGGCAAAGCCAGCAGTCAGAGAAGGAGCAGAGAAAATCTGTAACTCTAGAACAAGTCCTGGGATAATAATAGTTTACTGTAGCAGCAAGCACTAGTCTCCAGTTTACTGATAACTCTATTTTTCAAAGAGTCTACTAGAAGGAACACTGAATTCACAATTTTCTAGCTGTAAAATGGACATTTTAATACCTGTTTGTTTTCTTTGAAGGTTATTTCAAGAACTAATGCTAATACCAATAAAGCCCTTTATTTAAAAATGAATTAAAGTAACTTGGAAAGTATTACTTTTGCTCTCAACCACTCCTCATAGCTACCAAGCAGCAGCTCTATTTACACTGAATCCTGGAAGTATTAAATGATCCTCCTTACACCCACAAAATATTCTTGTGCAATGTGTGCAAATGATTAGGGTCCAGTGCTCAGGCCTCGTCTGGGAGCCACTGCATGACAGGCTCAAATCGATACACATTACAGCATCCTCAAGGGTCTTTGGCAAAAGCCTATAGATTACTTTGCTGAAGGCATTTGTTAATTGGACAGCAGACCCTGAGTGGCAGGAACAATGCACTTGTGAGCTGGGAAAAGCCCCTCCGAAAATCAACAAATGCAAGCAAGCCAGTCTCAACAGTGAGGGCTGATTATGATGTGGCTTGTATTTTGGACAATAAACTCTATTTATGATCGCCTCCTGGTCATTAAAAATGTCTGCTGTAAGAGAAAACTGAGGCCAGGCGCAGTGGCTCACGCCTGTAATCCCAGCACTTTGGGAGGCCAAGGCAGGTGGATCACGAGGTCAGGAGATCGAGACCATCCTGGCTAACACAGTGAAACCCCGTCTCTACTAAAAACACAAAAAACAAAAAAAAAATTATCTGGTCATAGTGGTGGGCGCCAGATACTCGGGAGCCTGAGGCAGGAGAATGGCGTGAACCTGGGAGACGGAGCTTGCCGTAAGCCGAGACCGTGCCACTGCACTCCAGCCTGGGAGACAGAGCAAGACTCCGTCTCAAAAAAAAAGGAGAGAGAGAACACTGAGCTATTAACTTCTTCAGAAAAAACCAGGGGGAAGAGTGGTCATTTCTTTTATAAGCAGAAGGGAAGGTGCTGCTCAATAAAGATCAATTAAACATCTCTGTTAAAAGGCTGCTTGGGAGCCGGTGCCAATAGAAATTCCTCCATATTAAGCCCATGTTCCTACATTCCTCCAGCCTTCCCCATCTCTGTATTTTGCTCTGGGGAAATTTTAAGGGGACACTGGCTATTGTAATTATATAAGGTGACAGTGGCTCTCACATCTATGGCTGAATGATCTTTGATGTTGAATGACTTCTCATGCATTCAGTAGGGGCATCCCCAGACAACAACAGGCAAATCAAATGCTTCTCTGGACTCAACTGAACATCAGCCATCTTCATGAGGGAGTTAAAAAAAAAATCAGCTGAGGGCGGTGGCTCACGCCTGTAATCCCAGCACTTTGGGAGGCTGAGGTGGGCGGATCATGAGGTCAGGAGATCGAGACCATCCTGGCTAACACGGTGAAACCCTGTCTGTACTAAAAAATACAGAAAATTAGCCGGATGTGATGGTGGGCTCCTGTAGTCTCAGCTGCTCGGGAGGCTGAGGCAGAAGAATGGCATGAACCTGGGAGGCGGAGCTTGCAGAGAGCCGAGATCGTGCCACTGCACTCCAGCCTGGGCGACAGAGCGAGACTCTGTCTCAAAACAAAAACAAAAAAAAAAAAACAAACAGAAAAAACACAATAATAGGTACCCTAAAAGATTACATGGTGGTCAGAGCTACTAAATTGTGGGATGCAGGAAGAGCTTGAGGGGCCCTGGGTGGTTCATTGTGTAAAGAGTATAGTTCAAAGCTCCCTGTAATCCCCACCATTTTCCACTTGAAGCCTCATCCTAGTCCTTTAAAATACTGTATGTTTCTATTCTTATGTTTATACTGTGTCCTTATCATGTAAGCTTGAACTCTTGTTCAGAATTAACTGCCCTGTTTTCTGAGCTCTGGTACAGTCTTCTTATATTTCAACTATCATACTTGCCTGAAAGTTAATTTTTCAAATATCTGTATCTTGTCCAAGAGGTAAACTCCTTTTTTATCTTTTCATACCCTCTCATCCATTCATCCCGAGATTTGGTTTGAGGCTTTGTGTATCACAAGTGTATTGAAATAAGCTTGCAAGTATCACAGTCTGCATCTTGACAGTCACGTTCCTAAGAGGAGGGCTTGCACTCCGGCTGGAGTTACGTGAGAATCCACGTACAATGAATGAATATGGCTTTAAGGGGGACACTTCCATTTTCATTTAAAACCAGAAATTGTTGAACTTAATTATCACCAGCAGTAATTCAGACATCAAAGCTCTAGGCCTCTCTGTATTAGTTTTCCATTGCTACATATCAGAAATGTAGCAGTTTACTGTAATAAAAATTTATGAGCTCACAATTTGTATAGGTCAGAAGAATAGGCATGGTGTGGCTGAATTTTCTGCTCCGCTCAGTGACTCACTGGGCTGATGTCAAGGTATTGGCCAGGGCTCTGGATCTCATCTGGGGCCTGGAATCTTCTTCCAAGCTCAGTAGCTGTTGGCAGAACTCATTTCCTTATGGTTGCAGGACTAGAAGCCCTTTCTTGCTGGCTGTCAGCTGGGGTGCTCTCAGTTCCTAGAAGCCACCCACCTTCCTTGCCCCACAGCCCCCTTCATCTCTAAGCCAGCAATGGACACTCTCCCCTCTACTTCAGCTCCTCCTTCCACTGTGATTCTCTCTGACTGGCCTGTCTCTGGCCCCTAACTCAGGTTTCAAGGGCTCCGTTGATTCCATCAAGCCTATGAGGATAATTGCTCTACCTTAAGGTCAACTGATTTGGGACCTTAATTACATCTGTAAAATCCTTTCAGAGTAGCACCTAAATCAGTGTGGTTAAATAATTCGAAGAAGTGTGTCTACACCGGGATATGCCAATCTTGGAGGCCATCTTAGAATTCTGCCTAACACACTCACCAATATGACAAGTTGCAAGCTTTGCTTATCTGTCTGTGCTGGACCTACCGAGTCTTCTCCCTACATCATGTAGTTATGTAGATAGAGGAAATCAGCAACCTCCATCTGACGTTAACAGTGCTGCTTCTTGAAGAGGGAGGGAAGATCCAAGCCCTGACTTTATCCTTCAATATGAGCGATGTTTCATGGCGTTTGGAAGATGCCCTTGTAAATCAGTTGCCTGTTAAGACACAACCTTAGTAAGATGACCACTAGCAAGCATTAAAGTCTTTTTAAAAATGGTATTATGGGCTGGGTGTGGTGGCTTATGCCTGTAATCCTAGCACTTTGGGAGGCCGAGGCAGACGGATCACTTGAAGTTAGGAGTTTGAAATCAGCCCAGCCAACATGGTGAAACCCCTCCTCTACTAAATATATATATATATATGTATATAAAATTAGCTAGGCGTGGTCACAGGCACCTATAATCCCAGCTACTTGGGAGGCTGAGACAGGAGAATCACTTGAACCCGGGAGGTGAAGGTTGCAGTGAGCTGAGATTGTACCACTGCACTCCAGCCTGGGCAACAAGAGCAAAACTCTGTCTCAAAAAAAAAAAGGTATTAAAAAGGTATTATGAATGGTCTAAGATAGGGGTCAGCAAACTACAGCCAGCCACCTGGTTTTTTTTTTTTTTTTTTTTTTAGACGGAGTCTCACCTCACTCTGTCACCAGGCTGGTGTGCAGTGCGACCTCGGCTCACTGCAGCCTCTGACTCCCTGGTTCAGGCGATTCTCCTGCCTCAGCCTCCTGAATAGCTGGGATTACAGGCGTGTGCCACCACACCCAGCTAATTTTTGTACTTTTAGTAGAGACGAAGTTTCACCATGTTAGCCAGGATGGTCTCAATCTCCTGACCTCCTGATCCGCCTGCCTCGGCCTTCCAAAGTGTGAGGTGAGCCACCATGCCTGGCAGCCACCTGTTTTTATAAGTAAAATATTGGATAACAATCATGCCTATTCATTTGCAAATGATCTCCGGCTGCTCGGTGTGGCACTATTACCAAGTTGAGTACTCAACTCTCTGACAACACAAAAGTACTCTCTGGCCCTTTATGCTGGTGACTCGTGGTCTAAGACCATTCCCATAGTTGCCTGATGATAAGTATCACCTGGATCATTTGTTAACAAGACAATTTCTGGGCCCAGTGTAGACCCACTGAGTCAGAATCTCTGGGGCGAGGGAGACGGGTGGGGGAGGGAAGCTGTGCTGAGCAAGCTTCGCAGGTGATTCTCATCACCACGGAAGGACTGGTCTCAGGTGTGCCTTCCTGCCAGGTGAGGGAAAGCCTTTAAAATAGGAGTAGCCATCAAGAGCACAGACTTTTTTTTTTTTTCTTTTCACTGTCTGGATCTGCTTCTCAGCACTGCCTTATGAACTATCACCATCTCAGGTAAGTTACATTTAACCCTCGGTTTATTTACCTCAGAAATGAGGAAAATGATGTTTAATTGTTAGCATGCACATATACGAGAGGGCCTAATACAAGGTGAGTGCTTAATATTGGCAACCCTCAGTAAGAGGAGCAGCACAGTATACACATCAGATGATCCGAAGGCAGCAACCACTCCTGGATAAGATGAGCCAGGCGAGGCTTTACAACCATACTCCACAGTGGATAAGTAGCTCCGTCAGAAAGAAAAACTTCCTGTAAAGCAATCTTATTACAGAGTGCTTCCAAGACAGCAGAAAGCCTCTTAGAAATTCGAAATTCCCTGCAGACCACTGAATATTGCAAGAGGTCATAACTGATTAGGATATAACAGAGTTTGCAAAGGAATACTTAATTTTGTGATTGAGAACCCTGGTACTTAGCAGGAAACCTTTTTTTCCCCCTATGTGTGAGGTTAATGCTTTTAAAAATCACTGCCTGATGAGATCATGCAAATTCAGCCATCTGTATAGCTGTTGAAAGAAACTTTTTAGATAAATTGCTATGCCTTTGCCACATAAATCCTCATAAGATACAGGACTCCAATAATACTTCAAGTTACAAGGGAGTTTCATATTTTACTAAAAGGGAGAAAAATCAATCTTGAATCTCTTAGTCCAGTGACCAAAGAATCACTTCATTGATTTTGTTCAGCTACTCAGGTGGGTGTGCAATTTATCCTGATCTGATCTTATCTGATTTAAAGTTTACTTTTTCTGGGAAGTATTAATTTGAGTGTTATATGGATAGTACTGTAATACCAGACCCTCTTTAAGGCCACTTTGCGCAGCTTATACAAACATCCCAGGATAGAGTTTCCTTTTAATGTTTTCTCAAATTTAGAATTTGTGTTGGCTGCAAGTTATTCCTCTTTTCAACAGAAGAGGGAAGCAAAGGTTTGTCTAATAACTAAATAAATAAAATTTTAAAATAGTGTACCTAAGAACCAGGCTACAGGGAAAGGGATCTGTACTCTTTTTAGGGGATCAGGTAAACAACAACAGGATGAATTCTGCCAAGCATGATTTAGATTTTAAGAAAAAAAATCGGAAATTGAGTGTTTTGCTGATTTAATATTTCAATTTCAGTTTCTAAAAAAGTACCAGCTGGTATTATGCTCACTGCCTGGGCAACAAGCTCATTAGAAGCCCAAACCTCAGTATCATGCAATATACCCACGTAACGAACCTGCACATGTACCTCATGAATCTAAAATAAAAACCGAAATAGGTAGTGTGAATCCTATTTAGTGAAAAGCAAAACATAGACAATAACACACTGATATGTTAACAGCAATTATTCCTGTGTAGTTGTATTTTTGGTTAAGTATCTTGTATATAATTTTCAATAGTTTCCAAATCTATGAGAATAAGCATGTATTCTTTTACAACCAAAATAAACTCTGCAGAGGGCAAGGGGAGGGATATTCACTTTTATGAAATGCAATGTTGGGATCTTGCTAATACCCTAAAACATAGCGGGATGGACACAGGGTACTTCAGGGTCTGATAACTCCCTAAGCAAACTGCTGGGCCAGCAGGCCACCTGGCTGACTCTGGGCTAGCTGCTACAGTATTTCTTTGCTGTCACTCCAGGGGAAAAGAGCTAGAGATGCTGACCGCAATTAGCTTCATGAGTTCCTGCTGGGATTGTCTGACTCTAGGAGATTCTCTTAGACTAATGTCTCCTGGGCAGATGCCCCACCCCAACTCCCAAAGAGTTCCTATGGTTCATACCTGGTGCCATTCAGCCGCCAGGCGCTGCTTAGTAAGCCCCCTAGAAAGGCTGCAGTTAATAAAAAATTCGGAGGGGCTGCGCCTACCTAGCTTACCTAGTGAGGCAGCCGTTGGGGCTAGAACTTTATCACCTGTGGGCTTCTGTATCCTATAGTTTCCAAGGGGAGGGTGGGGAGGGAAGATGCAGGTCCTTATTTGATGGGAGAGGTGAGAATTTGGGTTTTGGGTTTGTTTCACTTCAGAGATTCACTCATTTCAGACACGTAAGAGAATATAAGTTTTAGGCCGGGTGCGGTGGCTCACGCTTGTAATCCCAGCACTTTGGGAGGCCGAGGCGGGCGGATCACAAGGTCAGGAGATCGAGACCACGGTGAAACCCCGTCTCTACTAAAAATACAAAAAATTAGCCGGGCGTGGTGGCGGGCGCCTGTAGTCCCAGCTACTCGGAGAGGCTGAGGCAGGAGAATGCCGTGAACCCGGGAGGCGGAGCTTGCAGTGAGCCGAGATCGCGCCACCGCACTCCAGCCTGGGTGACAGAGCGAGACTCCATCTCAAAAAAAAAAAAAAAAAAAAGAGAGAATATAAGTTTTATTTTTTATGTTTTGTCCCTGGTGTCAGAAAACTCTGGGAGATAGAGGCATTGGAGTCAGCTGAACTGGGCTGAGTTCAATGACACTTGCCAGCAGTGTGATCTTGGGATTTCTGGTCTTTCATCTGTAGAATGGGAATTATAATACCAGTCTTGTCATCCTCAGAGATTATTGTAAAGAACCAGTGAAATATGCATATGAAAGGGCTTTTGAAATGTCCAAGTACTGTATATAGTGTATGTAGGGGATGGTATCCCAGATTGAAGTAAAATGAGATCCAGGACTATGATAGGTCACAAGAAGAGGGGAGGCAGGGCCGGGACTACCATGGAGCAAGCAGGGTGGCCAGGGTGCAAAATTTGAGGAGGCACTTCATTACAGTGGCGTTTATATGCCTCCTCTGAGTGGGCAAGACCCCGAGAGTGAGGGCCTTGTTAAATTTATCTCGCCGACCCTACTCCTGGTCCTGAGTGTAAGTAAAATATATGCCTATTAAAATTACAAATGCAATATATGTTCATTGTAGCAAAGCTCACTAGTACCTAATTTTGCAGATGTGTAATCACTTGGGCAGTATCTTAGGCCTCCTTCCTTGCATTTTGTTTTGTTTTGTTTTGAGACTGAGTCTTGCTCTGTCACCCAGGCTGGACTGCAGTGGCACAATCTCGGGTCACTGCAACCTTTGCCTCCCGGGTTCAAGCGATTCTCCTGCCTCAGCCTCCTAAGTAGCTGGGATTACAGGCATGCACCACCAGGCCCGGCAAATTTTGTATTTTTAGTAAGGATGGGGTTTCACCATGTTGGTCAGGCTGGTCTTGAACTCTTGACCTCAGATTATCAACCCACCTCAGCCTCCCAAAGTGCTGAGATTACAGACATGAACCACCACGCCCAGCCTTTCTTTCATTTTTTATCCATTTGCAATGTTAAGCTAGGTTTCTTGCTCTCACTTCATGGGCAGCACGGAAACATGCAAAAGAAGCACAAATCTGATCACAAGACCTCATTGGGTGTTCTAGATCTTTGTTATAGATTTACTTGCGGACTCTGAAAGGATCACACGGTGCATGACACAGCAAAACTTACTTAAACCCTACTTTACCGAGCTTTCTCTTCCCTGGTCCGAGTCTTGTGGCAATTGCTCCAAGATCTCCATTTCCTCTCCTTGTAAACGCTCTTAGGTACCTCTTTTTCTCTACCTCCTAGCTAGACGCTTCCCTTCATCCACTAGTTCCTCTTTCATGTTGTTACATATAAAACCATTTGGCCAGTCCAGGACTCTAACATTTGTTATTATTATCTCCCAAATCACTTCTTGAGGGATCCAAGTGGTAAGGAAACACTTCTCTTTAGGGATGGGGAAGAAAGGAGAAAGGTTGTCAGTACTTCGGTAGGTTTTGTTCTGGACATGAACACATAGCTATGTATATCTACCCCACCGATTTTTAAAAATGGGGCCACACTAGGCCAGGCGCAGTGGCTCATGCCTGTAATCCCAGCAGTTTGGGAGGCCGAGGCGGGCAGATCACCTGAGGTCAGGAGTTCGAGACCAGCCTGGTCAACATGGGGTAACCCTGTCTCTACTAAAAATACAGAAATTAGCTGGGCATGGTGGTGCATGCCTGTAATCCCAGCTACTTGGGAGGCTGAGGCAGGAGAATCACTGGAACCTGGGAGGCGGAGGTTGCAGGGAGCTGAGATTTCACCACTGCACTCCAGCCTGGGTGACAGAGTGAAGTTCCGTCTCAAAAAAAAAAAAAAAAAAAAAAAATTGGGCCACATTAAACCTAATGTCTTCTGATTTGCTTGTTCCATTTAACAATGCATCTTAGAGATCTTCTGTAGCAATATTTACAAGCCAACCTCATTGTTCTTAACAGCTGCCTATATTCTGGAGTTATTTTAACCATTTCTGTACTAGGAGATGTTTCTGTTGTTTCTTGTTTTTCACTCTTGCAAATAATCTGCAGTGAAACTCCTCCTACACTTTGTTTCCTTGCTCACTTAGTTTAATTTGCTGGGTGAAAGAGGATGCAAATTTTAACAGCAGATTATGGGAGGGGCAATTGGGAGCATAGCATGGAATTGATCTGTCCCTGGTATTTTTCTTCCTGACCAATCTCCACTGGATTCATGTTGAAAAACCGTTTTCATTTATGGCTGAGGGGCTGTAAGTAAAAACTGGAAGAGCTATTTTTCTAAAAGAAAAATCCTCAGTAATATATTGTAGCACAAATATTACCGTTTTGGGAGTAATAGCTCAGAAGAGGAATGAGGAGTTTCTGCCTATTACGCCAAGTAAACCATCCTGTAACTTCAGTCAAGCTGGGGTCCCAGGTCTGGGAGTGTGTGATGAAGTAGTGCAGACACAGCGCCACCCAGTGGCTGTCTGGTGAGGACGGGCTTGTTTGCAGGGATGCGTGCAAAATCTCTGGGAACTCCTAGAGATGCCGGAGGGGGCATTTTACTGGAGGCTGAGGTCCTGCTTGAGCAGCAGGGGAGATTGGAGCCAGTGACATTTGGGTTATTGATGAAGTGACTTCATGTGTAGCCATGGGCTGGTGCCTGGGGCAACTCAGGTTACTGTTGCTTTTGAATGCATTTGCATTTTATGTTTCTCACAGTATCTACGTCTATTGGTACAAACTAGTGGCACTGTATGGGAGCGAGTTCTTCCTTGCTCTCTAGGCAGTGCTTGTATGACTTCAGGGACCTCTGCCATAACTCTGTGGTCCATAAATTGGGAACCACTGAGATGGGATATTGAAAAGCTGAGTGCAAATGAAATCATTAACTCAATGTCAGGGGGAGCATGCTTTTGAAAGGAATCCTAGGGTGAATTCTCACCACGCTGAAGGAACTCCCTGTCGCTCATACTCAAGATCCTAGAATGCCTCCGCGATGTAACAAATTAACTTCGCAGGCAGCTTGTTATCCTTTCTTCCACGTGAAGGTCCCACCCTATAAGAGCTCTATTTCCTACAGCTCTGGATTAGGACAGGTGCGGTCTGTCATTGCTATCGGGCCAACTCTATGCTTATTTCTGCTTCTTAGTTTGTTTTTCTACCTCTGTGAAATGCTGCCTGTGACCCTTTAGTAACTCAAAGCCTACCGTTATTCCATGCCCTTATTAAAGTCCTTCTTAAGGCTCCCAGAAGTCCTCTCAGCCAACTTGGTCCGAAGTGACCTTTCCTTCTGCAAACTCCTCATTCTTTAACCTGTGGTATCATATGTTTGGCATGTTACTTGTCTTCTCAGCTGGACTCTAAATTCTCTGAAGTCCGTGATGTTTAATGTCATCACAGCTCCTTGAAGCAAGGTGCTAGACACAAAAGAGTGAAACAGTATTTAACTTATTGTGTAACAAAGGATAGCAAACCCTAGTGATTTTTTCTGGTAAACTTGGATCTTCATCTATTGGATCTGCTGCAAGCACATTTTAAAAATCTTTATTGTCTCTTTCTCTTTAATCCACCCATTCATTCATATATATGAAGTGCTATTTACATGCGAGGCACATCCCTATTTGGCAGAGAGTGGAGAAAAAACCTTGATATTTTTATAACTGTGACAAATGGGCAGCCTGTGCTCTGTGGACAGGGCTCTGACGACCCACCAGCAGTGGCTTTGAAGATGTCTGTTTCTCCAGTTGCGTTTGTCCTCTATGTTCTTACCTATGCCCTGTAGATCTACGTTAAATGCTTGTAAGAGGCTGGACAAGGCTGTGGGGCACAGACTTTCACTACTTTCACTTTCAATGGAGATGTGTTCCTGTGAAAAGCTTGCCCATCACTGTGGAAAATCGAGCCAGTTGCTCATAAAAGCTGAACTAGTCTGCCTGGAAGAGGGATTGAAAACACAGACCACCTTGATTGTGTGTCTATATTCTCACCCTAGGGCACTGTTTGGGAAGTATCTGTTGAACGAGTGGTGTTGGTACTTCTATTGGTGGCGACCATGCTTACTCTGCTTTTGGTTGACTTTTTCTATGTGAACAATATTTTGCGAGCCTCTGGGTTAAGAGTACTTATTTAATGCACGCAGACCAATAGGCAACCGCTAAATGGTAGAAGTTGAGGGGATGTACTATCTTGGGAGGGTTTATACCAATTACTCAACTGCCTGAATACCAAGTTCCTTCATATTAGCTTTATAATAAGATAAACTAGTTCTCACATGTATCCCAAGAAGACAGGCTTATCCAAGTCATCTATATTTCTATATTTTAGCAGGCAGTACCAAACTTCAAGCCTCCAACACATTTTAAATCTTGCCATGTCGTATATTTTAAGTATCATTAAAAAGCCACTTTCTTACTTTAAAAATATGTGCACAATATATTTTATGAAACCTGTAACAAGTCTATGAAAAATTGATTATTTTTTCCATAGGGATATGTTCAAATGATTTGCATTCTGCTCAACAAATGAAAAATCTAGCTCACATTATGTCCTTTATCTTATTTACTCCCTTTCCCGTGTATATAATCACCATGTTGCCAAACAGAAATGGGTTACCGTGTTTGGGTAGCCAAATAATTTCCTGTATTGGGCAAAGGAAGTTGATGCAGATCTAAACTAGGAAGCATGCATTTCCCTTTCAAATGCCTTATTTTCCTATTCTGTACCTTCCTTCAGCCAACTCTACGTGGGCTGGGTCAGAGTATGAGACGGGGGTGCTGTAGTGAGTGGCAGGCAACTGTGGCTGCTGGTGGAGCGAACACATGATGGAAGCATCGGTCACTGCAGGACCCCAGGAAGATGCAAGGAGCTTCACAGACAAAGATAAGCATTGTTCTGTGCTTTAGTCAGGATTATTTCTTAAAAACGTGTGCCAGGGCACAGTGGCTCATGCCTGTAATCCCAGCACTTTGGAAAGCCGAGGCAGGCAGATTGCTTGAGGCCAGGAGTTGGAGACCCTCATGGGCAACATGGTGAAACCCCAACTCTACTAAAATTACAAAAATTAGCTGGTTGTGGTGATGCCCTGTAATCCCAGCTACTTGGGAGGCTGAGGCAGGAGAATCGCTTGAACCTGGGAGGCGGGTTGCAGTGAGCTGCAATTGCACCGTTGCGCTCTAGCCTGGGCAACAAAGTAAGACTCTGTCTCAAAAAAAAAAAAGTGTGCCAGTGTTCCCATTTACCTTCTGTGGTGCTCCTTCCTACAAGCTGATCATGGCTGAGGTTGTCTTCCCCAGTATCCACTTTCTCCCTGTTCCTTAGGGTCAGAACCATGGCAGGAGGTATCACCCACAGCTCCTCTGTACCTGAGTCTCTTCCCAACTGTTCCCCACCAACTCTTCCATCTGAGAGTCCCGGGTACTTGTAAAACCCTCAGGACAGACAGAGGGTAGGGGAATTGGGCAGCTTGCCAGAGTGATAGTGAGATGAAGATCAAGCCTCACCCATAGCTAAGGTAGGAATCAAAACAGCCTTTGGAGCTGGGGTACCAGTTGAGCGCACCACCTTTGTTTCACAAATGAGGATGAGACAGGCAATAAACAGAGGCTCAAGAGACAGTTTTGATTAATTCTGAGTACAGAGGAATAGGACAGTCTAGGGAAATGGGATTTAGCAGGCAACAGGAGCAGGAAATTGGACATCGTGATGTCTGGCGTGCCAGTGCCTGACCCAGTAAGCCAAAGAGCGGAGTCAGATGTGACTGGAGTGGAGGACTCAGGGGGTCACTTAAGCTGGGGCCACATTGTGGAAGATCTCAAGAACCATGATGGGGAGTTATAAATGATCTATGCGTGGAGGGGCCCCGAGGATTTTTGAGATTGAGATTTTTGAAGGCATGATCGGATCTGAGGCTTTGGAATCACCATAAAAAGAATTTAGAGGTTGTCCTGTGTCGTTTTAAACGTGTACTCTGAGGAACCCCCTTAGGGGCTGCTTTTGTGGAGGTGGTGAAAGGATCTGGGAAAAGCCAAGAGGCTAGGATCTTGGGCCCCTGCTTGTGCTAAATCAGGCAGCCCTACCCCTGTTTTTCTTATTGAGCTGCCAGGTAAAATTTCTTCTTTTTCTTGTGATAAAGAACCACTTTTAGTTGTACAGTTCAGTAAAGCATATTCACATTGCTGTGAAACAGATAGCTAGAACTATTCCACTTGGAAACCAAACTCTATACCCTTTGAATAACCACTCCCCATTTGACCCTTCCATCCCAAACTCCTGGTAAACCACCTTGCTATTTTGTGTTTTTATGAATTTGATCAGCCAAGTAAGATTTATTTTGAAAAATAGTGCTAGAACTGAGATGATTGGAAAGCCATTGATCGATCATCCTACCCCTGTTTCTCCTGGCTTTGACGAAGACAAGACTGAGGTCCTGGAAGCCAAAGTGGCCACCTCATGATGAAGATGTCATACACACAGATACTTAAACCAGGGTGCCAGGAATCTAGGTTCTGTGTCTACAGTTTTGTAGACTAGGTTCTGCTGCTGTGTGTGTGTGACAGTCGTCAAGCAGCTGATTTAACTTGGTGCCTCAGTTTTCTTATCTGTTAAAGGATGTGACAGTAACAGCATCTCCCTGATAGGCTTGTTGTGAGGATTAAGCGAGGTAATATAAATAAAGCTCTTGCAACCAGGCCTGGCACTTATATAAGTGTTTGCTGTTGTTAAGTGACTTCCTGGCACAGCATGGCTCCTTATGAAGAGAGCTGTTCCTATGGACCTACAACCAGTGCCTGTGCTGCGTGCTGTGTCTCTTGAGAGTCTTTCACCTAACACTAAATAGTTGGCTTTGACTCAACCTGCCTGCCTTCTACGTAGCCCTGTTTCTCATCTGGGGCATGCCACTGATGTCAAAGGATGCTCCATCAAGACCTTAATTTTCAAGGGGAAAGTGGTAGAGGACACATCACATAGCACAGGAGGAATGGACATCCTGTGACATTAATCTGAAAAGTAGTTATGGAACGCTTTAGATGAGGCAGTGGCTTAGGTGCTGAGGATACTGAATGAACAGACCAGGCAAAAGTCCCACTGTCATAGAGCCTGCATTCTAGCAGGGCAGAGCTTTGCAATGCAGACCTTTCAATAAGTGAAATGCTTTTCTTGGACTCATATGCCCCAGGAAGATGAAAAGTTTGCATAAAAATGCTCAGATTTGGAGATGGAACACTTTAGACTTATTGCTATAGTGCCTCTGAAAAGTGGTTTGTAAAAATAGATACTAAAAATGATGCAGACATACTGGTGCTCTTAGGTTGAGACAATTTTTCAGGTACAAAGTTTCCAAATCGATTTACCTCAAGTTCTGATTCAAGAGTTGTGTATATGGTACAGTTCATCATCTTTAGAACTTGGTGAGGACAGCATTAGGCTTGTTTTACTTGTGCTTCAATCAGATGTCAGGAGGAATGTGGGATTCTACCTGCCGATGCCTCTCCGGGGCTTCATCCTTTCCTCCTCAATATGAGCAGATGACATTCAGATACCCAGCAGCAGAAGCAGACACGGTGGTGTGGGGTCTAGTTTTGTTGGGGAAGAAAATAGGAATTGCCATTAGACTAGGATGAATTGAAGCTCACCTGTCACAGGTTGGGGACTATCCAGTGAGGAAAGAAAGAAAATAATGGTCACACAGAGCACTCAGCTGCTTGTGAGTCCCGTATGCCATGTGCACTGCAGCCATTGCTATAAAGCACAGCACTTCCTTCCTTGGATCCTACAAATGCTTCATTTGTAGACACTTCCCCACACAGTGCTTCCAGGTGCCACTGCCAGTCAAGGCTGGTGGGTGATGTGCATCTCATGGACCATCAGGAGCTGCTGGTGGCCATTAAAGTCATTAGACACGTGGGAGCTATGACTCAGTGACCCATACAACCTATCATTACCCCCACTTCTTTCTCATGAAGACTCCCCTATTTTGTTGAGGTGGGGGTGGAGATTCCTTGACCTTAGGGAATACGGGCTCTTTTTCAGCCCTAGGGGATGGCTCAGGGAGGTCTAGGCCAGTTGTAGGAGTCCCATTTCCTTTTGCCAGCCTTTTGTGCAGCTCTAAGTGGCTACATGACACTGGTTGCTGAGTCCCTTGGAAGTTTCTGGGAAAGACTTTTCTTTTTCTGTTTCTTTCTTTTTTTTTTCTGAGGCAGGGTCTCACTCTATCACACAGGCAGGAGTGCAGCGGTGTGATCTCAGTTCACTGTGCAACCTGCATCTCCTGGGCTCAAAGAATCCTCCCACCTCAGCCTTCTGAGTAGCTGAGACTATATGTGTGTGCCACCATGCCAGGCTAATTTTTGCATTTTTAGTAGAGACGGGGTGTTTGCCATGTTGCCCAGGCTGGTCTCAAACTCCTGACCACCTCCTTGCCTTGACATCCCAGAGTGCTGGGATTACAGGTGTGAGCCACCATGTCCAGCTGACTTTTTAATTTCTCAGATAAAAAGGCATAAACGTTATTTTATGAGGAGAAAGCTTTTTGCTCACCCTTTTCTTCTAGTGTAGCACACTGTTACGATGATACAACGCCTGGAGCAGTAGCAGCTAGTTTGCAAAACTGAGTTAACAAAAAAAGAAAATTGGACAGAAGCTAGTTGGATCCCTGAGAATGGTGGATTATCACTGCGTCTGGGCTGCTTGCTCCCAGATTTCCTGTTACATGAGACACTTGGATGTCTTTGTCATGCCAGTCAATCTCTCTGTCACTGCAGACTGAGAGGATTCTAAAAGTGATACAGCAATTTTAGTCCTTGTCTTTTTTATTTATTTATTTATTTATTTATTTTTTTGAGACGGGTTCCCACTCTGTCACTGAGGCAGCAGTATAGTGGCACCATCATAGCTCACTGTGGCCTCAACCTCCTGGGCTCAAATGATCATCCTGCCTCAGCTTCCCAAGTAGCTGGGACCATGGGCATATGCCACCATGTATGGCTATGTTTTACAATTGTTTTTTTTTTAGAGAGAGGGTCTCACTGTGTTGCCCAGGCTGGCTGATCCTCCTGTCTCAGCCTCCCAAAGTGCTGGAATTACAGGCATGAGCCACCAATCCTGGCCAGTCTTTGTCTTTGAGGTGGGATGCCCGCATAGCATATGGGTTTCCATAATGGTGGCTACTATGTAACCAAGAGACTATGTAGCCTAATGTCCCCAGTTGCTACGATTTTGACTTGGGCTCATCAAACTTTAGTTTTGTAGGGAAAAGAAACCATCAGAGAACATCTAATCCTGGGTTTCCCAAGGTGGGTTCTGTTGAATTACAGACCTAAAAGATACTTGCACCCAAAAGCATTCCATGGCCAAGTAGGTTTGAGAACACTTCTTACCACATCCCCTTCTCAGAAGAGACTAGGTTCTGTGTCTACAGTTTTGTCTATTCTTCCACTGCTCATGCTCAGGACCTCCTTCTTGCTTGTTTGGACCTGTGCTGTAGCCTTACTTCTGGCATTGCTGCATCCCTTTATTCCCTATCCTCTTTGACTATTAATCTCTCTCCTTGCCTTCATTCGCTCACAGCTGAGCACATGGTAGGTGCTATGCACCGTTCCAGTTGCTAGAGACATGACAACAAACAAAACAGGAGATACCCACCTCATGGAGCTTACATTTCAGTCAAGAGAGGTACGCATGGCCAGATGCCATGGCTCATGCCTGTAATCCCAGCACTTCGGGAGGCTGAGGTGGATGGATCTCCTGAGCCCAGGAATTCAAGACCAGCCTTGGCAACATGGCAAAACCCTAACTCTACAAAAAAATACAAAAATTAGCCAGGTTTGGTGGTGTATGCCTGTAGTCCCAGCTACTCAGGAGGCCAAGGCATGAGGATCACTTGGGCCTGAGAGGTTGAGGCTGTAGTCAGCCATGGTTCCACAACTGCACTGCAGCCTGGGCAAGACCCTGTCCAAAAAAAAAAAAAAAAGCTATGTAGTAAAATGTAGTAAAGAACTACAAAGAAAAACATGTAGTGTATTAGAGAATAAGAATTTGGAGAAAAATCAACCAGGGAAAAGAGAGGAGGTTCAATGTGGAATAGAATTGTCAGGTAAGGCCTGCTGCAAAAGTGACATTTGGGTAGAAGCCTAAGGGGGTGAAAGTATCTGAGGAAAAGTGCCTCAGGGAGAGAGAGAACAGCATGTTTAGGGTCTCTGAGATGGGAGAGGGCCTGGCGTGTTTGAGGAAGGGTAAGGAATGAGAATGACTGCAGTGAGTCATTGTTAGAGTTGTGGGGGTCCTGGTCAGCTGAGCTGTGGGGATCAGTCAGGTGATGCTCTCTAGACCACTGCAGGGCTGTGGCTATGCCCTGAATGAGACGGGACCCCTTAGGGAAGTTTGGAGAGGGTGAGTGATGGAGCAGACCTGTATTTTAAAAGGCTCCATCTGCTTGCTGGAGATGGATAAGAATAGACTGTGGTGGGGAAGGAAGGGAAGGCAGGAGATCCATTAGTAGATTGCTACCATAATCGAGGTGAGAGGTGATGGCTTGGACCAGGGTGGAGGGGAGAAGTGAGAACCGATTGAATTCAGGCATATTTTGAAAGTGCAGCAGGATGACATGACAAATTGCATATAGTTATGTGAGAAAGAGTAGAATCAGGGTGACTCTAGGTTTTGGTTTTTAACCAGTTAGAAGGATGGAGTTGGCATTTCCTAAGATGGGGAAGAATGTGGGAAAAACAAGTTTGGGGTGGGGCATGGGAAGAGCTCAGTCTTGGACAAGTTAAGTTTGAGATGTCTGTTAGATGTGCAAGGGCAAATGTTAAGAATCAGTTGCATGTAGGCTGGGCACGGTGGCTCACGCCTGTAATCCCAGCACTTTGGGAGGCCAAGGTGGGCAGATCACGAGGTCAGGAGATCGAGACCATCCTGGCTAACTCGGTGAAACCCCATCTGTACTAAAAATACAAAAAAAAAAAAAAAAATTAGCTGGGCTTGGTGTTGGGTGCCTGTAGTCCCAGCTACTTGGGAGGCTGAGGCAGGAGAATGGCGTGAACCTGGGAGGTGGAGGTTGCAGTGAGCCGGGATCATGCCACTGCACTCCAGCCTGGGTGACAGAGCGAGACTCCGTCTAAAAAAAAAAAAAAAAAAATCAGTTGCATGTAATCTGTTGAAATGCATGTCCGCAGTTCAGGAACAAGGTGCAGGCTGCAGATAGGTACTTGGAGGTGGTCAGCACATATGTTGTACTTAACGCAGTGAGACCAGATGAGAACACCTAGGAGTGAGTGTAGGTGGAAAAGAGAAGAGGTGTAAGGTCTGAGTCTGGGGTGCTTCAACATTCACAGGTCAGAGAAATGAGTATGAGGCTGAGAAGGGGCAGCCAGAGGTAAGAAGAGTCAGAAGTGCTGGAAGCTGAAGGAAAAGGGCTTTCCAGGAGGATAGAGTGGTCGGCTGGGTTACATGCTGCTTATTGGTCAAGTGGCATGGGAACAAAGATGTGATCATTGGATTCATCAAGTCAGGTCACTGAAGGGGTTGACAGGGCAGTTTTGGTGGGGGTTGGGGGCAACAGTCAGAATGGAGAAGAGAAGACAAGTTTTGGAAGGAATATTGGTACAGAGGGCAACAGAATGAGGAGAGAGCCGAAAGGAAATGCAAGGTCCAAGAAGGGAGAAAAGCAAAAAATTGCACCTGACAGCTAGGTGCGGTGGCTCATGCCTGTAATCTTAGCACTTTGGGAAGTGGAGTCAGGTGGGTCACTTGAAGTCAGGAGTTCAAGACCATCCTGGCCAACATGGTAAAATCTTGTCTCTACTAAAAATACAAAAATTAGCCAGAAATCGCTTGAACCCAGGAGGCAGAGGTTGCAGTGAGCCGAGATCATGCCACTGCACTCCAGCCTGGGCAACAGAGTGAGACTCTGTCTCAAAACAAACAAACAAACAAAAAAATACCCACACAAAACTCTACCTGACAAAGTTAAACAGGCATGGGAGATCTTATTTAAGGCTGTTGCTCTAGGGAAGAGAGGTCTGAACTCAACTCTGCTGAAGCAGGGGGTGGTAGGGATTTTAAGGGCTGGGGTGAGTGAGTGGGAGATAGTGGGCCATTTGTGTTTGCTAATTGGCTTTCCCCAAAGGAAAAGTAAACTCCTCCCATCTTTAGGACAGGAAGTAGTTTTAGGACTTGGATCAAGGTGCCCAATGAAGTTAGGTTCCTACCTTCCCACAGAAACTGGGAAATAGGTGTGTTATCTCCTTTGACGATTTCATTTCTTCTTTTTTTTTTTTTTTTGAATATTCTCCAATGTAAAACTTTTAATTTAAAAATAAACTTTAATGTCAATAATGATATCATTTCAAAGAGATGGTTCTGGGCCCTTGCGAAAGACATCCCTGGATTGTAAAAACCAGCAAGAGGCTTTCAAAAAGATTTGTGTGGGTTTATGTACACTTCAAAGGGGCAGAGAAAAAATTTACAGTTACAAGTTTTCTTTAAAAATGGGCCAGGTGCAGTGGCTCATGCCTGTAATTCCAGCACTTTGGGAGGCTGAGGTGGGTGGATCACCTGAGGTCAGCAGTTTGTGGCCAGCCTGACCAACATGGCGAAGCCCTGTCTCTACTAAAAATACAAAATTAGCAGGGCATGGTGGCATACACCTGTAATCCCAGCTATGCGGGAGGCTGGGATTGCTTGAACCTGAGAGGCGGAGGTTGCAGTGAGCTGAGATTGCACCATTGCACTCCAGCCTGGGCAACAAGAGTAAAACTCCGTCTCAGGGGGAGGAAAAAAAATGCTCTAAAAAATGTTTAGTAATTAGTTGTATCTGTTGTAATGCATGTCTACAGTTAGGAACTGTGAGGAACCAGAGTCAGGAAGAAGCTTGTGTAAAGTTTAGTTAAGCTGAGGGGAGTGTTAAGGCCATCTTGATTACTTATAAAACAGAGAGGCACCATCTTTATTTAAAATTTCTGATGTCTGTGGGATAATCATGACTCTTTCCCAGCAGCCTCCTTTTGGCTGTGCCTTAACCATTGTCTGAAGCGTTGCCCCCATCTTTTTTTAGCAGTTCCTTCCTTTTCGAGTTCCTTTCAGTCTCCACCCCTCATCCCAGCACAGTTTTCTTCTCATCTTCTCTGTGGGACTCTGCCTGACATTTACCTCCCATAGAATCAGTGGCTGCCTCCTCTGTGGGCCTCTAGAGTCTATACTTCTTTTATGGCACTGTCTCAGTTTTTATGGGCTTCAGTTGATTGAGTTCCTCAAGGGCATAAATGTATCTTACTCATCTTAGTGGTTCTACCTGAAGAGTGATGTTGGGCTCCTGGTAATCATGTGGGATAGAGTATCACGTATATAACCTTGGTAAATCAGAGGATCTGTCATTCTTTCCTCCTAAAGTATAGATCTGATCAACTGGGAAAAAGCATAGGATATTTTCTTTATAATATTTGGCAGGCTATGCACTAGTGTTTATACTGAGTAAAGGTCTTACAGCAGTTTCCACTGCCTAAGAAGTATGCGTGGCATAAATGGGAATAATTGCCCATGTTTCTGCTTAATGGCAAGAAGTTGATTCTGAGTATGTAAGCCCTACTAGGAATATATTTATTTTTTTTTTTTTTGAGATGGAGTCTCACTCTGTCACCCAGGCTGGAGTGCAGTGGTGCAATCTCGGCTCACTGCAAGCTCCGCCTCCCGGGTTCACGCCATTCTCCTGCCTCAGCCTCTCCGAGTAGCTGGGACTACAGGCGCCCCCCACCATGCTCGGCTAATTTTTTTTTTTGTATTTTTAGTAGAGACGGAGTTTCACGGTGGTCTCGATCTCCTGACCTCGTGATCCGCCCGCCTCGGCCTCCCAAAGTGCTGGGATTACAATAGTGAGCCACTGCGCCCGGCCGGAATATATTTAATAATTCTGCCACTGTGTAATGTACTTGTTGAGCTCTCATATGACTATGAGGCCTCACCCGCCATATGGCTTCTGAGTAAAGCAGTTCATAAGCCATTCCTAATTTAGATTGTATGGAGATACTTATGGAGAGTCAGCACCAGTCAGCTTCTATTCCCAAACTGCATGAAATGAAGAGAACTACAGATTGACAAGTTGGTTTAATATCAACTCAAGAGAGGACTTCAACTACCGAGTGGCTGGATGGATTAAGTAATATAGTATTTCAGAGGCTTTAATGGGTTTTGGTTTTGCAGAAGGTTGCATGGGGTATGAGGCTTTAGGGTTCAACTTTGGAGCCAATAAAAACAGCTGATACTTTTACCTGTAATTGTGCTAGGGGGCTCCCTCGGATTATAGCTTTAGACCTTTGAATGGGGCTGGAGAAGGGAAAAAAGACTTTAGAATTAGCAGAAGAAAATGAACATGAAGACAAAAACCGATAAGTGGTCACGGAGCTGCCAAGAGTGAAGGCAGTAACGAGGCAGAATTAGTTCTTACTGACAACTTGAAATTGCCTGGAACATTATAAAAATCAATCAGTCTGTTAAAAGCAGACTCACAGTGACCACTGGATGGTGTGATGTTTGCAATTTGTCTGGACACAAATTTAGAGAAGCCAGCAGAGATTTAGCCTAATACATAGCTTTTGGCTGGCACAAAGCTTTTGAAGAGAAGTCTCAAAATTAGCTTCAACCAGGGTTATTTTTCTCCAGCAATCTTAAAGTCAGTAGAACTGAAATTAGTTGATTACTCATTTCTTCAACTCTAATAGCTATTGTCATTTTTCTGTCTTTACAGTGTACTATAAAAATATGTATTTTAAAGTTCCTTTTTGGGTTGAATATTCCTTTATGGATTATCTTCCTCTCCTATTGTTGTAGCCCTCAAAATTTTGAATTTGAGTAAAGGAAAACACTAAACTACTGAATTCATTCTTTGAACAGAAGTGGTGGGTGCAGAACAACATATAGAAGCTTGTCAAGGAGTATTTCTGCCTCTCTAAAAAGAGGCAGATGGACAAACCCGCAATTACAACAGGACTGAATAGGTGCAGAGTGAAATATGTCTGATCATACTGGGGCAATAATCAAGTTTTGGCATGGCAGGAATTGTCTGGTTTGTTAACTATGTCCCCCAGAGCCTGTCATATCGATGGAGCTTTGTCAAATGGTTTTAATAAAAAAGCTCCCAAGTAGGTAGATGGGTTGAAGAAAGGGATTTCTAGACATGGGGAAAAGCAAGTGCAAAGTCTCAAGGGTATGAACAAGATTTCAGGTATTACATGACGACTGGGTTGGTAAGGGATGCAGGTGGTCAATGTTCCAACTGAGATGGGTTCAGACTTTTAGGCCAAGGGCCTAAAGTCAAAGGGAGCCCTCTGAAGGTTGTGCGCAGGTTTCTGCACACAGTAGGTACTCTCAAGTGTTTACCACCTGACCAAATGAACAAATGGAAGAACTGCAAGCCAGGGAGTACCCTGGTTAGACTGATATCTCAGATTTCTCCTGCCACTGTGGGAAATGGTCTGGAAGGGGGGTTGTTCTGGAATAGGGTTCTCAACTAGAAGTATTTTCCTTTCCAAGAGACTTTTGGCAATGTCTGGAGATATTTTAGGTTGTTACAACTTGGGGTTTTTTTCTGGCATCTAGTGTGTAGAAGTCAAGGATGCTGGTGAACATCTCATAAAGCACAGGACAGCCCCCTTCACCCCATCAAAAAATTGCTACAGTGAAACAGACATTAGGAAGTACACAAGGTTGCAAGTGTACTTAAATTGCAACTGAAATGGACAGAGAAATGGTAGTTTCTTCAGTCTGCCTAGAGCTGATCTGATATTCAAGAGTAGCCACTTAGTGATTAGAAGGAAAAAATTTAATGATATTTAGTTTAATGCAGTTTACAACCTAGTATGATCTAATAATTGTAAAAGGTCCCTTCAGAGAGCGATCTGTATTTTGGGAATAATGGTACAGGCTCTTTTATGGCAATACTCTCTCCTCCCCACCTTGATGATCTCCAAGTTAATGTCTGAGTTTATGGGTGGAGGCAGAGGGTGGCTCATGGAACCTCGTATGACCTCATGGAGTCTGAAAAGTTCTTTGAGAAGCCTGAAAACTTCATTTCTTTGAAGAGCTCAGGGGCCACTCTTGGGTGGAAGGAACTGCCATTCTATGTTTTCAACCCAGAGTGACTCAGCAATATTATTTTTAGGTTTACATATTTGGGTTCTCTGTAAGATTTTGTTTGAGAAGAGGGTCGTTGTGCTAAACATACTTGAATCCACTGATCTGAAGTGCCTTCAGGGCCGCCTACACTGGAATGTGAATTACAGGCTTAGATCAGTGTCCTGTGACACATAAGGCATTTTTATGGGTATCATGACGTTTGTTTCTAGGTTTTGATGCTGACAATTGAGCTGCCCAAACTTTTTAGTCATGTCCAATTTTGTCATAGATGTGAATAAAATCTTTCCATCATGGTCAATATTTTCCTTACAAATGTAGCAATTTCTCATTGAAAACTGTTCTCCTAAGGGAACATAATAGATTTCATGGCTCCTAGTGACAAGGGAAGGTGCTAACTAGCCATGTGGCTCAAAGTACACCATTATAGTAACCACTACTTCCTTTTAAGGTCTTACAGCCTTAAAATTCCCTTTTAATACTAATAAAAAGAAATTTTCACACTTGTTCTATGAACAAAGTTTCTTTAGTAATTCTGATGGTATTGCTTGAGTCTTTTCAGTCTAATAACTTTTCCCTCTTCTCCTGTTTCACCCATGACGTTAGAGTACTATTAGATGTGAGAAGGGTAGAACAGGGCTGAAAAGGGTTTGTGACATAAAGCACTAATAATAATAATGCCAATTATTATAATAGCCACCAATACTTACTGAGCACTTACTATGATCTAAATTTTGCCCCGGGCATTTCCCGCTTATTAATTCTAATCCCCATCACAACACTGTAAGTGCTCAGACTGGAAACTGAGGCATTAAGAGGTTAAGCTTCTACTAAAGGTCAACTTGGCTGGGCCTAATTCAAACACAAGTGATCTGGTTCCCAAGTCCAAGTTCTTAACCAGCATGCCTCATGAAGAATGTTGTTCTCTGTGTCAGTGTTGGGTTTTTCGGGCTGTGGACTGATTGTTCTCTCTGCTTTAATGCTTTCTGCGTTAGGATCATCCATCTGCCTGCATCAGAAAAGCAGCTCATGTCATCAGTGTACTCAAGCAAAGCTTTGGAACATTGAGATCCTTAAAAAGCAAGGCAAAGTATAGCCAGGCAGAGAGGTATATTTTGTGGGGGGTTTTGTGAAACTTCCTCTAGTACAGAGTGTGTGGTAAGCTCCAGAATTCTTCCCATTTCTGGTCATCACTTTGTCATGGACTGTCTACTCTGGATTTGTGTGGCTCAGGGATGTGGGTCCAGCGGTGCATTACACACTCATTTAGCAAACTCAGAGTCTGTGATGGGCATAGCACCATACCGGCAGTTAGACATAGGCTTACTTCTTCGTGAAGAACTTATAATAAATTTGATAAGGAAAGGGGAGGGTGCACAGTTATTAAACACTAGCTTTTTACTAGGTACTGTGCTCGGCATCTTATTTTGCCCCTCATTTGATTGTTCCAATACTTCTTGGATGTTGGAATTATCCCCCCATTTGATGGATGGAAAACTGGATTGCAGAGGGACCCAAGCAATTTGCTTCAAGTCACACAGTCAACAAAGGACAAGGCCAGGGATCAAACCTTGGAGTAAATTTAAGAAAAAAAAGTCAATTGTATAAGATTTGCTTATTATGGTGGATCTCTCAGAATCCAAAGAAATGAAGGGTCAGTTAGTGCTGGAGAGCTGTGGTTTTCAAACCACTTTCCAAGAAAAATTAGTTCCAAAGGATGTTCCTTCAGGAAAAACCAAATACATAGTTCTATAGTCAAATTAATGGTGGGAGACATATCCCATTTTCCTCTTAGTGATTCACAATGTTCATTAGCATGTTGAGTCCCCCCTGCTGCAGAAATTCTGCAGAACGAAAGTGTTCAGACTTTGTTTAATTCATCCAGTGCTTCTGAATTTCCTGAGCAATGGTGATCAGTAGAACACTAGCTTGGGAAATTGTGGTTTGAAGGAACAAAGCCTCAGGAGAGGCAAGGTTATGGATAACCTGCCACTGAATAAAGTATCATTTCATTTGTGACTGGAGCCCCTTCGGGCTGTCTTGATCACTGAGGCAGAAGGGATCCAAGGCATGTAGTGTCAGCTTCCCTCTGCTAGAAGTGATTCTATCTGTAAGGTCACATTTGCTGCCTTAAAAAAAAAAAAGCTTTAATTTTTTGTTACTTAATTAATAAATCATAAAATACCCTTTGAAAGTATACAATTCAGTGGTTTTTTAGTACATTCACAAGGTTATACAACCATCACATTAATTCCAGAGCATTTGCATTACCCTCAAAAGAAACCCCATACCTATCAGCAGGCTTCATTCCACTTCATGGCAACCATGAATCTACTTTCCGTCTCTGAATTTTCCTCTTCTCGACATCTCATATAAACAGAGTCACACAATATGTGGCTCTTAAAATGTCTAGCGTCTTTCACTTAGTGTAATGTTTTCAAAGTTTATCTATGTGGTAGTACATATGAGTACTTCATTCCTTTTTATGGCTGAATAATGTTCCGTTGTATGTGTATACCATGTAGCAATTGCAGTTTTGGAAAGCAAAGTTGTATTAAGAAAGGACCAGTCTTATCCCTGACTGGGAAAGCATGTGAAGTGGACGACTGTGGTTGTTGCGTGCCCTCTCTCTCACTTGGAGGCCCTGTGGTTTTCATTGAGTAACCTGATTCTCACGGAGAGCAGGTGAGTCTAGCCTGGCCTGGCCCATCAGAGGTTTGGATCCAGTTCAGGCATGTGAGCCAAGCTAGAGTGTTGCTGGCTTCATCAGAAAAGAGCCCTGTTCCCTGGCTGGGGTCACTGCAATGCTAGTGTGCTAAGCTTTTGCCACCACTTGCAGAGAAGCTGCCTGAGAACAGACATAACATAAAGCAATGCAGAGGTATTTGCAAACCTACCTAAAACAGTTTGATCAAGTAAAACCCATGAGTTGTTTTTGATTAGTAATTGTTGCCACTGAAAGGTTTAAAGTGGATAACTATGCTAACGTTGCTACTGGATTATAATAAGAGCAAGTCTCAAACAAATTCTATCATGTAGACAGACAGTTAATAAATATTTTATTTCAAGCAAAAGCCAGTTAAACAAATTTTTTTTATTAGCTTTATGAATTTCAAAATTTCTATTCTTTTAGGTCTGCAATAGAGTCTGACTTCACTCTTTTGATCTTTGCTGACAAATTAAACTTCCATCTTCATTCTTTTCCTCCCGCACTACATGTGAGCAAGCTGATGAGAAGGCCTGGGTGCTCCCTGCTTTGTTGGGGAGGGAGATTCAAATCACATGAGCCTCTTTGTGCAAACTCTCTCCCTGGCAGCACTCTCTAATCATGATAAAAACCCAGGCCAGTCTCCTTTCTTTTTTTGTGATGATGAATTTTATATCAGCTTGATGGGGCTAAGGAAGTCCAGGTGGCCAGTAAAACATTTGTGAGTGTGTTTGTGAGGGTGTTCCTGGGGGAGATTATCAATTGAAACAGTAGCTCAATAAATAAAATAAATTCTCATAATGTAGGTGGCCATTATCTAATCCATTAAGAGCCTAAATAGAACAAAAAGGCAACTGAAGGGTGAATTCTCTCTTCTTGGTCTGGGAAATCTATCTTCCCTTGCTCTCAGATGGGGACTACTGGTTCTCAGGCCTCTGACCTCAGAGACTGGGAACTACACCATTGGCTCCTCTGATTCTCAGGCTTTTGGACTTGGACTGCATTGCATCACTAGCTTTCCTGGCTCTCCAGTTTGTAAAAGACATATCCTGAGACTTTTTGGCTTTTATAATCATGTGTGCCAATTCCCATGATAAATCTCCTCTCTCATCTCTTTATATCCTATTGGTTCTGTTTTTCTGGAGATCCCTGGCTAATACAGACTTTGGTTTTGACAGTGGTTCTAGAGGAACATAATTTTAAGGATGAGAGTTCTGAATTGGTTGTGTGGTTTCTGAAATCGTCTAACATGATTCAACTTAAATGTGCTAATGACTATTTTCAGAAATAAAAAGAGCACTGATAGTCCATGGCATGAACTGTTTATAGAGACATGCAAACATCTACATTGGATACTCCTAATCAACCACTTATAAGAAGCAAGGAGCTAAGTTACTCTGTATATGATAGTCTTGAACATTTTTGGAAAAGTAAGGAATATAATGACATTGACTGTTTTCTCCTAATATTACTGGGCAAAATGGTGAAAGAGAAGGATAAGCTTAAGGATTTGAATTTTTAGCACATGTGCCACATAAATGACCTAAGGTCTGAGGGGAAAGCCTTGTTTCCTGGAGCTGCAGAGCTGAAATTGCCAAAAATCAAATGTAGGACTTTATCCTGTGCCTGGCTAAATTACAGTGCAAGTTGAACTCCCAGCTTAGCAGGGTGACTACTGTTAAAGCAAGGTCATTGATCGGGCTTCTATAAGTTAGGATAGGGAATGACCCATGAGGAGGTGTACTGTACTTCAAAAGAACTAGGTTTTCTAATTTATATAAGCATAAATAATTTCTAATTTATGGCACGTGTGAAAATGAATATTAAGTCCATGGGATATGGTGGAAGGAAAATAAAGTTGGATCAGGTTGAATTTATTGATGTGGGCCCACTAAGCAGAGACTCTGAATTTAATGTTACAGCTTGGGGAGTTAGAAGGGGCTCTAACTGTTTGGCTGAAACATGGATCAAAAATTGGCCCACTGTGAGCTAATTGGATAATGTCCAATCTCCCTTGATTTAATGTAGAGGAGGGGATTAAAAGGCTTGGGGAGATTAAAGTGTTAGAGTAGATTTGTCATTTAAGACCTACCCACACTGGGAGGGTCCAGAAGATATAACTTTCACCAATACTTTGAGAAATTAATTTGTGAGGGGAGCCCAATTATCACTGAAGAGCCCTGTGATCACTCTTCTCTGAAGGCCAGACTTTACTGGGGGAACTACAGTCATTCATTTGGAAAGCTTAATACAGTGGGAGTGATTGGATCCTGGAGTGGCAGGGGCCAGCTGGTGACACACAACCACCAAAGGCAAAGTAGGTACAGTTACCAAAATGGACAGCAGAGTCAAAGTAGCAATCAGAGCAGTCCAATGTACACATATCTATGGCATGGCTAGTTAATAATCATGGTGTTCTTAGATAGGAAGCCTATTACATTCTTGATCTCTATAAGCAGAAAAATTTCAGGTCAAATGAACAAAAGTCTAACTTGAATAATTAAAACAGTCATGGTCCTTCAATAAATTCTAGGACTTGAACCAGTTTATAGACCCAGAACTCCTTGAATGAAGGAGACTACGCCTCCTTGAGGAAGGACCCTGACACACTATTGAAAACTCATACTGGTAATTTCTCTCCCAGCCTTCCCCGGAAGGACTTGTGGCCTTTTACCATGGTAACTATGCACTGGGGAAAAAAACATAATTAGAACTTTTGGGGAATACCAGCCACAGTCTCTGAAATGACATTGATTCTAGGAGACCCAAAACATTACTGTGGTCCTTTTATCATATGAAGACATGGTGAGCAGGCATTGTCTATGAACCAAAAAGCTGGTCCTTATCAGATACTAAGTCTGCCAGTGCCTTGATCTTGGACTTCCCAGCCTCCAGAACTGTGAGTAATAAATTTGTTTATAAACCTCCCTGTTTATGGTATTTTTGCCATAGCAACCTGTATAGGCTGAGATACTGTCTTTTCAAGCAGGTTCAAACAAGCCTGAGAGGCCTGCCCTGCTCTCCCTAGGGAACTCAATTGTGGGTGAGTAGGGATGTGTGCTTGAGAGCATCATCAGTCTCCATATCTGAACCAAACTTCTGGTGTGGGTTTGTCCTGTGTCTGCAGAGTGGCCACATCAGTGTCTTTGCATGAAAGATTCACTCGAGACAGAGATGATGGTATCCCAGAGGCAATTTCTTTTACTTTAAGGTTAGCATGATGCAACCAGAAATCCTCCAAACACATGGCTTGACACGTGACTGGTTAAAGATTAAGCACTGGAGACCAGTGCTAGGGGTAAAAGCTGTAGGTCTTGAGGAAATGATATACACAGTTCTTGCAAGAGGGAAGAGCCTCTCAAAACTACTTTCGCCAACCCACGTATCTTGAATAGCTTTAGTTTTACCATTGAGAACCCATTCCTAACACCCATCATGCTACTTAACCAGCTAGCATTTTCTTAACACCTGAGGCTTTGCCAATTAACATAGTGATGATCTCCATAGAAGTATATAGAGTTATTGCCAGGGCTGGGAACGGTGGCTCACGCCTGTAATCCCAGCACTTTGGGAGGCTGAGGCAGGCAGATTGCTTGAGTTCAGGAGTTTGTGACCAGGCCGGGCAACACAGCAAAACCCCGTTTCTACTAAAATACAAAAAATTAGCCTGGTGTAGTGGCGTGCGCCTGTAGTCCCAGCTACTTGGGAGGCTGAGGGGGGAGAACTGCTGGAACTTGGGAGGCAGAGGTTGCAGTGAACCGAGATCATGCCACTGGACTCCAGCCTGGGTGACAGAGTGAGACTCCATCTCAAAAAAAAAAAAAAGAGTTAATGCCTCTGGCAGCTTCTCTTTCTTATGTAAGTGTCTATTAGAGCTACAACTTCTTTCTAGAATTGAAGCTTAATCAACATATGCATAATACTATGCTAAAACTCTTGAAAATTAAAGATCTTATAACACCTGCCTTCTGTAAAGAAACTGGATCCAGCTATACCTGATGCTAGACCTTTATGTGAACTTTTCAGTTATACAATTCAATCAATTTCTTGTTTTCACTTATGCTAGTATAAGTTGGGTTCTTGTCAATTAAGTCCTAAAATATTTCTGAACAAAATAGAGTGCCAGAAATGTAGAGTAGCTGCTCAGCAAGCCTATACTTGTCCCTTCTACTCTGTTCAATTAAATGATCTGATATTTGTATAATTCAATATTTCTTAAGGAAGACGGTAAAACCTCTTTCAGTATCCTAATTTAGGTCTAGTCCTTGCAGCCAGAAAATGCAAATCACATCTGCTGCAATTTAAGTATTGTTTTAAATTTCTAAGCTACCTTAGTGAAATCATCTTTCAGCTTTATTTCCCCCAAGCTAAACTTCATGGGTGGGCACTTTTTTGAACAGCCTTCCTAGAAGGTTTAAGCATTGGGACAAAAATGGAAAGCTTTGCTCAGCTTTAGACCACATGCTAGCAGCACAGTGGGTACTAGGATCTTTGAAAATGAAAATCATCACAAAAGAATGATACTTGTTTGTTTGCTTTATGCAAATCAGCATTTCCAGAGGACTCCAACATTTTAAAATCCAACCGAGGTTAAAAGCAACCAAAGTGCTTTGCCTGATAAATCTCTACCACTGCTCCAGGATGAAAACATGGTATTTTCCACTGGCTTTCTGCCGTTTTTGCCTCTTTAGGCTATTCAGACAGTGTTTATGGAGAGGAAGAAGAGCAGGAGTAGTTTAAAAGCCTCTAGACAAGGGAGTGTGTAGGCCCACTGGAATTTGCAGATGACCATTTCCCCAGTCGCCCCCTTCAGATACCTAAATGCAAGGCACTGCATTCTGCACAGATGAGGAGATGGAACCTGAGACAGACGTGCATCCATGGACCTTACCCTCTAGTGGGAAGATGAACAATAAGTAAGAAAAGGAATACATGAATAGAATGACTTTTAAAATGAGTAGTAAGTGCTATAAAGCACACTTACAGTGTTGGGTGTTGCAGGACAGGCAGGGGAAGATGACTGCTAGACCTGGTGGGAGTAAGGGGGTTGACAGATTTTAGGGAGTAGGGAGAAGTGTTTCTGTTGAGATCCACCAGGTGGGGCCTCTAGATGCATAACTAAGGGGGCTAGGTATCCATTTGCTTGTGCACTTGAATTGTTTCTTCTAACAAGCAGCCCAAGTTCTACTTCGAGTATAGTAGATATGAGAATTGTTATGTAATTGTTCATTTAATATGGGATTGGGGGATGGGAGTGACAGCACATGGAAAGACCATTTTTCAAACCTTGTATTGTGTACTAAGCACTCAGACCTCTCTTGTCTCCTCCCTCCCCCTAGTGCAGGGTAGAATTTTTATCTGAAATTTCCTTATCTGCCTTAAACTAGACCCCCTTGAAAGGACACAATTGACTTCTATTCCCTCCCTGAAATTTCATTATCCATCTCAGGTAGAACTGAGGAATGGAGCCACACCTAGACAGACTTTGTCACAAGATATTGTCTGCTTCTCAGTTCATTCAAATTTCAAAGAGAGTCATTTATAAGATAGTATGTGCCTCCTGGGTCTATTCATTCGCCCTAAAAATGTGCTTCTCCTCTAAAGTTGCCTATAGGTGCCTACTTTCCTCTCCCCTGTGTAGAGGGCATTTAAGCCTGCATTTGGCCCTTCTTAGGGTCTCTCTTTTTTTGTGTGTGTGAGAGAGTCTCACTCTGTTGCCCAGGCTGGAGTGCAATGGCATGATCTCGGCCCACTGCAACCTCCACCTCCCAGGTTCAAGCGATTCTCCTGTCTCAGCCTCCCGAGTAGCTGGGACTACAGGTGCACACCACCACGTCTGGCTAATTTTTGTATTTTCAGTAGAGATGGGGTTTCACCATGTTGGCCAGGCTGGTCTCAAACTCCTGACCTCAGGTGATCCATCTGCCTCAGTCTCCCAAAGTGCTGGAATTACAGGCATAAGCCACTGTGCCTGGCCAGGGTCTCATATTTTGTATGGCTACCATGCTTATGCACATAATACATTTGTATGCTTTTCTCCTGCTAACTTGTTTGTTGTCAGTTCACTCCAGCAAAACTTCAGAGAAAAGTGGAAGGGAAGATTTTCTGCCCTGACAGCAACATAGGTAAGAATGAATAAAGCTGGAATCTGCCCTCAATGGGGTCAGAAGTTTGTTGGTGGAGAAGTGGGAGACCAAAACATGCCTCCCCAAAATATAAAGGATTATCAAGTTGAAGATAATTAAACAGATGCAGGACAACTCTGTTCTTCTTCTATTTGTATAGAAACAGGACATAAATTTACAAAGACCAAAGATATCCTGCCCCCTTCTCTACCAGGGAGAACAAATGTTAACCACTGAGGACAGCTTTTAGACCCTCCGTTGGCCTGGAGATGATACCAGAGAAATGTGTAATAGCAAGCTGTACTAACTAGCTGTTATTTGCCAGTTATTTGTCCCCATGCTGCTGCCCAGAGACACTCAAAGTACTGTTAATGGAAAAGCCAAATTTTGTAATATATTTTAAAGAGGTTTTTTGAGCACCGATATGAGTGACCACAGACTGGAGAAAACACAGACCCAAGAAGCCTTGAGTAAGTGGTCCTGAGGTGGGTAGATCAGTTTGGTTTTACACAATGTAGGTAGGCAGGAGTTACAGGCAAAGACACAAATCAATACATGGGAAGTGTACACTGGTTCAGCCTGAAAAGGTGGGAATCTCAAAGTGGGGGCTTGCAAGTCATAGGTGGGTTTTAGGGATGTAGTTGACAATTGGTTGAGAAGAGAGTTGAACTATCCTCAGTAGAAAGAATTCTTGAATTAAGATAAAGGGGTTGTGGAGGCCCTGGTTCTTGTTATGTAGATGAAGACTTCTAGGTCACAGCCCTCAGAGAGAATAGATTGTAAATGTCTCTTTTCAGACCTTTAAAGGCATCAGACTCTTAATCTTTCCTAGATCCAAGAAAGGCCAAGAAAGGCCTGGAAGAAAAGACCTGGCTGCAATAATGGAGATTCTCTCCAGGTGCAAATTTTCCCCTCAAAAGATGGCTTTATAGGGCCATTTCAAAATATGCTAAAGAAATATATTTTGAGGTAAGAAATTCTTATTTCCTTCAGAGTCTGCTGTCATGTGACAGATCTGTCATGCTATATCAGAGTCAGGTTAGAAAGTAAGCCACATATCAGGTTAAAAAAAGCCTTTTAATGAGATTTTATGGTTTGTAGGGAGTGACTTCACCCCTTGCCTTGTGTGGCCTTAGGTCTTTTTTGTAATTTGGTATTTTATTACTACAGAGTCTGTTTTGTCGGGCTTATGATCTCTATTTTAACATTTGTGAAAGAGAAATATCTTGGTCCCCTTCATGCTGGGAACTGCTTAGGACAAATCTGCCACCCATTCCATTCAAAGTCATCCCTCTGCTCACTGAGATAGATGCATATTGCCTCCTTTGGAAAGGCTGAGAAACTCAAAAGAATGCAACCATTTTTCTCCCACCTATCCTTGACCTGGAAGCCCTGTCCCTGCTTTGAGTCTTCCTGCCTTTGCTTCAAGCTGCCCCGCCTTTCCAGACCAAACCAATATACTTCTTATACTATATTGATTGATGTCTCATGCCTCCCTAAAATGTATAAAACTAAGTTATGCCCTGACCACCTTGAGCACATGTCCTCAGGACTTCCTGAGGCTGTGTCACAGGCATGTATCCTCAACCTGGGCAAAATAAACTTTCTAAATTAACTGAGAACTGTCTCAGATTTTCAGGGTTCACACATACATGCTGGTCAGCTGTGCCTAAACTCCAAAAGAGATGGGATATCATGAAGCATGTCCTACTTCCTTCCCGACGCAGCCAGAAATTCAGTTTTTCAGGTTTCTCTGGGGTCCTCTCGGTCAAGAGGTGATCTGTTCTGTTGTTTGGAAGTGCTTAGGATTTTATTTTTGGTTTATAGTACTTTTCCTTTGTCTTGTTACTTCTCTAAAAACTGACTGTTCTTTGTTGAAGTGATAAAAGTTGGAATTCAAAGACACCTCTTTGAGAACTACTTATTCTCTGGATGTCTCCCATGTATATGTTAATAAATGTATGTTTGTTTTTCTCTTGTTAATCTGTATTTTGATACGGAGATTCATTCTCACTACAAACCTGTGGGGTTGTTATTACTCTCCTACAAGTTTTAAGCAGAGAAGAGTCGCATGGGGTTGCATTTGGAGCACTCAGATTTGTGGCTGACTCTATCTTGCTTCTAGCCTCATGGGCTGTCTGTCTTTGTTGACTTCTGGGCATAGGCCAAGCTAGCCATGGAGGAGATTTAGTTTATAGTTTAACTTGACAGCAAGCATAATAGTCCCTCGCTAAAACTAACTGCGTCCTTGCTCAGAGACCAAAAACTAATGAGAAGCCCTGAGATTAGGATTATGACAGTGTCCTGGATTCTGCTAAAATGTGGGCATAGTTTCTATAATCCCTTACTGCTCAGGAGTCATGGGGTCAGAGTCACAAGATTTGTGACTTTCCCAGTTGCACCTATAGATAACATCAGTATTGTAGAACCTAAGATTGGTCTTTCATGATGCTTTTCAGACTGAGCCCACCTGGACTAATGAACCATGACTCAACTAGTCCTGTGGACCCTTGCCCAAAGGTGGACTCAGTGCACAAGCATTGTTCGCTACACCCCTATGATTGCATCTCCAACCAATCAGCAGCACCCATTCTCTAGTCCCCTGCCCACTAAACTATCCTCAGAAAACCCTAACTTCTGAGCCTTTGAGGAGAGTGATTTAAGTTATAACCTCATCTTCTGTGTGGCCAGCCTCATGTTAATTAAACTCTTCCTTTACTGCAATACCACAGTCTCAATGAACTGGTTTTGTCTGTGCAGCAGACAGGAAGAAACCATCTGGCAATTACAGGGTCAGCAGAAAGGAATGTTGTCTCTCATGAGTTTGACTTTCTCCAGGCCCCTCAGGAAGAAACTTAGAATAATGAAATGTGGCCAGAGTACAATCCCCAGTTCCCCCTTATTTGAGGTCTATGTGCTGGTAGATATGTTTAGGTGGGGTCCGAGTTTCTGAAAAATAACTCAGACATATGTTAAGATGTTATTTTTAGTTTCTGTAGGGGAATCAAACATCTCCTGACTCTAAATTTCTTGGCTATTGTTCCGGTCTACTATTACCTTCTTGCTTATCAAGTTGCTTATTTACTTCTCAGGGCTAACTAGGTGCCTGGAATTTCCCCTGAAGGAACTCAAGACTTCCCTATATTTCCATGTTTGGGGGGGTTGGGTAGCAGGCCCTTAAGAGGGGCTCCTTGCTCTGTCTCAAATCCAAGAAACCTGTCCCATAGCCATTGAGATCTTGTTCCAGGTGAAACAAGGACCTGAGACTGACTTAGGTCACCTTGTAACTGGATTTATTCTGGCTCTGGAAGGGCCTTAGCAGGAAGAACTGTTTGAAGGTTTAAAGAAAGACAGTATGGCCAGGCTTGGAAGTCTGGGAAGGGGCACCCCGTGTCCTGTATATGCTTGAGTTGACTTTACTGAACCTGACCAGGTAAACCTTTTCATGAGTTTCCTCCCCCGGTAGTAATTACAGATTTCCATGAGCTGGCCTGCTCGCTTTCACTGTGCAAGCATTTTCAAGGTCAGAGGTGAGGCCTACATTCAGGGAGCATTGACCCAGCTTGGAGCTAATTGGCCTGAAATGGTAGTTAGTGGGATTAGCGGGGAAGGGAGGGCAGGCTGGCTTCAATTATTAGCACATCATCACCCCTCCTCTCTACACTTGGTTTCTTGCTCATGAACATATGTAGACTTTCTAAAAGTGTTGGAGAACTTTTGATGGGAGGAGCAAAAACAGTGCCTTTGATTGTTAGCCATTTGGATGATTCTATTTTTAGCAAGCAGGGAGAGCAGATTTGAGATTGAATGTCACTAGAGATCAAGTCTGCATGTCTCCTTAACCTCATTTGAGAACAGTGGTTTTGAAACTACTTTAGAAACAGAACATTTTTATTCCTTGTAACTGTTTCACATACTGAGCTTTTGTGTGAAAAATGGTGCTCTTGCTGTTTGGGGGTGGGGAGGGTCATGATCACAATCCACTTCTACATGGGACCCCCCTCTCTACCCATAAGTACTGTGTAGAACCATGGAGCACTGTTCTTTAGAAGCCATTTGGAAACCAATGTTTTGGTATAAAAAAAAGATACATCAACTTATGTCCCATACAGATGGCAACTGTTAGCAAATCATGTACTCCTGAAAGCTATCTGTGTTGTCTTCATATCCTAATCAAGTAAAATTGAAAAAAAAAAAAAAAAACAGATAAAATACAAAACAATAGACCACTGTGCAAATGCTCAACAACTTGGATTTTAAAATATACATAAGCTGTAAATTGAGTGTGTTAAATCATGAGGAAGCACAAGTTCTTTGGAAGATAGGGATGTCTCCGCAGCCGGTCTAATTCATGGCTTCCTGTGGGGGAGAGGCTGGTAGCTTAAGCTTTGGCTCTGCCTGCCTTGCTTTCTTTTACAATTATCGTGGTGGAAGCAAAACAGCCACAAATGAACTTCAGGTAAGCTGGCGAGTACTCCAGCAGCCTTTCAGGGTGAGTCAGTCTGCGTCTTCAAGGCAGCAATTTGGAGGCTGTAATGGGAAATCTGTTTGTTTGCTTCTTCCCACTCCCCAGCCCTGAGCCTCCCCTCAAAGATGTAGAATTAGTTAAAAAAACAAATGAAGGAAATTCCCCTAAGAACCTTCCCGGGGAACAACATAAACATCCATTGTAAACAGCAGGTTTGTCTTCTGACAGGTTTTGTTTGCAAATGATAACAATTACAGGTAATTTTTCATTTCAACTGGAGGAGCAGGTATTAAAAGAGAGGGTGGGGGAGAGAATGAGAGCAGTGAGATCTCCCAAGTGCCTTATTCACTCCCAGGTCTACAACCTAACAGGAGTGTGGAGGGCTAGGTAGTGGCTCCTCATTCCATTAAGTGAGATCTAATTGTGGCTGCTCGGTCTGTTGGCAGATGCAGTTTCTACATAACAACAGCCCAGAGACAGAGCTGCGTGATTAATGCCTCCAGCTGTCATATGCCCCATTATCTGTGCATTTGCATAACTTAATGGTTTAGGACAGGGGAGAGAGGATGCTTAATTTAATGTTTAGCAGGCCCTTGATAGCTGAATAATTTAAGAACTGTCAAGGGGGGTCAGTCCTACAGCGATTCAGCAAGACAGCTATGATTTCTGCATATCGTTAAAATTCTTACTTAGGAGATTTTTTTTTTTTTTAAGGATAAAGAAAAGAACAACAATGCCTGAAAGCAAGCACTGATTTTTCTCCATTTAACCATTTCCTCCCAGAGGCAAATGGAAATTTGCTTTTGAGGGCAGTTAGATGTCTGAAGATACCTGGGAAGGAAAGTTTAAGCCCAACCCTTTCCTTCTCTTTCCTCGCCTCTGGATCCCAGGAACCTCTTCCCTCCCATTCTGATTTTGTCTTCTCTTATTCTCTTTGTCCCCTCAACCATCTCACTCTTTATGCCATTTTATGACCCATTTACAATCCTCTCCTCACTCTACCTCCAACCTGTCATTTAGCTGAAAGGCAGTTGGGGGAGGGACAGTGCAGGGGGTGGAGCATAATTTGCTTAAAATCAACTAACAAGCCAACCTGCTTTCAATAGGAAACACTGTCAGTTTCATTAGTTGCTAATGAATATTATTAAACTAATCTGTCATTTGTTTTCTAATTATGTGTCACCAGGCATCACAGTGGCAGCTGAGGTGACTGCTGGTGAGTAATTTCCCCACTTGCATCCTCTTTTTGAAATTCAGAATAAGAACAGCCAGGAATGATTAGCAATAATTTGATCCTGAGTAAATCCCCCCCACCCCATCCCAGCCTTTCAGTAATAATTTTTCTCCCACACATTAATAACAGCCAAGATCTTTATCATCACCTGCTTTGATAGTCCACCCCCAGGGCGAGACCCTGGCCCATGTGAAACTTGGGAAAGCGTCATTTCTGGAGTCTCCAGGTCGACGCAGAACACAACTTCCTATCATTTTCCATCACAATTCTGTGAGTCTGGAATTTGGGCTGGACTCCACTGCTCCACGTTGCAGGGACTGGGTTGCTCAGTGGTGGTCATCTGGTCAGGAGGGTCCAGGTTGGTTTTGCTCACACGCCCAGTGCCTCTATGGGCTGGCTGGACCGCGTGGCTCTGTGGGGGCTCTTCTTCCCCTCTGCGTTCCTTTTGGCAGTGTAGGTGACCTTCTAACATGACTGTCTGGGCTCTAAGAGTGGATTTTCCAAAGACCAGGGGTAGAAGCTGCCAGTGTCTAAAGACCTGACCTAAAAGCTCCCATGGCATCATTTCATTTCCATCATACTCTATGAAACAATGCAGTCAGAGTCCACCCAGGCTCAAGAGGTGGAGTAGACGCTTGCAAATGGGAGGGTGTCAGAGCCTGTGGCCATTTGTAGTCAACTTCTATGTCACCAAATTGTCCATCACCAGTTCCCTGTCATAGTCCTCTGGACTTCTCTTTTCCCACCCCCAGCTGATCCAGGCAGATGGTTTCTCACCAACAACGTGAGTTCCCCACTACTTGGACCTTCTGCCAGAATTCTCCTGCAAATCCCCAAACATGAGCAATCTCTGCCTCTCCTTTCATCTTTATTTGAGCTGCTGAGTGCAGCCCAGAAAAATTGCACATCCCCAGAGTGGCCCCACTACAAACAAATGAGTTCAGATCTCAAAGCTGCCTGGTCAGCTTGCTCTGTGTTTGAGTTCTCTCCAATTTCCAGTGATAGTTATTAGACATATTTATTCCCTTATGGAGTGCCCAACCTAGCTTTTCCCCTCAAAGGACTTTATTTGATCTAATTCTTAGCAGATGGCCTTGCCTTCTACTTCTCAGAGGCATGAACATCTTCTGTAATGTGCACACACCTACTTCAAATCCCTCTTTGTGTAGAGATGTCTTTCTCTCTTTTTAGATAAGTCCCTTCCACCAACTACATCCTTCGTTTCCACTAACTTTTCCTAGAGGACTTACTACTATTAATCACTCCTTCTCTGGGTCCATTCTCTTAGCTGATAAACATGCTCAATCTTGTTATTGAAATAATAACAGTGCTATGATTCTTGAAAGAGTTGTCTGCTTGACTCCCCTGCTTGTTGCAATCAGATTCTTGGACCTTCCTAACATTGCCTTGGCAAAGGTTACCAGAAGCTCCTGATCACTCTATCCAAGGGCCAGTATTCAGCTCTTAATCTTGCTTGGTTTCTTTGTACCATTGACTATTCCTTCCCTCTCAAATGGTCTCCTCTCTCTCTCTTTAGCTGCTGTTATTCTATCATCTCTTATGTCTTAGTCCATTTGCACTGCTATACAAAATACCATAAACTGGGTAGCTTATAAGTAACTGAAATTTATTTCTCACAGCTCTGGAGGCTGTGAAGTCCAAGATTAAGGCACTAGCACTCTGGTGAGGGCCAGATCATAGATGCTCTCTTCTTAATTCATCCTCATATGGTGGAAAGGGCAAACAAAACTCCCTCAAGCCTCTTTTATAAGGACAATATTCTCATTCATGAGGACTCTACCCTTATGACTCTATCACCTCCCATAGGCTTTACTATTTAATATCACCTTGGGGGTTAGGTTTCAGCATATGAATTTTAGGGAGACACAAACATTCTGATCACATCTTATTTCTTTTATGTCTCTTTGAGATGGAGCAGGGATTCATCCCTCTTAGGGGCTTGCCAGGCTTCCCAAGCATGGAAGTAAAGGAAAACCTTGAGTTCCTTCAAGGGAAATTCTAGTTATCTAGCAAGCCCTGAGCAGTAAATGAGCAACCTGAGAAGCAAGAAGTTTTTCAGAAACCCAGACCCCCACCAAATGAATCCACTGGCAATAAGGGAAAACTGAGGGCTGACCTGACTTCTGAACACCATTCTTTGTTCTAAATTTCTTTCTGAGGGGCCTGAGAAAGTCATGCCCACAGTCCAGACAATAATATAGTTTTTTTTCTGCTGACTCCACATTTTTAGACAAAGCTTCACTTCCTTAATCAATTACAAATCAGAGAGTCTTTGAATTCACCTATCACCTGTACGTCCCTGCTTCACGATAGCCTGCCTTGTTAGGCCAAACAAATGTGTAACCTTCATATGTTGATTTATGATTTTGTCTGTAAGTTCTGCTATCCTGAAATTTATCCCTGCCTTTAGACCATTATCTGGTCTAAAATGTCGATAGTGCTGAGTTTGATAAACTCTGATTTAGATCAGTTTTCACACTACTATTCTTTTGTACTTACCTCTTACATATCTTCCACATGACATTTTATTTATTTGGACCCTGAACTTCTCTGTTTAGACTATGTGAACTAAAGGACAGAATTTTATTTTCTGTAAGCTGTCACTGACGTTGGGTCTTAAGCATGAGCTGCCCACTGCTTGCTTGGTGCCTTGCAAATTCTTCTTTTTCTCTCTGCAAAACCTTGGTGTGGGTGTTCGGCTTTACCGTGCTGGTTGAGTGGATCCCAGTTGGGTTTGGTAACATGTTTCTTTTCAGAATTATTTTGGGGTTTTTCTTTTTCCCTGACCTCTTCCTTTCCCAAATGTTAATGTTCCCCTGAAATCTGTTTTCCTTTCTCTCACCATGATGTAATTCATGGATGTGTCAGTTGCTGCCTCTTGTGAAGACTCTCAAACAGATCTAGCTCAAGTCTCTGCTAACAAGTTTATATGCACACATAGACGTATGTTTACACACATGTAAGGTTACCCAGTAGATCTCTTTACCTGGATATCTTACAGGCAACTCAAACTTCACGTATCCAAAGGACGACCCACTTCTCAGCCCGCTCCATTTACTCCTATTTCCAGCCTGCAATCTGCAATTCTTGCATTCTTCCTTTTCTTTGCCTTCCATGTTCACTTAATCACTAAATTCTATTGATTTCCTCTCCTTAAGTATCTCTCATCTTGCCTTCATGGCCTTCATATTGATCCTCATTATCTGATCATAATGATGGCATCTAGTTAGGAAACCGGGTTTCCCTTCTTTTAATCTCCTCTGCTCTTACTCTGTTATTTCAATAGCCACTAAAGAAATGCCTCCAAAATGCGCATTTGAATAAATCATTGCCCTATTCAAAATCCTTCAATGACTTTCCATTGCCTAAAGATTAAAGCTTAAACTTTTATTCTGGTGTATTACATACTTTCTGCCTTCAAGATTCACAGTCCCCGCACTCCCACCCCATCTTCCTCACACTCTAGGCTCCAGCTCCATTGCTTTCTTATGCCTTCATTCCTTTGCATATAACTTCTCTGCCTAGAATCCCTATCTTTCTCTTTTGTTAGGCAATTCCTACATATATATTAATTCTCAGCTTAAGTTTCTTGAAGATACTTTAGATCTTGCTCTTTGGGAGACATTTGGCAATGTCTGGAGAAACTTTTGGTTGTCACGAGTTGGGGGTGCTAATGGCCAGGGATGCTGCTAAACATCCTCCAGTGTCCAGGACAGCACCTCACAGCAAAGAATTATCTGGTCTAAAATTCCAGTAGTGCTGAGTTTGATAAACTCTGCTTTAGATCAGTTTTCACACTACTATTTTTTTGTACTTATCTCTTATATATCTTCCACGTGGTATTTTATTTATTTGAACCATATATTTCTCTCTTTAGATTATGTGAACTAAAGGACAGGATTTTGTTTTCTTGCTTATAGAACATCTTAAGAATTATTTATTAAAAATGACTTTGGTTGATGTCACTCCTAAATTTCTTTTGTCTACCATATTGATTGTTCATGAAGCCATTATCAATCACTTATACTTTACAGTGAATGAGGCTTGTTTGGTTTCTTGACAATAGATTTGTTGGTAAAGGAAGGTAGCTAAAGATGATGGGATGCTAAAGAAGCCCTAAAGTTGTTACTTGTTTCATGAGCTTCTGTTCCTGCTTCCTTGGATGTTCAGATTGTCTCTTTTCTTCTATTTAGTCCCAAACACTTTTCAGAACATCTCCAGGCAGCTTTTATTTACCTTGTTTTACCAATGCTGCTGCTGCTTTTTATTTTTTCAGCTCCACCACCCAGGTTGGAGTGCAGTAGTGTAGTCATGGCTCACTGCAGCCTCAAACCCCCAAGCTCAAGCAGTCCTCCCACCTTTGCCCCTCAAGTAGCTGGGACTACAGACAGGCACCACCATGCCAGGCTAATTTTTTAAAAATTTTTTTATGGAGATGGACCTCACGAAGTTGCCCAGTCTGGTCTTGAACTCCAGGACTCAAGTGATCCTCCCACCTTGGCCTCCTCCCACCTTGGCCTCCCAAAATGCTGGGATTATAGGCATGAGCTACCATGCCTAGCGGTTTCCTAAGATTTCTAACAGAAATCTGAGGAAAAGATGCACTATTTGTTGGCTCTTGGCCCCTTTCCTGTCTTTTTGTTTTCTTCTGTGTGTTCCTGGGGGTAGGCTTGGGGTAGAGGTTAGAAGTCTGCAAACTATATTTCTGAAACATTCTTGCCAGATAGCTTCTAGCTGTCTTCTGCAAATGGAAGGCACTGGCAGGAGATTAGGAGGCAGGAGGAAGGAGGAAGATACTTTCGATTCTTTAGAATTAAGTGCAGCAGAGGCAGCAGTGATGGAAGGCAAGTCTAGACTCCCGGCTTCCTGCCTGGGGAGTACATGCCCTGGAAGCCTCAGCCACCAAGCACCTGTGGACTTTGGCTCCAGTAGCAACAATGACTGCTTTGGGCAACTTTAGGCTCCAGACTTCCTGCAAAGCAGCCACGGCTGTGGTTCCAACAGTACCAGCAATGGGTGCTTTCCAGCCTCAGTGGCATAGAGATCATGGATTCTAAGTTACATGTTCCCTTTTCTTCCTCCAGTTCTGGGTATGGGAGCAGCTTCTTGCAATTGCTAGCTTCTGGCTAAGTTCACCTTTTTCCTTTTTCATCTGCCTGCTCTTCCCGGATTTTTCTATTTCCCTTTTTTTTTTTTTTTTTTGAGTTGGAATCTCGCTCTGTCTCCCAGGCTGGAGTGCAGTGGCATGGTCTTGGCTCACTGCAACCTCCACCTCCTGGGTTCAAGCAATTCTCCTGCCTCAGCCTCCTGAGTAGCTGGGATTACAGGTGTATTTTGTATTTTTAGTAGATAAAATGGGGTTTCACCATGTTGGCTAGGCTGGTATCAAACTTATGACCTCAGGTGATCTGCCCACCTGGGACTCCCAAAGTGCTGGGATTACAGGCATGAGCCACCACACCCAGCCAGATTTTTCCATTTCCTGTATCAAATTCCTTCTGTTTGAAATACGTAGAATGGCTTCTGTTTTCCTGATAATATACCAAATGATCTGGCATTGCTATGGCACATTCCCTTTCCCAGGAAGTTTTGTGAGTTATTGAGGCTTATTACCTTCCTGGAGATTAGGGTATAAACGCTAATAAATACGGTATTTGAATTCTAATACAAAGGAGAGAAAAGCAGTTGCTTACAGAGGTAAGATTTTGTAATTTTTCTGATTCAGAAGGCATTTGGGATTCAAAGCAAGATTCCCACCTCACCCCCTTAAATTTTTATAGCCTTCTTCCATTGAATGAATTGATAGGTTTGATCTAATTTTCTGTTCTCTAGAATTATAAGCAAGTCCTGATTTTTTTTCTTTCTAATTGAGGCAGTACGTTTCTGAGATAACAGCAGCTCTGAATGTCAGCCATAGAGGTACCTGGTTGCTTTGACAATCTTGCGTGTTATATTAGCATGAAATAATTATGCAGGAGACAGAATAGCCTCACTTGTTCCATCACATAATCATGCACCAAGCAGGTATCTTTTTCTGAGAAGCTATTTAAAACCTTCTGATGCCTTCTTATCATAGTTAGAAGAAAATCTAAACTATTTACCCTAGCTTACTTTAGCTGCTGTTGTTGGTTCTGTTTGCTAACCCCCAGCCCATCCCCTACCATCTTACTCACTCTGCTTTAGTCATACTGGTGGCTTTTCTGGTATTTAAATACTAAAAGCTTGTACCTGACTCTGAGTTTATATACTTGCTGCCCGGGACCCTCTTCCCCTAGATGGTTAACCCCTTTTTTCCTTTGTGTGTATGTGTATTTTTTTTTTTTTTTTTTTGAGTTGGAGTCTTGCTCTGTTGCCCAGGTTGGAGGGCAATGGTGTGATCTCGGCTCACTGCAACCTCTGCCTCCCAGGTTCAAGTGATTTTCTTGCCTCAGCCTCCTGAACAGCTGGGATTACAGGCGTGTACCACCACACCCAGCTAAGTTTTGTATTTTTAGTAGAGATGGGGTTTCACCATGTTGGTCAGGCTGGTCTCAAACTCCTGACCTTGTGATCCGCCCACCTCGGTCTCCCAAAGTGCTGGGATTGGTTAGCCCCTTTTTAACATCCAGTTCTCAGACGTAACATCACTTCTTCAAAGATGATTTCTTTTTTTAGAGACGGAGTCTTGCTCTGTCTCCCAGGCTGGAGTATAGTGGCGCTATCTCCCCTCACTGCAAGCTCCGCCTCCTGGGTTCATGACATTCTCCTGCTTCAACCTCCCAAGTAGCTGGGACCACAGGTGCCCACCACCACGCCTGGCTAATTTTTTGTGTTTTTTAGTAGAGACGGAGTTTCACTGTGTTAGCCAGGATGGTTTCGATCTCCTGACCTCGTGATCCGCCTGCCTTGGCCTCCCAAAGTGCTGGGATTACAGGCGTGAGCCACTGCGTCCAGCCTCAAAGATGATTTCTTAAATTGATCTACATAAAGTTGCTCCCCACCCCAAGTCATTCTCCATTCTGTAATTCTCTTTACCAAGTAATAGTTCATATTGCTGCATCATTTGAAATATATCATCTATTAGTTTACTTGTTGTTTATCTGCCTCTCACCACTAAAATGTAATTTCGACAGAGGCAGAGAGTTGCTCCTTTCATCGCAGCTTTATATCCTAAGTATATCCTGAGTTAAGATATTCCCTGCAACAGGTGCCAGAATAGGTGCCTGACAGGTACTTGTTGAATGACTTAATTAACTGTGTCCACTATGCTGGCTACTCAATTTGGCAAGTATTTATTGTATATCCACTCTGTGTATGGTCTTGTGGTGAGGGACAAAGAGAAGTAAGCCACGATGCTTTTCTCCACACTAGTGGAGTTCAATGTTGGGAGAATGAGCTGTGTCAATAGCTACAATCCCAGCCCCCCACAATAATTAATTTATACTGAGCACTCAGGATGTGCTGGTTACTTTGCTAAGTGTCTTCAGACTTTCTCATTGATTTGTCTCCACACATCATAACATAGGTGTTAGTAAACCCAATTTACAGATGAGAAAACTAAAAGTTAAGAGTGTTGGTAACTACTCTAAATCACACAGATATCAAATGACAGCCCAATATTGAATTTGAGTCTGAATCTAAAGCTGTTGTAACCTCTTCACAACACGTGTTTTTAAACACTTTATTTTGCTTTGCAGGACACTTGTTATATAAAAGAGGTGGGTTCAGAATGGAGCAATCAAAGTGTCAGAGTTAAAAAACCTAGGCCAGATGAAGACAGAAGATCCCATATAATATTTCTTAACGTCCTTTGGATAAGTTTCCTAATGCAGATTTTAACTGAAACCACAAAAAAACACAAAGCCAAAAAATGTAGTCCTTTCTGGCACCCTTTAAATAAAACCACAGTCTTATTGCAACAAAATCAACATCTAGGCTTTAGTTCTGACTTGAAATATAACAAATACCCCTGCAACTATGCTTTACATTTTCAGTAAACATTTTGGTGGTGACTTGGAAAACAATGATTCTTTAAATAACTTCCCCAGTTTCAAAAAGAGGTAGATGAGGGAAAGGAATGCTATTTTCTATTGTATGGCAATGAGATTTGTTAGCTGAACAAAGACTCCTCAACTTTGTTGCTAATTCAGAGCTGCATCCCATTCCTGAGCTTTTAGAAAAGGGTAATAAGAAAAAGAGAGAGGTAAGTGGGGGTATTTCTAGGAGGTGAAGACAGTCTGATAAAATTTATACAGTAGTCTAAAAATGCCTAAAAGGATTCTTTCCCTTTTGTCTCACCTTTGGCCTTTTATCAATTAGCAATCCATTCTTATTATATCGACTGTCCACTTTGAAATGGAGACTAGTTTTAGAATGGCTGTTAGTCATTCAAACCTTGGGGCTCAATTAGTTATTAGAATGCTTCCCTCCTGGAGATTTGATAATGAAAGGGAATTTTGGAGAAGTGCATTGGAGGGCAGTGAAGTTTTATGCCGTTAGGTACTGTAGGAGTGTGCTGGTTGGCTGGGCTTCAGATATAAGGCGTGACACAAGTGGAACTCAGGCACAGAGCCACCCAAGATGAATCAGTTTCTACGCTCAAAGAAGCAGAGGTGACTGAACCCTGTGAGGCATGTGGCGGCTGCTCTTGACATCTTGTTTGCACATTTCACAAGCAATATCCTTTATCTTTGTGTACTAGCATTGGCCAAACCCTGCCTCACTCATGGCTTTCATCTTCCTTTTGACCCATTTCGATTGTACTACTGGGAAATTATTGGCCAAAGTGGGGAGGATCTTAGATACTGCTAGGGAGATATCCTTGGGATTTTTCTGATTTCCCTTGTTCAGCCACTCGACCCTGGCCAGATTTACTCCTTGGGGTGAGAAAAGGAGTAGAGAAGGAGGAGAGAGCCACAGAGGGGAGGTCACATGCAAATATCCCTGTAAGAGATAGCTCGTAAGTATGATACTTACAGAGAGGCCGCATGTAAATATCAAACTTACAGAGTGACTCTTTACAATATTCTTACCTTGACTATTTGTCCATGATTCTAGGATGAATGTGCATAGGGATGAGAGTAAATCTGCTTTTATTTCAGGGGAGAGAGGGAGAAGGAACATCTAGCTTTCACCAAATTTTTGTAGGAAACAGATCAGCTTCACTCTACTGGAAACTGTCAACTTTAAACAAACTCTAGGAAGCCTCTTTGTAATGGCAGAATAAATCTACCCTTACATTTCTTCTGAAATAACAAGGAGATGAAATACAAAGAAAAAACCTTGCACTCATAACATAAATCAGCCCCGTTGCTGTGATCAGCGCATATGGTATAGTAACGTCGCCCACTGCTCTGAGACCTGCTAATGAAAGACCATATGTGCTTCTGCAAGATCAAAACACAACGGGCCTGGTTTAAGACTCCGTGGTGGCTCTGACTCCAAACTTACTTGTGTTTATTGGTTTGTGTTTCTGCTTTAGCGCTATCCTCCCCACCATAGTCTCTCCCAGTCCCTTACATTTTTCTTTCCTTTCCTTTCCTTTCCTTCAGGAGTTGAGGGGGCCGGATAATTTAAAAACTTGTGTTTGGACTTTGAAGAGTTCTTACAGTAGGCAGATGCCATTACAGAGACACAGGTGTCTGGAATGTGAGGCATTATTGATGGTGCCTCCAGGACAGAGCAATTCCTTTCTGTCTGCAGACTTGCCTTTTGGAATGTACTATTTACAAGAGGTTAGAGATTTGGGTTTAAGCAAGGATGAAAAGCGATTTTATTTGGTTTTCTCCCCTCTACCCTTTTATTTAAAGAAACGAATATAGGCTTTTAAAAAAGTGAGAGGGCCCAGTATTCACTTTCCCTATGTAAAGTGAGTGAATGAATCAGATTGCTTAGTTTTTTTTTTTTAATTATTATTGTGGGTATAAGCATAAATGAAAACCAAATAAGTTACTAATAGGACCGAATGCACAGCACATCTTTCTTGGAACTCAAGAACCTTGTGAACATAAATGCATTTATCTTTGGGGTGGCTCTTTGAGAATGGTGTCTGGTTAACATAATACCCTCTGATTTGTTATGGCCTATGCTTAGCTTCTTTCTCTTGTTCACAGGAGATCCCAGATAGCTCTGAACAAGCTCATGATGAATGCCAGACCTCCTGTGAGACAAAGCTTTGTAATGGGGGATAAATAAAATACCACACACACTTACTATTGACATAAAATGTAGTTATTTTCCTTTGAATAAAAAATACGCTATTTGTCATAACAAAGGAAGCTCTAATATAGTTGTGTTATTTTCTGAATCCTTGTCCAGAGCATCTACCAGGACCCGTCTGTATAGACCATGTGATGTCTCATTATCAGTCTTCGTGACAAAGCTTTCATCACGAGGTCTTGTGTATCCATATGTATTTTTTTTCCTTGATAATTAATCCCATGCCATTTTAGTTCATGGAATCCTTTGCTTTAAAATCAGCACTTACCCTTGATTCCAAGTTGGCTTAAAAGTTGCAACTGCCCTGAAAATCATATACTATGTTTAGAAAAATTTTCAGTAGTAGCGGGTGAGGTCGTTTATTCCCCCTCTAGAAGGAGATGATCACTGTCTGTGGTGATCTCATGTGGTAGGATAAATGCCAACTGTTTTAGATGTGTGATATTGAGAGGTGGTATCATTCAGGGCAATGGTTTGTAAATCTGGGTGATCATCAGGATGAACTGGAGGAGGAGGAGGTTTCTAACCTCATGAAGCTCCCCTATCGGAGGACTCTGACTCGAGAGATCTGGGGTAGGGTCTAGGGATCTTTCTAATAAAGCTTCCATAGGCAATTCTGATGATCAGTGGAGTTGGGAATCATTGACTATAAAAACTTTGTCCTGAGTTTCAGTTCAGGTTTTGTCATATATTCATTCGATCAACCATCTAGTCAACCAACTGCGATTTTGTACCAGGCACTGGGCTGAGTGCAGGAGTACAGAGGTTAACAAGACAGCATGCAGCCTCAACCATTTAATGGCTTTTGGCTCCATTTCCTGACCTTTAAATAGGAGTTGGATGAGATTTCGGGTCCCACTCAGCTCTAGCAGTCAATGGTATTTAAGAAACTGAGCCCCTGACCTCCTAAAGTGCCTTTCAACTTCTTTGCAGTTCTTTTTGCCAAGCTGACATTCTCCCCTTTCAGTTTTCTACCTTGCCTTAGGCTTATCCCTCAAACAAGTCTTCAGGGCTTACTGTCAGCCTAATTGAAATGTTAAACATGTGTTCTCCTCTCTCCTTCCAGAGGCTATTGGGTGAGAAGTTAACCAAGTCTTCATCAGGCTGTGCATTTTTCTATTCACCATGGTAGTATGAAAAGCAGCTGTTCACCCTGGGCAGAGTTTCAGAAAGGTGGCTTCCAACCCATTTCCATGTTACATGGAAAAGCTCTTGTTTTTCTCCTCATCTATTGCTATCAGAGGCCCAGTGGAAACTCAGGGTAAAGCTTCACAGACAGGCAAATCAGGGCCTCTCAAACCAGAGGGGACAGAACTGAAGGTGAAGGGCACATTTTCTCAGCTCCTCAAGGGGATGGGATTGGGGTGGGATGAAGGAGAGAATGTGGTCAGAGACTCAGTCTGACTTCAATACAGAACAAAACATAAAATAATGTACCACTTTAAAGTTAAGGAGTTTTTGGAATTCTCTAGATCTTATTCTGAGATGGAGGCAGAATGGAATTTAAACAGCATCCTTTTCTTTTTGCTTTTGAGACAGTCTCAGTCTGTCACTGAGGCTGGAGTGCAGTGGTGTAATCATGGCTCACTGCAGCCTAGGTTTCCTGGGCTCAAGCAATCCTTCCACCTCAGCCTCCCAAGTAGCTGGAACCACAGGTATGTGTCACCACACGGGGCTAATTTTTTTTTTTAATTTTTTTATTTTTAGTGGAGACAAGGTCTCTCTATGTGGCCTAGGCTGGTCTCAAGCTCCTTAGCTCAAGGGCTCCTCCTGCCTCAGCCTCCCAAAGTGCTGAGATTACAGTCATGGGCCAGCACATGCAACCTAAAGAACACATTTTTCTTTCAGAGTCTTCTTATGACCCAGGAAAATGACCATTTATTAATCAGGTCACAGTAAAGCTGATGCCACTTCTCATAATCAAGAAGGCTATCTCTCAATCATGTGAGATGGAACAGAAAACCACTTTTGGGGTTCTGTGGATTCCACACATGGAAATAAAGGACAATTCTGAGTTCCTTCAAAAGAAATTCCAGGCACCTAGCTAGCCCCAGAAGTAAATAAATAATTTGTTAAACCAGAAGGGAAAAGTAGCCTAAAGCAATAGCCAAGGATGTTAGAGTTCCAGAGATACTTGCTTTCCCTGTAGAAACTAAAGACAACATCTTAACACATGTCCCTGAGTTGTCTTTCAGAGATCCCCACTGAGGACCCCAACAAACTGATCTACCTGCACATAGACCTCAGATAAAAAGGAATTGAAGAGTGAACTCTGACCATGTTTTTTATTCTAAATTTCTTCCTGAAGGATTTGGAGAAAGTCATCCTCCCCCTATACCCAATTAACATTTTTCTGCAAACCCCAAATTTTAAAACCAAGTTTCTTTTCCTTAACCAATTGCAAACCAGCAAAGCTTTGAATCTCCCTACTACCAATAAGTCTGCGCTTCGGGATAATCTGCCTTTTTAGGCCGAAACCAATGTGTCATCTCCGTGTATTGATTTAGAATATTGCCTGTAGCTTCTGCTTTTGAAAACACTTGCCTGCAAGCCATCGGCGAGGCCAGGATTTGAGCATTTATCTACTTAGTCCTCCTTGCTTGGCGCCCGGCAAATAAACATTTTTCTTTCTATTGCTGTAAAACCTTTATATATATATATATATATATATATATATATATATATATATATACATTATATATGTATATATATAATGTAGATTTATCACACAGGGTGAGTAGACTGGACCACAGCTTGGTTCTATAACACATGAGGGTCTAAATATTTTCATTGCTTATTAAAGTGAAACTTAAAGGTCTCTGTATCAACCAAAAACCAGTGTCTGGTGGTTCTTCCCTGTGGAAGGAGAAGAGGTAGATCAAAGAACTCATTATTTGAGTTTCCAGGGTTGCCCATTCAGGTAGTTCTGGAAACTAGTGCTTAACATGTCACTAAGGGCCGAGCGCTGTGGCTCACACCTGTAATCCCAGCACTTTGGGAAGCTAAGGTGGGCAAATCACCTGAGGTTAGTTCACGACCAGACTGGCCAACATAGTGCAACCCTGTCTTCACTAAAAATACAAAAATTAGCCAGGCATGGTGGTGCATGCCTGTGGTCCCCACTGTTTTGGAGGCTGAGGCAGAAGAATCACTTGAACCTGGGAGGCGGAGATTGCAGTGAGCCAAGATTGTGCCACTGCACTCCAGTTTGGAGTTTCCTCCAGGCCTATCTGCCTGGGCGACAGAGTGAGACTCCATCTCAAAACAAGACAAACAAACAAAAAAACATGTTAGTGAGGCAGATGGTAGAGACAATGGCAACTGGAGAATTCAGGCCTGGTCTCAAGGGCAAGGCTGATGCTTAGCCCCAGTGATGTGGCTTTTTGGAAATGAGGACCCAGTGTTGCCAATTCTTATGAATTTTTTCAAAAGAAAGAGATCTAGATTTTTTTTTTTTGAGATGGAGTCTCGCCCTATTGCCCAGGCTGGAGTGCAATGGTGCGATCTTGGCTCACTGCAACCTCTGCCTCCCGGGTTCAAACAATTCTGCTGCCTCAGCCTCCTGAGTAGCTGGGATTACAGGCGTGCCCCACCATGCCTGGCTAATTTTTGTATTTTTAGTAGAGATGGGGTTTTACCATGTTGGCCAGGCTGGTCTTGAACTCCTGACCTTGTGACCGCCCACCTCGGCTTCCCAAAGTGTTGGGATTACAGGCGTGAGCCACCGCGCCCGGCCGATCTAGATTTTTAGGTTGGCAAGCAATTCAAATTAGGTATGCACGCAGACCCCAACCACATTGCTGGGCAGCTCGATGGCAGCCCTCTTTCCCTGTCTGTTACTCTCGTGAAGGAATCTTGCTAGCCTTTTGATTGGAAGTAAGCTGAGGAGCACACACACAGAACCCCAAAAAGAGTTCAATCTATTCTTCATTATGGTATAACCCAAATGACAGATACTTTCAAATGAAAAGTAGGGCAGAACATCTGGTCTAGCTAACATACCAACATCCGGCATGGGAGTGTAGGACCTGAATGCCCAGGCCTTCAGCAGGGTTGCTGTCTGTGGCTTTCCAGCTGGGCAGTGCGGTGTATGGTAGAACCGCACATCCAGCCATGATGCTTTGGTATCAGGGCGTCTCCACATGGAGGCTCCTGCAGCCAGTGGCAGGTGTTCATCATAGACACACCTTCTCTTTCTCATGGTCTATGCCCTTTAACCTCAGAGGTGGTTCCTTTGAATACTTTCCCTTCTCCTGACGTTACCACTTCCTTTCAGTTTATAAGCTTTGGCTTTCCCCCAGATTCCTCCATCTTTTGGTCTACAAAGTTGTGTGTGTGTGTATATATACATATACACACACACACACATACACATATATACACACATATATACATATATATTTGTGTGTATATATATATATATTTTCTTTGAGACAGAGTTTCACTCTTGTTACCCAGGCTGGAGTGCAGTGGCGCAGTCTTGGCTCACTGCAACCTCTGCCTCCCTGGTTCAAGTGATTCTTCTGCCTCAGCCTCCCAAGTAGCTGGGATTACAGGTGCCTGCCACCATGCCCAGCTAATCTTCGTATTTTTAGTAGAGCTGGGGTTTCACCATGAGACATATCTCTCATAATTATATAACTTTTAAGTCTTATTTTGCTTAGAGAGCGCCTATATTTTTCCTGATCTCAAATTGTATTACAGATTCAGTTGTGGTCCTGGCAGAATCAAATATTATACGATAAATGGATAATTTGTAGTGAATTTAATAAAGAGATTGGCCAAGCTGGTCTCAAACTCCTGACCTCAGGTGATCTGCCTGCCTTGGCCTCCCAAAGTGCTGGGATTACAGGTGTGAGCCACCGCGCCCAGCCCAAAGTTGTATATAAATCAGTTTTCTGTCCCCCATATTCATTTTCTGTCCCCCATACTCATTTTCACTTCTAGGTAGGAGGAAATAGAATCATGAGGAAGATGGAGGGGAGAAAAGAAGTCAAGGGAGCTTTTAACTGGAAAGTGACTTAATTTTTTTTTTCGCTTTTTGGTTTCTATGGTGATCTAAATAATAATTAGATGTCTCTACTGTAAGACTTAATACCTTGTCACTATGTCAGCCTGAGACATATCTCTCATAATTGTATAACTTTTAGGTCTTATTTTGCTAAGAGAGCACCTATATTTTTCCTGATCTCAAGTTGTATTACAGAATCGGTTGTGGTCCTGGCAGAATCAAATGTTATATTATAAATGGATAATTTGTAGTGAATTTAATAAAGAGACTATCTACATAAGTGTAGAGCAGAATGGCAAGTGATTGGTGCAGTATGCTGGGGGCTACAGACAGTGGAGTTACGTGGGAGTCCGTTACTACTACCCCCAGGGCTAAAGGGGCCAGTGGAGATAGTGGCTCCTGGAATCTGGATATAGGCCAGGCTGTATGGAACAGGTGGATGACAGGAGGCAGCCAGCCTGTGGTCACTTTCCAGAGAGAAGTCATTGGAATAAATACCCTGACTTCATCTCTCTTTCTGTTATCTGGCTTTTGCATTGATCAAACTCAACTGGAAGGCTGTCAATAGAGCCCATAATTGTCAGCAGGGTGGAGAAAGTGGAGAATGGATTTACAGTGGAAAACAGAAGTTATATAGCACAACATTTTAAGTTATGAGATGCCAGTTTGATCTGAATTGTTCAGTCAAGTATAATTGCTAGCATTTGCATGCTGTCATGTTCAAACTGAAACTTTCAACAGAAGCATTTGAATAAACACTATTAATGGAACGACACATTGTAAAAGATTAAGAATTCATAAAATTCAATATTTATTGAATCCTTACTATGTCCTGAGTATTGTGGTCATCTTATCTATGAACTATATTAATGCTACTGTAATAGAGGGCAAGATTAAATAATTTTTATGTTGGATTCAGCTGGAGCTACCTTTCATTTGTAAACTCATTTGGGTAAAAGATTGTCCACTTTTGGCCAGGCGTGGTGGCTCATGTCTGTAATCCCAGCACTTTGGGAGGCCGAGGCGGGTGGATCACAAGGTCAGGAGATCGAGACCATCCTGGCTAACATGGTGAAACCCCATCTCTACTAAAAATACAAAAAATTAGCTGGGCGTGGTGGCGCACCCTGTAGTCCCAGCTACTCGGGAGGCTGAGGCAGGAGAGTCGCTTGAACCTGGTAGGCAGAGGTTGCAGTGAGCTGAGATCACGCCACTGCACTCCAGCCTGGGTGACAGAGCAAGACTCTGTCTCAAAAAAAAAAAAAAAAAAAAAGATTATCCACTTGCCTTTCAAGTATTGTAGAGAGTGATTCTTTTTTACCAAGCAATGTTTGTACTGCTACATTCTGTAGGAGGATGGTTTCCAGGAGCAGATAAATTAGTCTTTTCAACAGTTCAGTTACGGTTGTGTAAGTTTTTAGAACAAACAATAATAAAACATTTGTTGTTTTCTCTTTGCAAAATGGAGATTAAATGAGGTAATGCATATGCCTGATCCTCTGTAAACCCTTAATGAAGGTAATCCAATTTTGAAATAGAAAATCCACTAATCTCCTTGCTTTCAAAATTTAATCTGATTTTGTGTTTCCTTATTCACTTTTAGAATTTATTCTTATGCATTTATAATTTCTACAAACGAGGATATTTTATTTGCATGTGAAAGAAACCCAAACTTTAAGTGAGATTAGGTGTGATATCTTTAGGGCATGGTTTCTGTTGCCCTGGGAGCTTGCCCTTCTCTAGAAGGCTCTATCTTCAGGCTGATGTTCTTCAGAGGATATCAATGGCTGTTCCTGTTTCAGGCTTCACACTGACATACAACCTACATACAAGATGTCATAGTTACCTTGGCTGTAATAACAAAATACCACAGACTGGGTGGTTTAAACAACTGGAATTTATTTCTCAGAGTTCTGGAGGCTGGAAGTCCAAGATCAGGGTGCCAGCAGGGTCGATGTCTGGTGAGGGATCTCTCTTTTTGTTGCAGATGGCACCTTGCTGCACCCTCAAATTGTCTTTCCTTGGTGTATGTGAGTGAAGGAGAGAGGAAGCAAGCTCTGTTATAAGGGCACTAATCCCATCATGGGGACCCTACCCTCATGACCTCATCTAAACCTGATTAACTCCAAAAGTCCCTATCTCCAAAATACCACCATGAATTTTGGAGGGATACAATTCAGTTTGTAGCACTGAACTTTCCAGACAGAGATCTTTTCCCCAAACTATCAGACAAAAGCTCTGCTTTCACGTTGATTGGACTAACTGAAACCAGTCATTGTAGCCAGGGACTGCCATGAACTGATTAACAGAGTTTTTGCCCACAGCTAACAGAATCACTATAGCAAGGGGTTAGGGGTTGGGGGATGGGGGATGAGCTGATGCAGTTTGGCTTATATTGGGGATGGGGGAAATTCTGCCCAAGCAACATTCCTTGTTAAACAGTAGGGGAGGGATGGGAAGAAAGTTATCAACAGTGTCCACTATTCTTAAGTTACCTGTTGCCATATCATTAGATATTCAGCTTCTTTTCAGTGTTTGAGGAACCGAACGGAACTTCAACTAAACTGAATTTCATATTTTCTCATGAAAGTGCATTAATGTTGGGGTCTCAGAATTTTTGTCTGACATGCTCTGCAGTGGGTGCTTCTTAATGGACAAAAGCTAGTACTACAAAGCTAAATGTTCTAGAGAATCAATACCACAACTGTGGAGCCCTTGTTTCCATACAAGTCTCTTCATAAAGTAATTCATGAATTTCAAGCTGCTTTTTCCAGTCCACATTGCTCTAGAGAATGATAGAGCAGGTTAGTAGGTTACTGCCAAAGTTCAGGTCTGTAACCTTTTGTCTCCTCCTAGAAGCAGTGGAACTTACTCATTTATGAGTTCTTAAATCATTAATGAGGTCATTGAGGTGAGTTTGTCACAATTAAGATTGATATTTGCTTGTGTTGAGGAAACTGGATTTTAATCCTTAAATTTCTGCTTTTGTCCTTCCATTTTCAATATTCCATTATTTCACATAATTATCCAAACAATGTATTTAAACTGAACCCCTTCTATGTGATCAGTATTATGCTAGGTATGCTGGGGAATAAAACTGACGTAGAAGAGATGGCTTTAAGAAATACTCTGAACCGGGTGTTGTAGCTGAAGCCTGTAATCCCAGCACTTTGGGAGGCCGAGGCAGCTGGATCACCTGAGGTCAGGAGTTTGAGACCAGCCTGGTCAACATGGGGAAACCCTGTCTCTACTAAAAATACAAAAATTAGGCATGGTGGCCCGCGCCTGTTGTCCCAACTACTCGGGAGGCTGAGGCAGGAGAATTGCTTGAACCCAAGAGGCAGAGGTTGCAGTGAGCTGAAATCATGCCACTGCACTCCAGCCTGGGTGGCAGAGTGAGACTGTCTCAAAAAAAAAAAAAAAAAAAAGTACTCTCTTGGTGGAGGAATGAGACTAATCACATAGGATGGGGTTGTTTTGTAAGCATTTCTAAGCGTGTCATAGAAGAAGATTGGAGCAATGGAAATTGAGAGGAAGAAAGACCTCAGTATGTTGAACTTTCTTGGGGGCTCTGTGGTGGAGATGGTACTTGAACTGGGCTCTAATGGATATGTAAGATCTGTATAGGAAGAGGAGTTGGGGGAAGAGCATTTGCAAAAGGGTGGGAATAAACACTGGTGTGGTGTGTGTTGGGAATCCCTCAATTATCACATCAGAGTGACAATTGTGCATGGGAGAGAAGTGGCAAAGGAGGATGGATGGGTTTTTGTTCTTTACTGGATTTTCTCCAACCTCCTACATTTATCTTTTTTGTTTGTTTGTTTGTGTGCGTGTTTTCAATTGCTTAAAAGAGGTAACAATATGTGAGACATCAAGAAGTTTGGAATTATTTCAGAGTGTTTGCACACAATGGACATAGCCTTCTGTAACTGTCTCATCAGTGACAGCACACTTTGAGGTTTTGTTTGTTTATTCCTTAGGGCATTTACGTATGTGGTTAGAGGCACAGCTAACCCCTTTCTCTTCTAGTGGGAGGCTTTGTCCTTTGCTGAAGTTCAGCCCCAAGTCTGACTAAAAAATCATGAAAACTATAGGCCAGAAAGAGAAGGCAATTAAAACCAGAGTGAAAATGCAGGAGGGGAAGGTGAGTGGATTCTGAAACTGTGACAAGGAATTAAAACACAATTCCATAAATTCTAAAGCAGACTCATAGTTTCGTTTCAAAATAGATCTTTTCATGGTCAGTATTCAGGAGGAGTTAAACTTTGAAAATATTAAGACCTGGTATTTTGATTTGATTCTTCCAAATGATTTCCTTAAAGCATAATAAAATATATACATAAGTATGTATATGTGTAGATATTTTCTAACATTGTTAGGAAATGTGAATATTTACTGAAGAATCATCTTCATGCTTACTGATTGAAATTTTAGATTTAGATATATGTTTCTTTTAACTTCTGGGGCTATACATTTATAATCACATCTTGAAATAATTTTTTTCTTTTTTTAAAGACAGAGTCTTACTCTGTCGCCCAGGCTGGAGTGCAGTGGCGCGATCTCAGCTCACTGCAACCTCCGCCTCTTGAGTTCAAGTGATTCTTCTGCCTCAGCCTCCCAGCTAGCTGGGATTAGAGGCATGTATCACCATGCCCGGCTAATTTTTGTATTTTTAGTAAAGACAGGATTTCACCATATTGGCCAGGGTGGTCTCGAACTTCTGACCTCAAGTGATCTGTCCACCTCAGCCTCGCAAAGTGCTGGGAGTACAGGTATGAGCCACTGTGCCCGGCCAGCTTAAAAGAATTTCTTAAAAGTGGCAACACATGTGTTGACATCTTCAGGCATGTCATGATCACTCTGGTTCAATATTATTGCTATGGGTTCTTTAATTTACCATCAAATGGGACAATAAGTCATATTACATTCTAAACAAAAAATTAATAAAATTTTTCTGAAATTTCTGTTGAAGTTCTATAAAGATTTGCATCCGGATAGTCGTTGGAAGTGAAGTATTTTGTGGGGAAAAGTGGCTCATTCTCACACCTGATAAAATAGGTAATGGTTCTTAGCATTTTTTTTTTTTTTTTGTTGAATCAAAGTCTCATTCTGTCACCCAGGCTGGAGTGCAGTGGTGTGATTTCAGCTCACTGCAACTTCCACCTCCGGGGCTTAAGCCATCTCTTAGCCTCCAGAGCAGCTGGGACTACAAGTGCGCACCAACATGCCTGGCTAATTTGCGTATTTTTTGTAGAGATGGGGTTTCGCCATGTTGCCCAGGCTAGTCTTCAACTCCTGGCCTCAAGTGATCCACCTGCCTTGGCCTCCCAAAGTGCTGGGATTACAGGCATGAACTGCTGTTCTTAGCATTTATAATAGGCAAAGTTTTCCGTATTCCTTGTAATTGTGAAATTCTCCATTTACATAGATGTAATTCAGTTAAGAGAACCGATAGTTTATTTCTTCATTTGTTTGTGTGTGTGTGTGTGTGTGTATGTCTGTATTTTTTAACCCCTGAGATACTTCTCCTTGTATAGTTAAATTGTTGAATGTTATTTTGGGAGATGATGCCTTAGGTCTTTTCTCAAAGGTGACTTCTTTTCCTTCTAATCCTCAAATTTCTCTCTCAACCCCAGTCCTTAAGTTTCTCTTGTTTTCTCTCTGCTCTCCTTCTCCTGATTCAGCTTTATAGTATACAGATCAGCTTTGGCTTCTTTTTTTTTTCTCTTATCTATTCCACAGTAGCAATATGGTGGTTTTAATGCAAGTTTTGATGTCAAGCCTTGATTTTAATTCTGCTTCCATCATTTAGTGGCTGCGTGATCTGGGATGAGTTACTGAACCTTGCTGTGTTTCTTCATCAATGAAGTGGAATCATCATGGACTCCATCTCATCAGATTGTTTTGAAGAGTAAGTGAGATAATGGACACAAAGTGCCCAGCACAGAGCCTGACCTAGAGTATTCCCTTGCGTGAGTCAAGGTAGGCTAGTTGTGTTGTTAAGACAATCAATGTAGGGTTTAAGTATCTTTAAAACACAAACATTTATTCATTTTTTTAAACTAATGTTGGCCGTCAGTCTGGGAGATTCCTCCAAGGGGTGGCTCAATGATAAAGGCTGCTTCAACCTCATGGCACCCCATCTCAATACATACTTCCATGGTTGTGATGTAGGTGGGGCAGATGGAGGGTCTCACTGATAGTGAATGCTTTGGCCTGGAAACGACTCACATCACTGCCACTCACAGCTAATTGGCCAGAAATAGTCACATGATCCCAAAGCAAACAAAACAAAACAAAACAAAACAAAAACTCAAAAAAACCACCAAACTATAATCTTTCCAGGTGCCCAGAAGTGGGTGAGCCCAGCGTCCATGTAGCTAAACTACACAACACTCTCTGCAGCCATATATCAGGAAATTGCCCTCCAAGAAGTTGGCTGATGTGGAAGCCACACAAGTTTAGTGAAGTCCTCAGTCCCCTAAAAATACTTTACATTTTTAATTAGTCCTCAGAATTCTAGTATTCCTTATGTCCTGGACAGTTTAAAATAATGCCCCTAATTTACAGGAAAGCTACCATTTCCTAGAAAATGCATAAGGCTATTCCTAGGATTTTGAGAGAGTTGGTGCTGGTAATGAGGATGGGGATGTGACAATTATTTTTCTAAATTCCATCTAAGGTGGTTAACTTAGATCTGGTATTTTGATCTTTCCCTGATGCTATTTTTTCCACAGGGTGGATTGGTGTCACTGTGGATGGGGAGTGGGGCTAGGAAAGGCAGCTCAGTTCATCTTTGGGCCTGTGAGCCGAGAGAAATTCCTGCTCCCTGACAGTTGAATCAATTCTTTGTCACGTAAAAACTAAGAAAGAAAGAATGACAAAGCAGCTTATGGAAATGGAGCCATACTTCATGTTCCAACAGGGTTAGTACCAGCTGTTAGCCATGCATCACTTCTGGGGCCTTCCCAGTGACCTTCATTTATTAGGTGTCACTAATATTCCTCTTCATCAGGGAACAAGTAGACTCCTGGTGTGAAAGCAAAGGGAACGGCAGATCTTTGAAATGTTGTCTGTTTGGTGCCTAGTGGAGAAGCCTCTTTGGCCATGCTGATTTTGGAGGAAGGGTATAAAGAGTGTGAATATTCCTTACCAGCTAAGGGGAATGCAAGATGGAACAGGGAGTGTTGCAATGGAATTGTAATGGAAACTGAGATACCTTGATTTTCATATCAACTCCTGTAACAACTTATGTGAGAACTTGGACAGACCACTTTATTTCATTAGTTTTTTTTTTTTTTTTCATTAAAAAAGAATCAATGTCATTCTGCCTAATTTGGAGGGTTAATAGGAAAAGCAATTTATGTGGGAAGTATGCAGGCCCTTAAAAAGCATGAAGGTCATGGAATGGGTATTTTTCTCTTTACAAAGTAATACAATTTGTTAAAAAATTTTGGAAAATATAAATAAACACAAGTAAAAGTTTAACATTAAAATCATGAAAACCAAACAAAATGCCACCACACAGAGGTAACCGCTATTAACCAACGAGTGTATAGCCTTCTAAGAGTTTTTTTTAAAAAAAAGCATAATAATTGTATGTATTTATGGGGTACATGTGATATGGTGATACATGTATACAATGTGATCAAATTAAGGTATTTAGGATATCGATCACCTCAAACATTGATCATTTCTTTGTGTTGGGAATATTTCAAGTGTTCTAGTTATTTATTTATTTATTAATTTTTGAGACTGTCTTGCTCTGTTGCCCAGGCTGGAGTACAATGGTGTGACCTCGGCTCACTGCAACCTCCACCTCATGAGTTCAAGTGATTCTCCTGCCTCAGCCCCCTGCGTAGCTGGGACTACAGGTGTGCACCATCACGCCCAGCTAATTTTTGTATTTTTAGTAGAGACAGGGTTTCACTATGTTGTCCAGGCTTGTCTCAAATTCCTGACTTCAGGTAATCCTCCCTCCTTGGCCTCCCAAAGTGCTGGGATTACAGGCATGAGCCACCGTGCCCGGCCTCTTCTAGTTATTTTGAAATATACAATAAATTATTCCCTGTAGTCACACTACTGTGCTATTGAAAACTAGAATTTATTCCTTCTATCTAACTGTATAGTTGTACTCATTCACCAACTTCTCTTCATCCCTGCCCCTACCCTTCCCAGCCTCTGATAACTATCATTGTAATCTCTACCTCCATTAGGCCTACTTTTTTAGCTCCCAAATGTGAGTGAGAACATGTGATATCTATCTTTTTCTACCTGGCTTATTTCACTTAACATAATGACATCCAGTTCCATCCTTGTTGCTGCAAATGACAGGATCCATTTGCCTTAGCCTTCTAGTATGAATTCTGGCTGACTAGTATTTCATTGTTTATATATGCTACAATTTCTTTATCCATTCATCCATTGATGGACACTTAGATTGAGTTGATATCTTGGCTGTTGTAAATAGTACAGCAATAAACACGGGAGTGCAGGAATCCCTTTGATATACTGATTTCTTTTCCTTTGTATAAATGCCAAGGAATGGGATAGCCTCTATATAATTTTCTATAACAGATGTACTAATTTACGTTCCCCCCAACAATGTGTAAGAGTTTCCTTTTCTCTGCATCCTCACCAGAGTTTTGTTTTTTTTTTTAAGAGACAGGGTCTCACTATGTTACCCAGGCTGGTTTCGAACTCAGCTTAAGTGATCCATTTGCCTTGGCCTCAACCAGCATTTTTTATTGTCTTTTTGATAATAGCCATTCTAACTGGGGTGAAATGCTATCTCATTGTGGTTTTGATGTGCATTTCTCTGATTCCTGATTTTTTTTCATATATCTATTGGTCGTTTTTTTTTTGTTGTTGTTGTTGTTGTTTTTTTGAGACGGTCTGTCACTCAGGCTAGAGTCTTTTTGCTTTTTTTTTGCTTTTGCTTTCTTTTTGCTTTTTTTGAGATGGTCTGTCACTCAGGCTAGACTGCAACCTCCACCTCCTGGGCTCAAACCATCCTCCCATCTCAGCCTCCTGGATAGCTGGGACTACAGGCACATGCCATCACACCTGGCTAATTTTTGTATATTTTGTGGACAAAGGTTTTGCCATGTTACCCAGGCAGGCTGGTCTCAAACTCCTGGCCTCAAGTGATCCTCCCACCTTGGCCTGTCAAAGTGCTAGGATTACAGGCATTAGCCACTGAACCTGGCCATTTCTGTGTTTTCTTTTGAGAAATGTCTATTCAGATTCTTTGACTACATTTAAATGGGATTATTTATGCTTTTTTTTTTCTGTCGAGTTGTTTCAGTTTCCTGCATATTCATGGCATTAGTCCCTTGTGAGATAAACAGTTTGCAAATATTCATTCCCATTCTACAGGTTGTCTCTTTACTCTGTTGGTTGTCTCCTTTGCTGTGCAGAAGCTTCTTAGTTTAATATAGTCTCATTTGTCTATTTTTGTTTTTGTTCCCGTTGCTTTTTCGAGGTCTTAGCCATAGTGTCTCTGCCTAGACCAATGTCCTGGAGTGTTTCCCCTGTGTTTTTTCTAGTAGTTTTATAGTTTCGAGTCTTACATTTAAGGCTTTTTAGTTGATTTTTATATATGGTGAGAAATAGATATCTAGTTTTATTCTCGTGCAAATGAATATGCTATATTCCAAGCACCATTTATTGAAGAAGGTATCCTTTTCCCAATATATATTCTTCTTGCCTTTGTTCAAAAGGCTGTAAATGTGTGGATTTATTTCTGAATTCCCTATTTTGTTTCATTGATCTATGTATCTGTTTTACACCGATATTATGCTATTTTGGTTATTATAGCTTTGTAGTATATTTTGAAGTCAGGTAGTGTGATTCCTCCAGCTTTGTTCTTTTTGCTTAATATTACTTTGGCTTTGCAGGGTCTTTTGTGGTTCCACATAAATTTTATGATTGGATTTTCTATTTCTGTGAAGAATCTAATTGGTATTTTGATAAGGATTGCCATCGAATCTGTCAATTGCTTTGAGTATGGTCATTTTAATAATATTAATTCTTCTAATTCATGAGCATGGGCTGCCTTTCCATTTGTTTGTGTTCACTTTCTTTCATAGGTGTTTTGTAATTTTCACTGTAAAGGTCTTTCACCTTAGCTAAATTTATTCCTAGGCATTTTGTTTTTCTTATAGTTATTATTTGAATGCTTTCTTTATTTCTTTTGCAGCTAGTTGATAATTGGTGTATAGAAACACTACTAAATTTTGTATGCTGATATTGTATCCTGAAATTTTACTGAATTAGCTTATCAGATCTAAGAGTTTTTCAGTGCAGTCTTTAGGTTTTTCTATATATAAGCTCATATCATCAGCAAACAGGAACAATTTGACTTTTTTTTTTTTTTTCCAATTTGGATGTCTTTTATTTCTTTTGCCTGATTGCTCTGGCTAGGACTTCCAGTACTATTTTGAATACGAGTGGTGAAAAGTAGGCATCCTTGTCTTATTCCAGTCCTTAGAGGAAAGACATTCAGCTTTTCCCCATTCAGTATGATGCTAGCTGTACGTTTGTCATATTTGATCTGTATTATGTTGAATTATGTTCCTTCTGTACCTAATCTGTTGAGAATTTCTTATGAAATGATGTTGAGTTTTATCAAATGTTTTATCTACATCTATTGAGATGATCATATGGTTTTTGTCCCTTATTGAATTGATGTGATGTATCACATTTGTTGATTTGCTTATGTTGATACATTGTTGTATACCTGGATGTGTCTCACTTGATCATGGTGTATTATCTTTTTGATGTGTTGCTGGATTTAGTTTTTTAGTATTTTGTTGAGGATTTCTGCACATATGTTCATCAGGGATATTGGCCTGTAGTTTTCTTTTTCTGTATGTAGTGTCTTCGGTTTTGGTATCAGGATAATTCTGGCCTCATAGAATGAGTTAGGAAGAATTCCTTCCTTGCAACATTTTGGAGTAGTTTGTGAAAAATTGGTATTAGCTTTTTTCTATAAGCTTGGTAGAATTCAGCAAAGGCATCTGGTCCTGGGCTTTTCTTTGTTGGGAGACTTTTTTCAGTCTCATTACCTGTTATTGGTTGATTCAGGCTTTCTATTTCTTTTGGTTCAATCTTAGGTTGTATGTGTCCAGGAATTTATCTTTGTCCTGTAGGTTTTCCAATTTGTTAGAATATAGTTGCTCATAATAGTCTCTGATGATCCTTTGTATTTCTGTGATGTCAGTTGTTATGCCTCCTTTTACATTTCTAATTTTATTTATTTGGGTCTTACCCCCCCTTTTATTGATTAGTCTAGCTAGAGTTTATCAATTTTGATTATGTTTTCAAAAAACAACTTGTCATTTCATTGACTCTTTTATTTTTTATTGGCCTCTATATTTTGTTTAGTTCTGCTCAGGTCTTTATTTCTATCTTCTACTACTTTTTGGGTTTAGTTTGTTCTTGCTTTCTGGTTCCTTGAGGTACACAATTAGGTTGGTCATTTAAAATCTTTCTGCTTTTTGATGTCGATATTATTGCTATAATCTTCCCTCTTAGCACTGCTTTTGCTGCATTTCATAAGTTTAGGTATGTTGTGTTTCCATTTTCATTTGTTTCAATACATTTTTAAATTTCCTTCTTAATTTCTTCATTGACTTAGTGGTCATTCAGGAACATGCTGTTTAATTTCTATATATTTGTATAGTTTCCAAAGTGCCTCTTCTTATTGATTTCTAGTTTCTTTCTTTCTTTCTTTCTTTCTTTCTTTCTTTCTTTCTTTCTTTCTTTCCTTCTTTCCTTCCTTCCTTCCTTCCTTCCTTCCTTCCTTCCTTCCTTCTTTCCTTCCTTCTTTTTTTTGATGCAGTTTCACTCTTTGTTGCCCAGGCTAGAGTGCAGTGGCATGATCTTGGCTCACTGTAACCTCCGCCTCCTGGGTTCAAGTGATTCTCCTGTCTCAGCCTCCTGAGTAGCTGGGATTACAGGTGCCCACCACCATGCCTGGCTAATTTTTGTATTTTTAGTGAAGATGGAGTTCCACTATGTTCGCCAGGCTAGTCTCGAACTCCTGACCACAGGTGATCCACCTGCTTCAGCCTCCCAAAGTGCTGGGATTACAGGCATAAGTCACCAGGCCCGGCCTGATTTCTAGTTTTATTTATTCTGAGAAGACCCTTGATATGATTTTAATTAAAAAAAATTTGTTGATACTTGTTTTGTGGCTTAACGTATGGTCTATCCTGGAGAATGCTCCATCTGCTAATGAGAAGAATGTGCATTCTACAGTTGTTGAATGAAATGTTCTATAAATGTCTGTTAGGTATATTTGGTCTATAGTGTAGATTAAAGCCAATGTTTCTTTGTTGATTTTCTGTCTAGATTATTTGTCCAACACTGAAAGTGGGATGTTGAACTTTTCAACTTTATTGTAATGTGGTCTAATCTCTTTATCTCTAATAACATTTGCCTTATATATCTGGTACTCTGGTGTTAGGTACATATATTTATAATTGTTTATATTCTCTTGCTGAATTGATAACTTTATCATTATGTAATAACCTTCTTTGTCTCTTTTTATGTTTTTTGACTTAGTCTATTTGGTTTGATAGAAATATAGCTACTCTTGAATGTTTTTGGTTTCTGTTTGCATGGAATACTTTTTTCCATTCTTTCACTTTCAGTCTACATGTGTCTTTACAGGTGAAGCAAGTTTCTAGTAGGCAGTATATAATTGAGTCTTTTTTTTTTAATCCATTCGGTTAGTATATATCTTTTAATTGGTGAATTTAATTATTTTACATTCAAGGTTGTTATTGATAGGGGTGAAGACTTATTCCTATTATTTTGTTCATTGTTTTGTTTTGACAGCCTTTGTTCCTCTCTTCCTCTTTTGTCATTTACATTTACAGTTTGGCTGATTTTTTTTTGTAGTAATAAAGTTTGACTCTTTTCTTTTTCTCGTTTGTGTATCTGCTCTACCAGTGAATTTTATTCTTTTGTGTGTTTTTATGATGGTAAATATTGCCTTTTTATTTCCAGATGTAGGACTCTTTAGCATTTCTTGTAAGTCCATTCTAGTGGTAATGAATTCCCTCAGTTTTTGCTTGTCTAGAAAAGACTTTATTTCTCCTTTATTTTTGAAGGATAGCCTTGCTCGGTACACTATTTTTGGTTGACAGTTGTTTTCTTTCAGCACATTGACTATATTATCCCATTTTCTCCTGGCCTGTAAGGTTTCTGTTGAGAAATCTGCTGTTAGTCTGATGGAGATTCCTTTAATGTCACTTGACACTTTTCTCTTTCTGTTTTTAGGATTCTCTTTAACTTTTGACAGTTTGACTATAATGTGCCTTGTAGAAAATCTTTTTGGGCTTAATCTATTTGGGGATCTTTGAATGTTTTTGAATCTAGATGTCATATCTCTTGCAAGACTTGACAAGTTTTCAGATATTATTTTATTAAATAGATTTTCTATGTCTTTTCTCACTTCTCCTTCTGGAATCCTAAAGTTCACATATTTGAAGCTTTATGGTACCCCATATGATCCCCTTGAATTCTTTTTTACTTTTCTTTTTTGTATGTGTTCCCACTGGCTTGGTTGGGCTTTTACTGACAGTGGTAGGTACCTGGGGCTCCTTTTAGAAAAACTGTACTTGGGCTACTGGAATTTGCCTGAACACCCGGAGAGACCAAAGTGCCTAGAAATCACTCTGGTGCAGCCCTTGGCCTAAGACAGGCAGAGAAAGGAATAAGGAAGCCCAGCTCCCTTGCTGTAACTATGAGGCATAACTGACACTTCAGTGTCCCCCTGAGAGCAAGGATCAGGATGAAGCTCCCTCTGTGTGACCTACCTGGCATGCACCCTTGCTTGGCTTCCCCCTTTTCTGTCCTGCTTCCTCCAGTCACTTGCCAGCCTCCTGGAGAAGCATGTATTTAATAAACCACATGTACACAGTATGGACTGAATGTTTGTTTCCCCTGCAAAATTCCTATGTTGAAAGCCAATTGTCAGTGTGATGGTATTTGGAAGTGGGGCCTTTGAGAGGTCGTGAGATTGGAGCCATTGTGATGGGATTAGTGCCCTTATAAGAAGAGGCCAAGGAGTCCTCTTCCCCCCCCTTTTACCAGGTGAGGATGCAATGTTAAAATGGCAATCTGGAACCTAGAAGAGGGCCCTCACCAGAACCTGACCATGTAGGCACAGGTGGGCACACTGATACGGGACTTTCAGAACTATGAGAAATAAATTTCTATTGTTTATAAGCCACCCAGTTTATGGTACTTTGTTCTAGCAGCCTGATCTGACTAGGGCAGTATACAAATGCTTATCTCAGTGTCTGCTCCTGGAGAGTGTAATTGAAGCCAGCTTGTGAACACCATTCAGATTTCTGATTGGATTAGTTTTTAGTTTAAGTGATGAAGAGCTACAACAATGGCTAGGTAGTTGGGACATTTCAATGGTCTGGCTAATGTCGTTGGATCTGAGGCACCTCAGTAATCAGATTACAGAGAAAAGGCCTTCAGTGCTTCTGATGGTGGTTTGCTGAATGCACTTCTGTGCAATTTTGAAACTGGCTTTGGGTTGCTGAATGAATGTTGCAGCTCTTTTGAAAAACTGAATATTATCCTGTTCAACAGAACTCACTATTGTCTTTTTTTTTCTGTAGTCTAAATCCACCTCATTTAATTTCATCCCAGTTCTTCTAGTTATAGTCCCTTGCAGAATCCTAAAAACTCTTTATACTTGGTACTAACAATTCTCATAAAATAAAAAGAACAGACTGTTCTTGCCTAGGAATATGCATGGGTCACCCTGGAGGAAGGAAGGGAGAGAGGATAATGGCATATTAAGCCCTGCAAGTGAGAGGTGAAGCTGGCTGGGCTTCTGGGTCTGGTGGGGACTTGGAGAACTTTTCTGTCTAGCTAAAGGATTGTAAACATGCCAAATCAGCACTCTGTCTAGCTAAAGGTTTGTAAATGCACTAATCGGCACTCTGTAAAAATGCACCAGTCAGTGCTCTATGTCTAGCTAAAGGTTTGTAAACACACCAATCAGCACTCTGTGTCTAGCTAAAATTGTAAAATGGACCAATCAGGATTCTGTAAAATGGACCAATCAGCACTCTGTAAAATGGACCAATCAGCAGGACATGGGTGGGGCCAAATAAGGGAATAAAAGCTGGCCACCTGAGCCAGAAGCAGCAACCTGCTGGGGTCCCCTTCCACACTGTGGAAGCTTTGTTCTTTCACTCTTCACAGTAAATCTTGCTGCTGCTCACTCTTTGGGTCCACACTACCTTTATGAGCTGTAACACTCACCACGAGGGTCTGCGGCTTCATTCCTGAAGTCAGCGAGACCACGAACCCACTGGAAGGAAGAAACAACTCCCGAGCCCACTGCAAGGAAGAAACAACTCCCGATGCACCACCTTTAAGAGCTGTAACACTCACTGCGAAGGTCTGCAGCTTCACTCCTGAAGTCAATGAGACCATGAACCCACCGGAAAAAAGAAACTCTGGACACATCTGAACATCAGACAGAACAAACTCTGGACCCACCATCTTTAAGAACTGTAACACTCACTGCAAGGGTCCGTGGCTTCATGCTTGAAGTCAGTAAGACCAAGAACCCACCGGAAGGAATCAATTCCGGACACACAAGGAGGCTGCTCTGTTCTAGGAGGCACCTCTATCCCTCCACGCCTTTGGGTTGGTAATATTAGCATTTTCTTTGATTCCTCTTTATCTTTCATAAATATTTTGCATTTGGCTTTCCAGAGTCATTCTCATTTGTTCTTTGTCTTGCTTTTCCATCGTGACTACCTTAGTTTAAGCTTTTACCATTTGTTCTACACTGAAATGTGCCCTCTCCTCATCTCAAATTCATACGTTGAAGTCCTAACCCCCAATGTCACTGTATTTGGAGATAGAGCCTGTATTTGGGGTGATAAATGTTCAATGAGGTCATAAAGGTGGGACCCTCATTCTATAAAACTGATGTGCTTATAAGAAGAGGAAGAGACACCAGTTAGCTCTCTGTGATCTTTCACAATCACATTTCCATCTTTCACATTGCCATTTGAGGACATAGCAAAAAGGTGGCAGTTTGTTGGCCAAAAGGAGAGGCCTCAGAAGAAACCGACCCTGCTGGGACATTTATCTTGGACTTTGAGCATCCAGGCTATGAGAAAATACATTTCTATTGTTTAAACCATCCAGTCTCTAGTATTCTACTGTGGCAGCTCAGTAGATTAAGACACCATCATACATTGGGTTACCCCCTCCTCCCAGTAGTCCCTTAATTAGTATCCTGGTCTCTAATTTATTCTGTTTCAATTAATTTCTTAAGGCATCACATCTTACTTTGCAATGAAATAAACTCTTCTGTAGTATATTACTGCCTCAGAATAAAGCTTAAATGCCAGAGCCAGACATTTAAGATCTCTGTAATTCCCTCACCCAAGCCTCCTTTAAAACATTCTTTCTCCTTCTTGGTTCAAACTCCATGCTCCACTCTCTGCCCTGTCCCCCAAATATAACAGACCCAGCTTGAATATTCTCATTTCCTTGCAGACTGTCCAAATCCCACCTGTTCTTTAGGTTCATCCTAAGTCTTACTTCACCCATGAAGCCCCCTCTCGTCTTTCTGGTCACCTCTAAGATGCTCTTGTACTTTTTTGTCTTTACTACTGGTATTTACACTTAATCAGTATTTGGATTTAAGTGTCTCATGTATCTTCCTAGTTAGACACAGAGACTGTACTGCTTTTAGTGATAACCCCAGTGCTTGACACATAAGGAATAGACACAATAATATGGGTGAATGAATGAGTGAACAAAACTGCAAACAGGGCATGTGTAGTGCAACTTACATAGACTGAGTTGGGTTTAGGGTAGTACTGAACGTAGAGTAGGTAGCTAATAGCTCCAAGAATGTTACGATTTAGTTGCTACATAAACCAAACTGGAGTTGCTTAAATCTTTGGCTTGTGTCACTTTGTGCCTAGATTCTTCCTATTTGATGAGATATCTAATAAATGGTGAGAAAAATTGCTTATGCATTGGTATGGATCTCCTGCCCACCACCTGTAAGTCCTAGTTTTCTTCTTTTGCTATTGCCACTGCAAAGTAGAGTCACCACTTTGCACAAACTTTACAGAGAGGTAGTGACCAAAGCCACTCGTGCCTAGAGTCTCAAGTAGGTGAGAATCTCACCCTAAGTCTAGCATAATGCTGTAATAACTTTGGGGCCTAACTTGACAGTAAAGACATCATGTGACTTTACTTTTGTGTGTGAGCACGCGCATGTTTGTGTGCGTATGTTTAAACCTGTACATGTAAGTCTGTGTTCTTTGTGTAAAGGCCCATTCATTTACAGAAAAAAGAGCCTGCTCCAGATTTCCCCTCTGGAACTAGGAAATTTGTCCTTAATGAGACGAACACAGGTTATATATAAGACTGATATGCAGGAGGAATGGAGCACAGCAGCCTTCCTAGAAGCACATTACACATCATAGACTGTTAGGGGTGGGAGAAACCTTAAAATCAAGTGTTGGGTTTCCCAAACTGCAGTCATTTATCACATTAACCATTTTAAAATCTTTTTTTTTTTTTTTTTTTGAGATGGAGTTTCTGTCACCCAGGCTGGAGTGCAGTGGTGCCATCTCTGCTCACTGCAACCTCCGCCTCCTGGGTTCAAGCAATTCCCTGCCTCAGCCTCCCAAGCAGCTGGGATTACAGGCGCCCGCCACCATGCCCAGCTAATTTTTTGTATTTTTAGTAGAGACTGGGTTTCACCATCTTGGCCAGGCTGGTCTTGAACTTCTGACCTCGTGATCCACCTGCCTTGGCCTCCCAAAGTGCTGGGTTTACAGGTGTGAGCCACTGTGCTGGGCCCATTCACAATCCATCAGAAGTGATGCTTTGATGCATTGTTAACGTCTTTCCAGCAATGCACATGAAAGTTCAGTACATAAAAATCCACCCTGACAATCCATTTCATCTGCATCATTGATTCTTCTGGACAGCTTGGGAAAAAGGGACAATTTCTGCAGATTTGAAACCTTCACAGCATGTGCAAGCACCGGGGTCTTGCCTTGCTCGTGTGTGATGTGATCATCACGGTACTACCCACTTTAGCCCTGAGGTAGCAATAATATCCAACAAATCATGGGGCTGATGATGGGCTCCTTATGTATGTATTTTTATGTTTGGTAGGAAAATATTAAAGCATTTATCTTTGTTCCACCTTTTGTGTAATTTCCATAGTGGTACAAACACCATACTTTAGGAAACATTGATGTAGTCCAACTCTCTTATTTGAGGAGGAGAAATTAAAGGTCTGAAGAGGTGAAATCTCCTTGCCCAAAGTCATTCAAATATTTAACGGCAGAATGTTGGAGTTCCTGACTACCAGTGTGGTGTATTGCCCTCTAAGTCATGCTGATTTAATCTGTTAATCTCTTAGGACAGGCATGAAACAAATGTTGGTGATCTCTTTTGCAATGCTAGCCCCATGGTGAAATGGAGATCTGTGATTGGCTCTATTGTCAAGAACTCGTAAGAAATCAGAGTCTAGAAAAGACAGTTGTGCAAACAAAAACCTACTGAGCTAGAAGGGAGCCCAGGGTCATCCAGATCAATCCTGGGCTGAATCCTGCAAGGTCTAGGGATGGCCCTTGGGGGACCTCTTTGCAGGGCCAGAAGTCAAGGTACAAGAGGGAATTGGCAAGCGGGCAGGGTTGGGGGCCTCTTGCCCTCATTTCAATCACAGCTGCACTGCTTTCATGGGTTCTATGTGTTATTTTCATGTAAAGTAGCACCGAAAATATTTTCAGGACTAATGTTGGAAATGCACTATGCCTGTCCATTTTTATCTTATAAATAACATTGAGACTCCAAAGGTATCATGATTTTCTAATTAACAACAGAGATGACCTTCCTTTCCCAGAATTTCTATATCATAAAAAAGCAATAGAGGCTAGAGTGTCCATGAACATGGGCTTTGTAATTATGCAAATTTGAACCTGAATCCTAGCATGGCTCCTATGGAATTTTTCTCCAGTTAGGAATTTAATAATGCTTCTTTCTCCAAATTGGGCAAACTATTTCTCCAAGTATTTGGGGGGTACTTGATGCGGGAAGCGTCATTTGTGTTACCATAGGAAGTTAGCAAGAAGTAGTTTCCTTACTTTACCCTACCCCAGACATGTCATTGGAGGAAGGGGGAAAAAAAAGGGAAGGCTATATGAAGAAAGAGGGAGAACACAAAGGTGGCAGAGAACATGCCTAAAAGTCTTCCATGTGACTGCAGCTGCACTTCTGCAGAATTTTTTGGAAAGTAGAAAGGCGGTTGGCAGGGGAGGTGGGATGGGGAATAAAGAGTTATTGGTCAGTGGGTACAGCGGTTCAGTTTTGCAGGATGAAAAAGTTCTGAAGATGGGTTGCACAACAATGTGAATGCACTTAGCACTACTGAGCTGTACATTTAAAAATGGTTAAGGCTGGGCGTGGTGGCTCACGCCTGTAATCCCAGCACTTTGGGAGGCCGAGGCGGGTGGATTACGAGGTCAGGAGATCGAGATCATCCTGGCTAACACGGTGAAACCCGTCTCTACTAAAAAAAAAAAAAAAAAAAAAAAAAAAAAAAAAAAAAAAAAAAAATTAGCTGGGCGTGGTAGTGGGCTCCTGTAGTCCCGGCTACTCCGGAGGCTGAGGCAGGAGAATGGCGTGAACCTGGGAGGCGGAGCTTGCGGTGAGCCAAGATCGCGCCACTGCACTCCAGCCTGGGCGACAGAGCAAGACTGTCTCAAAAAAAAAAAAAAAAAAGGTTAAGATGTACATTTTATGTTTTGTACATTTTGCTACAATTAAAAAAACACAAATGCCTCCAGGAGGCACAGTGAGTGTTTTTGTCATTCACACTTTAGAGCGGATTCATCGTTAGCTTGCTGTTCCCCAGTCCACTAGCAGAACTGAGGCGATGGAAACTTTCGTGATAGAGCTTCTGAAACAAAGTAGCCTGGTCCATTTGCTCAGTTATTCAACGAATATTTGAGTGCCTCCCTGGGGTCAGGCACTATACTTAGTCCTAGCTATACTAGTGAAAACAAAGTATACAAAGATCCTGCCCTCGCAATCTGGGAGTGAGGGGTGGGGTGGGGTAAAGTCTCAGAAATAAAATAACTAAAGCTCTCAGCATATTACAAGATGATAAGGGTGGTGGAAAAATAAAGCATGAAAGAGGAAGTGGAGTGCCTCCAACGAGAAGGGGACATCTGGGTAGATTTGAGGGAGCAGCCCCAGAAGATATGGAGAGGAAAAACATTCTAGGCAAGGGCAGAATAAGTGAGAAGACTGTGAGGTAGGTGAAGAATGGAAGATGAGGCCAGGAGAAGCAGGGGTGTGTTGTGGGGAGGAGGATTGAGGAAGGAAGGGAGAGAGTGAAAAGGTTTTTTGCTTTTACTCGGAGCAAGATGGGAGCGTTTGGGGGGTTTTGAGTTTGGAAGTGACGTGATCGGACTTGAGATTTTCAGGATCATGGTGATGACTGCACTGAGAATGTACTGAATGGGAGTGAGGGCAAGGCAGAGAGATGAGCTTAGACAGGGTGCAGAGAAGGGCTGGCTGGTGGGACCCGGGGCTGTTCTGTGTTGATCTGTGCAAGGCAACAGGGGCAGGGTTTAGTTTTAGTGTGTCCACCTTTAGTTCTCCAGGTGCCCTCTAACTCCCCTTCTGAAACCCTCTGTCTTCCCACATCTCCTCCTGTAGATGGAGGTTAGGTACATCCTTGAGGATCTCCCGGAGAGTTGATGGCTATGCCTTGGAATGGTCCTGATTCACAGCCCTTTGGCTTTAACTAGGTTTGTAGAAGCTCCTGTACCAGGCATTCACCTCCCTCGGGATGAGAATCATCAGTCACGAGGGAGAAAATGGGTATCTTGAAGCTGTGGGCTCATAACTCCTTTAAAGCCGCAGGACAAATGATTTAACTGAACATTCGTCATGCAGGGAGGAACAGTAATCTTAGAAAAGGGAAGAAAAGTCTTCAAAATTCAGAATCTGGGGAAATTGCAGAGAAGGCAGCTTTATTCTTCTTGGGTATGTGTCCATTGTGGAAGGGGTACGGAGGCACAGCCACAAATCTTGGATGGCCCTGGCGTACCGAGGGCAGGTTTCCCTTGACAGCACTTTATTTCCAGAATTGTAACAAGGCCCAATGTTGAAAAGGGGAAGAAAAGTGTGGCAGTCAACAATAATTATGGTCATCTGATAATCATCGGTTATGGATGTGGGGAAGGGAGACTTCTGAAATCCTTTACCTAACCAAAAGTAAAACATCGCCTCTGTCTAGACCAGGATTTCTCAATTTCAGTAGTGTTGACATTTTGGGCCAGACAATTCTTTGTGGTGAGGGCTATTCTGTGCATTGTAGGATGTCATGCAGCATCCCTGGCCTCTGCACCCTCAATGCCAGCAGCACCTCCCCAGTAGTGACAACTAAAAACGTCTCCAGACATTGCCAAGTGTCCCCTGGGGAACAGAGTTGCCCCTGGCTGAGAACTGCTCACCTAGACTTAGGCAGGGGATCTGGGTGCAGTCAGGATTGTTTTACTTCATGTCCTCTCTGGCTGATGAAATCAATAGAGTTAACACTAATAGTGGGGTATTCTTGGTCACTGGGATAGCACGGCATGTGCTGTTCTATTTTGAGAGAACAATTTTCCTGTGTTTTATGTAATAAGGGCCTTGTGATTCGTGGATTCTGGGCATCCCAACACATAAGTGTGCCTGTAAGGCAAAGAAACTAAAAACAAGGCACGCTCTGATTGCCAAGGAGGGGGCATGTTTTCTTTCCCGTCTCTCTCCTGGATCCCTGCAATAATTAGTCAAAGTAAAATGAATATTAGCTCATGCTTAACTGCCTTTACCGCGCACTTGCCAGCGCTGACCCCACAGTGCTAAACCAATTATTTTTTGAACTTTATGGCTTTAAATAATCCTTTGCTCTAAAATTCCCTATACCCCTCAGCTACTTAACCACGGGCCCCTCTGCCCTAAATCCTTTTCTTATACTTTGTAGCTTTTTAAGCAAGGCCCCTCTTTAAGAAGACATAATCCCTTCTCTGTAGAAAACATGAAAGACCTTGAACAAATCAAGATTTCTCCATGGAGAATTCAGCTAATCCTGTGCTTAGCTCCTAACAAGGAAATCCATCTCTTCACCAAGCACGCCATTACCCGGACTAATGCCTGACTTGAATAACAAGCAAATTATTGTGCTTTTAATTGTACCCTGCTCGGTCACAAAGCACATCTGAGACAGGAATGTGCCGAGCTCTTCCAGGAGAAACAGGTCATGCTTCTAATCCTCCTTTTCTGTCGCCTTCCCCTCCCCCCTTTCAATCCTTTTTCTTCCCAGCGGCACAAAGAAAAAAAATTAAAAAAGACAGCTAAATTATGTTTAAAATGGAAGAGTCTAAAAGAAAAAAGGTGGTAAATACTGACTTGGGAGAGGATGAATTATCTAGTCTCCGCAGTGCGGCTCATTTGAGGACAATCAATGTTATCATAACCCCATTACTGGAGGGCAATCTTTGTTACCCTAAACCAGGCTTCCTCAACCTCAGCACGACTGACATTTTGGGCTGAATAATTCTTTGTGGTGGGGGGACTTTCCCGGGCATTGGACAATATTTAGTGGCCTCTCAAGTTGCGACAACCTAAAATGTCCCAAGACATTTCCAAATGTCTCCCGGGGGGCGGGGGGGGGGGCAAAATCGCCCGTGGTAGAGAACTACTGACGGAAACCCACCCATACTGCGATGTATTTGTTCCCCCACTGCTGTCCTTCCTGTTCACAAACCCCAGGCAAATCATGGTTCTCGTTTTAAACCAGGGAGAGACAAATGTGTTGTTTCTGCAAGTAGAATGAGTGGAAAGAAGAAAGACATGAAAGCATGTTGTTAGGGGGTGGAGAATGAGCACCCCCCCAGCACCCAGTATTAGGATTTGGTGGGGCTCTGACTTCCACTGGGAAGTGGCTGTGCCCCTGGGTGTGAGCAAGCCAGCTTTTGAACGCCTGTATTTCACGCACTTCAGAAATAGGCTTGCTATGGTGAGACATGGGTGATGATGATGAAGGAGCCACTTGCCTGGAGGTACTGACACTCTCTCAGTCCTCTGTTTAGACTTGAGCGCGGGAGAACTGCCCCACCTCACTCAGACCATGCCAACAGTCCTGTTTTGGACCAGAAAATCAGTACCGAGGAGAGCTACCCAGAAAAGAGACGTTATGCAAGCCTTGAATTGCACTTTCATTACAGCTATTGAGGCAAACATTTCCTCGCTCTCGGAGATTGAAAGAATCCACCCTATTTTTAGTAACTTACTAGAAACAATTGCTTGTCCTCACTGACCAGAAGCAAACGCAGGAAACGAACACGTTGCAGTTATCCCAGGTGTCCACTAGATGGCGGTGTACGTCTTTCTGAGAAGCCCGGCCTGGCGGCCGCTCGCAACAACTCCTTGGGCTAAGGAAGACAAGTGCCACTCGTCTTTTGGGAGACAGCCGGCTCCTCTCATTGTTGGCACAAACAGCTCCAAACAATTGCACTGACCACACAGCTCTAAGCCACATTCCAGGGCGCTGCCGTCTGCTCAGGAGTGAATGCTGGGAAAATGAACCAAGCTGCTAATTTGCTTGATTGGGGGAAAAATAAGATCTCCAGTAACAATGGGCATAATTTATTTTTCCAACAAGAATAGGGGCAATGCCATTTCATCCCCCCTCCCAATTGCTACAATAAATGAAAGCAATCACCTAATTAGTCCTGAATTACTAACTGGCAGGGTAATGGATCTGCTGAAAATTAAGCTGAAGTGGAGAATTTGGAGAGGGGGATGTGATTTCGTGGGGAGGAGGGGTGGGAAGGGAAGGGAGGTGAAGGCCCGGAGCCCATTGTAGGGCCCTGGGCCCCTGCGGTCTGGGGGTTATGCTGGCCCTGACCCTGGGAGAACAAGGGGCTCAGTGAGTCTCTGGGCCATTCATTTTGTGCAGGAGAATGACTTTCTAAACCCTAAACCGAGGAAAAAGCATCTGCTGGGGAAGACATGCCCCTGAGTTCCTTTTAAAATGTTACAGATGTAGATGAATTGGCTTGGGAAAGAGAACACAGCCCTGTGGGGCCTGGCCACCCCGCTGATGGGGCCGGACAGGCGGACCCCACAGGGAGACTCTTGAATGCCTTCTCTCCTGAAACACAATGAGGGAAATTACAGCAAATCTGAGACTGAGTTTGGATTTTAGTGCTTAAGAAATACCCAAAGGGAATGAAATAAATGCCTAGTTACAGATTTTGTGTTTTTGCATGCATCCTTAGTCTTCGCCCCTTCCTCAATGGAAATAATGAAGCATCCCCACACCCGGTGGCAGGCCCTCTCCTGGAGAAAAGCAGAACAATAGAAGAGTAGGTAAGGGCTGAGATCTTCCACACAAAGGCTCCACAAATTGAAGGACTAATTTATTTGTTCAGAGATGCCTTCTTGTTTTTTAGTTAGATATCACTTTAATTGAAATACTTCACTAATGCGATTTATCACAACTGTAAACTGTCAGTTTCCACAGCTGTTGCCTTTTTCAAGCAATCTGGCAAATGTGTGTGGGTAAAAACACAAAGAAGGTTGAGGAGGAGTGGGCTCAGGCTGTCTCTTTTCCCCACTCAGCTGGTCCACAGGCCCCTCACCTCCGCCAAAAACATATGCTTCTCTTCCTTAGAGGGACCCACTTCAATTCTAGTGCACATCTGTTGTCTTGGCTTCTAAACATCCATCCCCCCTCTCTTTGGAGAAGTACCTGGTTTTCTTTTGGAGACCTACCCTTTTCCCCGTATCAGCCCATGTGGCTTAGATGAGGTGACCCTCCTTTCTGCTGTGGGGTGGGTTCGTATCCCAGCTCTGGCCTAAAGGTACCCTCTTCCGCCTCTCTTGGCTGTGTTGATTGGCTCTTAAGAGTTGCCAGAATTAGCAAAACATCAACAGCAAAAACAAACCAAAATACTCAGTTAAATTTCAGATAAGCAACTATGATTTTTTTTACTACTATTATGTTTATTATTACTATTATTGTCTTTTGCATGGAACATAGTTATACTAAAAGCAACGTATTGTTTATCTGAAGCTCAAAACTTAGAGAGGCATCCTCTGTTTTATCTGGCAATGCTATTGGTTCCAAGAAAGGGACGTGACCAAAAGTGGTCAATTCATACTCAGCTCAGGACTTTTATTGGAGTTTTGGGGAAAGAAGTGTTTAAAAAGAAATCTGTTGGGGTTGCTAAACTGGTAGGTTATGTGCTTACAACTGCCGGTGATGATCTTTGCTACTTTGTGGGAACAGCTGCCTGAAATGGGAGCCAAGGCCACAAAGACCAGACCTGTTTCATTGGAGCAGATGGATCCAGCTGTTTCTGAAGCTGGCCCTGTGGTTGGTGGAGATCAGGGTGCCAATGGCCTGGTGGGATAACAATTTTCTACCTCTTAAGCCTGGAAAGCAGAAACAGCACCAGAATATGCCCACTGGGCACTGGCTTCTATTTAATCAAAAGAGTGGTAAATGGATATTGAGCAGCAAAAATAACTGATGTCCACTACACCCTATATTGTTTTCTAATTGTTTTGTCACATGTAACATCAGCCCTTTTACAAGACAGCGTGGTTGTGAGAGGTGACAACTTTGAGGGGCAGCCCTCGCTCGCTCTCAGCGCCTCTTCGGCCTCGGCGTCCGCTCTGGCCATGCTCGAGGAGCCCTTCAGCCCGCCACTGCGCTGTGGGGGCCCCTCTCTGGGCTGGTCGAGGCTGGAGCCAGCTCTCTCTGCTTGCGGGGAGGTGTGGAGGGAGAGGTGCGGGCAGGAACCCGGGCTGCGTGCCATGCTAGCAGGCCAGCGCGAGTTCCGAGTGGGTGTGGGCTCGGCGTCCCCACACTCGGAGCGGCCCGCGGGCGCCACCGCCCTGGGGCAGTGAGAGGCTTAGCACCTGGGCCAGCAGCTGTGGAGGGTGTGCTGGCTCCCCAGCAGTGCTGGCCCACCGGTGCTGCCCTCAAATTCTCCCCAGCCCTCAGCTGCCTCGCCGGGGGCAGGGCTCGGGACCTGCAGCCCCCATACCCGAGCCTCCCCACCCCCAACGTGGGCTCCTGTGCAGACTGCGCCTGGCCTAGGAGCGCCACCGCCTGCTCCCTGGTGCCCAGTCCCATCCACTGCCCAAGGGCTGAGGAGTGTGGGTGCACAGTACAGGACTGGCGGGCAGCCCTGCCTGCACCCCGGTGCCGGATCCACTAGGTGAAGCCAGCTGGGCTCCTGAGTCTAGTGGGGACTTGGAGAACCTTTATGTCTAGCTAAGGGATTGTAAATACACCAATCAGCACTCTGTGGCTAGCTCAAGGTTTGTAAATGCACCAATCAGCACTCTGTGTCTGGCTTAAGGTTTGTAAATGCACCAATCAGCACTCTGTATCTAGCTAATCTAGTGGGTACTTGGAGAACCTTTATGTCTAGCTAAGGGAATATAAATACACCAATCAGCACTCTGTGTCTAGCTCAAAGTTTGTAAATGCACCAATCAGCATTCTGTATCTAGCTAATCTGGTGGGGACTTGGAGAACTTCTGTGTCTAGCTCAGGGATTGTAAATGCACCAATCAGCACCCTGTCAAAATGGACCAATCAGCTCTCTGTAAAACAGACCAATCAGCTCTCTGTAAAATGGACCAATCAGCAGGATGTGGGTGGGACCAGATAAGGGAATAAAAGCAGGCTGCCTGAGCCAGCAGTGGCAACCTAGTTAGGTCACCTTCCACACTGTTGAAGCTTTGTTGTTTCGCTGTCTGCAATAAATCTTGCCAATGTTCACTCTTTGGGTCCGCACTGTTTTTATGAGGTGTAACACTCACCGCGAAGGTCTGCACCCTCACTCCTGAGACCAGCGAGACCACGAACCCACCGGGAGGAACGAACAACTCCGGACGGGAGGAATGAAGAACTCCGGATGCGCCGCCTAAAGAGCTGTAACACTCACCGTGAAAGTCTGCAGCTTCACTCCTGAAGCCAGCGAGACCACACATCCGTCAGAAGAAAAAGACTGAACAAGTCCGAACATCAGACGGAACAAACTCCAGACACACCATCTTTAAGAACTGTAACACTCACTCACCACGAGGGTCTACGTCTTCATTCCTGAAGTCAGTGAGACCAAGAACCCACCAATTACAGACACAGTTGGGAACAGGGTCTGATATATTTGTGTTTGGAACTGGAGACGTGAACTTCAAATCTGCTTCTGCTTGGCTGAGTGGCTTTGCAGTCATGGTGACCTCTGCAAACCTGAGATTCTCAGTCTGAAACTAAAGACAGGGGTACTTTTCTCTACGGGCTGGGAGTGAGGAATCTGTCACATAAAGTATGTAAGCACGTGTCACAGGGCCTGATACGGAGTAGGTGCCCCACAGAGGTCTTCCCCCATCTGAGAGAGAATGTGCTTAACTTCATAACTTAAGGAGAGTGGTAAAGTCTGAGGACATTGCTAGCACCATAGCTGCCCTATCATCGCCAGGCATCAGGTGACTGTATGCTGGATGGCTTTCAGGCATTGTCGTGTACACCTTCTCATTTCATTTTGGCACAGAATCTCCTCTTTCTTTACATTGCTTTTCTTCTTATGCTACTTTCAGGAGAGGAGCTTTGCTTTGTGTTGTTACATGCAGTGAATCCGTCAAAACTTGATTGTTGTGTTTTCTGTGTCTCAATGACATTTACCCAATTATTTGGATATTTGAGACCAACAAACCATTTCTCTCCTCTGTTAACATTAGTCGTTTTGACTCAAAGGAAAGAAGTGAAGGCAAGAGCACTATCTCACAGTGACAATGTTGTGCTGCATTTTACTGGGATTTTCCAGAGCTTAACGAGGTAGGTTTGGAACATCTAATCAGGGAAGAGGTTAGATCTGGAACTTGCCATTTAGAGTTGGAAGGAGTTGAAGTTTTGCCCCAGTGAGCCAGTGACAGTCAGGACTAGAATTCAGGCCTGGCCCACAGGCCCATGTGTCAGGCTGTCGACACATCCTCTGGGACCTTTCAAACAGGTTTCAGTTGGTCAGGCTGCTTTGTTTTGAAGCTCTCAGGGATGGATGTTAAATCCAGATGAGTGTGTCTCTCCAGTGGGGTGGAAAGCTGGCGAGGGGAAGAAGGTTCCCTGAGGTTCTCTCGGAACGTGCTGCGGGGCTGCAGTGTGGAGAGGGCTGAGATGAACATTAGACAGATGTTCATGGGGGATATGTTTGTCCCCTCCCGGTGTGAAACAGCAAAGCTACCAATCCTCAGAGAATAAAGAGGTAAGAAACAGTCACCTTTCAAAGAGTTGGAAATGCAGTATCCTCCTCCTCCTCTCTTCTGCCTCCCCTTCCCCCTGTCTTTATTTTTGTAGAAGGAATCATCAATTAAGGAGGTCTATTTTTTTTTTTTTTTTGAGACGAGTCTCACTGTTGCACAGGCTGGAGTGCAGTGGTGCGATTTCGGCTCACTGCAGGCTCCGCCCCCTGGGGTTGCCCCCATTCTCCTGCCTCAGCCTCCAGAGTAGCTGGGACTACAGGTGCCCGCCACCTCGCTCGGTCATTTTTTTTTTTTGTATTTTTAGTAGAGACGGGGTTTCACCGTGTTAGCCAGGATGCTCTCGATCTGACCTCGTGATCCGCCCGCCTCGGCCCCCCAAAGTGCTGGGATTACAGGCGTGAGCCACCGCGCCCAGTCAATTAAGGAGGTCTATTCCGTCTCACCACCACCTCTCTTCTTGCTCTGTTTGGCTCAGGCAGGGAAGGGGAGAAGCAGCACAGTCTAGTGAGAGAACACAAGCTCTTCAGAGTCCTGAATCAGTTTTCTAGCTATGCATCTGGGTAAGTTTCTTAACCTATTTCCTCATCTGTAAGATGGGCACACATATGTCCACTTCTTTTTTTTTTTTTCTTTTTTTGAGATGGAGTCTCACTCTGTCACCCAGGCTAGAGTGCAGGGGCGTGATCTCGGCTTACTGCAACCTTTGCTGCCCGAGTTCAAGTGATTCTCCTGCCTCAGCCTCCTGAGTAGCTGGGATTACAGGCACCTGCCACCACGCCTGGCGAAATATTTTTGTATTTTTAGTAGAGACAGTTTCACCATCTTGGCCACGCTGGCCTTGAACTCCTGACCTCGTGATCCACCCGCCTTGGCCTCCCAAAGTGCTAGGATTATAGGCGTGAGCCACCACGCCCAGTCACATGTCTACTTTCTAGGGCTCTGGTTGGAATTAAATTCATATATAATGATGAAATATGTTAATCTACCAGTATATAATAGTTGCTCAATAAATAGTTCATTATCATTGTCTCAGGAAGGCTACAGAGGGGTGGCATGAAAACTGCTAATGTGGAAGAGTGTTTAGATGCAGCTGACAGCAATGGCTGACGCTACAGCAATGACTGCATTAGTAGCAATACTTTAGGTTTAACTAATTTAAGCCTCCTCTTTACAGATGTGAAAACCAAGGCACAGAAAGATTAAGCGATTTGCCCAAGGCTACAAAGCTTGTAGTACAGTGCCTGTGTGCAAATCATTGAGGCTCTTCAGTGTAAGCCATGTGCTGTAGGGGCAGTGTGCCATGTGGCTGGCTGTGAAAGTCACCCTGGCAAGGCACATGTGGTATCAGAAAGAGGAAAGGAGAGTTGCTGGAAACAAAGGTATACTCTGGTCTTTGGACTGAGCTATTGCTTCAGTCTGATTAGAATCTATTAAGTGAGCTGAGGTCAGCTGCAGGTAACTGGCAGGTGGCGTGAAAGGCCACAAAGATGACTTTCAGAGGCTAGAAAAGGCTTGGCCTTGTGACTCGCTTTGGTAATGAAATGTGGATGGAAGTGCAATGTGTGCCACTTTTAGGAGTCTGTGCGAAGTTTTCCGTGATTGCTTTTCCTCTGCCTTTTGGATCACGGAAGCCTGTGTCAAGATTGTGCTACTGTTAGCGGGGGTCCAGAAGTGCCTACAATGGACAGAGCCATCTTGCAGACCCAAAATGTAAATGTAGCATGGAACCAAAAAATAACTTTTTTTTTTTTTTTTTTAAGATAGAGTCTCACTCTGTCACCGGGCTGGAGTGCAGTTGTGCAATCTTGGCTCGCTGCAACTTCTGCCTCCTGGGTTCAAGCGATTCTCCTGCCTCAATCTCCTGAGTAGCTGGGACTACAGGTGCACGCCACTAAACCCGGCTAATTTTTGTATTTTTAGTAGAGACAGGGTTTCACCATGTTGGCCAGGATGGTCTATATCTCTTGACCTCATGATCTGCCTGCCTCTTTGTTGGTTTTTAGGCCATGGAGAGATGCATGTTACTTGTTATTGCAGCACAGCCTTACTGGTCCTGCCTGATATGTTCCTTATGTAATGATATATCCCTGCTATCCAGAAGGAAGATCTAGCCCCAAGTTCTTGCTGTACCCTAATAAATAATACACACTTATTCATCTCACATTTATATTATTGGGAAGGGCTGCTCAAGCATTCAAAAAAGACCTGCCTGATGGGGTGTAGTGACTCATGTCTATAATCCAAGCACTTTGGGAGGCCAAAGTGGGAGGATCGCTTGAACCCAGGAGTTTGAGACCAGCTTGGGCAACATAGTGAGACCCTGTATCTACAAAAAATGTTAAAAAATTAACCAGGTGTAGTGGCTGGCACCTATAGTCCCAGCTACTCGGGAGGCTGATGTGGGAGGATTGCTTTAGTCCAGGAGTTTGAGGTGTCAGTGAGCCACGATCACATCACTGCACTATCACCTGTGCCACAGAGCCCTGTCTCTTAAAAAGAAAGAAAAAGCCCTGCCTAAGGGCAACTTTCTGTTTCTACCTAGAAATTTCTCTTCTTAAGCAATTTTTATACACCTTGCCACTTTCCCGCCCTTTCGACTTTGTGAGAAAGTATGTAATGTATTTCCTGAGTTTGTAAAGAACTTCAAGAGGTGATAGTTGTGCTAAATCTTAAAACTTATAATCATAAAATATTGGCCGAGTGGATTAATATTCTGTTACCACTGCAATGATGTAGCTTTTTCATTTTATTGAGAGAAGATAAATATACTCATCAAACATCTCCTGGAGGCTAATTATCATTGTCTTATGGATTTTTTTCTATTGTCTTTTGCTTTATGTCTTTTTTTTTTTTTTTGAGACAGGGTCTTGCACTGTTGCCCAGGCTGGAGTGCAGTGGCATGATCATAGCTCACTGTAACTATGACTTCCCCTGGGCTCAAGAGATCCTCCCACCTCAGCCTCTGGAGTAGCTGGGACCACAGACATGTACCACCATGCCTGGCTGACTTTTGCTATTATTTGTAGAGACAGGGTGTATTACTCTGTTCCCACACTGCTACATGAACATACTCAAGACAGGGTAATTATAAAGGAAAGGGGTTTAATTGATTCACAGTTAAGCATGGCTGAGGAGGCCTCAGGAAACTTACAATTATGGTAGAAGAGGAAGCAAACACATCCTTCTTCACAGGATGGCAGAAAGGAGAAGAATGAGAGCTGAGCAAGGGGGGAAGCCCCTTATAAAACCATCAGATCTCGTGAGAACTTACTATCACAAGAATAGCATAGGGGAAACTGCTCCCATGATTCAATTACCTCCCACCAGGTCCCTCCCACCATATGTGGGGATCATGAGTACTACCATTCAAGATGAGATTTGGGAGGGGACACAGCCAAACCATATCACAGGGTCTCACTATGTTGCCCAGGCTAGTCTCAAACTCCTGGGCTCAAGCACTTCTCCCACCCTGGCCTCCCAAAATGCTGGATTATAGGCACGAACCTCCATGCCTGGTGTCTTTTGCTCTCTCAAGTAAAAGTACTGTCCATTTGTTAATGAGTTTAATGCGTTCAGCAGTAAAGAGTGCTAAATCTCATCTCATCTTAGTACACCGATTTTATAGAGAAGGGATCCACAGTAGGGGCTGGCGAACTATGGTCTGTGGACCAAATCTGGCTCACCACCTACTTTTTTAAGTTCAAGTTTCATTTGAACACAGCCATGCCATTCATTTATGTATTGTCTATGGCTGCTTTGTGCTACAATGGCAGCGCTGAGCATTTGTAGCAGAGATAGCATGACCCACAAAGCCTCCACTATTTACTATCTGGCTTCTTAAGAAAAAGCTTACTGACTCCTCACGTAGAGCAGAGAGTGGCCAAGACATTGTCCAACGTCACAAAAGATTCCTAAGTGGCAATATTGTGTCTTACAATTCTTCATTTTTTGGGGGGTGATTTTTTTTTCTTTTTGCTCACCATTGCCTGCCTTATTCCAAGTATTGTAAAGGAGGCCACACCCACCCCAATCCCAGCAGAGAAGTAGACTTTGTGTAAAACTTCCACACCATAAAAATAAAGGTGAGCTACAGTATTGGCAAGGCGTGGGAAAGCTGGAAGCTCCAGGGAATACGGGGATGTAATAATCATGTGAGTGAAGAATATATATTTCATCCCCTAGGTTTCTTAGGTGCAAATGATAACTTTTGAGCATTGACAACACAGGGTTGTCATGGTTTTGCGATTTTGGATTGTGGGGTATTCATTTTCTATCTTTTACTCTGGGGTACAATTAGCCCCATTTCATAGAAAAAAATCCCGGCTCTTCCTTTATAGAACTTCCCCCCATTTCTCAAGAAGCTCAAGGTCATCAGAAAATTAGAGATTTTAAGCTTTACAAATACCTACAATGAAACCATACACATTCACAGCTGAAGGTTAAGACATCAAACCTCAGGAGGTATCCTGGGTTTTGAAAGTGACGTGTGCCTTCCAGATCTGCTTGCATTTTTTTTTCCCAGAAGCATATTGGGGGATTTAATTCCAGCATATTTTATAGGTGCTTGCACAGCCAGAGATTGCTTTATTTCATTGCATAAATAACAAAGATCTTCTGTACATTCCTTTATTTCTCCCTTTGAGCTACATGAATTGCAGCAGGCCTAAGATGCGCACACATATACTTGACATAAATGTGTATCGAAGATGGGGGAATAATAAGGACTAACTTTTATAGACCTCTCTCATTAAAACTCACCTTCAAAAAACACTCCTGCTCTTTCCTTATAATCAAATGACACCTCGTAACCAGCTAACCATTTTTAATATTCCCCAGACTCTACTGAACTATGCCAGAGCTCAGACACTGTCTAGCTAGTCAGGGAGAAGAGTCTACCGTCATATTTAAAAGCAGTTATTGGGACAGGTTTTACAGGCAGTGGGCTAGGACAATTCAGAAACAATTGCTTATGTGATAGTTGGAGGATTTGTCCCTGTCAAACAGTTAATATTGCTTTAATACATGAAGTAGGCTGTATAAGACGGCAATAATGAAAAATGTCAGGAAAGACAATATCAATTGTTATTCAACATCCACATCAAAGATTACTTTTTTGTCAGTAGCTTTCAGAAAATGTATTTTCCATCAGATCTGATTGCATTCCTCTTTGAAGTGCTCCATCCTCCCGGTAGATTTAATGTGACATCTAGGCACTTTTAGTCCCTGGGCCTCTGAGGCGATTCAGAGAGGCACAACAAGCCATCACAGGTTTATCCTCAAAGGCCGACACTGTCTGTCTGATTTATTGTAACTTTAAGAATCATCTCCAGCAAAGCATGAGCCTTGCTACCCATCCACAGCGCCAGACTTTTATCAATTCATTTGTATGCAGCCGGTACTGCTTGCAACCTAGAGCCCTATAGCCACTCATGGAAAATGCATTACCTGCGACTAATCCTTTTTATCTTTAAAGTCTGTATTTTTTATGTATAAGTCACTTTGGGTTATCATAAAATATACATAATTCTCCCTCCCCCCTTTAAAAAAAGACAAAATGGAAAGAGAATATATAATAAGTTATGAGCATGTGGTGTCCTTATCAGCAAGGATTCTAAATAAACAGCTCTCTTTATGTAAACATCGAGGGATATAAAGCTGTGATTACTTTCAATGGGAAATAGGAATGCTCCCAGTGTTTTCTTTCTTTTAGGTTTCAAAGTGAAACAGTAAGATTAATCATTGGAAATATGCATGTGCGTGCTTCCCCTTGCCAGTGTGTTCGCTTGGGGGTGGGGGCTGGGGGTGCTGGGAGAGTAAGCGGGGTGGGGGTAGAGGCTAATGGTTGTCTGATCCATTTCACAGGTTTCCCAAATTGCTTCACTCCACATACGTTTTCCAAGCCATTTGTGAATGGCTTTAATTAAGAAGACTGGAACTGTGTCTCCTGGAAAGATCAAGGTGAATCTCCTTCACAGGCCCCACCCCAGTGCTGTTCCGGGGTCCGAACCTCAGGGACTATTGAAATGCCTGTCCCCAATATCGTAAGTGCTATTTGCCGTTTTGTGTTGCTCTGTAATTGTTTCAGGTATTCAAACTCTGTTCGGGTTTGAATCTTTACAAGCACGGGAAATTCTCTTCTACTTTAAACAAAATATAAGAGGTCATGCCCCGATGGGGGCCAGCAAACCCGCCCACAGACCAAATCCTGCCAGGGCCTGTTTTTGTTCGTGAAGGTTTATTGGAGCCCAGACAATTTGTTGATATAGTGTCTGTGGCTGCTTCTACACCACAGCAGGGGAGTTCGTGGCTGCCACAGACTATGGTCCACAAAGTCAAAAATATTTACTATCAGGCCCTTTACAGAAACATTTGTTGACCCCTGCCCTGGAACCATATGTAGAATTTTAAATTAGTTAAGCTGATTAACCCAATGTACAATGTACTTGACCTAGGGGTAAAAAAGTTCTTTTGGGGATGGAGGAAATGGTCTGGAAAGATATACCACAAACTGTTGACAAAAGCTTCCAAGTGGGAATTGAGTTGAGAATTGAAGAGAAACTTTTTACTCTTTTATACTTCTGGTGTTTATGAAATAATATGGCAGACGTTTTTAGAATTTGATTTGTTTTCAGGGATGCCGTCCTCCCCTGGGCTAGGCCCTACTCTCTGCTGCAATGGGGCAACAGTTTTCAGGACATTGAGAGATAGTACCAATCACTGGGGTTTTAATGTCCCTTTGTGTTTTAAAAACCCAGGCTGGGTGTGGTGGCTCACGCTTGTAATCCCGGCACTTTGTGAGGCTGAGGTGGGTGGATGGCTTGAGGCCAGGAGTTTGAGACCAGCCTGATCAACATGGTGAAACCCCGTCGCTAATAAAAATACAAAAAAATTAGCCAGTCATGGTGGCGTGTGCCCCTGTAATCCCAGCTACTAGGGAGGCTGAAGCATGAGAATAGCTTGAACCCGGGAGGCAGAGGTTGCAGTGAGCCAGGATCACACGACAGCACTCCAGCCTGGGGGATAGAGTAAAACTCCATCTTAAACATCTAAAAAACACCACCACACACACAAAAACAAAAACGCCCAGTGCTCAGCCATATTAAGATATTATCTGCATTGCTTTGAGCCCTGAGACTAAGGTAGGGCTTCCTTATTGTCTAAACAATCTTGGACCCCAAAGCTGGCATGCTTTAAAGGTGGGAGAGGCAGACCAAGGGGGTGTGCTTGCAAGCCATAGCCAAGCTCTGGGGGGCTTGTGGGGAGATTGCAAAAAATGAGGGTAGGTGGTCGCTGGGGCAGAAATTGTGAGCATACCTCTCACTACTTTTAGGACTCTGGGGGTTCCATTTCTTTTTTCTTTAATTGAAACAAAAGCAAAGAAGTGTGATCTTTAGGTGAAAAGAAATTTTGAATTTGAAAATCTGCAGTCATTACATGCCCCCTCCTTTATTTTTACATGCAAATCATCTTTGGGGAAAGGATCTCAGGGATCTTGTTGGAACTTGCTTGAAAACAATAGGCTGAAGTCTATTAGCTCCCTGTTCTTCACAAGAAAAGAAAAAGAATCATTTTGAAGTAATGTCGGAAGATGTTAAGATTTCAGGAGGGCTTCGCATAACACTCGTCTGTATCACTTTCCAATGGAAAAAAATCAGGAGATTTATTCTCATAGATATTGCTGACATGTTAGCATCTTAGAAAATCATTTTGCAACAATGCATCTAAATTCCTCACTCAGTACAATGTGGAAACTCACTTGGCCTTTTCTTTTCCTCTCCCTGTAGCCACACCATGCCTCCTGACATTTCCTGCACCTGGTATGTGTTTATGCCAGGCCTTTGTTTGTGGAACATGCCTACGTGGAACATTCTCCATCCTCTGCTTCCTCTCAGGCCTTGTTCACCTAGAAACTCCAACTCACCTTTCATGGCCTAGTACACTTGTCCCATCTTCTGTGATGTCCTCCATGATTTATCCCCCATTCTTGCCCACAGCTTCCCTGCAGTTGCCCCCAGCATTTGGATAGGCTCTATCATAGAATTTCTCAAATCATGTGCCCGTTGTACTTACATTAGCTCCTTAAGGGTGGGCACTGTGGCTTATCTGACCCCTGTATTCCCTGTAGTTTGGGCAGTGATTTGTAGAAATAGGCATTTAATAAAGACTTGCCAAAAAAAAAAAAAAAAAAAAAAGCAGGACTAAGATTTTAGAACGAAAAGAAAAGTTTGAGAATGTCTCATCGAAGCCCCCTATTTTGTAGGTAAAGCCCGAGGCATAAAGAAATGAGGGCTAGGCACGGTGGCTCATGCCTGTAATACCAGCACTTTGGGAGGCTGAGGCAGGTGGATCAGGGGGTCAAGAGATCGAGACCATACTGGCCAACATGGTGAAACCCTTTCTCTTCTAAAAATACAAAAATTAGCTGGGTGTGGTGGCATGCGCCTGTAATCCCAGCTACTCAGGAGGCTGAGGCAGGAGAATCGCTTGAACCTGGGAGGTGTAGGTTGTAGTGAGCCGAGATCACGCCACTGCACTGCAGCCTGGCAACAGAGCAAGACTCCATCTCAAAAAAATAAAAAGCCAAAAATCAGAAGTTGTCTGAATTAGGCATTCCCTTTTGGACCCCTCCAGGGCTTTGTTCAGTGCATCCCATCCTCTCCCAGGTCAGGGTTGACTCCTGCAGAGCCGGCTTCAAGGGGCGAGAAGAAGAGGGGAAAGCCCTGAAAAGTTGTATTTGTCTTCACCCCTTCTTACCACAGAGAAGTAAAAACAAAAACAAAGGCCAGCAACTTAAAACTGTCTGCCTGGCTCCTGCTCAGGAGCTGGATTTCCATAGTGGATGGATGATGAAGACAGCACCACCCAGGGTGGAGGCTGAAGAAGTCCAAACCCTGTCTCCTGCCTCCATCCCTTTCCTCACAGTGCCGGGGCAGGGCAGGGGGTCCCCAGAAGCAGATGCCGAGGCTTCTCATTTTCTCATGTTCAGAGAAACTCCATGGACTAGTGCCTTCCCTTAGTTTATCATTTTATTCAGATAAGGATGTGGACAAGAATCAGAACTGGAGTCAGGGAAGGAGGCCAGGATGCAGAGACATGGACAGAGGAGTGAAGGGTGAGGGAGTCGAAGGCATAAATGGAGATGATTCTGCCATGGTTGCCATCATTTACCCTGAGGTTAACAGGAGAGAGAGAGGTGTCTCCATCTAGAAAGGTGTTAGAGATTTTCAGAGGAGGTGTGATCTCTGTCTGTCTCTGTCTGCAGGTGTATGTGTGTATGACATAGCTTGGTACCTTTGACAGATGAAAACGCCTAGACTCAGGGTCCTGCTGCATCCTAGGCTGGGTGTGCTTTTCCAGCTCATGGAAGGGATCACATCACACTTAGGTCTGAGAGTGGAGACCTGCAGGAAGCAGACACGGGGTGTAAGAGCTGGATGGTGAGGCTGGAGGCACAGGAGGGCAAAGATGGGGGGCCCTAGATGAGGGAGATGAAGCAGGGCACCAGGGAGACTTTATCCTGATCTCACGGCAGCTGGCCCGGGACGAGCGTGGGTGCGGTTTCTCAAATGCAGTGTGTAAGGATGCTGAGCGTTGAGCAGCATCCAGACCCCTGTTGATATAGGAAAACGCGATATGGTGAAACTCCAGACCTGGTGACCCTCGGTCCAGCTGGAGCTTTGCCCCAAGCAGCTTCAGAGGCCTGGGAAAGTTTCTTTACCTCTCTGGCCTCTATTTCCTTATCTGTAGGAAGAAAAAGTTGGGCTAGATGATTTCTGAAGTCTTTTCCAGTTTAATAAGGAGTCTATAACTTTTGCTCAGATTTTAAAGGAATTAGACCAAGTATTATTATTTGGAGGTAATTTTGGGCAGTGTTTAGCATTGGGCATATGAAGTAAATTTCTTATTCTAGTTTCTGTGCCTGAGTGGATGGATCTTCTTATTTATCTGAAAGAAGGCAATCAAACTCTCGAGAAAATTTTTGAAGAGCAGATTTTATTTCCCTTGCTATGACCCTTAAATACTGCACTCGTCACATCTGAGTGCTAATTACTAGAGATTAATTAGTCAGCATGAAAGTACTTCTCCGGCAGCCCCCCAATTACTGAACTGTACTTGATATGTGCTACCTGCAGGCTCTCTGCAGCAATCCTGAGAAGTGACACTCGTTGGAGGCCATAGGCAAGCCTTTCACAATTCTCTAGCCCCATTTTTTAGAAGAACAGCTGTCAAAGGTGGATGGCCTGAAAATAATTAAATACAAAATATAGCTCATGCCAAAATGGAGGTAGCCTGGCTAACGATCTCAAGGGCCTGGCCATTTCCAGGTGATTAAAAGTGGTTGATAGGAGATGCTTCTCTTGGGTCTGCTTCTGGCTCTGTTAGAGCCCTGCGGCCTGAACCTGGGTGATCCAATCTCTGCCATTTCTCTCTGCTTCTGTCTGGGCCCATCAGAAGATGCCTTCAGTAGGGATATTGTGAGGTTTAATCAATTATTATTCAAGGGCAGAAACATCCTTGGATGAAAGGCGTGAAGATAAAAGCAAAGTCCAGCTGTATTATTATCACTTTCTTATGCTCTTCCATTAGTGTCATGGGAATATGGCTGAAGTGTGCTTTGGTGCATTTTGCAAAATAGAAAAAAATAAGTAGGGAAATTATATTTTCAAAACCAAGTGCCCATTCTTCTTTGTAAATGGTGCACAGTAGATTGGCCAGCGTTATATCTCATTTATCTCTCTGTATTGGGTTGTCCTCTATGTCTAATTTTCTCTTATTAATGAATCTCCCCTTTTGTCCTGTACAAATCTAGGTGGATGACATTTATACGAGGTAATCATTTCCGTGCATTACCAAAAAGATTATTTATTGGTGCTTATCCAGCAAAAGTAAGCATATCTGTCACCGAAATCTGACCTAGAATAGACTGCTGTTTTCTTTGCAGAATTATTTGCTGATCAGTTTTTTCCAGTCTTTAGATTTGTGGTTTAGCAGGGAAAGACCTACATATCTCTGAATTTTGAAAAGAATAGCCACATTGGCAGGGTGCTAACCTGCACTAATGTACATCTTCCCAGTGAAAAAAGCCTACCCCAGAAGCCACGTTTTCAGCCATAAGTATTTTAAAAGGAAACCAACTGTACAGTTAAACATGGAGGGGGGTCTAGTGAGGCTCCTCTTTACTAGTTCTGAAATGACTTTTCTGGCATTAATGCCTTAAATTTGGACTAACTTCAATATGTAATTCTAAGGCTATGTAAGCACTTGAATGGATATGAATCCAATAATATGCAAGAAACATATATTTCTTATTTTTTTCTGAAGTTCAACTTGTACAGTCATATACTGCTTAACAATGGGGATATATTCTAAGAAATGTGTCATTAGGTGGTTTTTTGTCATGTGAACATCAGAATGTACTTACACAAACCTAGACAGTATATTTTTATTTATATACATTTTTTTCAAATGGCGAATCAAATATCCCAGCATCATTACTGAATATCAGTCATTTCTCCTACTTGATCACCAATGTCAATATCAACTGCCTAAGTCAGGTTTCAATGTATGCTCCATTACAACCTTATTTGATCACTGTTGTATACTTGGTCTGCCAGTGACCCAAATGTTATTATATGACACATGACTGTGTTACTCTGGCATGACAAAAAATTTGTCTCAGTCAATTCCACTTGTTCCCTGACTTCTCCTTTGTCCAGAATTGTGACTAAGTCTCAGGGGTTGGTGATGCTCGCATAAACTTAAAAGGGGTGGAAAAAGGCATTTCATGTAAATGGACACCAAAAGTGAGCAGGAGTAGCTATTTTTACATCAGACAAAACAAACTTTAAAGCAATAGCAGTTAAAAAAAATACAAAGAGGGACATTATATAATGGTAAAAGGCCTTGCCCAACAGCAAAGTATCACAATCCTAAATATATAGGCACCTAACACTGAAGCTCCCAAATTTATAAAACAATTACTGATAGACCTAAGAAATGAGATAGACAGCAACAGAATAATTGTGGGGGACTTCAGTACTCCATTGACAGCACTAGACAGGTTATCAAGACAGAAAGTCAACAAAGAAGCAGTGGACTTAAACTATACCTTGGAACAAATGAACTTAACAGATATATGCAGAACATTCCATCTAATAAATGCAGAATACACGTTCTGTTCAACAGCACATGGAACTTTCTCCAAGGTAGACCATATGATAGGCCACAAAATGAGCCTTAATAAATTCAAGAAAATTGAAATTTTATCACTCTCTTAGACCACAGTGGAATAAAACTGGAAATCAACTCCAAAAGGAACCTTCGAAACCATGCAAATACATGGAAATTAAATAACCTGCTCCTGAATGATCATTGGGTCAAAAATGAAATCAAGATGGAAATTTAAAATTCTTCAAACTGAACAATAATAGTGACACAAGCTATCAAAACCTCTGGGATACAGCAAAAGTGGTGCTAATAGGAAAGTTCATGGCCCTAGATGCCTACATCAAAAAGACTGAAAGAGCACAAACTGACAATCTAAGGTCACACCTCAAGGAACTAGAGAAACAAGAACAAACCAAACCCAATCCCAGCAGAAGAAAGGAAATAACCAAGATCAGATTAGACCTAAATGAAATTGAAACAATAAAAATTACAAAAGATAAACAAAAAGCTGATTCTTCGAAAAGATAAACAAAATTGATAGACCATTAGCAAGATTAACCAAGAAAAGAAGTGAGAAAAATCCAAATAACCTCAATGAGACGCAAAACGGGAGATATTACAACTGATACCACAGAGATACAAAAGATCATTCAAGGCTACTGTGAACACCTTTATGTGCATAAGTAAGAAAGCCTAGAAGAGATGGATAAATTCCTGGAAAAATACAACTTTCCTAGCTTAAATCAGGAAGAATTAGATACCCTGAACAGACCAATAACAAGCAGTGAGATTGAAATGGTAATTAAAAAATTACTAACAAAAGTCCAGGACCAGATGGATTCACATCAGAATTCTACCAGACAGTCAAAGAATTGGTACCAATCCTATTGACGCTATTCCACAAGATAAGGAGGGAACCTTCACTAATTCATTCTATGAAGCCAGTATCACTCTGATACCAAAACCAGGAAAGGACCTAACCAAAAAAGAAAACTACAGACCAATATCCCTAATGAACATAGATGCTAAAATCCTTAACAAAATACTTGCTAACTGACTCCAACAACATATCAAAAAGAATCCACCATCATCAAGTGGGTTTCATGCCAGGGATGGTTTAACATATACAAGTCAATCAATGTGATACACCGCATAGACAGAATTAAAAACAAAAATCACATGATCATCTCGGTAGATGCAGAAAAAGCATTTGACAAAATCCAGCATTCCTTTATGATTAAGACGCTCATCAAAATCAGCATACAAGGGACATACCTCAATGTAATAAAAGCCATCTATGACAAACCCACAGCCAACATAATACTGAATGGGGAAAAGTTGAAAGCATGCCCTCTGAGAACTGGAACAAGACCAGGATGCCCACTCTCACCACTCCTTTTTGGCACAGTACTGGAAGTCCTAGCTAGAGCAATCAGACAAGAGAAAGAAATGGCATCCAAATTGGTAAAGAGGAAGTCAAGCTGTCACTGTTTGCTGATGATATGATTGCTCACCTCAAAAACCCTAAAGACTCCTCCAGAAAGCTCCTGGAACTGATAAAAGAATTCAGCAAAGTTTCTGAACACAAGATTAAAGCACACAAATAAGTAGGTCTTCTATACACCAAGAGCAATCAAACAGAATCAAATCAAGAACTCAAACCCTTTCACAATAGCTGCCATAACATAAAATAAAATAATTTAGGAATATACCTAACCAAGGGGGTAAAAGACCTCTATGAGGAAAACTACAAAACACTGCTTAAAGAAATCATAGATGACACAAACAAATGGAAACACATCCCATGCTCATGGATAGATACAATCAATACTGTCAAAATGACCATACTGCCAAAAGCAATCTACAAATTCAATGCAATCCTCATCAAAATACCACCACCATTCTTCACAGAATTAGAAAAAGCAATTCTGAAATTTATATGGAAGCAAAAAAGAGCACACATAGCCAAAGCAAGACTAAGCAAAAATAACAAATATAGAGACATCACGCTACCTGATTTCAAACTATAAGTCCATAATCACCAAAACAGCGTGGTACTCATATAAAAATAGGCACAAAGACCAACAGAACAGAATAGACAACTCAGAAATAAACCCAAATACGTACAGCCAACTGATCTTTGACAAAACAAAATAAGTGGGGAAAGGACACCCTTTTCAACAAATGGTGCTGGGATAATTGCCTAGCCACATGTAGGAGAATGAAACTGGATTCTCATCTCTCACCTTTTACAAAAATCAACTCAAGATAGACTAATGACTTAAATCTAAGACCTGAAACTATAAAAATTCTAGAAAATAACATTGGAAAAACCCTTCTAGACATTGGCCTAGGCAAGAATTTCATGACTAAGAACCCAAAAGCAAATGCAATAAAAGCAAAGATAAATAGCCGGGACTTAATTAAACTAAAGAGCTTCTGCACAGCAAAAGGAACAGTCAGCAGAGTAAACAGACAACCCAAAGGGTGAGAGAAAATCTTTACAAGCTATACATCTGACAAAGGACTAATATCCAGAATCTACAACAAACTCAAATCTGCAAGAAAAAAACAATCCCATCAAAAAGTGGGCTAAGGACATGAATAGACAGTTCTCAAAAGAGGATATAAAAATGCCCGACAAACATATGAAAAAATGCTCAACATCACTAATGATCAGGGAAATGCAAATCAAAACCACAAATGATACCATCCTACTCCTGCAAGAATGGCCATAATCAAAAAATAAAAAACAGTAGATGTTGGTGTGTATGTAGTGATCAGGGAACACTTCTACACTGGTGATGGGAATGTAAACTAGTACAATCACAATGGAAAACAGTGTGGAGATTCCTTAAAGAACTAAAAGTAGAACTACCATTTGATCCAGTAATCCCACTATTGGGTATCTACCCAGAGGAAAATAAGTCATTTTATGAAAAAGATACTGGCACGTGCATGTTTATAGCAGCACAATTCTGGAACCAACCCAAATGCCCATCAATCAACGAGTGGACAAAGAAACTATGTATATATATGTATACCACAGTTTCTTTGTCCACTCGTTGATTGATGGGCATTTGGGTTGGTTCCAGAATATGTATATACATACATATATATACACACACACATATATATACATATATATACACACACATATATATACACACATATATACATATATACATATATACACATATATGTACATATATATACGTATATACATATATACGTATATATATACACACACATATATATACATATATATACATATATATATATATGATGGAATACTACTCAGCCATAAAAGGGAATGAATTAACGGCATTTGCAGTGACCTGGCTGAGATTGGAGACTATTATTATAAGTGAAGTAACTCAGGAATGGAAAACCAACCAACATCACATGTTCTCACTGATATGTGGAAGCTAAACTATGAGGATGCAAAGGCATAAGAATGATACAATGGCTTTGGGAACTTGTGGGGAGGGTTGGGAGAAGGGAGAGGGGTAAAAAACCATAGATAGGCTACAGTGTATAATGCTCGGGTGATTAGTGCACCAAAATCTCATAAGTCACTAAAGAACTTACTCATGTAACCAAACACCACCTATACCCCAATAACCTATGGAAAAAAATAAAAACAGGAGTTGTTTAAAAAAAAATAGAAGTTTTGATTTTAATATGCCATTGACTGTACAAGGCATCACTTTAGTAGAAGATGTTAGGGTTGAAAATTACAATAAACTAGACAACCCCATTGTCAGGCCGGGCACGGTGGCTCATGCTTGTAATCCCAGCACTTTGGGAGGCCAAGGCAGGTGGATCATGAGGTCAGGAGATCGAGACCACGATGAAACCCTGTCTCTACTAAAAATACAAAAAATTAGCCGGGCGTGGTGGCAGGCGCCTGTAGTCCCAGCTACTTGTAGAGGCTGAGGCAGGAGAATGGCGTGAACCCGGGAGGCGGAGCTTGCAGTGAGCCGAGATTGCGCCACTGCACTCCAGCCTGGGCGACAGAGCGAGACTCCATCTCAAAAAAAAAAAAAAAAAAAAACCCCATTGTCTCAGCCCCAAATCTCCTTAAGCTGAAAAGCAACTTCAGCAAAATGTCAGGATATAAAATCAATGTGCAAAAATCACAAGCATTCCTATACACCAATAATAGACAGCCAAATCATGAGTGAACTCCCATTCACAATTGCTGCAAAGAGAATAAAATAGCTAGGAATCCAACTTACAAGGGATGTGACAGAGCCCTTCAAGGAGAACTACAAACCACTGCTCAAGGAAATAAGAGATGACACAAACAAATGGAAAAACATTCCATGCTCATGGAAAGGAAGAATCAATATGGTGAAAATGGCGATACTGCCCGAAGTAATTTAGAGATTTAATGCTATCTGGTAAGGCTACCATTGACTTTCTTCACAGAATTAGAAAAAACTACTTTAAATTTCATATGGAACCAAAAAAGAGCCCATATAGCCAAGTCAATCCTAAGCCAAAAGAACAAAGCTGGAGGCATCATGCTACCTGACTTCAAACTATACTACAAGGCTACAGTAACCAAAACAGCATGGTACAGGTACCAAAACAGAGATATAGACCAATGGAACAGAACAGAGGCCTCGGAAATAACACCACACATTTACAACCATTTGATCTTTGACAAACCTGACAAAAACAAGCAATGGGGAAAGGATTCCTTATTTAATATAGGTATTGAGTAAACTGGCTAGCCATATGCAGAAAACTGAAACTGGACCCCTTCCTTATACCTTATACAAAAAGTAATTCAAGATGGATTAAAGGCTTAAACCTAAGACCTGAAACCATAAAAACCCTAGAGGAAAACCTAGGCAATACCATTCAGGACATAGTCATGGGCAAAGACTTCATGACTAAAACACCAAAAGCAATGGCAAGAAAAGCCAAAATTGACAAATGGGATCTAACTAAAGAGCTTCTGCACAGCAAAAGAAACTATCATCAGAGTGAACAGGCAACCTACAGAATGGAAGAAAATTTTTGCAATCAGTCCATCTGACAAAGGGTTAATATCCATAATCTACAAGGAACTTAAATTTACAAGAAAAAACTGTATCAAAAAGTGGGCAAAAGAAGACATTTATGCAGCCAACAAATATATGAAAAAAAGCTCATCATCACTGGTAATTAGAGAAATACAAATCAAAACTACAATGAGATACCATCTCACACCAGTTAGAATGGCAATCATTAAAAAGTCGGGAAACAACAGATGCTGGAGAGGATGTGGAGAAATAGGAATGCTTTTACACTGTTTGTGGGAGTGTAAATTAGTTTAACCATTGTGGAATACAGTGTGGTGATTCCTCAAGAATCTAGAACCAAAAATACCATTTGACCCAGCAATCCAGTTACTGGGTATATACCCAAAGGATTATAAATCATGCTACTATAAAGACACATGCATACGTATGTTTATTGCAACACTGTTCACAATAGCAAAGACCTGGAACCAACCCAAATGCCCATCAATGATAGACTAGATAAAGAAAATGTGGCACATATACACCATGGAATACTATGCAGCCATAAAAAAGGATGAGTTCATGTCCTTTGTAGGGACACGGATGAAGCTGGAAACCATCATTCTCAGCTAACACAAGAGTGAACCAAACACTGCATGTTCTCACTCATAAGTGGGAGTTGAACAATGAGAACACAGGGACACAGGGAGGGGAACATCACACCAGGGCCTGTTGGGGTGTGGGGTGCTAGGGGAGGGATAGCATTAGGAGAAATACCTAATGTAGATGATGGCTTGATGGATGCAGCAAGCCGCCATGGCATGTACATACCTATATAACAACAAAAAAAAGGCCCAAGGGAGCTCGTGTGCTCCTTCCACCAGGTGAAGACACAATGAGAAGGTGCCATCTATGAACCAGAAAATGGACCCTCACTTGACACTGAATCTGCTGGAACCTTGATCTTGGACTTTCCAGCCTCTAGGACTGTGAGAAATAAATTTCTGTTGTTTATAAACCAAAAAAAAAAAAAAATTACAATAAACTTACATCTCAATTAGAAGGTTCATTTTCATTTCCAAAGTATACATTACCATGAAGCCAATGAATCTTAAACTTCAGGGCACTTCACTTATGTGTGCTCCTTCAAAAGCCCCTATCTAATTTTGTATCCATAATGTTGTATACTCAAAAAAAAAAAAAAAGACATTTTCTACGTTGTATAAACACCAGGACCCAAAACTTGGGTCAATTTCTGGTAATACATGAGAAGTCATTTTATAGAATAGAGTTTAACAGGTGCTTATTAACCATCCACAATGTTCTAGGTATTGTGACAAACACAAAGATGGCCACAATATAATCACCGGTGTTAAGGAGCTGACAATATATTACAGACACCAACGACAGCCACAGGAAAGTGAAGAAAGATGTTGCTTGGAGGAAATCTGTAGGATTTGGAAACATTCGAGTGAATCCAGTGATATGAACCCTAAGAGGAAGAGAATGCTGGAGCCATATGACGTGGCAACACAGGAGCAGGGAACGGTGGGGTTGGAGAGTTAATTGAGTAAAGAAGATGCATTTAATTTGGACATGCCAAATTATCTACCAATATAGCCATCAAGCAGATGAAAATGTCTAAGGTTCTGGGGCCTACTCTGGGGTAAAGATAGAGATTTGGGCATCAGTAGAGGTTTGAGGCTATGGAAATGGATAAACTTATGGAAAGGGATTGCACAAAGAAGAAGGTAGTTGAATCCAGGCTGGGTGTGGCTACTATTTAATACAAAGTATGGAAGTATATTGAACCTGGATGTTGAATTTGACCATGATGATGACAGGAGACAGGCTGAGACAAAGACTCTGATCCAGATGCCAAAGTGTGGAGTGGCATGGAGAGGTAGCCAGGAAGCAGGAAGTAGGTAACAGGTAACTGAGAAAAGAAAGTGAGGGTGATTGAATGGGTGAATGCCCTGAGCTTTCAGAAAGGATATGTTATTGAGACAAGTCAGGGGTGACGCCAGACAGGAGAATGCTGAGGCTTAAGAATGAAGGAAAATTGAAGCAAGAAGCTTCTCTGAGAATTAGACTGAAAGGCTTTGTTTACACTGAGGGACTGGCTAGATTGCTTAGAGATAGCTGTGATGTCAAAAAATAAAAATAACCAATTATGGTGGTTGGCATTTGAGTATTTAGTCTTGCTAAGCTAAGTATCCTAGTAGCTGACACAGCCTAATTTTAAGGGGAGATGATGGCAAGCTCAGATTCTGCATTTGTTTAATGGTTTCATCAGTTCCCTAATGCCTAACCCAGTGCTAGGACCATAATGGATATTTAGCAAATATCTAATTTTTATGTTTTTAAGATATCTGAATCTTCATTTCTATAGGCTAATCAAAATCCTATTTTTAATTTCAAATGATTACCCAAACACAAATAAAAAATATGACAAACATATTACATTATCTGTTATAGCTAGACATATGGTTATTAAAATAATATAGGTTTCTTTGGGGTGTAGACTACATTTTATTACCTTTATATTTGCAACATCTCACATGATGCTTAATACATATTAAGCATTTCATGAATATGTGAATGAGCTGGTGTAAATTATAATTCAAATTTTAAATGAATTTAAATATCTGCTAGTTCTTTAATGAAAATACTTTTCTAGGGTCAATAACATAGATTTTAACAGTAGAAGTAAATCTTTTATGTCTGTATTCAACCTTATTTGATGGTTTACTGCAGTAGTCCCCAACCTTTTTGGCACCAGGGACCCGTTTTGTGGAAGACAATTTTTCCACAGAGTGGGGAGGTGGGGGACATTGGTTTTGGGATGACTCAAGTGCATTGCATTTATTGTGCCCTTTATTTCTATTGTTATTACATTATAATATATAATGAAATAATTATACAACTCACCATAATATAGAATCAGTGGGAGCCCTGAGCTTGTTTTCCTGCAATTAGACAACCTTATCTGGGCATTAAGGGAGACAGTGACAGATCATCAGGCGTTAGATTCTCATAAGGAGCATGCAACCTAGATCCCTCACGTGCAAAGTTCACAACAGGGTTTGTGTTCCTACGAGAATCTAATGCTGTCACTGATCTGACAGGAGGCAGAGCTCAGGTGGTAATGTGAGCCATGAGGAGCAGCTGTAAATACAAATGAAGCTTCACTTGCTTGCCTGCCACTCACCTCCTGCTGTGCAGCCTGGTTTCTAACAGGCCATGGACTGGTGTCCCATGGACTGGGGCTTGAGGACCCCTGGTTTACTCTATTATTACCATAAGGATGTCACCCCTCACCTATGTCTGCTGGAGACACTGATATATTTCCGTAGTAGAGTTCAGGGTTCTTCATTAATTCATTATTTAAAGTTATTTGTTTCCATTTTATTCCTCTGAAATCATGGCTACAGCAATGAAGTAAACAGACATTTGAGGCTTCATACTGACGTTGCTGTGAGAATCATCCTCTTGAGACCCCTGTTTCCTGTAATCTGTAAAATCAGGATAATTAATTTACAATAGTGTTGGTGTGAAGATTAGATAACATTTAGAAAGGGCTGCCATTTTACCAGGAATAATGGATGTGAAATACATGTCTCTTTTCTTTCTTCTCTCAGATGCTTAATGAACAACTGGAGAAAAACCCAAAGATCACCGTAATAGAGGCTGACAGATTGTGTAACTGAGAAATCAAGAATCTCTCTACTATGTAGCATTTCTCAATGTTCCCCTTGCTAGGGTCTTTGCAAGAAATGTCTTCCCAAATTTGGTGCTCTTTTACATGTTAATTCTGTGTTTTATCTTATGGTTGAAGTTTGTTTTCTTTGCCCTAAATTTCTCTAACTTAATAGATTTTTTTTTGGTATTGTTTCTTCTGTTGATTACCTTGAGTCCTTCCTGGAATGAGGTAGAGGATAAACAAGGTTGATATTCATGCTTATGTTGCATTAGATGTTAAGTATTTTGAGTATCAGTCCTCACAGTGATCACTGGATATCGGTAGGAGGAGGTAACTCTTATTTTATAGATAAGAAGTTGAGACACAGAAGGAAAGTGACTTGACCAAGGTCACAGGGCTATGGTGTTGCTGGGACTCATGCTCCACCTCCTTACTTCTGTCCTCTGCTCTTGCTGCCAAAGCCCACTTGCCTCTGAAGGGCAGGATATTCATTACAATACCCCCTGAAGAAACTTCTGGAACATTTAGCATTTCTTTAGAGAATTTACTTGTAACCTATCCGGTCAAGAATCCATTTATCATTGGAGAATGTGGTTGATTACATAGAAAATCCAGAATTTGTTGTTGCTGTTTTTTATTTTTGAGATGGAGTCTTGCTCTGTGCCCAGGCTGGGGTGCAGTGGTGTGATCTCAGCTCACTGCAACCTCCGCCTCCCAGGTTCAAGCAATTCTTCTGCCTCAGCCTCCTGAGTAGCTGGGACTACAGCTGCGACACCACTGCACCTGGCTAGCTTTTGTATCTTTAGTAGAGACGGGGTTTCGCCATGTTAGCCAGGCTGGTCTCAAATTCTTAACCTCAGGTGATCCACCTGCCTCGGCCTCCCAAATTCCCGGGATTATAGGCGTGAGCCAACATGCCCGGCCTAGAAAATCCAGAACTTTTGATCAGAAAGCACATCTATTTTCTAGATTTTGCGGGAGAACACAGGGATTATTATTTTGCTATGTAGTTTTTTAAAAAAATTATTTAAGATTTTAATTGTCTCTACCAGTTTTTCATTTTCTCTCTACAAAGTATGTATGTCTTAGGACATGCTCCTCCTAAAAGGGAACTTTAATTTTTTTTTATCATGGCCACAGTTTATGCCCATATCCCTTCTGAGGTGCTACATTTCAGTATCAAGGATTAACCTGAATTACATAGTGAATACAAGGTCACTGCTTAATTTTTTGAAAGAGTCAGATGATAGCAATGATATATTTACATGAAAAATGAAATAGCTATCTATCATCTATCTAATCTAACCCATCTGTCATCTACCTGTCAATATCTTTGATGTTATGTGTGAATGGCGACTTGGAAAAGGCCAGTCCTTTACTGTAGGTTCTTCCTATATTGACTTATTTTTGGGTTATAAATAATATTTGCAGAATCGTATTCAATTGGGATAAGTTTAAGGTAACTTAGTCAATTTATCTTGACTTGATATTGCTTACAATTTAGAGATAAATGCAGATTTCACTTTTATAAGGCATAGTCCCTACATTTTAAAACAAATTTATTTTGGTGCTTTTCAGGTGGACTTTGTATTAGCAGTAAGGAAAGTGAATGAAGACTGGACTATTTACCAGTGATAACTGCAGCATGTCCTGTGTACTACAGTGCAGATAAAATGTTATAGGAATTTTTTTGTTTTTTTTTTTTTTACCGTATTCAGAGAACCATCACCTCTTCCCAAAAGAAGAGGTACTTAAGGAGATTGATAGATCTCCACCTAAAATGTTTTAATTAGCAAACACACACTTCACTGTTTCAGTAAATGCGAATACTAATTTAGAGACAAAGCAAGAGTTTGAGAACTTAATTTAAGCGTGTCATTGATGGCTAATGGGAAGAACCTGTGCATTGAGTTAAACCTGTGCTGATTCCTGCAGATAAGACTGTGCTGGTCATCCACGTTGGGTGTCTTTTCCAACTGGCTGCTGCATCTGTCCAATTCACCAGTATCCACACCACTGTGGCTGATAAATATTGTGAGTGTCAACCCTGGTTACACTTAGTGAGGCTAAAATCCTTGCGTGGCCACCTAGTGGCTGTGTGACTATGTGTTTATTAAGTAACCTCCCTGGGCTTTAGTTTACCTCTCAATAAAATAGGAAAATAATAGTAAAATAATGGTGCTGTTGGGAAGATGGAATTAGATACTGTGTATAGAATATTTATCATCTTCCCTGGCCAATAGTAGGTGCTTGTTAAATGTCAGTCCTCATCTTCCATTTTCTTTGTTTTCCTGACCTTGTCAGGAATCTCTGTGCTTTCTTGACTCAAGAATCACAGAATGATGAGACCTTAGAGACTGAAGGAAATGCTGGGACCATCACATCCAACAGTCCCTTAGGTTCAGGGATCTATCTTGTTGGCAAAACTTTGACTATAATCTAGACAACTATCTTGGGCTACCTCTTCTGTTTGTATGTGTTATAATTCAAGATGCATACTTGCATTGTGTATACTTTGTCTTGTATTTGTTTGGATACTTACTGCATCATTAACCTGGTTGGTCAGCTTCCAAATTTCTGCGACTATTAGACAAGGAAAAATGGAATGAGAGATAGTGGAAGGGTCAGAGTAAATTCGTCCTCGTTCCTGGGGGGAGCCTTCAAAATTTATGTCCTACAGAGAGAAGATCAGTAGCATTGTTTCAAATGACAGTATAGTTTAAAAAAAATTCTTTTCATTATACATCATTCCAAGAAGGACCTTTTTGTTCTACAGCTAATTTTTATGATGGGGAAAGTGTTTCTTTTTTGAGTTTCAGTGGCTAGATGACATGGCAACTGCTTATCAACACATATTGCAAAGCTTGAATTATTCTTTTCCCATTCTTATTTAGTACCTTATAGAACAAAGCTAAATAAATGAATCCAGTGACCTTAAATCTATGTACAAAACCCTTATAGTTTGATAAAGCCTAATTTTAGTGTTTGTCTTATAATAAGCTGTGTAAAAATTTTATCATGAAATCCAAAGCCATCAAAAATAGACTGTAGATTCACACCAGGATTAGATTTGCTTATGTAAATCCAAAATATTTAGTGTCAAGTGGTACTAAATGTGCAGGTTCATTGAAAAAAGTGTGACAAATACTTGGATTTTAGTAATTTCATTTGTATGTATGTGTATATGTGTTTTAGTTTTACAATATGATTCTGCCCAATTTAAGTTAAAATGTATGCTAGACTTTGCTATTTCTGTGCAGGTGTCCCTCTACTGCTACAGCTGTCTCCCTACCTCTTCCACAAAGTCACTCTTTTACATCTCTCTGGAGACCATCTTGTTCTCTAAAATCCCCTACAGGAACTGGACCATTGCATCCCCACCTATCATATGCACGACACTTACTTTCTGGGCTGTTCATGGCATATTGCAATAGTTGATGGTTTCTATTTCTTATTGATCTCTGGTTATTCAACTTAGTAAATATTTTTCTCATTTCCTTCAACAAAACAGAACTATAAACTTTCTGGGGAAAGGAGCTATATGGTCTATTCCTGTACTACCCAGCATGGGTGTGCCCCATACTTGTTGATTGCAACAATCTTGTCCACACCCCCAGTTGGAACCAAATAACCATAGAGGTATTTAGAGAATCATCTGCCTATTACTTTAGGATTTGTGTTTAGCTGCTTTATTGGGGTGGAGGGGATTTATTCCTTTTTACCTATCTCTTTATCTTGCTTTATCAAATCCAGATCCTCATGGTTCATTTGCCTTGCTGTGTCTCCCATCTCCATCTCAGGTCTCCTGTAAGAGGATAGGTTGGACTACCAAAGCCAGAGGTAGCAGCAGCATTGTCAGAAATACACTGGAAGTCTGTTCCTTGTCCTAATCCAGATACACATCAGCAAACATGGACTTAGCAGGAAGTCAAGCTTTCAAGTAAAGCCAGTGAAGCACGGAGGGGAAGCATCAGAAATACACCCCAAATTGACTTGGCGTCTGTGGCCTGGGACTGCCTGGGCTGTGAATGGAAAACTCTTGTAGATTAAAGGAGGGGAGCACAGGCAGTGGGTGTATTTCATATTCACTATCCTTTTCAGAATCCCTGCGAAATGGTTGACCTTAGAGGGGACTCTTGATGATTACACCTAAGTCTTTTCAACCTGTTGTTCCTATTTACACTTGTGCTTTATGGATTCCTTCAGGGAGAAGCGTTTTAAAGGAATACAGAAAGCTTTCCACCCCAGAGACACTCAAAGGTGGCAGCTTAGGCAGATAGCTTTCATTTCTCTGTTTGTGATTTTCTTTCCAGGATGAAATATTTCTTCTTCCCCTGAGCGTCTGGATTTTGTGATCTGGGACATGCTCGGATTTAACAGTTTGAACTTTTAAAAATAATAATTATTTGAGGATATTCTGCTCTTTTATCTGTGGGAAGACTGGGGAATCTGGAGTTACTTCTGTAGCTTTTTAAAAGCTTAGCTTTCTCAAAGTGCTGTTTTTTAAACTATCATAAGTCAAATTTATCATGGGGATAATGTAATAAAGACAAATACTCAACCAATAATGAAAAGCTAAGTAAACGGGTATGTTTAAGCTCTACTATATGCAAGGGAGTACATTAAGGCAGATCTAAGAGACACTTTAATGGATTTAACATTAACAATCAGACCTGGACTTGGTATAAATCAAACACCATCGCATTTCTGTCTAATGCACACCCACTCATTCATTAGCACCATTCAACGCAGATTATAAATATTAGCCAAGAAACCTTCAGTTCTGGAGATTCTTTCCACAGACACAGCAATAATTGGACAATAATGATGACAATTTTATTTTTATGAATTGCTATGGCTTACTTTTATTGATTTGCTATTGGGCCTGGAGAAAGCTTCCTCAGCCAGTATACAACAGGAAATGGTTCTAGCATTATCAGATAGGCCGTAAAGAGATAAATAAAATAAAGGGGGGTAGGAATGATGGTGGGACTCAGCAAGCTGCTGATACAAGCAAGAATTACTCCTCTCACTCCCAACAATAGGACAACTGAAATTACCTCCCTTCTCCCTCCCTGCTCCTCTCTTCCAATTCAGTGAAAGGAAAATACTCCCAGGCTGTAAATGTGCATTAACTTTGGAGCTGAACATTTTGGGGTTCTCTGTAGCAGCTAGAGGGAAATGAATAAGATGGGAATAAATGAGGGTGCTTAGGCATTGCATAGAAAGGAGGGTGAAACCCTACAGGAATGTGGCCTTTCACTGCCTGCTTTGATGATGTACAGCTTCTTAGTAACAAAGGCAGTGTAGCCTTCTGAAAATACTCAATCCATGATTATGAAAAGGAGCGGGTCTCTGGCTGCCTATTCCTTCTCCAGAGCACATGATATGCTGATGTTTTCCGTGCACTTTGCCTGCCTTTTACCTCTCAGAGGCAATTAATTGAACATCCTGGGGTATCAGTAAGAAGGAAACACTTCTGTGGATCTGAACATGTGTTTCCACAGCTGCCATTGTGTTTTTCCCCTTTGTGGTGACAGATTTCAGAGGTTTTATTTCACACTCATTCCCTCCTATCCCCAGTGACAAACTGGACTTGTACCTCCGTTTATTCACTGCATTGAGACCTCACCATGTCTCTTAGTGAAAGGAACAAGAGAAAATGCATCTTTGAGGGTCTATGAGTCTTCTGCAAATTCCATATAGTGAAGCAGACTGGCAGGTTTGGTCATGACAGGGGCAGTGGTAAGAGAAATTCTGTCCTTTGGCAGCCACTCTTCCATTCTCAGTGGACTTTTCTTTCCTGGGCAAAAATTTCTGGGTCAGTTTATAGTGGAGGTGTGGACAAGCTGATGCCTAAAAGCTTGTGTCTAAGAGCTTGTTCAGCTTGTACATGTGCTGTTTCTATGACTCATTCATGTCCCCATGGAAGAATGGGATGTTCAGCTACCCCCATAGTTAGGGAAACAACTCTGAGCAGCGTAAGCATAGGAATAGCTGCTGCTGCAACCCCACGTTCTAGTTCATTCTGCATGTCACCTTTTTGATTACATCTTTAAGGCAAGCCTGCCTGAATGCTTTAATTCTACCCTTTCCCCAGAAAGTAAGTTCTTTTGACTTTAAAGTTAATTAAACTATAGCTATAACTTAATGCTTAATAAATTCATGGTTTTCAAAATGTTTTAAAGAATTCTGAGTGATTTGGTAACCTGATGAGCGATCATGTAACAACTGGAAAAGATCTCAGATCTAATAACATCAAAAATCCACAAAAGTTCAGCATCATATTTTGTGGTTATTGGAGAAAAGTAAGGAAGGTACATTCTTGGCTTGAGTTTAGATGGGGGTATCTTGTGTCTCTGAAGGAAAAAAAATCACTCTGTAAACCAAAAATATCTCAGCAACTGCAACTTGTGTCGAGCTTAACCACAATTCCATGGTGGTTTTCAAGCTCTTTGATGCACACAAGTTCAATGAGCTCATTGGTTTCTAAAAGTATTAAAGGGAATAATTATAAACATGACCAGTCCCGGGAGGGCGACTGAGAAAGTGGTTGCTGGAGATTCCTGTTGGAAAGAACAGAAATTCCGGAAATGGATGATGGTGCCCCCACCCCAGGAGTGTTTATAAAACATGAAGAAGAGCCAGGCACTACTCCTTTATTAATAAAGTAACTCATTTAAAAATACTTATTCTGTGCCTACTGTGAGCCAGGTGCTCTACTAGGTACCGAATAAATGACAATGAGACAGACACACCTGCTGCCCTCAAAGATCTTATTCTAGTAGAGGGAGACAATTAAATTAATAGAGTAATTTTAGGTAGCAATAAGTGGTAGAACATTATGTAATAGGGATGTGGAAGAGACCAAATGGGAAAGGTGGTTTTTATTAGAGTAAAGGCCTTATAATTCCAAGTAATAAATGTAGGTTTTCTTCTAAGAGAGAGACCAGTATCATGATCTTATTTACAGTTTACAAAGATAACTGTGGCTACTCTATGGGAAATCTGCCAAAGTTTAATAAATCTATGGAATAGCTAATTACTGATTGATGGGAGACTGAGAGTCTCCCATTCTTGATGGCAAATGGATCTCTAGTTGCTCCGAAGTTCCAGGAAGTAAACTAACTGGGGGCACAGATGATGTTTTCCTTTCTTCTGGTTGTCAGTAGTGTCTTTGGGAGAAAAAGACCAGATACAGAAATGCAGTTTAACAGCTCAGTTTAATTTTCTGCATAGTGCTTTCAGTGATCAAATAAGGGGCTCCAGGAAAGAGTGTTAGAAACTCTGTGAATTTAGGAATTTGCTTTTGACCCTAGCAAGATAAAGGGGGCAACTGTGCAAATGTGGCCGTAGTTAATTGCAAGGTCTAGTGAAGATTCTAATAACTATCATGGTGCCTAATGCACAGTAGGTGTTTGGTAAACATTTGCTGGATGGGTAAAGCCAGGATTATTAACCAAACGCAGAAGTTTATTGAAAGACAAGGTAGAATTGGAAATAAGTTCACAAACACTGAGAAAGGCTAGGAAACTCCTCAAATGAGACAGGTCCTGGTCTGATAATTATGGCCCCCTTTGATTCACTGGAAATGTGTGTGTGTTTGTATGTGTGTGCATGCATGCACATGTGTATGTTACTGGTAGAAGAATTCTAGGTACCCAGGAGACCTGGACAGAAGGTATTAAGCACATAGGCCTCCCCACAAAGGGAGCATGCCTAGATTTGGAAAGCCATCAGCACTAATTGCTGTCTAAACATGAGAGGTGTTACTTGACCTCATGGTGGCCAGTCTACCAATGTAGTCCTTGTCTGGTGATGTGGGATCTCTGATGTCATTCTGGTCTGCATTCCATTGCATTTTACCTAGAAGCACCAAAGCAGTCATCAGGATCAAAGAATATAAGTGAGAGCGGATAACATGAATGCCTTAACCTCTGAGTTATTGAATTATAATATTTGTGGTGTTCTGACAGGAGCTGAGCAGTCAGTGAGAAGTCCAGGGATCTTTCTTTCCCTTTTCCAGACCAAACCTGGCAGCAGAACCAATTTCTTCTTCAAGTGGCAGGTGCCTCTCCATGAAAGGGTGCTACAATCTTACAACTTCATTTCCCAAATTTTCTTGGTTGAATGTATGCATCTCCTATGTTATTGTAAGGTGGAGAATTGAATGTTGATTTCATAAATTTGATAGGGACTTTTGAAAAAAACTGCCATGCAGTTAATTTTCTTCACTCATTATGTATATGACAGTGTCTTCGCTGGGCTCAGATGACAATGCGCAGAGTAGGAGAGAGGGCTGTTCTCCCTCTTACTCCACCTCAAATTCCAAGGCTTGAGGGCAGGCACTAGAATAAAACAACTCTCTGCAGACCGATGTTTTCATGTGAGACATCAACTGCAGTGGTGGTGGCCAGGTGCTGCCTTTAAATAGCTGTAGACAGAGGATTTCCAGAAGGAAGGTGGAGTGGAAAAAAATGCAAAGAGACTTGGTCCCAACGACATGGCACAGCAACCCTAGAAGAGGGAGAAATTTGAGGACTGTAGGTGGAAAAGCAGGGCTGAGTGTGAAGAGGGGTTACAGAGAACGTGGAAACAGGAAGATGAATGAGGAGGCCAGAAACCAGTGGGGGATTGCACGGAAGTTCAGACAAACTGGTCTAGTGCAAGAAGGACAGGGCTGAGATCTTGGATGCCTAGTGGTCCACAAGGCCTGATTTTATAATATCTGAGGTTGCTGAGTGTTTTGCTGAGGTCTTAGGGCACATGTTAGGGAAGAATCCCATGATAAGCTTATTGTATGGAGTTTTATAACTGATAGGGATCCTAGTGAAAAGGAACTTAACAAAAGAGGAAACTATGGTGTACAGCTTCAGTATGAGCCCAGGTGCCCAGGTCATAACCGTTCCATTTCCCCCTGAAGTCCTCAAATGCTTTGGTTCCAAGTGACCATTGCACTGTGGAGAATCTTGGTATGGAAAGTAGCTTGGCCTCTCAGACATGCATGAGCACACATCTCAGAACCTTCATTTTAAAAACAACTTTATTTTATTGTGGTAAGAACACTGAACTTGAAAGCTACCCTGTTAAGAAAATGTTAAGTGTATAATACATTATTACTAACCATAGACACACACACACACACACACACACAATGTTGTACAGCAGATCTCTGGAACTTATTCATGTTGCATAACTACAAATTTATGCCCCTTGATTAGAAACTCATTTCCCTCTCCCACATAGCTCCTGGCAACCACAATTTCATTCTTTGATTTTATGAATTTGACTATTTTAGAACTTCCTTTTTGTGTCAAAATTAAAATTATGTTAGTCCATTTTCATGCTGCTGATAAAGATATCCCACAGACTGGGTAATTTATAGAGAAAAAGAGGTTTAATGGACTCACAGTTCCACATGGCTCGGGAGGCATCACAATCATGGTGGAAGGTGAAGGCATGTCTTACATGGCAGCAGACAAGAAAGAATGAGAACCAAGTGAAAGTGGAAACCCTTTATAAAACCATCAGATCTCGTGAGACTTATTTACTACCATGAGAACAGTATAGGGGAAACCACCCCTATGATTCCATTATTTCCCAGCAAGTCCTTTCCACAACATGTGGGAATTACGGGAGCTACAATTCAAGATGAGATTTGGGTGGGGACACATCCAAACTGTATCAAATTGCCTTATAGGAAAAGAATATCAGGAATTAGGATTATTGACATCAATAGGCCCCAAGGCAACCTTCTGGAGGGCCATAGAATAACAAGGAATTAGATAGTGACTGTATCCTTTTCTTGTCAGCAGTGTGTATTTACACGATCTTGGCATTGTGTAACTGTGTTTTTCTTTTTAAACAAAATAAAAGTATCAGAGGAGTTCTGCAGTAAATAGAAAATTGTCTTAAATGACATAAAAATTAAGAACATTTAACAAAATCTTCACAACAGAGGGAAGGCAAGCAACAGACCTTCCACAGTCGGTGGCTCAATGTTAATGACACTGAAGTTAGGTCTCTTTCCTTTCAGTCTGATTTCTTCATGGTTGCAAACTGGCTGCAGTAGGGCCAGATGTGACATCCAGAATTCTTTTCCAGTGTGTCTCTTTTTAGGAGTTAGAAAAATCTTGCTCAGACACTTTGCCCAATCAAAAATACTAGTCAGCTATTGCCACAATAATGCTGAGTTATAAAATATCCCCAAATTTGTACCTTATAGAAAAAGCATATATTCTCAAGCTCATAGGTCTGGGTTGACTGTGCTTTGGCTGTTGTAGGCTGAGAAGCTGTGCCTTAGTCTTCAGGGGCCTCTGGGAATAGCTACAGACCACAGGTTGGGTTCAAGTCAGCTTCAGGTGTGTTTGTTCTGGTGCATGGGCTCTTGGGCAGCAATTTCTATAGACATCTCTTTTGATGGTGAATGGATAGAGAGTAAGAGCAAGTCATATTAAGTCCTGTGACACCCTAACCCCCATTTCCTAACATCCCATTGGCCAAAACAAGTTACATGGCCAAACCAAACACAAACTAGGTAGAGAAGTAAACTCCACTCACAGTGGGAAGAGGAGGGTGGTGAATGCTTATTGAACAATAATTCGTCTGTTACTCTCTCTTCTCCAGCATGACCAGTAGGCAACCTAGTGGTAATTGCTAGGCACAGCACTCCATTAATAGCATTCATTAATTATAACAGGGACTCAAAAGAAATAGAAACACAGGCACAGAACCTCAGTGTTAGCTGGTGTTCATTACCTAACCCACGGAAGGACGGGAAATGTTCAGAGGTGGAAATCCTCAGGGTCTGCTTGATTCCTGTTCCAGTTCCTCACTGATCTGGCTGCAGTCCCAAGTCTCTGGCTCTATCTCCATATCTTCTCTGGCCTTCTTTTCTCTTGGGTTCCATTCCTCTATCACTTTCCACCTTCCTTTTGGGTCCCTTGTGTGCCCTTGACTCTAGAGTGATGACCAAAGGAGTGATCCTGGGAGGAAAAGGTGCCAGGGATATATGTGTAATACTCGTAGTTAATGATAGCTAACATTCTCAGTGCTTTTTAAATGTCAAGAACAGTGCTAATGGTTTTATCTGCATTACCTGTCATTCTCACAATGACTTAGTTAGGTGGCCGCTATTACAACTCCCATTTTCCATAGGAGGACATCGAGTTTCAAAAAGGTCAAAGTGTTCAAGTTTACAAAACTAGCAAGAGGCAGAATCGGGATCAAAACCCAGGTGCATCAGACTCCAGAGTTATTCTCTTAACTACTATGCAATTTTGCCTATTAAGGATTTATAACTAAAAAGCACATTAAAATAGAATCATTGGAGATAGGAAAAATATTTTTTTCCTGTATTGAAAATCAATTATAAAGTTTTATGGTATCATATCCCTTTATCCCCAACATGGATCTAGCAGAAGCCTGTAAGTGAAAATAACAATGTCAAAAGTATTATTTTTATGGAGTTGTTAATTGTTTTATAGAGCAAGCTCATAAAAGTCACAGGCCACAAAACATAATTACAAAATGCACTCAACATCAATTACAGGAAGTATTGATTTCATTAACTCACATCTTTTCCAGAGCTATAAATTATGGGAAATAGGGGAATGTGTGTACACCTCCTGTCTGGATGTCTAATCGTATACCACTTCCAACTGCCTTCATTATTGGGGTAATGTTGAGGATGGACAACACTACATTACATGACCCTCTCTTTATGAGGATTCATGGGAATATGTTTTTTTTTCTTTCAGATCTCATTCCTTGAAATATTGTACATCTCTTACTTGTTTTTGTCTTATAGGATCTATGATTCCCGTAACCTTTGTGTTTCTTAAAGTGTCTTTCAGGGATCCATTGGGGGTCCCTGAGACAAGTTCAGAGAGTCTTGGCGGTGAAATCTGTGTTCCTAATATGAGAGCTATTCAGCTTTTGCATTCCCATTACCTTGCGAGTGTATGGTGGAGTTTTCTGGAGCTGCTGGATATGTGGTATCACAACACGTTGAATGCAGAAGCAGACAAAAGAATACAGTTGTTTTCTGTTTAGCCAGATATTAACAAGATTTGCAAAAATGTAAAACAATGACAATCTTCTAATTTTTTGGGGGGGAGAAATCTAGTTATTTTCCATAAATGTTATTTATATTAACATGTAATAAGTTTATTGCTATTTTAAGATCAATTCATAAATATTTTTAAAATTTCTCAGTTTTAATTGCTAATAAGATAAATGTCAGTAGATATAACCCACACAAACAGCTCTTTGAGGCCCTCAATAAGTTTTAAAAATGTAAATAGATCCCGAGGCCAAAAAGTTCGAGAACTATTGCCGTAACCAACTGTGTTTTTTTTTCCGTTTGTTTTGGAAGCTAGAAAGCCCAGACCAGATTTGTAGTCCACCTCCAGCATTTGTCTAAGATCCCAAGACATAGAACTTATGGACTAATATTTCCCCATGCATTCTTTTGTTTTTAACACTTATTTTTCTTTCTAAATGATTTCATGTTCTATTTTTAAAACTTCTCTTATTTTAAAATGCTTTATCATAAGATTCATATAAGTTGTTATGGGCCATTGGAAATTAAACAGTTGGTAGAAAGAATGGGTTGGCCTCTTAGAGAGTGGTATAGAAATGCAATATTAAAGATTTTCAAATAAATGTGCTCTTAAATTCAAATGCTGCTTCTTACAGAGTGCAGGCAGCATCTTCTTAGTTATTGTTGAAACCATTGCCACTATATCTAAATGAATGGTACTTTCGTCCTGGAGTCTCTTCAATCTCTATTCTCTAAATTATGCATATCCTTTTAGGTACAGCCTCTCCCACTCACTCTCTCCATTTCTCCTCCCTGAGCCCAATAGAGTTTTTTTTTCCCTTTCTTTTCTTCTACTTTGCATTTGTGTTCTCTATGACCTATTCTTAAAACATATTTTCTAATGCATTTCTTGAGTTCAGAATAAAAGGCTGGTACTTTCAGCGTTACTTCATCTTCATTATTAGCCTCTTACAACTCTCTCTGATTTAAGGTTATTGTATAATATTTGAGCTCTCTGCTAATGTACATTACATTGGCACTGTAATCAGTGCACATTTCAAGGGCTTCAGTCAACAATAGTATCCAAAGCTTTGAATTCAAAAAATGTATAAAATTATTTTTGCAAATTCGTGTCTAAATAGAGAAGAGGATTAGATTGGTCTAAAGCATGCAATAAGGCATACCCTTCAACTTTTCGTTGTATATAATGTACAGATGATTAATTTTTATGGAGCTTTAGTTGATCAATTATTGTTGTAGTTTTGATAAACACTCTAATATTTTCTTTCTGATTGAACTTGAGAATAACTTATGTCTCTCTCTCATAGCTGAACTCAATCGTAAACCTGTGATGGGGAAAATAAAGCTATGGTAATGTTTGATCATTGTGGCATTATCTCCAATGAATGCGTAGTTTCTTTTGGTAAAGCTTTCTGATGTCTTTGTATGGGGTAGGGGTTAGTTAGAGTTGAATTCAGGGGAGCTGAGAATGAGAGCAAATAAATTATGCTGAGGATATCCACTAAATTGAAAACTCTCTTGTTTTCTAAATGACGAGTTTCTCTCATTTATCTAAACGTGTCTTGATGGCACATAGATGATATGGCGGCTACTTTTTTTTTTAACCACAAAACTCAGTGACATGGACCACCCACAGTAAATTCAGAGTAGAGGCCTCTCACGAGGCCATATTTGTACAGACATAACTAGTCATAATGTGATGAAAAGTAAAGTCAAAGCTCTCTCACAAACAATAAATAACTGCATTATTTTAAGTTTCCTAACTACAGCTATTAAGCAGTTCTTAGAAAATGATTTCTTGACTTACTACTTACAAAATCTATTGGAGAAGAGCTTTCAACCAGGGTATTCTTACGGAATGGAGGAAAAAAATAAAAAATCAAAGTGTCAGCCTGGTCCCTAAGGTTTTCCATAATCTGCTCTTGTACTTATATCCCTAACTTTCTTTCTTCCTCTCCGTTTCCTCTTTCTTTTCCTTTTTCTTCTTCTTCTTTTTTTTTGACGGAGTCTTGCTCTGCTGCCCAGGCCGGAGTACAAGGCACAATGTCAGCTCACTGCAACTCCTACCTCCTGGGTTCAAGTGATTCTCCTGCCTCAGCCTCCCAAGTAGCTGGGACTACAGGCGCCTGCCATCATGCCCAGCTAATTTTTGTATTTTTAGTAGAGACAGGGTATCACCATGTTGGCCAGGCTGGTCTCGAACTCCTGACCTCAAGTGATCCACCCACCTCGGCCTCCCAAAGTGCTGGGATTACAGGCGTGAGCCACCATGCCTGGCTGCTATCCCTAACTTTCTAACAAATTATGTAATGCAGCCGCTCCATGCACTATCTTCTGTCTCCTCTGTAACTTGCCTCCTCTCTGCCTGAAGGGCCCTGGTCCTCTTCTCGTTCTCCCTATTAATATAAAGTAGGGTAGTGGCTAAGAGCTTGGGTTTCACAGTCAGATGTCTCTGGGTGTGAATTCACTTACTAGACACATACAAGCCAAGTGGCCTTGTATAACCTCTACAGTCCAAGTTCATCATTCCCCTTTCATTCATATATTCATATAATGACATGGGAAAATAACAGGGTCGATCTCATAGGATTTTTATCAGGATCAATTGTCATGCTGTGCCTGTGTACTTAGCACCATATGTGGCATATAATAAGCTTCCAATAAACAGAAAATAGGTCAGGCACAATGGCTTGTGTCTGTAATCCCCTCACTTTGTGAGGGTAAGAAGGGAGAATTGCTTGAGCCCGGAGTTTGAGATCAGCCTGGACAACATAGTGAGACCCTGTCTTTACAAAAAATACACATAAAAATAGCCGGGCGTGGTAGATGCCTATAGTCCCAGTTACTTGGGAGGCTGAGATGGGAGGATTGCTCCATCCTGGGAGTTTTGAGGCTGCAGTGAGCTGTGATTGTGCCACTGCACTCTAGCCTGGGTGCCAGAGAGAGACACTGTTTCAAAATAAATAAATGAAAAAATATTATTTATCCTTTCAGGCCTTAATTGAATTCAAACTTTTTTTTTTTTCCGGAAGTGTTTAGATTTCTGAAATTGGAATTGATTTTGTATCTTCAGTTCTCATGGGATACCTTTTCTCATTTTGTCAGCTTTTCTTGGGTCATGATGACTTGTGTGCCTGCCTATCTTGTTCACTGGAGGATGTGCCTTGAGGGACAAATCTGTGTCTCACTCATCTGAGAACTTCCCACAACACCTAGCACAGTGCCTTGCCCAGGAGATGACTGTAACCAATGTTGAAATGAATTAAATCACATGAACTCTATGCTCTTAATGTTATCATTTGTACATGGGTACAAAAGAAAGAACCAGGGTGTAATTCCTGCCTTCAAGAGACTTGCCCTCTATTTGGGGAGATAAATCTAAATCACATTTAACAAGAGAGGAAAGGATGCCATAAAAACCAGCACCATGACATTCTCCAGGAGGGAGAACTTTTGGAGGGCCTGGATGGACTTGGTTTTGGATGGAGAAGAAGATCTGGAGGGGTATTTCTGGAAAATGAATAATGTTGGTGAGAGTCTCCAAGGGCATATCAATTTGTGTGTTTCAAATTTTTTGATTAAGGTAAAATTTACATACATTGAAATCCATGGGTCTTAAGAGAATACCTGGACAGGTTTTGACAAATGTATGTACTTTTTAAACCACCATCAGTATAAAGATAAAAAGAAATTTCCATCATCTCAGAAAGTTCCTCCTGCCCACTTTCAGTCATTCCCCACCCTCATATCACTCTGTTTTCTGATTTCTGCTTCCATAGAAGTTAGGATTTTTTTTTGTACTGGAAATTAATACAGATAAGAGCACACAGTTCTCATCTCAAGCTATGTTCTTTTGAATATAGAGTAACATGGTTGTTAATTTATCTGTTGATGGACATTTGGATTGCTTCCAGTTTTTAGCTGTTACAAATTGTGAACAATATTCTGTAAGAAGTATTTTTGTATATATATATTCTCATACTCTTAGGTAAATACCTGGGTTTGGAATTGCTGGACTATAGATTGGGTGTATATTTAACTTTATAAGAAACTGTCTAAATGTTTTCTTAGATGGTTGCGCAATTAATCCCACCAGCAAGTATGAGAGTTCCATTTTCTGTGTATTTTGACCAACATGTAGTGGTATCAATTTTAAATTCTAGCTATTTCAGTAGGTATGAAATGGTACTCATTTTGGTCTTAACTTGCATTTTTCTTGATAATGAATAATATTGCGCACATATTCATTTGCTTATTGGCAATTTGTATATCTTCTTTATCTTTTTTTAAATTATTGCTATATAGTAGTTCCTTCCTTGTATATTACGGAAACAAGTCTGTTGTTGGATAAGTCTTTTAGTCTTAGCTTGACATTTTTTAAAAGGTATCTTTTAAATTTTTTGTTTCTGATATTTTGGTGCACCCATCACCCATTTTTAGTTTTTATAAAGACTGATTCATCATGCTTTGCTTATATGATTAGTGTTTTTTATTCATATTAAGAAATTCTGTGTATTCTAAGTTACGAAGAGAGTTTTCTATTTTTTTTTAGACCTTATAGTTTTAGATTTTATGTTTAGGTCTATAATTATCTAAAAATCATTTTAGTTTTTTATGTGAAGTAGTGCTTGGGTTCATTTCCCCCCCTTGCTATTTGGACATACAATTACTCCATCCCCATTTGTTGAAATGACTGACCCTTTCCCATTAAATTACCTTGACTTGTTTTTTTTTGTACAAAATCAATTGACTGTATATATGTGGGTCTATTTCTGAACTCTGTATTCTGTTCCATTGATGTACTTGTTTTTTTTTTTACATCAAATACCATGCTGCCTTGATTGTAAGAGTTTTAGAGTAAGCTTTGAAATAAGAGTGTGTGAGTACTATAAACTCATTCTTTTTCAAGATTGCATTCACTTTCCTAGGGTTTTTACATTTTTTATAAATTTTGGAATCAACGTGACAACTTCTACAAAATAAATTGTGGTGGATTTTGATGGAGTTTTGTTGAATCTATAGCTCCATCAGGGGGAACTGATATAATAGTGTTTAGACATTGAATTTTCTTTCTTTTTTTTTTTTTTTTTCTTTTTGTGAGACAGAGTCTCATTCTGTCACCCCGGCTGGAGTGCAGTGGTGTGATTGAACTCCTGGGCTCAAGTGATTCTCCTGCCTCAGCCTCCTGAGTAGCTGAGACTACAGGTGCACACCACCATGTCCAGCTAATTTTTAAAATTTTTGTAAAGACAGTCTTGCCATGTTGTTCAGGCTGGTCTTGAACTCCTGGGCTCAAGCAGCCCTCCCACCTCAGTCTTCCAAAGTGCTGGAATTACAGGAGTGAGCTACTGCGCCCAGCTGTAGACACTGAATTTTCTCATTTGTGAATATAATATGCCTCTCCATTTATCCAGCTGTTCTTTTATTTCTCTTAGCAATATTTTATGTATTTCTATGTTTAGTTCTTACACATCTTTCACAAATGTATCCCTAAATATATAGTCTTGCTTGATGCTGTTATAGATAAAATTAAAATATCACTTTCCAGTTGTTTGCTGCTAGTATATAAAAATAAATTTGCTTTTACTGTATTAATTTGGTTTCCTGAATCCACGCTAAATTTGTTTTTTTTTTTTTTTTTTTTTTTTTTTTTTTTTTTTTTGAGGCGGAGTCTCACTCTGTCGCCCAGGCTGGAGTGCAGTGGCGCAATCTCGGCTCACTGCAAGCTCCGCCTCCCGGGTTATCGCCATTCTCCTGTCTCAGCCTCTCCGAGTAGCTGGGACTACAGGTGCCCGCCACCATGCCCGGCTAATTTTTTGTATTTTTTTAGTAGAGACGGGGTTTCACCATGATCTCGATCTCCTGACCTCGTGATCCGCCCACCTCGGCCTCCCAAATTGCTGGGATTACAAGCGTGAGCCACCGCGCCCGGCCCATTCCTAGGATTTTTAAAGTAAATAATCATGTTATCTCTGAATACATATTGTTTAACCTTTCCTTAATCTTTATTTTTCGTATCTTCTTGTTCTGGTTAGGCCCTCTAGTACAATGTTGAATAAAAATGATAAAAATGAACATATCAGGAGAAAGCATCCAAGCACTCACTGTTAATTAAGATGTAAGCTGTAGGTCTTTTACAGATATATTTTATTTTATTTTGAGACAAAGTCTTGCTGTGTCACCTAGGCTGGAATGCAACGGTGTGATCTCAGCTAATGGCAACCTGCACCTCTTGGGGGTTCAAGCGATTCTCTTGCCTCAGCCTCCCTAGTAGCTGGGATTATAGGCATGTGCCACCGTGCTTGGCTTATTTTTGTATTTTTGGTAGAGACGGGGTTTCATCATTTTAGCCAGGCTGGTCTTGAACTCCTGACCTCAGGTGATCCACATGCCTCGGCCTCCCAAAGTGCTGGGATTACAGGTGAGAGCCACCGCACCCGGCCCACAGATATATTTTATAAGATTGAGGATATTCCCTTCTATTAATAAATTCTAGAAATTTTAAAAATATTAAATGGGTATTAAATTTTTCAAATTGTTTTTATGTATCTGTTGAGATTATCATATAATTTTTCTCTTTTATTCTGTTAATATGGTGAATTTCATTGATTTCCAATGTTAAAACAACCTTGAATTCCAGAGATAAACTCTACATTAGAAATGACATATGATTTTAAAAAATATATTACTGGATTTAATTTGATAATATTTTGTAAAAAATTTTTATATCTATGAACTATTGGTCTGTAATTTTCTTTCAAATCATTTGTCAGTATTTGGTATAAGGTTTATGATGTCTCGTAAAATAAGCTGAGAATATTCCTTCCTTCTGTATTTTCTGAAACAATATAAGATTGGTATTATGTTTTTCTTGGATTTTGGGTAAAATTATGTGGACTTAGAAATTTCTTTGTGAAGGGCTTTGGTAATTACTTTCTTTAACAGATGTTAGGCTACTCAGATTTTACTCAGATTTTCTATGTCTTACTGTGTTAGTTTTGGTAAATTATGTCTTTCAAATAATTTACTTATTTCATCTAAGTTGTCACATTTGTTATTTCTCATACTCGTTTGTTCTTTTTACATCTCTAGTTTCTGTATGAGATTTCCATTTTATTTCTGATTTTGGCAATTTGTATTGTCAATTTTCTTTTTTCAAAGATCAAACTTTTGACTTTAAAAATTTATGTCATTTATTTTCCATTTATTTCTATGTTTCTTCTCATTACTTTGATTTTTAATTTTATTGTCTTTTTATACTTTCTTAAGTTAGAAACTTAAATAATTGATTTAAAATATTTCTTCTTTTTAATATAAACATTTAATGCCATAAAATTCCCTATAAACTTTGCTTTGGCTGCAGATATTCTTTGTCATTCAGTTTACAATATTTTATGCTGTAAATATTTACATTGTAAATATTTGTGATATTTTTAAACCTATGGGCTATTTAGAATTGTGTTGCTTAATTAATTTGCAAGTATTTTGGGTTCCTTTGGTTATCTTATTGGTTTCTGATTTAATTCCACTGAGGTCAGATAACATACTATACAAATTTCAACAATTTGAATTTTTTTGAGAATTACCTTATGGTTTAGAATATAGTCTATTTTAGTAATTGTTGCTTTTTAAAATGTCTATTCTGAAACTCTTGGTTATAATATTCTATAGATATTAATTAGGTCAAGGTAGTTGATATTGTTGCTCAGATTCTTTATAGCCTTTCTGTGTGTGTGTGTGTGTGTGTGTGTTTAATCTAGTTTTTTCAATTATTGAGAGAAGAATTTTAATGTCTTCAACCAAGATTGTGAATTTATCTGTTTCTTTTTAAAATTTTGTTCTTTTTCTTTAAAGAGGTAAAATTCACATGACATGAAATTTTAAAGTGTTCATTTCAGTGGCATTCAGTACACTCACAAGGTTGTGCAGCCATCACTTCTGTCTTGTTTCAGAACATTTTCATCATCGCCAAAGATGACCCCATGCCATTCTGTAGTCACCGTGCCTCATTCTCTCCTCTCTCCAGTCCCTATTTACTACCCATCTGCTTTCTGTCTCTGTGAATTTTACTTATTCTGGATATTTAATGAAAATGAAATTGTGTAATATGTGACTTTTTGTGTATGGCTTCTTTCACTTATCGTAATGCCTTTGATGTTCAACCATATCATGACATGTATCAGCATGTCATTCCTTGACATCTGTCCATTTTATCTCATTTATTTTAGATTCCTTTATTAGGTGCATGCTCATTTAAGATGGCTATATCTTCCTTATGAATGGATCCTTTTATCATTAAAAATAATCCTGCTTTCTCTCATAACGCTTCTTATCAAGTACTTCTTTTAAACTGCGTCTCTTGTAGAGAGCAGAGAGTAGAGTTTTTATGGTTACTTTACATAGATGGGATAGACTCCCCACTCCCAGCCCAATTAGGTTTGGATGTCAAGACTCACAATGCCACACATGCACCAAAAGGGTGTGTGAAAAGGTTTATTACCACATGATGAGGCTTTCTGGGGAGGGCAGAGCTGGTACCCAAACTAGTAAAACAAATGGCTTGAGAATTAGGAAAAAAAAAAAAGACTGCCTTGACTTTTATTTTGATTAGAAGGTGAAGCTGGGGTGAAGATTCCTGTGCATGAACTGGGGACTGTATGGTTTGAACTTTTCACCAGTGCCAAAGGAAGGAGCACTTGGCTTTCTTATCAGCTTGCCCAGATGTGGGTTAGGAGGGGTATGAAAAGTGGCAGAGCTTGAAAGCTGCCAGCAGTCAAACATAAAATATGGTGTCAGACTCTTTATTACATAAATATTACCTTTTAATAAATTCAGCGTGACAGTCTTTGGCCTTTAATTTAAATATTTCATTCACTTACCCTTGATTTTAGCATTTCCTTTTGATTCTTTCTTAGAGTTTCCATTTTTCTGTTTACATTACCCATCTATTCTTGCATGCTGTTTACTTCTTCCAGTAAAGCCCTTAGAATATTACAAGCATACCTCAAAGATATTGAGGGTTTAGGTGCCGATTAGAAGGGGGTGGAGCCAAGATGGCCGAATAGGAACAGCTCCAGTCTCCAGCTCCCAGCCCCAACGACACAGAAGACGGGTGATTTCTGCATTTCTGCTTGAGGTACTGGTTTCATCTCACTAGGGAGTGCCTAACAGTGGGTGCAGGACAGTCGGTGAAGCGCACTGTGCGCGAGCCGAAGCAGGGCGAGGCATTGACTCACTCGGGAAGCGCAAGGGGTCAGGGAGTTCCCTTTCCTAGTCAAAGAAAGGGGAAGCAGACGGCACCTGGAATATCGGGTCAGTCCCACCCTAACTGCGCTTTTCCAACGGGCCTGGAAAACGGCACACTAGGAGATTGTGTCCCGCACCTGGCTCGGAGGGTCCTATGCCCACGGAGTCTCGCTAATTGCTAGCACAGCAGTCTGAGATCAAGCTGCGAGGCGGCAGCGAGGCTGGGGGAGGGGCGCCCGCCATTGCCCAGGCTTGCTTAGGTAAACAAAGCAGCCAGGAAGCTCGAACTGGGTGGAGCCCACCACAGCTCAAGGAGGCCTCCCTGCCTCTGTAGGCTCCACCTCTGGGGGCAGGGCACAGACAAACAAAAACTCTGCAAGAACTTCCACAGACTTAAATGTCCCTGTCTGACTGACAGCTTTGAAGAGAGTAGTGGTTCTCCCAGCACGCAGCTGGAGATCTGAGAACAGTCAGACTGCCTCCTAAAGTGGGTCCCTCACCCCTGAGCAGCCTAACTGGGAGGCACCCCCCCAGTAGGGACAGACTGACACCTCATTCAACCCGGTACTTCTCTGAGACAAAACTTTCAGAGGAACTATCAGACAGCTGAATTTGTGGTCTCACGAAAATCTGCTGTTCTGCAGCCACCGCTGCTGACACCCAGCCAAACAGGGTCTGGAGTGCACCTCTAGTAAACTCCAACAGACCTGCAGCTGAGGGTCCTGTCTGGTAGAAGGAAAACTAACAAACAGAAAGGACATCCACACCAAAAACCCATCTGTACATCACCATCATCAAAGACAAAAAGTAGATAAAACCACAAAGATGGGGAAAAAACAGACCAAAAAACTGGAAACTCTAAAAAACAGAGCACCTCTCCTCCTCCAAAGGAATGCAGTTCCTCACCAGCAACGGAACAAAGCTGGATGGAGGATGACTTTGATGAGTTGAGAGAAGAAGGCTTCAGACGATCAAACTACTCTGAGCTACGAGAGGAAATTCAAAACAACAGCAAAGAAGTTAAAAACTTTGAAAAAAAATTAGAAGAATGGATAACTAGAATAACCAATGGAGAGAAGGGCTTCAAGGAGCCGATGGAGCTGAAAGCCAAGTTTCGAGAACTACGAGAAGATTGCAGAAGCCTCAGTAGCAGATGCGATCAACTGGAAGAAAGGGTATCGCTGATGGAAGATGAAATGAATGAAATGAAAAGAGAAGGGAAGTTTAGAGAAAAAAGGATAAAAAGAAATGAACAAAGCCTCCAAGAAATTTGGGACTATGTGAAAAGACCAAACCTACGTCTGATTGGTGTACCTGAAAATGATGGGGAGAATGGAACCAAGTTGGAAAACACTCTGCAAGATATTATCCAGGAGAACTTCCCCAATCTAGCAAGGCAGGCCAGCATTCAGATTCAGGAAATACAGAGAACGCCACAAAGATACTCCTCGAGAAGGGCAACTCCAAGACACATTATTGTCAGATTCACCAAAGTTGAAATGAAAGAAAAAATGTTAAGGGCAGCCAGAGAGAAAGGTCGGGTTACCCACAAAGGGAAGCCCATCAGACTAACAGCTGATCTCTCAGCAGAAACTCTACAAGCCAGAAGAGAGTGGGGGCCGATATTCAACATTCTTAAAGAAAAGAATTTTCAACCCAGAATCTCCTATCCCGCCAAACTAAGCTTCATAAGTGAAGGAGAAATAAAACACTTTACAGACAAGCAAACGCTGAGTGATTTTGTCACCACCAGGCCTGCCCTAAAAGAGCTCCTGAAGGAAGCACTAAACATGGAAAGGAACAACCGGTACCAGCCACTGCAAAAACATGCCAAATTGTAAAGACCATCGAGACTAGGAAGAAACTATAGCAACTAACGAGCAAAATAACCAACTAACATCATAATGACAGGATCAGATTCACACATAACAATATTAACGTTAAATGTAAATGGGCTAAATGCTCCATTCAAAAGACACAGACTGGCAAACTGGATAAGGAGTCAGGACCCATCAGTGTGCTGTATTCAGGAAACCCATCTCACATGCAGAGACACACATAGACTCAAAATAAAGGGATGGAGGAAGATCTATCAAGCAACTGGAAAACAAAAAAAGGCAGGGGTTGCAATCCTAGTCTCTGATAAAATAGACTTTAAACCAACAAAGATCAAAAGAGACAAAGAAGGCCATTACATAATGGTAAAGGGATCAATTCATCAAGAAGAGCTAACTATCCTAAATATATATGCACCCAACACAGGAGCACCCAGATTCATAAAGCAAGTCCTGAGTGACCTACTAAGGGACTTAAACTCCCACACAATAATAATGGGAGATTTTAACACCCCACTGTCAGCATTAGACAGATCAACGAGACAGAAAGTTAACAAGGATATCCAGGAATTGAACTCAGCTCTACATAAAGTGGACCTAATAGACATCTACAGAACTCTCCACCCCAAGTCAACAGAATATACATTTTTTTCAGCACCACACCACACCTATTCCAAAATTGACCACATAGTTGGAAGTAAAGCTCTCCTCAGCAAATGTAAAAGAACAGAAATTATAACAAACTGTCTCTCAGACCACAGTGCAATCAAGCTAGAACTCAGGATTAAGAAACTCACTCAAAACCGCTCTACTACATGGAAACTGAACAACCTGCTCCTGAATGACTATTGGGTACACAATGAAATGAAGGCGGAAATAAAGATGTTCTTTGAAACCAATGAGAACAAAGACACAACATACCAGAATCTCTGGGACACGTTCAAAGCAGTGTGTAGAGGGAAATTTATGGCACTAAATGCCCACAAGAGAAAGCAGGAAAGATCCAAAATTGACACCCTAACATCACAATTAAAAGAACTAGAAAAGCAAGAGCAAACACATTCAAAAGCTAGCAGAAGGCTAGAAATAACTAAAATCAGAGCAGAACTGAAGGAAATAGAGACACAAAAAACCCTTCAAAAAATTAATGAATCCAGGAGCTGGTTTTTTGAAAAGATCAACAAAATTGATGGACCGCTAGCAAGACTAATAAAGAAGAAAAGAGAGAAGAATCAAATAGATGCAATAAAAAACGAAAAAGGGGATATCACCACCGATCCCACAGAAATACAATCTACCATCAGAGAATACTACAAACACCTCTATGCAAATAAACTAGAAAATCTAGAAGAAATGGATAAATTCCTCGACAAATACACCCTCCCAAGACTAAACCAGGAAGAAATTGAATCTCTGAATAGACCAATAACAGGTTCTGAAATTGTGGCAATAATCAATAGCTTACCAACCAAAAAGAGTCCAGGACCTGATGGATTCACAGCCGAATTCTACCAGAGGTACAAGGAGGAACTGGTACCATTCCTTCTGAAACTATTCCAATCGATAGAAAAAGAGGGAATCCTCCCTAACACATTTTATGAAGCCAGCATCGTCCTGATACCAAAACCTGGCAGAGACATAACCAAAAAAGAGAATTTCAGACCAATATCCTTGATGAACATTGATGCAAAAATCCTCAATAAAATACTGGCAAACCGAATCCAGCAGCACATCAAAAAGCTTATCCACCATGATCAAGTGGGCTTCATCCCTGGGATGCAAGGCTGGTTCAACATACGCAAATCAATAAATGTAATCCAACATATAAACAGAACCAAAGACAAAAACCACATGATTATCTCAATAGATGCAGAAAAGGCCTTTGACAAAATTCAACAACCCTTCATGCTAAAAACTCTCAATAAATTAGGTATTGATGGGATGTATCTCAAAATTATAAGAGCTATCTATGACAAACCCACAGCCAATATCATACTGAATGGGCAAAAACTGGAAGCATTCCCTCTGAAAACTGGCACAAGACAGGGATGCCCTCTCTCACCGCTCCTGTTCAACATAGTGCTGGAAGTTCTGGCCAGAGCAATCAGGCAGGAGAAGGAAATAAAAGGTATTCAATTAGGAAAAGAGGAAGTCAAATTGTCCCTGTTTGCAGATGACATGATTGTATATCTAGAAAACCCCACTGTCTCAGCCCAAAATCTCCTTAAGCTGATTAGCAACTTCAGCGAAGTCTCAGGATACAAAATTAATGTACAAAAATCACAAGCATTCTTGTACACCAATAACAGACAAACAGAGAGCCAAATCATGAGTGAACTCCCATTCACAATTGCTTCAAAGAGAATAAAATACCTAGGAATCCAACTTACAAGGGATGTGAAGGACCTCTTCAAGGAGAACTACAAACCACTGCTCAATGAAATAAAAGAGGATACAAACAAATGGAAGAACATTCCATGCTCATGGGTTGGAAGAATCAATATCGTGAAAATGGCCATACTGCCCAAGGTAATTTATAGATTCAATGCCATCCCCATCAAGCTACCAATGACTTTCTTCACAGAATTGGAAAAAACTACTTTAAAGTTCATATGGAACCAAAAAAGAGCCCGCATCGCCAAGTCAATCCTAAGCCAAAAGAACAAAGCTGGAGGCATCACGCTACCTGACTTTAAACTATACTACAAGGCTACAGTAACCAAAACAGCATGGTACTGGTACCACAACAGAGACATAGATCAATGGAACAGAACAGAGCCCTCAGAAATGATGCCACATAGCTACAACTATCTGATCTTTGACAAACCTGACAAAAACAAGAAATGGGGAAAGGATTCCCTATTTAATAAATGGTGCTGGGAAAACTGGCTAGCCATATGTAGAAAGCTGCAACTGGATCCCTTCCTTACACCTTATACAAAAATTAATTCAAGATGGATTAAAGACTTATATGTTAGACCTAAAACCATTAAAATCCTACAAGAAAACCTAGGCAATACCATTCAGGACATAGGCGTGGGCAAGGACTTCATGTCTAAAACACCAAAAGCAATGGCAACAAAAGCCAAAATCGACAAATGGGATCTCATTAAACTAAAGAGCTTCTGCACAGCAAAAGAAACTATCATCAGAATTAACAGGCAACCACAGAATGGGAGAAAATTTTTGCAACCTACTCATCTGACAAAGGGCTAATATCCAGAATCTATAATGAACTCAAACAAATTTACAAGAAAAAAACAAACAACCCCATCAAAAAGTGGGCAGAGGACATGAACAGACACTTCTCAAAAGAAGACATTTATGCAGCCAGAAAACACATGAAGAAATGCTCATCATCACTGGCCATCAGAGAAATGCAAATCAAAACCACAGTGAGATACCATCTCACACCAGTTAGAATGGCCATCATTAAAAAATCAGGAAACAACAGGTGCTGGAGAGGATGTGGAGAAATAGGAACACTTTTACACTGTTGGTGGGACTGTAAACTAGTTCAACCATTGTGGAAGTCAGTGTGGCGATTCCTCAGGGATCTCGAACTAGAAATACCATTTGACCCAGCCATCCCATTACTGGGTATATATCCAAAGGACTATAAATCATGCTGCTATAAAGACACATGCACACGTATGTTTATTGCGGCACTATTCACAATAGCAAAGAGTTGGAACCAACCCAAATGTCCAACAACGATAGACTGGATTAAGAAAATGTGGCACATATACACCATGGAATACTATGCAGCCATAAAAAATGATGAGTTCGTGTCCTTTGTAGGGACATGGATGAAACTGGAAAACATCATTCTCAGTAAACTATCGCAAGGACAAAAAACCAAACACCGCATGTTCTCACTCATAGGTGGGAATTGAACAATGAGAACTCATGGACACAGGAAGGTGAACATCACACTCCGGGGACTGTTGTGGGATGGGGGGAGGGGGGAGGGACAGCATTAGGAGATACACCTAATGCTAAATGACGAGTTAATGGGTGCAGGAAATCAACATGGCACATAGATACATATGTAACAAACCTGCACATTGTGCACATGTACCCTAAAACCCTAAAGTATAATAATAAAAAAAAAAAAAAAAAAAAAAAAAAAAAAAAAAAAAAAAGATATTGAGGGTTTAGTTCCAGACCACTGCAATAAATTAAATATCACAATAAAGCAAGTCACACGAATTTTTTTAAGTGCACATAAAAATTATGTTTACACTATGCTGTAGTCTATTAAGTGTGCAATAGCATTATTCTAAAAACAATGCACACACTTTAATCAAAAATACTTTATTGCTAAAAAATGCTAACGAGTGAACATTCAGTGAGTCACAATCTTTTTGCTAGTGAAGGGTCTTGCCTCAATATTAATGGCTGCTGACTGACTAGAGTGGTGGTTATTGAAGGCTGGGGGGCTGTGGCAATTTCTTAAAATAAGGCAGACATGAAGTATGCCCCATTGATTGACTCCTCCTTTCACAAAAGATTTTTCTGTGGCATGCCGTGCTATTTAGTCCCATTTTACCCAGAGTAGAACTTCTTTCAAAATTAGAGTTTATCCTCTCAACCCCTGCTGCTGCTTTATCAACTTAGTAAGTTTATGTAATAATCTAAATTATTTGTGGTCATTTCAATGATGTTCACAGCATCTTCACCAGGAGTAGATTCTATCTCAAGCAATCACATTCTTTGCCCATCCATAAGAAAGCAACTCCTCATCCATTCAAGTTTTATGAGATTGCAGCAATTCAGTCACATCTTCAGGCTGTACTTTTAATTCTAGTTCTCTTTTGTTGCCTCTACCACTCTACAGTTATTTCCTCCACTGAAGTCTTGAACCCTTTAACCTCATTCATGAGGGTTGGAATCAACTTCTTCCAAACTCCGATTAATGTTGATATTTTGACTTCTTCCTGTGAATCACCAACATTCTTAATGGCATCTAGAATGGTGAATCCTTTCCAGAAAGTTTTCAATTTATGTTGCCCAGATCCATCAGAGGAATCACTACATATGGCAGCTATAGCCTTACAAAATGTATCCCTTAAATAATAAGGCCTTAAATGTATCCCTTAAATAATAAGGCCTTAAGCTAGACATTACTCCTACAGTGCTGATAGATTTGCTTGACTCAGGGTTACCACAAATCTTCAATTTGTAAAAAAAAAAAAATGCAGTATCTGTGAAATGCACTAAACTGAAGTGTGCAATAAAATGGAGAATGTCTACAATCACAGTTATTTTGAATTCCTGGTCTAATAATTCCAAAACCTCTGCCATATCTCATCTGAGTCTGGTTCTTGATGCTTTAACAAAAAATCTCTTCAGACCATGGTTTTGCCTTTTAGTATGCTTTGTAATTTTTTGTTGAAAGCTGGACATGATGTGCTGGGTAGGCCTCAAATGTGAGTGTTTGTTTGTTTATCTGGCCAGGAGTTAGACTGTTTACTGTTTGCTGTAGCAGTGGTATCAGAGGCTAAAATTTCCTCTAGTGTGCTTGTTTTTGTCTCCCCTGTTGTCTTTTTATGTCCCTACAGACTCTTTGAATAGAGTGTGAGAATTGCAGTTCTTTTAGCTTTACTCCTCTCTTATTATATAGCAGTCATATTGATGCAGTGGTAAGGTATGGGAAGAGGGGAAGTGTACTATTGTCCTATGCTTGGATATTTTCTTTTCCGCACATTGGGAGCATGTTATTCTCCTGCCTCTGGATCATTTAGGCTTTGGTAAAAGCTCCACCAATTTGGCTATAATAAAATAGATTTCCTTGAGGGCAGGATTGGTTAGGGGGAACAGAAACCTCTGGGTATTATTTCAAAATGATTTATTTTCTCCTCCTCTTGCCTGAAGCACAAGGAGAGTTCTCGTCGATTTTCACAGTGAGAACCTGGTAGGTAAAACTCACTTAAGCATGGGATCCCGTGTTCGTCCAGACCCTTGGAGTTTTAAATTCTCAGGCTGGTTCAACCTGAGTTAATTTGTCAATTATGGATTAAAGTGTTCCTATGGATGTTGGCTTCAGCTACAGGCTCCTGTATCCACCTCCCTCTCTAGTTTTTGAGATGGCAGTTTGTTTCATGACCTCTATGAAGAGCTGCTATCTATCTATCTATCTATCTATCTATCTATCTATCTATCTATCTATGAGAGGAGTCTTGCTTTGTTGCTCAGGCTGGAGTGCAGTGGTGTGATCATAGCTCAATGTAGTCTTGAACTCCCAGGCTTAAGCAGTCTTCCCTTCTCAGCCTCCTGAGTAGCTGACACTATAGGTGCCTACCACTATGCATGGCTAATTTCCTGTATTTTATTTTTTTAGAGACAGGGTCTCACTATGTTGCCCAGGCTGGTCTTGAACTCTTGGCTTCAAGTGACCCTCCCATCTCGGCCTATCAAAGAGCTGGGATTACAGGCATAAGCCATTGCACCTGGCTTCATCTTTTTTTGTTGTTGTTGTGAGGAGGACAGGAGTGATAACTACCAAGTTCTTTACATGTTGGACCAGAAACTCTGTTCTCTTACTTTTAATGTTAATTATCGATGTTGTAGAATTCAGGTCTATCATTTTATAGTTATCTAATTGTTGATATGGTTGGATATAGAGCGACTATTAATTTCCTATTTGTTTTATTTATTTTTTGTTTCTCCCTTCTTCCTTTCCTGCTTTCTTTTAGGTTAATCATATATTTATTTTAACTTTCCATTTTGTTTCTTCTACTGGCATGTAACCTATTTTATATGTCTAATTTTTGTAGCTATTCTAGGTATTATAGTATGCAATATATATATATATTTTTTGAGATGGAGTTTTGCTCTTGTTGCCCAGGCTGGAGTGCAATGGTGTAATCTCGGCTCACTGCAACCCCCACCTCCCGAGTTCAAGTGCTCCTCCTGTGTCAGCCTCCTGAGTAGCTGGGACTATAGGCACCCGCCACCACGCCCGGCTAATTTTTGTATTTTTAGTAGAGATGGGGTTTCTCCATGTTGGTCAGGCTGGTCTCAAACTCTCAACTCCAGGTGATCCACCCGCCTTGGCCTCCCAAAATGCTGGGATTGCAGGTGTGAGCCACTGCACCCGGCCAGTATGCAATATTCTTAACTTACTACAGAGTGAATATTTTACCATTTTTTGTAAAATATATGAACCTATACAAGAGTATAATTTCGTTTACCCCAACCTTTGTCATATAACTGTCATTTTTTTCTAAAATATGTGTATATTTGTATTTTATAAAATATAAAAATATTTTAAAATAATAAAAAATATATCTGTGTTCTAAAGCCTACAATATATGTTGTTATTTGCTTTAACTTGACACTTGCCTTTTAAAGAAATTTTTTAAAGAAAAATAACCATTTATAATTATTCTCATATATCATTCTTAATGTTCTTTATTCCTATAGACATGAGTTTCCATTTGCTTTCATTTCTCTTTAGTCCAAAGAATTTCCTTATTGTTTCTTAAAATTCATGATTGCTGATCATGAATGTCGTTATCATGTTTTCATTTTTGAAAAATATTTTCACTTGATATAGATTTCTGGGTTGTTAGATCCACCTCCCCCCTTCTCCTTTATTTTGCAGTTAAAAAATATTATTCTATTGTCTTCTGGCCTCTACTATTACTAATGACAACTTAGTCTTCATTTTTATTGTTATTTTCCTGTATTTAGTGTGTCTTTCCCCCTCTCACCAAATGCTGTTAAGGTTTTTTTTTTTTTTACCTTTAGTTTAAAAGTTTATGATGTTTCTAGATATGGGTTTGTTTTAAAAATTTTGCTTGAGATTACATATTCTCTCGGAACAGTAAGTTAATGTTTTTTTAACCATATTTGAGAAAGTTTTTAGTGATAATTTCTTCAAATATTTTTTCTTCCTCATTTTCTCTCTCCTATGCTTCTGAGACTCTAATTATTTGTGTTTGATAACTTAATATTGCCCCATAGGCCACTGTAGCTTTATTTTGCTGTTCTGAATCTCTATTCTCTCTATTCTTCATGTTGAATTACTTTTACTGATTATTATTTTAAGTTCACTGGATTTTATTTTTTCTGCAGCCTATGTGGCCCCTTTTTCTGCTGTTAAGCCCTTTCAGTGAATTTTAAAATTTCAGCTGTTCCCCCCTTTTTCAGTTCTAGTGTTTCTCTTTGGTTCTTTTTTATATCTTCTATCTCCCAGTTGATCTTCCTTATTTGTATAGCCATTCTGACAAGTTTTTCCTTTAAGTCCTTGACAGTATTAAAGCAGGTGCTTAAAAGTCCTTGTTTTCTAATTCCAACCTTCAGGTCATCTCAGGATCAATTTCTATTGGCTATCTTTTCTCTTGATAGTGGCTCACATTCTTCTGATTCTTTGCATGTCTACTGTTTCTTTACTGTATACTGGACATTATGGATGATGTATTGTAAAATCTCTGGATGTTTTTATCTTCCAGTGAAGAGTATTGGTTTTTGTTTACCCAGGTGATTAAATGACTGGCTGATCTCCTTGGAAGCTTGGTGTTATTAAGGTGGGTCTGTTGATTTTGCCCTTAGTATTACTAGGGTAAATTCCTTAATTCAGAGGCATACATTTTCATCCTAAAATGTGCCTTTCTGGGGTTTTAGTGGAAAACTGAAGATGTTTACCCAAACTCTCTTACTTGGAAACACCTAAACTTCAAATTCTTCCCACTGTGCAGTGGGCAGCACCAGATATTTCTGCTCTACTCTTTTAGCCTTTCAGCTGTTGCTCTCTGCTGGGTTTCTTGAGTCTTTGTGTGTGTGTGTGTGTGTGTGTGTGTGTATGTGTGCAAAAGTCATGTAAAAATCAGACAAAGATTTGAGGGGAGTTTACATGCAAATTTTGGGGAACCTTCCTTTACTTGAATTTCCTTTCTTTATTGCCAGCCACTCTGGTGGCTGTGAACTCTGTCCTCAGATACTTCAAGCCATTAAGGCTATAATTCTGCTTGAACTCTATTTGTCTGATATCCCTTGGACTGGGAAGTTTTCTTAAAAGAAAAGCTATCAAAGTGATGATCACACCCAGTTCAGTTCCCTTTTTTCCAATGTCTACTACCTTTCAATTTATGCATTTTTTTGTTATTCTCTTGTGGTTTTAAATAGTTCTTTACTTTAAAAAAAATTAATCCAGAGATTATAATTCTTAGCTGTGAGAAGTTTATTTTAGTAAAAGCTATTCCTGCATTACTGAAAATGCAAACTCTTCATGTTTGTTTCCCAATAAGTATTCCTGATTGGAGATGAGGTTTTATGCAGACAAAAGGAGAAAAATTAGTTTGGTTTTTGGGCTGAGTGTATAAGGCCTTAAAGGCCAGGCAATGGCTATTTTACATGATGGAGTAGACAATAGGGAAAGGGTCATGGCTGAATTATAGATAGCTTTTGTTTTCAAATATTAGAATGATGCTGACATTTATTATAATTCATGGAAGGACTTGGCATGTATTCAAATGAATTGGTATGGTATTTCCATCATTTACATGAAGCAAATGTCAGAACAGAAGTAAGACCCTCAATTTATCCTTGTAATTATAAGTCCTTCCCTCCTGCTTTCTCACTGCTCTATCATAACCCACTCCTTTTCCCTCTGTCCTCTTCTTCCTTCTCCTCTTCCTCATTTTCATATTCTCTTTTTGATTTTCTTAAAGTTTGTGATTAATATGTGACGATGGTACCAGAGCTATTAAAATATATCTCAAGAATTCAAACTTAGTTTTCCAAAAGAGCCCAATATTCTTTACTTAGTAAAAACATTTATTTTTATTTTTTTAAATTTTACTATTCCCAGTGCTTAGCCAAATGCCTTGCAATTGTAGAAAAATTGAAGGAAATTAAATATAAAACCAGGTAAATTATTAAATTGTAATCTATCAACTAAAAAACATTGAGATGCTTTTATAATTATAATTGGCAACTATATGTAACAACTTGGTAAAGAAGTTTTGATTAAAGCTTGATAACAAGATTTTATATATACTATATGCAGACCGTGAAAACTTTTTAGGCAAGAGAAGGATTGGGAAGAAGTACATAAAATATGAATAGCTATATGACAATAGGACCATGAAAGCTTATTGTCAAAATATTTGAGGGAACTCAATTCTATTTTAGAATTCTTTTTTGTTAGAGCAACTTCAGTAGGAATAGATAGGGGCAATATTCTAGGTTTTCCATAGAAACATCAAGTATTTGGAGTTGTAAATGTTCTAGGATTAAGAAGGTTATACTTTCTGGCCTATATTTTTCTCTTTTTAAATCTGTTAGCCAGGGTCTCTTGGTGACAAGCTCCTTTTCCTAGGTAGTGGAAAGCACACGCCTCTTCCCTGTCTAATACATGGGGCTGGTGTGATTCCAGGTGCTTAGCTGCTGACCTAGTGAAACTGGACATTCCGGAGGCAGTCAAGCATCAAGATGTGTGGTCAGGTCTGAATCCTTCTGTATTTTTGGATGGAGAATCACAAGATGCTAAGAGCGTACCATGAAAAGATGGGAAGCAAACTCGGGATGGGGTGGGGGTAAAGTTTGCATCAGCTAGGTGTTTTACTCTGCTGGCCCTCATGATGATCCTCCTCACTCATACTTATGATGCAGTGCTGGGTGGAGGATGAGATGAGAAGATGGTGATAAGCTGTTATTAGGTCCTTGTAGTGTCTATAACTTTTAGTAAAAAAATGTTTATAATGGTGGCAGGCATGTGGTATCATAATGCCTATAACTAGGGTTATAAATTTTTTTGTCCAAACAAGGACACTTTTGAGAACCAAGCAGAAGTGCTATTAGCTGTGACAACAGACACAAACTGAGATATCCCAGGCAAACAGAAGTACAAGATCAACCTCTCTGTAAACCATTTGGCTTTTTGACTGCAGTAGGATGATAAAACCTTCCAAGTTGGTCTTTATCTTCCTGTGACCACAGGAATAGTGTTTTGTCCCAGATGATACTTTCTAATAGCTCTGACTTTCTGGGCCTTTGGATCACTGAGGATTTTGAGCAGGAACTGGCATGATTAACATGATATTTCAGGCCGTGATGTCTGGCAGAAGAATGTAGGATGGATTAGAAGGATAAGAATTATGAGTCAGGGAGGTTGTTGCCGTAATTCAGTTATTTTGTGCAAGCAGCTGAAAAGTCCAGTTATCAGAGCATCCTTTGTTGGGGGAGAGCAATAGGATGATAATTCTTATACTCTTCCATTGTCTGGCACCCCCTAATTTGGAAAACAGTTTGCCTTTTAAACAATGCTTTTCTTTAATGGTACAGATTCCTTAATCATTTAGAACATTTGTTCCTACAATGTGATCTGCTGGCCTCCAGCAGCTTGAGAAGGCTCTTCAAGTGACCTAAGAGCTAGAATTGTGTATGTAGGTTTATTACTAAAAGCCTGTCAATGTCACTGCCTTCACTTCTGGTGTGAAATGATAATTGAGTTTTAAGTGCTAATAAAATGTAGACCAAGTATTTGTGTTTCATTCAAAGTATTCCTTTTGTTATAGAAATCCTGATAAATGTTTTCATGGTTGTTTTTGCAGGTAGGTGTTCAGGGTAATCATTTTCCGTGGTGATATAGGTCAATAAATATTACTCTAATAAGAAAATCAGAGCCTATTGCCTCTCAATTTGGAGACAAAGGTCTTAACCATTACATTTATTTTATGTGAATATATTACTAATGCTGCTTTTGAGGTTCTTGCAATCTTTAGACCAATTGTGATATTAAACCAGCAAGTTAATATCAACCAACTTCTTTACATATTCATAATATTTTTAGATGCCTATGTTACATTCTGACACTATCTCTTGCTAGCTGTGTCATTTCAGTTATGATTTGGCCTCTTGGGGACTCAATTTCATCATTATCAGTAAAATGACTCATCTGGCTACTAAAATCCTATGACTTTATTACTTGATTTGGAGATCATACCCACAGATGTGACAGTGGATGCCACAGGCCTGGATGAATTGCTGCAAGAGGATGAGAGCTAAGAAAAATCTTCCTATCACTTAGAGAAAACATGATATAATAATTGTGGTGACCCTATCATCAGACCCAAAATTCAGAGCCCAGAGACTAACAGGCATCAGTACTCTTAGAGCAAAGATGGAACCAAACATTTTAAAAATTAGGGTTTTTATGGAAAATCTGCACACATAATTGCTATAGGCATGGAAAGTCCATTCAACTGGTGGAAGAAACAGGCTGTAGTCCCCAGTCTGTCTCATGAACTCCCAGAGCTTTAGAGTTCTCATTTGAAATAGAGGGAATTGAAACAGATGCCTATCAAGTTCCCTTCTTGTCCCTAAGAAAATGACTCTAAACTTTCCTGAAAGAATGGAATTTTATTTAGAGTTGTCTATATTCCTAATGCTGTCCAAGAGAAAGTGTGTGTTCAGGGTAGGAAAAGACAGTAAAGAAAAGATAATGACCAGATAGAGACACACTGAATCTTTTTATGCTTCTTGCCTGAGTTAGCTGAGAGGTTGACTAGATAAAAAGAACTCTGATGCCTTTGATATCTCATCAGACTCTGGTTTGGGAAATTCATCCCAGATTAGTGTATCACCAGCTATCTTACTAATTATAGATCAAGGCAGTACCAATGCTTAAGCTCATTAGAGGAGATTTGAGGGAAAGAAAAATGAATATAATCCATCTAGTCATCCAAAATGACTTATAATACTGAGGAAGCTACCGGAAGTACAAATGTCCCACAAAGTCCCAACATTCACCTCATGATCTGGTAAGTGAAGCCCTTTACTTTGCGATGAACAGATCCTGCTGATTCACTTTGCCATGCACCTCTCCTCTCTCCCAAGATCTTTTGTACTTAAGACCCTTCAAGACCCAAATCAAGTGAATGTTTTTTTTTTTCATAATGCAGTTATAGACTCTGCTAATTAGCTTCTTGCCTCAAAGAATCAGTGTGGAAATTAAATGAGAAAAAGACATATATCAGTTCTCATCATTCTTGGCAGTTATGTTCTCTGATATTAATACAAACACTGAATTAGCAAGTACTGAACCCACTGCTTCTAGAGGAAATGCAGAGTTAGGTTCCTGTGGGCCTCTGGTTACAATATTTTTGACAACCAATCAATTCATAACCTTGTTTTATGTGGGTTTGTTTAAAAACGCCTTATTTAATATGTAGCGTCGATTCATTAATGTTAAACTCACAGCCAGCAGTGCTGTAACCCATGCCTGAAAGAAGCTTATCTAACATATGTATTTTCTCCATAAGGCACATCACAGCCTCCTTATGCTTAGGAACATTAGACAGTACTTCAGCACTATGCTTAGGGGTCATTTCTTTTTTTTTTTCGGAGACAGAGTCTCGTTCTGTTGCCCAGGCTGGAGTGCAGAGGTGCGATCTCGGCTCACTGCAACCTCTGTCTCCCAGATTCAAGTGATTCTCCTGCCTCAGCCTCCAAAGTAGCTGGGATTACAGGCACTCCTAGGGGCCATTTTAAGCAGCAAAATCACCAACAAAAAGCATGAAAATGCAAAAAACGTATGCCTAAAACAGACTGTGAAAAATACTCATTTACTGCACATGAGGTGAAATAAGAAGGCAGGGTGTCACTTTATTCAGCCTCAGTGAAGAATGTGCTCATTGGGTGACTTAAATTTTTTGTCAGTCTGTGCATATCTGTGGGTATAGCCCCAAATCAAGTAATAAAGTCATAGGATTTTAGTAGTGCTGCAAGTATTGATTTGGAGGTTACAAATAAATTATAGTGAGTAGGTCAACTCCCAGATATGGACTCTGTGAATTATGGGGATCAAGTGTAGTAATTAAGAATAAAGACTGTACATACAAATTTATACTTAATTGGGTATTCAGTGTTACTAGTACAGGATTAAAACAGACAAAAAGAAACCAACATTTTGTTGTTGCTGTTGTTTTTTGAGACAGGTTCTCACTCTATTACTCAGGCTGGAGTGCAGTGGCACAATCACAACTCACTGCAGCCTCAGCCTCCTGGGCTCAAGTGATTCTCCAGCCTCAGCCTCCCACACACACCACCATGTCTGGCTAACTTTTAAAATTTTTTGTAGACCTGGGGGGTCTCACTATATTTTAGGCTGGTTTTGAACTCGGGCTCAAGTCATCCTCCTGCCTTGCCTCCCAAAGGGCTGCAATTACATGCATGAGCCACTGTGCCTGGCCAACATTTATTAATTACCTACCAAGTACCAGATACCATGCTAGGTACTTTCATATGTTTATTTTTTACATTAATCTTGCAGTTAAGAAAATAGAAACTCAGACTAAGTTGACCAAATTTACATAGCTAATAAATCCACAGTTGGGTTTCAGGGTCAATATTTACAACTCAAAGCCCATCTCTTTAATTTGGACAAACTCAGGTTGTTCCTATCACTTTCTTACATATGCTTAGGTTGGATAAGGGATGGAGAGAACAGAAGAGGAAGAAACCTGGGGTTTAACAAAGTTGTCAGGATCCCTGAGTCTGACAACTTGCAGAAGGAAGAGTAAGTTAAATAGCACATCACTGTAATAGCATGAAAAGTATGCAAGCTCACTGATACGGTTTGGCTCTGTATCCCCACCCAATCTCATCCTGATTTGTAATCCCTATAATCCCTATGTGTTGAGGGAGGGACCTGGTGGAAGGTGATTGAATCACGGGGGTGGTTTCCCCTATGCTGTTCTTGTGATAGTAGTTCTCAGGATATCTGGCAGTTTTATAAGTGTTTGACAGTTCCTCCTTCATGTGCTCCCTCTTGCCTGCTGCCATGTAAGGCATGCATGCTTCCTGTCCGCCATAGTTGTAAGTTTCCTGAGGCCTCCCTAGCCTTGCAGAACTGTGAGTCAATTAACACCCAAGTCTGGGGACCTGGAGGGACTTTCCTCAGGTACAGCCAAAAAGAGAGGAAAGGAAAGCAAGAATCTTAACTTCCTGTAGCCAAAAGAGAGGAAAGGACAGCAAGAATCTTGACCTCCTGTAGCAGCCCAAGGATGGGCAAAGTTATTTCTTAAAGGAGCTATGGGGTAACTTCCCTGTGATTTCTTCACGCTGTGCCTCTCTCTGTCCTTTGAGTCCTCTCCTCTTTCTGCAGGTTGAACTCGGTCTTCAGGTTCCCATTGGGAGTATAGGCCTGAGGAAAGAGGGGTATGTTGACCACATTGTGTATTTTTATGACAGCGTGTCTTATCTCAACAGCGAAATTGTAAGGTTGCTAAAGTTAGGGGTCATGTGTTGTATTTTTGTAGCTTTTATAATACTTAGCACAGTGTTAAGCATAGAGAAGATACTGTACTAAGTAACACTAAGGTTGATTGCTTTAGTTTCTTGATGGAGCTTTTATGACCGTGAAATAGGTGTGATTTGGGAGTTTATGTTATCGATTTTCCAAAGTGAGGACACTGTCTTCTTTTGCCACCTCTTAACAGCCTGTCTCCTTCAGCACTCTCGAATTTGTCCGGGTGTGTTTTCCCCTTTCTGCCTCTCTGCCTCCTTCCTCTTGCTGGCATTGATTGTGTCTCCCTGTAACACTGAGTAAGTCCTCTTGTCAGTTGATGCTGTCCTTGAACTGAACAAAACCCTCACAAGCAGGCCATGAGTTGAGTCTCTTACCTCTGTCTCCAGAGGAGCTGATCTCTCCTGACAAGGTTTCGTCTGGTTTTAGTGGAGCAGTTAGTGACAGCCCATGCATGTAGCAGCGTGTGACCCAGCTCCTTGCCTCAAACTCTGTAGTCGTCAGAACTGTCATACAGTCACAACAAGTTAATTCTACTCCAGCAGAAGGGCAGACTGTAATGATACAGGGCCTCTGGAGAGGGTGCTGTCAAGCAGGGTAGCTGCCACCACCACCCCAGCTGCTGGGCTCAGTGGGCTAAGATGCCTGCTGACAGGTTGCATGTCATTCCCAGAAACCAGACAGAAACCAGCTTGGTGATTTTCTCTGGGTTTCCGGGTGCTCCTGGTACTGCTGGCTGTAATCTGAGAATGACAGTTTCAATAGGGACCAATTGAAGCCTTAAAAAAACTGTCTTTTCATGGCAGTGGCAGACAATTGCTCTTGACCCTTCTCTCTTGGTTCTTTTTCTTCCCATTGTAGCTAATGAGAATGCTGATTGGGCTGGGGCACATTTGTGGGTTTCCCTGGAGACAGTGGCTGATGAGCTGTTGGTCTCATTAAGGGGCATTTTCTCTTCGTGTTCTTTAAGAATTCCTTGGTTTCTCCTATGTTGAGGGACAGCCATTGGGTTCTTGGAGGTAGGAGAATTAAGAGTTCATCCAGTGGATGAAGAGAGAGCGAGTGTTTCTGTGTGTGGGCTTCTGGGATTTGAAGGAGAGATGCTGACAAATATATAGAGTGGGGACCCTAGAAGTTTAAGATCATTCAATAACAAGATGTGAACACTAAATTAGCTTAGTAGAAAGACCCAGATTTTTATTTAAGGCAGAATTTACTTTTAGGTTAGGAGTTAATGGTGGAAGTGATTTTCCTTTTTCTTTTCTTCTTTTTTTTTTGTTAGAGAGAGGAGACCACAGAGAACCACAGAGGACTTTGCTTGTAATTAAATAGTGAAGTGGTAAAAAAAAAAAAAAAAAAAAAAAAGATCTTTTTTTTCTTCGAATGGTGTATATGGCACTTGGGGGATGTGTGATTCATGTTAGTATGTTTTTTCTTTTTCTTTTGAGTTGCTGCAATGTAATTGTCTCCTGAACTGATTTTAGGAATTGGTGAACTAAGCACAGCTTTATTCAGAAATGAAGAATTGTCTTGTTGAAGATCTACTGCCAGATTTAGTGACTCAACCCAGTGCTGATGTAAAGCAACTCAGGACATACCAGCAAAATTCTACAGAAGTCATTCTGGTTGGTCTAGTGAAACAAGTATAAGGAAACAGTATATCCTCCTGTTCTTACTAGTTTTTTTTTTTTTTCTAAAAGAGAAGATACTAGGCCGGGCGCGGTGGCTCATGCCTGTAATCCCAGCACTTTGAGAGGCCGAGGCAGGCGGATCACAAGGTCAGGAAATCGAGACCATCCTGGCTAACACGGTGAAAACCCGTCTCTATTAAAAATACAAAAAATTAGCCAGGTGTGGTGGCAGGTGCCTGTAATCCCAGCTACTCGGGGGGCTGAGGCAGGAGAATGGCATGAACCTGGGAGGCGGAGCTTGTAGTGAGCCGAGATCACGCCACTGCACTCCATCCTGGGTGACTAGAGCAAGACTCCATCTCAAAAAAAAAAAAAAAAAAAAAAAAAAAAGAAGAAAATACTAAAGAGAGGTGTTCTAAAAGAAATTCATAATATGATCCTAAATAATACCAATGAGGAAGAAAACCATGAGGCAGCTGATGAACCAATGGTGACTTCTGGAATTATTTCCTTAAAACAAATCTGATCACATAACATTATTGTATATGTCATGACGTTAATGTGCTGTTCTCTCTTCCATGCCTTTCACATATGTTCTTTGCATGTCAAACTCTATGCATCCTTTAAGATTCAGAACAAAAGACCTCTCTTATATGAAGCATTCTCCAGCAGAGGTCTTGGGGCTTTGAAAACATGTGTTTATATGTCTTTAGTACATTTATCAGACAAAATTTAAATATATTAAATAGATTAAATGCTTCTTTATATTCCTATCTTTTTCACTAGACTATGACTCATTGAAGTTAAGAGCCATGTATTGTTCGTCATTTTATCTGCAGTGCCCAGAAAAATGTCTAGCACAAAATAGATGCTAAATTGATGGTGGAAGGTTGAATGAAGGGTACTCTCTGATGAACTATGGTGTGAGAAAAAAATGTGAACAGATGAAAGGTCAAATTTAATCAGGTAAATTTAAAAGGGTTGATACTTGCAATAAAATGTATAAATGTAATGGAATGAACTCTTAAGAATACTATTAGGATTGAGTTCAGATATTTGAAGAATGTTATAGATAATTAAAAAATTAGAAGCACTTTAAAAAGCTATTATTAACCCAATGATTGGGACAGATGGCATAATGTTAGCACAAGGCAAGGAGCTAGAAGAACTATTAGAACCTTGCTTCTGTGTTCTCTACCAGGGAGTGTGATCTACAAAGACATACTTAAGAGGAAATATAAGATTATAGGAGAGACCTGGGCTGCTTTCAGGAAATTCAAGTCTCTGCCAGAAGAGACACAGTCTAGGGTTTTGAAATTAGTGGGTGATTATGGAAGCATTTGGAAAAGAGAGGTCACAGGCTCGCTGAGTCCTCCTCATGTTCTGTTTTCCAAACCAACCCAATTTTCTCTATTCCTACTGCCACCACTGTTAGTCTATATGTCCCAATGAATCATTCATTTCCCAGATTTCTGAATAGCTGAAGTCTTTTCTGTGTCTCTAGAGTTGAATTTTCCTATGTATTCACATGGAAGCCAAAGTGATGCAAATTTGATCACCTTACTCCCTTGTGGAAACCAGTGCAGGGACTTTTCATTTCATTCTTTATTGTGGCTATTTGCTTGGACTCACATGAGCCTCTCCAGCCTTAACCCTTACTCACTCTTTTCCTTCCACCTTCCTCTTTCTTTCCTAGAGGATTCATCTTTACTGAACTCTTCCCAGCCTTTCATGCATGCATTTTTCCCCCTCTTCTGTTGAGCCTTTTCACATATATTAATTAATTTAAAAAAATCTATTCACTCAGCCTGGCCCTATATTAAATTTTGGGGGATACAAAGGATAAGCCGAGAAGGAATCTCAGTCCTTATGGGAAGATGATTATTATACGATCATTAAATCATCAAATCAATGATATTAGAACAAGAATAGGGAGAAATATAATGCTACAAGAGCTTAATGACCTTGTCAACCAGGTTAAAAAAAGTCTCTGGTAAAGTGATGGGGATGATCAGCATTAGCTAGAAGAAGGAGGAAGAAGGTTATTCCTAACCAAAAAACCTCCAAGATTTACAAAGTCCTATTCATCAAGAGAACCTTATAATAATGAAGAACTGGAAGAAAATCAGTGTGGCTGGAATGAATAGGAGGCAAGTCAGATCATGCAAGGCTTTGTGGGCTATGGTAAGGAATGTGTATCTCTGTATTAAAGGAAGTTCAGAGTCACGGACACATTTTAAGCAGAGTTGGTAGAATAGAATATTTCAAGATCATTCTGTTTGCAGTGGGAATTGGCAGAGGGAAGCTGAAAGTATTTGGGTAAAGCATTTGGCAGGGCTGTTGTAGTAATCCAGGCAATGGACGGTCTGGTTTGGATTAGGGTGGCTGTGGAGGATGTAGAGAGTTGTGGGTTGATTTGAGAGATATTTGGGAGATAAAGTTGGTAGGACGTGGTGGTGGATTAAGATAGGAGACATGAGAAAAAAGGGCATGCCAAAGAAAACTCCCAGGAGTCTGGCTGGGTAACTGGATGGCTGGTGGGAACAGTCAATGAAGAGGAAACTGTGAAAGAAGACCAGATTGGTTGATGAGTTTGGTATTGCACAGATAGTCTGAGGAGCTTTTGATCTGTACAAGAGAAGAGGTCAAACAGTCATTAAGAACCACCATTCTGGAGCTCAGTGGGGAAGGTCCATGCTGGAGACATAAAAACCTTTAAGACATCTTGTATAAATTATAATTGAAGCTATGGACTTTGAAAGAACATAAGTATAAAGAAGAGAGAACATAGGCTCAAGCCTTTAGGAAAGTTAACACTGAATGGGGGAGTAGAGGATGGAATTACAAAAAGCACAGAAAGTTAAAGTACTGAGAGGACAAGTAGTATACTGTGATGTCACAGAAGCTAAGAGAAATGAGGGTTTCAAGAAAGAATTGGTGCCAGACAGATGTGAGAGGCCAATGAACGTGAAACCACTAGAAAATATCTCTCAGATTTGGTGGCCAGAAGGTCATTGCTTTGAACAGGAGGAGAGCTTTAGGTCACAACTGGAGGGAAAGAAAGTGTGAACAGCTGTGCTCTCTGACGAAAATACTGTTCCCCTTTCTCCTTACCTGACTGAATATCCCCTCACCCTTCAGGTCTTGACTGAAACACCTCTTATTCCAGGAAGCCTCCCATGATGACTCTTTCCACTTTATCTTTCTACAAGACTGGTTGAGTGCTTTTAAAATGTGCTTCCAAAACATTGAACTTGCCCATATTATCACAAATTATTATATTTTATGCTATTTCTTTGCTCATTGCCTATTTTTTCTGGCAGACTCTCAGATCTGAGAGAGTAAGAATCACATTTATCTAACACCCCCATTGCCTAGCAAAGTGCCATGTGCAAAGTGGGTGCTTAATATGTATTTATTAACTGAATACGTTAAATACTGCTGATTTTTCAAATTAGAGTAAAAGCATGGGTGGATGAGTTTTATGGAGATATTTCTCAAATTATAAAACAGACTTTAAACATAATTTATGATTATTTATATGAGAAACTGATTATTACTGTGGGCTAGTTTGGGGTCCTGGAGAACTGGTCATTTCAAGCTAATTGAAAAATACTTTTTTTTTTTGGAGACAGAGTCTCACTCTGTCGCTGGAGTGCAGTGGCTCGCTGCAACCTCTTGCCTTCCAGGTTCAAGTGATTCTCATGCCTCAGCTTCCCAGGTAGCTGGGATTACAGGTGTGCACCACCACACCCAGCTAATTTTTTGTATTTTTTTTTTTTTTTTTTTTTTAGTACAGACGGAGTTTTGATATGTGGGCCAGGCTGGTCTTGAACTCCTAATGGAGTTTTGTATTTTTAGTAGAGATGGGGTTTCACCACGTTAGCCAGGATGGTCTCGGTCTCCTGACCTTGTGATCTGCCCGCCTCGGCCTCCCAAAGTGTTGGCATTACAGGCATGAGCCACTGTGCCTGGCCAAAAGTTTTGAGACAGAGTCTTGCTCTGTTGCCCAGGCTGGAGTGCAGTGGCACAATCTAGGCTTGCCACACCCTCCGCCACCTGGGCTCAAGTGATTCTCCTGCCTCAGCCTCCTGAGTATCTGGGACTACAGGCACACGCCATCGTGCCCGGCTATTTTTTTTTATTTTTAGTGGAGTTGGGGTTTCACTATGTTGGCCAGGCTGGTCTCAAACTCTTTTCCTCGTGATCTGCCTGCCTCGGCCTCCCAAAGTGCTGGGATTACAGGTGTGAGCCACCATGCCTGGCCAGAATACTTCTTTTAATAGACAAAAGGAGGCTTCCAGATCATAGGAATGTTATGGACATAGCATACTCGGGTTTTAGCAGTCACTCAAGATATCCATGCAGACCATATAGTTTAATACCAATTTTGGGAAAAGTGTTCTGATCTTCTCTTTGTCCTGTCTTGATCTGAGCTAAGATAAGGGATCTACAGTCTCTGATATGAAAGCCTTGGAGTCAGATTTGTTTCAAAACTTAGTGTTTTTGGATGTTATAATGGTAACACAGAAAACACTGATGTATGTATTCCCTTCACTTTATCATATCAAGTTGCTGAATTTCTTGAGAAGAATGACGATAATGACAGTTGTATTTGTATCTCACTTTAGAGTTTCACAAGCACTGCATTTTATCCTCACATCAGCTCTGTGAGGTAGGCAAGTTCTCCATTTTATGGATTGGGGATGCTAAGGCTTTGAGATATAATCTACTAAGCTATATTTTTAAAGCAGATTTGTAAACTCAAGTCAAATGTTTTTTATGTAGCTCCAGATAGCCTTCTCAGTTCTGAGGCTATGTGTCTCAGGAGCTTACATAAATTCTGTGTGATTGTGTATCTGTCTAAAAATTGACACATGGTCTTAGGTTATTTAATGGCAAAAATTATGTTTTATTCATTTTTGTACCCCCACAGGTTCTAAAACATAATAGATACATAATATTTGCTGAATTAATAAACCTATTTATGTCAAAATTTCTTTATCAACAAAATGAAAGAGACTAGGGTCCCAAAGAACTTTTGTTATGTTAACCATATTAGAAATTAAAACTGAAGACCAGCTGTGGTGGCTCACGCCTGTAATCCCAGCACTTTGGGAGGCCGAGGTGGGTGGATAACCTGTGGTCAGAAGTTTGAGACCAGGTTGGCCAACATGGCAAAACCCCATCTCTACTAAAAATATAAAAATTAGCTGGGTGTGGTGGCATGTGCCTGTAATCCCAGCTACTTGGGAGGCTGAGGCAGGGGAATCACTTGAACCTGGGAAGCAGATGTTGCAGTGAGCTGAGGTCGTGCCATTGCGCTCCAGCCTGGGCGAAAAGAGTGAAACTCCATCTCAAAAAAACAAACAAATAAACAAAAAATACACTGAGAAACTAAAAGGAATTTTTGGTTTATTGAAAAAATAACATATTCATCATATGTTAATATGTAACATAATTTATAAAATATAACTATATTTTCCAAAATAAAAATACGTCAGTGAGAAGAGTGATATTATTTTAGATATTTGCAAATCTCTTTCAGGTCTGGCTTAACAGAATATAGCTGGATTTTTGTATCTGCTTCCATGTTCAATCATCTATTGTTCTATGTTATTTTTGTTGAAATATATGAAGAAAATCAGGCCTCACATAGTTATGTAGTTGGAAAAGGGAGAAATATTTTAGCGGTATTTTCATATAATTTTTTGTGGACATTATTTTTGGATACTATACTAGAACTTGAAAAATGGTGGTTTCTTTAAAGTTAGTTGATATGTGGAATCTGAAATCATACTAATAACATTTTCTTCCCCTGTGACAATAAAATCCATTAGTCTGTCATTTTTTCACTTTGGATGAATCTTTTTCCCATGTGTAATTTTGCAGCATTATGTATTGTTCATTTGGAAAATACTGTTTTCCTGAGTTATGCAGAGTTTCCAAATTACTGACACAGTTCATTGTAGATAAAACAAAACAAATGGCTGGGTGGGGTGGCTTATGCCTATAATTCCAGCACTTTGGGAGGCTGAGGTGGGCAGATTGCCTGAGGTCAGGAGTTCGAGACCAGCCTGGCTAACATGGTGAAATACTGTCCCTACTAAAAATACAAAAATTAGCTGGGCATGGTGGCATGTGCCTGTAATCCCAGCTACTGGAGGCTGAGGCAGGAGTATTGCTTGAACCCGGGAGGCAGAGGTTGCAGCAAGCCAAGATCGTGCCACTGCACTCCAGCCTGGGTGACAGAGTGAGACACTGTCTCAAAAAAAATAAAAATCACATTCATTAATATCATCACCAATTTTATCAGAAGTCTTTAAGTGTTGGGAAGTTGTTAAGCTCATGGTGGAGTATCCAAAATTTCTAAAATTTGAATTTTTAGTTGAAAGCTCGTATTTCATCATATAAATAACAATAATGACAGCAATAAATACTGTCGTGTGTTTCACTAGCAGTGACAAGCTTGCTTCATTCATTTTTGATAAAATGTCTGCCAGTACCCAAGTTTGAATAACTATGGTATGACTGTCAGCCATTCTTTCAAGTAAAAATGTTGTTTCATGAAAAAATTGGCTAGTGCAGATTTCCATTCAAACAATTTCACATATGCTTTTCTTTGAGACAATCATCATAGTTGGGTATGCATCAAAAGTGCTTTATGTATACCTCCCATTTTGTCATACAGAATATTAAAAAGATGCGTACTCGAGTTCATACTTAAAAAATATAATTTTTACTGCATCATCAAGGATTCTAAAGTAAAACTGCTCTAATCCCTACATCCCTCTTTTCTTTTAACCATGAGTTCATACCTTAAATTATGCTAAAAGGTCAGGTATTAATCTTGCACCATTGGTGCAAATGTCAACATAGTAGACAAGGCAAATAACAGCCTAGTATTATGACAAAAATGTTCTTTACCTCTTTAGTCTCCTGAAAACATCTCAGGGACTTCTAGATGTCTGCAGATCACACTCGGAGTACTGCTGGTATAATAGTCAAACAGTCTATAAGTATTGTATTGCGTTACCTACCTCTAGTGGTGATACTGGGAGAGAAAATGTAATTGCTCAAACTGGGTCGAACCTCATTTTATCATGCAGGACTGATGATGTAACTAGGATGCCCCAATCAAATGAACAAACAAGCTCAATTCATTTGCATCTCTGTCTCTTTTATCTGTTTTGTTAAATTTCACTGGTATTTGTATATCAACCCAAAGTTGCATTGTGAGCAAGATTGCTAGGTGTTCCTGAAATCCACTGCTTCTTTTTCTTAGCCTCTCTTGCATCAGATATCCCCATTGAACTGTGCCAACAACAATGTTAGTGGAAGGGCTGAGTATTACTACTTGGCCCATCCCACTGAAATCCTCCATGCATACTAGTCTGTGTTCTTTAGCCCCCACTGATGGGATGGGGATCAGAATAAAGACCAATGAGATGGTGGAAGAAGCCTTGGAATGACCATGTGGAGGAGGGCTGACAGCATTCAGAATGTCTAAACACTGGTCCGGGGCAAGTAAGCAAGAAATAAATTTCTGTTGTTTTGAGCATCAGATGTTTAGGTCTATTTGTTATAGCAATTAGCCTACCTCACCACTGACTTGAATAATGACCTTTTAATTAGAATTCACAGTGATTCATATTCCTCAATGACACGTAAATTAAAACTGTTCTAAAGGCTAACATCACTAATGATTTCTTTTTACAGAGATATTCTGAAAAAGGACATCTCTTTCCAAATTTATGGCAGATTCTCTTTTTATCCTCTCTGCAAAGAATCTATTTTTAAATTAATGAGTAATACAAGGTGTAATGTGGAACAAATATTTGTCCCTTAAATATTTGGGGGAATATTGCATTGCATTATTACTTTACATATGTTCCAACCCTTAAATGACTAGCCTGGGATACTCATGGGTGTAGACAGGGAATTAAGCAGGAAATTGGAAATGTATTCCATGAAAGATGCAATGAGAAAAGTAATTGAAGATAAAGTATTATAAATAGGATGACTCAGAAACTTGAAAAGTGCTTTCAAATAATGGATATAGTTTTCAAGGGGGAAGTAATTGAGTAGATTCCAAATTTAAAACCTTTGGGGAATTGGTTCTTCTCCTAATTACTTACCCTTCTCCCTGGTTTGTGAATATGAAGCTAATTCTCCCTAGTGTCAGTTGGATAGAGATGCAATTACAAAAATAATAGATGTGATCCAGGACATCATTAACCTTTTTTTTACTTTGCTCTTATCTGTATTCAATGCAAGTCAGCATTCTCAGCAAATAACTGAACTACTTTCATAAACTTTGTGTATCATAGCATATGCTATGTGATCACATTCAATGACGTTGCTTCCACGGATTCCACAACAATCATTTCCCATCTTAGCTGTCTGCAGTGATCCAGTTTCTGACAATTTCACCTTTTTCTGTTTTTTTTTCTTCTTTAGAGACAAAGTCTTGCTCTGTCGCCCAGGCTGGACTGCAGTGGCCCTATCTCCACTCACTGCAAGCTCTGCCTCTTGGGTTCACGCCATTCTCCTGTCTCAGCCTCCCGAGTAGCTGGGACTATGCCCACCACCACGCCTGGCTAATTTTTTTGTATTTTTAGTAGAGATGGGGTTTCACCATGTTAGACAGGATGGTCTCGATCTCCTGACCTCGTAATCCTCCCGCCTCAGCTTCCCAAAGTGCTGGGAATACAGGCGTGAGCCACCGTGCCCGACCCAATTTCACCGTTTTTAAAGACATCTGAGCTGAGTTTCCATTAGGCTGATTTTTAAAAACAGTCCAAGTATACTTTGACATTAATTCAACAAACATTCACGGAGTATGTACCATGTGCTAGGCACTGGTGATACAAAGATATATAAGTACCTCTTATTTTATAGGAGCTCCAGTCCTGAGGGGGGCTAACATATTGTAATAGTCAACCAGACGAGGTTGACTATTATTGACAAAGATAGACAACCCTTCCAAATCTCAGTGGCTTAACATGACTACCATTTATTTCATGTTCATACTTTACATCCAAGAAAAGTCAGTGATGGGGCTTTGTCACTTAGGTACCCGGGGACTCAGGCTTTTGGAAGCTTCATCTATGATGTAATCCCCACAGGATCCCCACACCTGGGAAAAGGACCACAGCCAATTGCACACTTACTTTCAAAGCTCTGCCCAGAAGAGACACGTGTCATTTTTGCTTGCAATTTATTGGCTTAAGCAAGTCAAAAGACTACATCCAAGGGAGCACAGAGTGCCCAATCCTAAAATGTGTCCAGAGGGAAGGAGAAATAGGGTGTTTGTGGGCAGTCATATGATCACATATATAAATAGACAGCTGCAATGCAGAGAAGGGAATAGACAATCTCAGTACTAGAAGATAAGATGATACAACAGTAAATGTTACAATGAAGGTTTGCACAGGATACTGGTCAACACTGAGGTAGATTGAGCCTCAGGTTAGAGAAATGGATCACAGCGAGCATCAGCTTAACAATTTCTTCCCTAACCAAGCTTCTGTGAAGCCCTGGACTTGCTCAGGTCTTCCTTGTATCTTCTCATTGCATCCTACTGTCCTCCTTCACAGTGCTTTTATTAGCATCTATCTTTCCTGACAGATTATAATCTCCATGAGAGCAGGGACTGTGTCTGATCTCTATATGGCTGTGTCCAAGAAATGTTTGTGGAATCATAGCATCCCTTGGCTCATAGAAGGCACCCAAGAACTCTTTGTTGAATGAAAGCATGAGGAGGAGCTGAATTTTGGTTAGTAAGTTCAAGTTAGCCCAAGGAAGAAGGAAGAGAGAGCACTGCACACTAGGGTCATCATGCACAAAGGCACAGGCACACCAGAGGCAAGGCCATTTTGGAAAAGGAAAGGGCAAAACTTGTGGTTCGCTTGCTCCCTAGGAGAGGAATTTTTGCTCATGCATAGCTTAATTGTCATTTTAAGGGAAACTAAGCCAGTGTTCCACTTCTAAAGCTCTCTGGGCTTCTAACCCCCCTTTTCTCTTGCCTTGCTGCTTTGATGAGCTGAGACCACCAGCTGGGCCAGCCTTCGATACTGTGGATAAATGCCTATGAGGGGCAACAACTAGGCCACCAACCTCATTTTCACTTGTGATTCAAGCCCAAACTTTAACCTTTCTCCAGAGGAGTAGATAATGCATTAACACTTCAAACCACTCCACCAGCTCCCAGGGCACGGTGGTATCTGCTGTCTCCTAGGTCTGAGTGCATCTCCCATTTGCTTCTGATAATCACAGCCTGGGAAATTATTTCAAACTGGAAAAAAGGGCTGTGGAGGGAGAGATGAGGAAGTGCCTCTCATGGAAACGGAACTGTTTTCTCCGGGTTCACCTTGCTTAGGTATTTCTCTCTTTAGATCATAAGGCAATTGGATTTGGATTCCTTCTACCCCTGGAACCCACCACATTATTAGGCTGTCACTGATGAATAAATTTCTGTGCAGTTTTGCTGGGGTTTAGCAGCAGCATTTTTCCAGGGTAGGAGACACAGATTCTTGGTCAGATCTCTTAAATGGAAGCTTAGCATTTGTGCAGAAAAACCTGTTTGATTGGGGAATGTTCACTTACATCAGAACTGAACTGATCAAACCAGAGCAGATGACAAGTCTTGTCTCTGCCCCTTGAGCACTTGCCCTGGCTAACTCACAAAGACTGTCTCCAGCTCAAAGAAGCAGTCTGGGATGCTACTGAATATTTTATCTGACATGAGGATGAAGGTTTTTTTTTTTTTTAACAACATATAATGATTAAATTAAATGACTCCCTGCATATATATTATATTCATTATTGCACACTTACTTTCTCAAAATGAAAAAGAGGAGTAATAATAACTCTGGACCCTTTAAATCTGCCCATCTGGGATACAAGTAGCTTATTCCTGCACTTGTCATTCCTAGTCACATGTGGCTATTAAAATTAAAATTAAAATAAAATATTTTTAAAAGTTTACTTCCTTATTTAAACTAATCACATCGAAGTGCTCAATAACCACGTGTTGGCTAGTGGCTGCCATTTTGGACATTTCTATCACTCCAGAACATTCTGTCAGGCGGCACTGGCTTAGACCATTGTTCTCCAAAGTGAGATGAGAGTAACCCAAAATGTCTGTAAGACAGTGCCTTGTGGGGAGAGGGGACATATCAGAACTTCTAATTATCTAGTTCCAGGAAGTAGACTTTGAGATAGAGCTTAATAAGGGAGGAATTTATTAGGAATCACCATCAGGATCAACACCTGTAGAGGAGTGCAATTGCAGTGCGTAGAGGAAGGGCTGGCGGAGAGAGGAGGGAGATGTTGGCTGTGGTGCAGTTACAGTAAACACCTCCATTGACCCACAGAAAGCTCTGAAGCAGGGAAAGCTTTTCAGAGTTCTCCTGAGCCCTCAAGTTCTAAGAGGGCACCAGCACTTTATACTCCTGCAGTGGCCACTGGGATAGGGTTTGATCTTGGGCAAGGAGGTTCTCTCTAGCAGCTGAGGGAACAAGCCTTTTGGTCCTGAAGGAGGGATCCAAGTGATGCATCAGATTGTCTGTGGCATTTGGTGTCCTTGTATTTGTTTTACAATGTTCAAAATTTATTAATACAGTAGTAAATGAATTTACTTTATAAATGAACACAGGTTCATCTAACGGGACTTGGGCTAAATATAATTTACTAATCCGAATGCAAAAATAAAAAGCTTGGAAATAACTGGTCTATACTCTGGATTGAAACCTAGATTTTATGTTGGAATGGCTAAAATACTCTGCAAACTGGTGGCCGCTAGTCCAATCCAGTAACAGACTAGTTTGTTCAGAACAGCCAGCTAGGCAGCCTGCCTGCCTGCCTGCCTGCCTGCCTGCCTGCCTGCCTGCCTGCCTTCCTTCCTTCCTTCCTTCCTTCCTTCCTTCCTTCCTTCCTTCCTTATTTCCTTCCTTCCTTCCTTCCTTCCTTCCTTCCTTCCTTCCTTCCTTCCTTCCTTCCTTCCAAAGTCATATGCAAATGACTTTAGGCTATGGCCTGATCCAGATGACTATAGGCCATACTGTCATCTTAAGCTCAGGAATTTCACACATTTTCATGGCCTATTTGAACCCTGAAGGTCTTTAAGTTTATAACCCTTCATCTGCACAGTAACAGAGAGAGGGTCTGATGCTAAATGCAGTAGAGAAAAATGAAAAATATAATAAGAAAGGGGGAAGAAACTCAAGACAAAGGAATGAGAACAAATGGGAGTAAACTGTGAAGTGGAACTGGCCACTGTTTTAAGAAATTAACTTATATACAATCACTCTTCTCAGTGAGTCAAGAGGGAAGCTGAAAAAACAAACAAACAAACAAAAAATCCCAGAGTATTGAAGACCCAGCCCCATTTCCTATGAAAAACAAGAGAACTAATATTTATTCAGCATCTATTTGTAATATATAGTAGGCACTTCAGTGGGTAGTTCCCGAATATAAATGTAATTTAATTTTCCTAAATTCCCACTGGTATGGATTGATTATGTCCTCCCTCCAATCCAAATATTGAAATTCTGGTTCCCATTGTGATAGTATTAGGAGGTAGGGCCTTTGGGAGGTGATTTGGTCACGAGGATGGAGCCCTCATGAATGGGATGAGTGCCCTTATTAAAGGAACCACAGAGAGCTATCTTGCTCTTTTCCCACCATGTGAGGATATAAGAACTCAGCTATCTGGAACCTGGAAGAGAGCCCCTCAGCAGAATCCAGCCATAGTATTACTCTGATCTTGTACATCTCAGCCTGCAGAACTGTGGGAAATGAATGTTTGTTGTTAAGCCACACAATCTACAGTATTTTATTATAGCTACCTGAGCTGACTAAGATGCCCCCTGAGCTAGGTGTGAATATCATAGGATAGGAAAGATGGCCCCATGAGTGACAAGGAGATGGTAGTGAGACTTGTGGCAGAGAAGCCTTGTAATTTATTTATTTTTCCCTTGGAAACCTGTACTTTGAACTTGGCTCTCAGATATTTTTGTGCAGAGAGATTCATAAGCCTGGAGCCACAAATTCAGGTGCCTGCCAGAGTCTGGCAGGAAATAGAAATGGGTGAAGCCAGTACAAAATTAGACAATAAGAGGTGGAGACTGTGGCGATGTGGAGAGTCCATGCTCCCCCTTCAGGAGGCAGCTGTTGTGGCCAGAGGAATGTAGGGCTAGTGTTAACCAAATCTCTCAGTTTTCAAGAGATGTTGGGATGCTGGAGACATAGGTGAAGCCTCTGGGTATTTACACATCAGCATTCAATTAAAAGATGTTATGGGTCAGAAGACACACACATCTGGGGCTGCAAGCCATTTTCTGAGACAGAAGGGCCTTGATTTGAGAAGATTCATGGCATTGTTACAGAGCAGGCATCCTGTTGATGGGGACCACTGCCCAGCTTTAGAAAGGCAGAAGCTCTGATGTGAGGAGTTGAGGAGCCATTCATACCCTCCTGCCTCTCAGATGATGCTCACCCTGAGGACATCTGTTCAGAACCTGACCTGGGCTTGTTAAGTACTGGAGAGCTGGTTAGCAGGGCAACTCTGGGCAGAGGAGTCCTGAGCCCCTCACCTCCAAAGTGAACAGAAGCTCGTATACATGGAGATCCTATTTCCACGGATATTTCCTGGTGCTGCTTCAGCTAATTTTAGACCAGACTGACTTCAACTTTCAAATACAGCCCTTGATATACTTCTGTAGACTCTTTGGCTATCACTGAGTATCACTCCAGACTTGCAAACTAATTCCAGAAATGTCACTGTTGTTACAATGTATTAGCACAATACATTCAGTCATTAGCAATTAATAAATTGTTTAACCCTTGGCTTGAAAGGGGAAGAAAACAGGAAGAGGTGAATCAAAAGGTGAAGACACCCACTTCCGGCTCCCCGTTTATGATGGTGGCTTTGTACCATCATCACTCTGGCCTAAAAGTTTTTATTCAACCTCTTTCCTTCCCACAGAAGAGGACACAAAATAATTGAACAGGTACAACCCGCAGCCCACAGCCCTAGAAATGTGCCACAGAACAACACAGAATAACTGTTGGGTGGTAATTGTTTGCTTGCTTGTTCTTTTGAGCAAGGTGGGTAGAAATGGGGGTAAGCTCCTGCAGTAACAGTCTAGAATTTGTTCTCTTGGGACAACAAGAACCTGGGAGAATTTCAGAACCCATTAATTGCCAAAATGTATCCATTCAACCATCTGCCCATCCATCTATCCATCCATCCATCCATCCAACCATCCATCCATCCATCCATCCATCCATCCATCCATCCATCCATCCATCCAATATTTATGGTATTCTTGCTATAAGACAAAATAATGAATCTACCAGGCTGAGGCTATCATGCTGAAAAGCAGCCCATTCACAGCCTAACTAATCACTTCTGCACCCCACTTGGTTTCAGGGACATCTCCTTCCTTTTTGACACCCCCCACCTTTCCCCAACCTGTCTCTGTTCTGTGTCTTGGCCAGTCTGTTTATCCTGTGCCTTACTCACTCTGTGAGTGCCCCTCCAGTGTCACATGGGGTGCCTAAAGAGGGCTCTGATATTAGCTTGCTGTGCCTTGTCAGTTCAAATCAACTCACGGCAGCTCAAGCCCACCCCGCAGGCAAGTTCTTGACAGCTCTCCTTGTCAGCCGACCGCTGAAAGGCAGCAGCAGTGAGTGGAAACCAGTTAATTAGCAATGACGACTTCCAGGTTGGGATTTTTTGTTTAATGCTTAGTTAATTTCACAGTAATTGAATTTAGGCTTGGCTTACAGAGACTGGGGTGAAAGGTTCTGGATGGAGCCCCAGGACTCTCTAGCAGGAGAATGAAAAAGGCTATTGTTCCGAGGCCTATCTGGCCTCTGCTCATGAACCCTACGAATATTTGCAGGCCTGCAATTTCCCACAGGGAGATTTGAGGTGCAGGTAAGGGAAACAGAAATGCTGCAGTTCCTGCCCAGTCATGATTGATGTAAGATCTGGTGGAATCTGTGTATCTGCACAAAGAGGAACCAGCTTCTTTTGAGTGATTTCTATGTGCTGGTCACAAGGGTGGGCTCTTCACATATATTCTCTCATTTCTTCTCACACCATACTAGTGAGGTAGGTGCTATTATTTTCATTGTTCGGGAGGATGATGTTCACAGACGTTGAGTAACTAACTGACATCACACAGTAGAAGTAGGTCCAGGATTTGAAGTTGGGTGCTTCTGACTCCTAAATCAGACTCCCTCAATTGTTGCTTTGGAAGAAGGCAAAGCTAGAGAACTTTGACTTTTCTGTCTCTTATATGGAAAGTGATGCTGAGAGTTTTAACTTCAACAAGGATTGCTACCAACAGTGAGGATGGGTCTTGGGTAACGTTTTTCCTGGCCAGTCCCATTCTTTCCCTTGTGCAAGATGGTGTTCATTCAACGAAGACAATGTGCTCATATTTCTTGTCTGGAGATTTTATATTCTGATTGTCAATTTGTCCAATGTCTTAATTAGGAAGTTTTTAGTTGCCACCAGCAGAAGCAAGCCAAAAATAGCTTGGGTATAAAATGAATGATTCTGTTCATATGGCTGGGAAAAATACCAAAGTGGCACACAGACATGAAAGATTCACTCAGAATAATTTGGTCATGGGGCCTGGAACCATGGACATGAAGCCTAGCTGTGTGATGTCTCTCATCTGTGCTAGGATCTGACTTGATGTATTGCTATGGACTGAACATTTGTGTCCTCCCTGCTCCCAATTCATATGCTAAAGCTCTATCCCCTAGGGTGACTGTATTTGGAGATGGGGTCACTAAGGAAGTAATTAAGGTTAAATGAGGTCACAAGGGCGGGGCCTTGATCCATAGGATTAGTGTTCTTATAAGAAGAGACACCAGAGAGCTTTCTTTCTTATAAGGAGATCAGGTAAGATCCCAGAGAGACAGCAGTTGCCTACAAGCCAGAGAAGAGGCCTCAGAATTAAATCTACCTTGCTGGCACCTTGATATTGGACTTACCAGCCTCCAGAACTATGAGAAATAAATCTCTGTTGATTAAGCAATCTAGCCTCTAGTATTTTTTTGTAGCAGCCCAAGCACACCAATATATATGTTTTGGCTCCTTTTCCTGTTCTGTAGATAACCTTCCTCCATGTGGTCAAGAGAGATGGTCACTGGAGCTCCAGGCTACAATGGTCCCATTTAATAACTTAGATGGAAACAGTTCATTATCTTCAGATTGTTTATACAGTCAGGATCATGCTAATATCACACACCCATATTCCACACCAATCACTGATGATGTAGGGGAAGGAATGGAGGGTAGAGTATGATTGGTCATGTCTGTTATCAGAAAAAAGAGGGTAAGAAACGTTCCAGAATGAATCAAGAAGAGGTAAAGTCAGTAATGACATTGCAGCACACCTAGGGAGAAACACCATTTTGTGCCATTACAGAGGAGACCCCAGAACCTGGTATAGTGACTGATAATTCTAATGACTGCCTTTCTAGTTGATTGACTGAAGGAAGCCCCAAGTTGAACTGTTTTCATGTTGTGTTTCACTGTGCAACCTCTTCAAAGGGTAATAGTTAATCACTTTTTAAATTTGTGTTTAAATGAGTCTTGGTGGGATTACATGTAAGAACAGAGTTTTGACTTTCTAACAGATGCTGAGCCAGAAAGAATCATGGAAGTGACTCAGCGTGGACACAATAGGGGGCAAACTTGTTGAGCTTGCCCAAGAAAAGTTCCCTCCTCTGCCCTAAGGTGCAGTGCATATCCCAGGATATTAGTTATGCTAAGAATCTCCTTGCAGAATGGTCCTGCCCTCCCGGGGAAGGATGAGCAGGCCCTCTCTGATAGGAGAATGAGATGGGAAAAATCTGAAAGCCTTTTATGTCTGAACAGAGTGAATCCGAAAGCCCAAATGGAGCAACACCCAAATTCCAAAATTGTTCTTGCTACTTTGAAATAGGATTATAAACACCTAATGAAAACATTTAATTGACAAATACTGTATGAGTGACTTCTTTGTGTACCATGCCATTTATGTTTAAAAAAAAGATGTTAGCTATTATTTTTATGATTGTTGTTGATTGGAGAAACTGATTACATGGAGCTCCTGTTGATTTGCCTAAGCACCCATAATCCAAGGATGTTAGTAGCATTGCTGGGAAGAACTTGGAACAGTCTTGCCAGTGACTTTTAGCAGTAGCTAGATCTTCCAAATTCTCTCTCTCTCTCTTTTTTTTTTTTAAACTTAGGAAAGAGGTACTGTAGTTGGAATGCAGTAGCTAGAATCAAATAATCAGTGGTGGGTTTTTGTATTCTAGCATATTAGTGGTATGATTTTGGGAAACTCATCAGGTCTCCGAATCTCAGCTTTCCTATCTGTAAACTAGGAGCAATAAGAAGTTCTATGTCTACTGGTTAGGGTTATTTTGAGCAGGGACTTAAAGTCAGTACTTCTGATTAAGAAAATGAGAACTTCAAAGCTTTTCTCCTCCCCCTTCACTTTTCTCTTCTTGTCCTCTTTTTTCTTTCATTATGGGGTCAAGGAAGACGAATTGTACAAAAAGTGTTTCTAGGACATCTCAGCTATTAGAATTGGCACAAGATTTGCACTATGTGATAACAGAGCAGTGATATTGTCACGGTTTCCAGTGCACGTGACTTTCACCTTTGTGTAGTAAAAGGCAACCTACGATATTTATTTTTCTAAGGTAAATATTAGTTCTTCTGAGACAACATGTTTTGAGTTTGTGACTCTGTCTTGTGGGTTTTATAATTTGAGACTGTCATTTTCATTGTTTAGTTAATAACTTATAAAGGGCATCATTATGAAACAGTCAAATCCTATGATTACAAGTTATACTAAAGGGAAGAGAGCTTCAATTCTGATTGAGGGACAGTGGCCATGACTTGGATAGGCCCTGCAGTGACCATCACTGTTAGCACTGGGGTGCCACATCAGTAGGGTGTTCATATAATGTATCAGGAACTGTCCAAGGCAAATCAGGACACAGTTAATCATTTCGATGATCTTCTTCAGACATCACGTCTACGGAATGGACACAAGTGGCCTCTTTGTCTTGAGTTTTAAGAATCTGTAAAATTTAAAAGTTCCAAGTTCCTCAAGAAAAAAATTACACTGTAAGACCAGTCTAATTAGGCATTAACTCTTTTTCCTCCAATATATGAAGTTTTCAAATTCTTCTGATGGTGCTTGTTTTGATTTGTTAGAGCATCTTTTCATTTCATGGATTCAATAGGTTCTCTTATCTCCTTAGGGATACTGATGACGGTTTTTAAACTTTATTTTTCCCTGCAAAGTCTACCTTCCTCTATGTTATTTTTGTTTATTTATTTTAACCTTTTTCTTCCATTTTAAAGATTATTTTTGATACCTGGTAATTATTGGCTGCTTGCTCATGATGGTGCTCAAAAGTAAATTAGAGGCTCCAAACAGGTGGGGAATGGAACTTAACTGAGTCTGAGCATCACACAAATGGTTGTCCAGTGGATTGTTTGCTGTGGACCCCCTGATGTCATTTTCTTTAGGTACTTCCTCTGGGTAGGTCATGTTCCCAAAGAATTATCTCCTAATCCCCTATCTATTAGATAAGGGTCTGGCTGCCAATTTTCCTGGGGATTGATACTGGGAAGGAGGCCGAGGGGCTCAGTGTTACATCCTATCGTAAATAATTTACAAACATCTGGTACACTACCTGGGCCCTTAACCATACTGACCTCAACCCCAGTCCAGAGACCTTTCTTTGTACACAGTGAATAAGCTTGGGGACCTTTGCCAGGTCAGTAAAAAGCAGTTACCCATTGGTATGGAGAGGAAGTGGAGGATCTAGAATCTAAATGATTATCAGACAGGTTTCACACAATCCTTTTCCTTATAGCCTTCCAGACTCCCAGCCTCCAGTTCCAGAAGTAGGTGGTACTATACTTGTTCCTTAGATTTTTAAGGTTTTGGCAGTGTAATTTGGATTTTGGAAGGGAACAAAATTGAATTTATCTTCAATCTGCCATCTTAACCCAGAACACTGTATCATGTGACTTAATTCTTGCTTTTATTTCTTTGGACATATTAAACATTCAATATAACCTATGGTTGACAATTCCAATATCTGGCCTTTTGGATATGCTTTTGTTGATTGTTGTTTCTGTTTACTCTTATTGATGGCACCTTTTTAACTGTGTGAGTTTTTCAGACTTAATTGTGAGTTCCTGTTACTTGGAACCTTGAAGCTGGTTTGATGTGTACTTCTTCCAGGGACCTAGGGGCACTCTTATCTTGGGTCTGCTTTAAGTTCTCAATTTCTGATTCTTTTGAGTACCTAAGAAGTGCGAGGGCTGGCCCATGGTTACAAATTCCTGGCTGGATGCCTCTGCAGGGCAGATTTAAAAAAAAACTAGCTAACCCTTTTCTAGTGCATGTGGCCCTTTGGAGATATAGCTTCCTAAAGGGGGCTCTAGTTCACTTCTATACCTGGGAATAGGCCTCAGGTTTTGCCTTTTGCTCCAAAAATGTGAAGTTTCTAGAAACAAAGCTCTCACTCTTGAGACTATAATCTGGCATCAGGACTAAGCTCACCCTTGAGATTGATAGATTGATCTGCAGGGCTTGCTTATCTTGCTAGATGCCTGCTCTTGCTTTATCTCTGGCTTCAGAGGATCACCCCTACGTTCATACATGCTCACTTAGGCACGTAAGAGTTTATAAGAACTGAGGCTGGGTACGGTGGCTCATGCCTGTAATCTCAACACTTTGGGAGGCCAAAGTGGGAGGATCCCTTGAGCCCAGGAGTTCAAGACCAGTGTGGGCAACATATGGAGATTCTGTTTCTACAAAAGACAAAAAATTAGCCCAGTGTAATAGCACATGCCTATAGTGCCAGCTACTTGGTAGGCTGAGGTGGGAGCATCACTTGAACCTAGGAGGTCAAGACTACAGGGAGCTGTAATCATGGCACTGCACTCCAGCCTTGGTGGCAGAGATCCTGTCTCAAAAAAAAAAATAATAGGCCGGGCGCGGTGGCTCACGCTTGTAATCCCAGCACTTTGGGAGGCCGAGGCGGGCGGATCACGAGGTCAGGAGATCGAGACCATGGTGAAACCCCGTCTCTACTAAAAATACAAAAAAAAAAAAAAATTAGCCGGGCGTGGTGGCGGGCGCCTGTAGTCCCAGCTACTCGGAGAGGCTGAGGCAGGAGAATGGTGTGAACCCGGGAGGCGGAGCTTGCAGTGAGCCGAGATTGCGCCACTGCACTCCAGCCTGGGCGACAGAGCGAGACTCTGTCTCAAAAAAAAAAAAAAAAAAAAAAAATAATAATAGTTGAGTACCTGTTGTCTTTCTGCTCTTCTACATTGTCAAGGGAATCAAACAGAAAAAGTTGGCTTTGCCTGATGGATCTGCCCACTGCTACCCAGGCTTCCAGGTTTGAAGTCAGCTATGGGCAATTTGCCAAGAAAACCTCCCCACACCCATCCACAGCCACTGCACCCTGCTGCAGACTCTACATTTCTCTCCTGCTTAGAAACCTTCTGGGGCTCTCCTTTCCTTTTCATTGCTCCCCATTCTGCATCCTGGCTGCTCTCCTAACAGGTCTTACCTTTGCTCTTTGTTCTTTCAGTGCCCTCTGCTTAGAACACTGTCACTTGCCCCATACCCAAAGCCCCTTGGTCCTAATCGCCCCCCTATCATTCCCTCTTCAATCCTGTTCATGAGGGGTCCTTTACTTGGCATGTCTTTACCTTACCTTCCCCATAGGGCTAGTCTTCACTTTACCTTCCCCATATAATAACCTCAGCCATATTTCATGGCTTGATTCTGAAACCACCTTCTCCTTGCAGCAAACCTTGATTTTCCCTATCAAAAGCAAGCTCTCCCCCAACACATAATTTAAATTCCACTAACCACTTTGTACCACTTCTCAGTGATTATTTTTGCATATATCTCTTCAGCTTCCATCTGCTGGAGGTAGAAAAAAAATTGTACAAGGGAGATAGACAAAAGTGTATTTTCTCTAAAATACTTAGAGGAATTAGTTATGTTGAGATTCATAAATATTTAATTTATATAAAACATGTGTTTCCTGTTTAATTTTTTTTGGCGTTTTAAAGTGTTTTTGGTGTGTGGTTTTCAGGATATCTCACAAGAAACAGGCAACTCAATATCCATTTTATATTGTTTCAATTCCTTTGAAACTTTTAAAATATATGATATATGTGTGCATATATATATACACACACGTATATATGTGTAATACTACACAGAAACAATAACATCATTTATTTTTAAAATATATACATAGTGAAATGTGCAAATCTCAATGTAAAGCTTTCTGAATTTTATATGTGGATATATTCATCTAACCACCACTTAGATGAAGATGAAAAATTTTCATCACTTCAGAACATTCCCATGTGCTTCTTCCTATCAATAGTCTCTTCCCTCCCTTCCCAAGGTAACGACTTACATTGAATATAGCAGGATTTAAAAAAAATCTAGTCTCAGCATCACTTTCTGTGAATTGGTGAATTTATTCTGTTTACTTTTATTGCAAATACTGATAGAATTTTGATGTATTCTATCATTCTATTTAGTGTTCTCTATTTAAAATACGTTTGCTTTATTTTTAAATTTTTTCCTCCCTTAGGTTGTATTAATCAAATTTAGATTATTTGCTATTTGGGAGTTATATGTACCATTTCATTCTTTTGGTGAAAAAATCCTTCTATACATACTTGACTTAATGAAGCTTAAAATTCATCAGTGTGTCTCTGTTTTTCCTTTGAAAACTATAGGACCTTAGAATAATTTAATTCCAGTATTTTCCCTGCATTATTTGATATTATTTATATCTAGTTTTACTTTATTTAAAAAGGAACTTCCTAGGTTCCTCAGAAAACTAAAAATAAAACTACTATACGACCAAGCTGTCCCACTGCTGGACAATCCAAAAGAAAGAAAATCAGTATTTCTTTTATTATTATTATTATTATTATACTTTAGGTTTTAGGGTACATGTGCACAATGTGCAGGTTTGTTACATGTGTATCCATGTGCTATGTTGTTTTGCTGCACCCATTAACTCGTCATTTAGCATTAGGTGTATCTCCTAATGCTGTCCCTCCCCCCTCCCCCCACCTCACAACAGTCCCCGGAGTGTGATGTTCCTCTTCCTGTGTCCATGAGTTCTCATTGTTCAATTCCCACCTATGAGTGAGAACATGCGGTGTTTGGTTTTTTGTCCTTGCGATAGTTTACTGAGAATGATGTTTTCCAGTTTCATCCATGTCCCTACAAAGGACATGAACTCATCATTTTTTTATGGCTGCATAGTATTCCATGGTGTATATGTGCCACATTTTCTTAATCCAGTCTATCGTTGTTGGACATTTGGGTTGGTTCCAAGTCTTTGCTATTGTGAATAGTGTCGCAATAAACATATGTGTGCATGTGTCTTTATAGCAGCATGATTTATAGTCCTTTGGGTATATACCCAGTAATGGGATGGCTGGGTCAAATGGTATTTCTAGTTCTGGATCCCTGAGGAATTGCCACACTGACTTCCACAATGGTTGAACTAGTTTACAGTCCCACCAACAGTGTAAAAGTGTTCCTATTTCTCCACATCCTCTCCAGCACCTGTTGTTTCCTGACTTTTTAATGATGGCCATTCTAACTGGTGTGAGATGATATCTCACTGTGGTTTTGATTTGCATTTCTCTGATGGCCAGTGATGATGAGCATTTTTTCATGTGTTTTTTGGCTGCATAAATGTCTTCTTTTGAGAAGTGTCTGTTCATGTCCTTCGCCCACTTTTTGATGGGGTTGTTTGTTTTTTTCTTGTAAATTTGTTTGAGTTCATTGTAGATTCTGGATATTAGCCCTTTGTCAGATGAGTAGGTTGCAAAAATTTTCTCCCATTCTGTAGGTTGCCTGTTCACTCTGCTGGTAGTTTCTTTTGCTGTGCAGAAGCTCTTTAGTTTAATTAGATCCCATCTGTCAATTTTGGCTTTTGTTCATTGCTTTTGGTGTTTTAGACATGATGTCCTTGCCCACGCCTATGTCCTGAATGGTATTGCCTAGGTTTTCTTGTAGGATTTTAATGGTTTTAGGTCTAACATTTAAGTCTTTAATCCATCTTGAATTAATTTTTGTATAAGAAAATCAGTATTTCTAAGAGATATTTGCACTGCCTTGTTTATAGTAGCACAATTCACAATAGGCAAGATAGAGAATCAACCTAAGTGCCCATCAATGGATGCAGAGATAAGAAAATGTGGAATATACACACAATGGAATATTATTCAGCCATAAAAAGAGTACAGTTCTGTCATTTGCAGCAACACAGATGGAACTGGAGATTATTATATTAAGTGAAATAAGTCAGGCACTGAAAGACAAATATCACATGTTCTCTCTCAGTCATAAGTTGGGGATAAAAAAGTGGATCTCATGGAGGTAGAGAGTAGAATGATGGTTAATAGAATCTAAGAATGGAAGAGGGGTGAGGGAATCATGGGAAGTTGGTTAAGGAGTACAAAAATACAGTTAGATAGAAGGAATAAATTCTAATATTTGATAATACAGTAGGAAAATTAGTTAATAATAATTTATTGTATATTTTAAAACAGCAAGAAGAATCATAATATTCCCAACACAAAGAAAAGATGAATATTTGATGTGATGGATATCCAGATTACCATGATTTGATTATTACACATTGTATACAGGTACCAAAATATCACATATACCCCAAAGATATGTATAATCATTTTATATCAATAAAAAAGGAAACTCCTTGAACTAGTCAATATTATTAATAGTTAACCTAAATTCTTACTTTTTTCCTAACTTCTTTACCATTTCCTTGTTCATCATTGCTTCTCACATCCCACTGTAAATGTTTAGTTTCAGTTTTCTTCTTACTCATGTGCATCCTTTCATACTTCTCTCAGAAAACATCTATGGATATAAACTTTCCTATATATTTTGAATAAAAATGTTTTTGTTTTACTTTATTCAAAGGAGAGTTTAGACTTCTAAATTGACAGTGGCTTTTTCTCAGGGCCAGGCCAGTGAGAGGAGTATTTTATTTATTTTAAAAATCCTGATTTCACAGATGGAGCAGCTTTTCAAGATTCATAGCATTTCAAGGTGATTGTTTCCAGCTCTGCTTAAATGCATTTAAAGCCATGCTTTTGTCTCTGGTGGCCTTAAACAAACAAACAAACAAACTGGCTTTTAGCTTGAGGGCACACATCTTGTCTAGTAGCTCTGTGGGCCACCATAATTCTGCCTTACTATTTTAGCTTTGAAGATAGCTTTTTTACATTGTGTGAGAAGTGTCTTGCCATGCCTTCATCAACTAGCCTCACCATTCCCTTTTGGTTTATTCTCCTTTTTACTTCACCTGTCCAGCCCCCGAAGACATTTTAGTTTATAATGAGCACCACTGGGTATGCTTTCCTATACTAGAAATACAGGCATTTGGTGATATGTGATTTGCTCATTCATTTCTCTATCTTTTTGGCACTTACTCTGTGCAAGTCACCTTACAGATGTTAGGGACAAGGCAAAGGGATAAGACCGAAATCCCTAATCTTGCATAGTTTACATTCAAGTTGTATGGAACATACAATAAACAGATACATACTTAAGATACATTGTGTTTCAGTCAGTGATGACTACTAAGGAAAACACTAAATCAGGAAAGTGGATAGAAAGTGCTGAGAGGGGGTGGTTGCTATTGTAGTAAGTCGTTAGAGGAGGCCTTACTGGCAGAGGAACATTGGAACAGAGACCTAAAGTGGGAAGCGAACCTACCTTGCAAGAACTTGAGGGAGCACCCTCATGGCAGAGGCAACACTAAGTGCAAAGGCCCCAAGGCAGGAGCGTGAACGCCAAAATATCTGGAATCAGCGCCAGAGTGAATGGCTGCACATGAGGTCAGAGAGGGGAGCCAAGTCAGGTTGGAAGAAGCTACTACAAGGCAAAGTGGAAGAAGTATTGGTGCTTCAACATAGGAAAATATACTCTCATGAATTATTTAATAATTCAAATCAAAATTAAGTTCTGTTTGAATCATCAGTAAAACCAGAAAAATACAGTCTTAAACGATAAAGATCACAGGTGTCTTTCTTTTTTTTTTTTTTCCCGTGACGGAGTCTCACTCTGTTGTCAGGCTGGAGTGCAGTGGTGCGATCTCAGCTCACTGCAACCTCCACCTCCCAGGTTCAAGCAATTCTCCTGCCTCAGCCTCCCAAGTAGCTGGGACTACAGGTGCATGCCACCATGCTCAGCTAATTTTTATATTTTTAGTAGAGATGCGGTTTCACCATGTTGGCCAGGATGGTCATGATCTCTTGACCTCATGATCTGCCCGCCTCAGCCTCCTAAAGTGCAGGGATTACAGGCGTGAGCCACGGTGCCCGGCCACGTGTGTCTTTGTTTAATCTGAACCACTCAATAATTTAAAAAATTGAATAAAAAGGAACTTGAGAGAATTGGTCTTTCTACATCTTATGAAGAGCAACTTGAATAAGTTTATTATAGAGTAGTTTTATTTCATGAGACTGTTGATATGTGGCCCTAAGTTCTGTTATGTTTTATTTCTTTCACTCAACAGGAGAGCTTATTTTTTTGGTGCACTGGCAGCCAAGATTTAATTAATTATTTTTACAGTGTACATATAATAATATAATAATTGTTTTACATATTATATTTTGTTATTGTCAGTTACAATACCAGAGCTCATTCTGTTATTTCCTTATAATAGTTTTTCTCTTTTCCATGTCAAACTCTTCTTGGGATTTGAATGTGAAGACCCAGGGAATCTCAGTGATGAGAATTTCTCCTCATTGTTATTATTGATGATATTGATAATGATTTCTAATTATCTCTTATTTAACTGCTATGTAGTAGGTGCTTAACAGAGCATTAAATGCACACACGCACAAACATGTACACATACTCCTTATTATTAGAATGGATGAGTAAGAGAATTGGTTTGAATTTACTCTATCATTAGTAAATCCCTGGGCACACATAATGAAAATAAGAAGAAAAAATATGAGCTAGTTTAAATAAACCATATGCCAGGTTGGCAAAATCAATCAAAAATACTTTTTCATTTTTCATATTTATCTACTTGGAGAATTGAGAAATATTCACTCTTATTCGTATATTTTTCAAGGTCTTGTTTAGTGCCACTATTTTCTGAAGCTCATCTTAGAAAAGAGCCTGTCAGGACAATTCTGTTCCTTTAAAGTCTTCCCTACTACTGTTGCTGAGAAGAAATGTCAGTGCATCCAACTGGTGCCCAGAAGAAAAAGAGCCTTTAGCAAAGTACAAGTATAACAGTGAAAGCATAAAGAGAACTATGAACTAATTTCAAAGAAACCATCTATTTCTGCCTGATTCAATTCAGTTAAAATTTATTGAACATCTGCTGTGGAGTAATTATAATTTAAACATGGACTAATTCTCAAGTAGCTTAAAGCCTTGTTTATTAAACAAGAACTGATTCCAGAAAAAGGAGCAATATAAAACAATATAAAGTCAGCTGATGACAATGAATGCAAGAGGTTCTAGGTGCCATCAGAAGGGAGAAGAAAGAGACCTTTATGGGTAGGAGTGCTTGGGGAAACTGAGGGAGGATGTCAACAGGACTCACTGGATGGATGGCATTTTGAAGGCAGAGGGGAAGGAAGGAACAGTTCAACTGAGAGTAACGGTATAAAAAGGTCCACAGGTAGGAATGGGCATCATATATTCTGGCAGCATGAAGGAAACCAACTTGGTTGAAGTAGAGTTCATGTAATTGAAGGTGGGTGAGGAGATGAAAGTAAGTTTGGCTAGGATACAATCTAAGGAGAGATTTGAATCAAATTGAGGAATTTTGATTTTTGTTAGAAAAAGAAAATATTTGAAAAGATTTCAGTGAAAGTGGTAGAGTAAGAACTTCCAAAAATTCTCTCCTCCATATGAGCAATGAGAAACCTAGAAAAAATTGCCATATTTAGCTTTCAGAACTCTGGAAATTAACCAAAAGCTTACAGCAACCTAGAGAGCATTTATTCAAGACAATTGGGTGAATCTCAGTAAGACAGTGATCTTCATGGCATCTTAACTTCCCTTATTCCCATTCACCTCTTTTCAGCTCTATGGTAGCATTGAAAGAGAGTATCCCACAATCAAGATTAAAACCAGCAGCCTGACAACCACCAGAAGAGACAGAATGGGACTGGACTTCCTCCAAAGCCTCATTCCTGGGGAATTGTTAGTATTTGACTTGTCTGGTGGGTCCCTGGACCTACTTGCAAGATGTCTTTTATTTGTTGTAACTCAGAGCTCATCCAGTGAAAAAAAATCTTTCTCCAAGGGCATTTATCAAAACTATTTAGAGGCAGTTGTTCAACTTTGAGACTGCCTGAGGTGGAGATAACAGTTGGGGCAAACAATAGGCTAGAGAGTGAGATATCCATAGGGGCTTTGAAATCCTCTGATATATTCTTGGGAATCTATAAGGCCACATACAGATGTAGGCTGTGTTCATGCCAGGGGATCTACATATGATCAGTAAAGACCTGAGAAGTCCCTAAATTCTCACTTCTGGATGACCCTGAGGCTCTGTGTAGGCAGGAAATGAAGGCTAAGGCAGAGTCGTCAGTTGTCTGGCTGCATGAAGAAGGCACACTCCAACACAAAGAGTCTTTCACCCAAGCCTGGAAGACTTATTGGTTACAGGTGTATAAAAAAAAATCTCTGTCCAGTAATTAGCTTACCAATAAGTTAATTGATCAGAGATATCAGTGGCCACACATGACAAATAATGCAGACTTAACATAATTAGTTCATGACAAGTCACCAAACAAACAGAAACAACAAAAAACAAAATCAAACCATGGGGAGAGTGTTGAATCAGATATCCAGAACAACCACATTATATAATTTAAAATATCAATTTTCAGAAAAAAATTTAGAGACAGGCAAAGAAATAAGAAAGTATATTCTGTACAAATGAAAAAAATAATCAACAGAAAGTGTCCTTGAGGAAGCCTAGATACTGGATTTATTTAACAAAGACTTTAGATACTTAAAGTACATTTAAAAAGCTAAAGGAAACTGTCTAAAAAGCTAAAAAAGCGTAAGAATAATGTCTTAATAAATAGAGAATGACAATAAAGAAATATGAATTATGTATAAAAAAACTAAATAGAAATTCTGGAGTTGAAAAGTCAAAATAACCATATAAAATAATTCACATGATTTAAAAACAAATTTGAGAGAAAATGACTTCAAGATGACTGACCAGACTTGGTACTCACCTCTTCCACAGAGAGGAACCAAAATAGGAAGTAGATAATCACACTTTGAATAGATTATCTAAGAAAGGACACTGGAATTCAATAGAGAAGTGATGGGAAACATTGAAAGCAAAGAAGAGGGAAGTGAGGTAGCATGTTTGGCCAGGATTGGCTGCGAGTCTGTAGAAGCTCCCTAATGTGGGGAAAGGGTAAATGAGAGACCCCCAGAGGTCGACATTCCTGCCACAAACTCCTATAATCTTAGTCACAGGAGAGTCCCTGGGCCCTAGAGGACCTGAAGACTAACATAGGGAGCTGCCTGAAGACCACATGAAGGCATTGGTCTAGAGAGAGAGAGCTCACACTGGGTTTCACAAATCCCTAGTCCTAAGAAGATGCATCATGGTGCCATTCTGAGATCCCAGCCCCACCTGTCTGTCCTGCCCTTGGGCTCAACAGCTTTGATATCTCCACATTCCTGGATCCCCATTACCCATAGCCACTGCTGTTGAGGGGAGTCAATGGGAGCTGTGGGCAGCAACACACCCTGCCCTTCTCCTAGTGGAGAGGCAGCTATGTATTTCCACATGCCCTGAGGACAAATTCCACTGTCCACAACTGCGGTTGCTCTTGGCTGCTGTGGGCTGAGGTGTAAGAGAAACTTGAGCCACTCAGCTACCTGCTTACAGCTGCTCCCACTAAAAGCAAGCTTGTCTTCTTCAGTGTCAGGCCTGCAGTGCAGCTGCTACTGCCCCTACCTGAGCATTCTGCCAGTGACCTGGGGATCACCCCACCCCTCCCGCCACACAAATCTGGGGGGTCTGAGGGCGGGTCCACCTGACCTGCTCCACATTCCCAGTACGTGACTACATTGTCTGGGTGCCTGGGGATTGCCCAGCTGAGTCCACCAATGTCGGCACTTGAGCACTCCTCCCAGGGTCTGAGATTGGGCCCTTTCACCCTACTGATGCCACCACAGCTGGCATCCATGTGCATGCACCACATGTGGGTCTGGGGACTGGCCCACCCAGCCCATTGCAGCCATCATCAACACCAGTGCAAACAGTTTGGGTCCCAGAGGGTTGTCCTACTCCCACCATTGTTACTGCCATTGCTTATGCCACACCTACTGCCCAGGAGATTGAGAGCTTAACTATCTGCCTGGCCAATTGCTGCCATTCCCAGCATGCAGGCAAGTCTCCTGGAGGCCCAAGAATCAGCCTACCTGGACCTGCTAACACTGTTGCCAGTGTACACTGCCCAAGGGCCCAGGGACAGGCACACTTAGTTCACAAGGAACACAAGGATTCTCTAATAAGAGATCCAAATCAAAAAGAATTTTTAAAAATTACAGAAAAAGAATTTAGTTTGATATTAAATAAGCTCAATGAGATAAGAGGATATCAAAAAGCAATACAAAGAAATTAGAAGAACAAATCAGGATATGAATGAAAAATTTATCAAAGAAATAGATATCACAAAAGAGAACCAAACAGAAAATCTGAAGAATTCATTGAATGAAATACAAAATACCTTCAAAAGCTTTAACAATAGAATATATCAGGCAGAAGAAAGACTCTCAAAACTTGAAGACAAGTCTTTTGAAATAACCCAGTCAGACAAAAATAAAAAAGAATGAAAAAGCGTTATGACATATGGGACACCATAAAGCAATCAAATATTCAAATTTTTGATGTCTTAGAAGGCAAAGAGAAAATGAAAGAGATAGAAAACATATTTAACATAAAAGTAGGTGAAGACTTCTCAAGTTCACCAAGAAATTTAGATATCTAGATTCAGGAGGCACAAAGAAAACCAAATAGATACAATTCAATGTCTTCTCCACAGCACATGGCAGTCAAACTGTCAAAAATCAAAGACAATGGAAAAACTCTAAAACCAGCAAGAGAAAGTCATCTAGTCACTTATAAAAACCTCCCACCAGACTAACAGCAGATTTCTCAGCAGAAACCTTATACACCAGGAGAGAATGGGATGAAAGGTTCAAAGTGTGAAAGAAAAAGAGTGTCAGCCAAGGATACTATAGCCAGCAAAGTTATACTTCTTAAACGAAGAAGAAATAAAGTCTTTTCAAGACAAGCAAAAGCTGAAGGAATTCATCAACACTTGAACAATCCTACAAGAAATGCATAAGGGAATCCTACACCCAGAAGAGAAAGAACAAAAACTACCATCATGAAAACACATCAAAATATAAGAACCACCGGAAGAGCAAACACACAAACGTGAAAGAGAAAAAGATAAAAGAGCAGAAAGAATACTTGAAGAAATAATGGCCAAAACTTCCCAAATGTGATAAAAACCACTAATCTATAGATCCAAGAATATCAACGACATCACATAGGATAAACTAAAAAAGATCCACTTGTAGAAATAAAATAATTAAACTGCTGATAGCCAAAACAAACAGAAAATCTTCAAAGCAGCAAAGTAGAAGCTGCATTGCAAATGATGCCTAATAGATTAATAGCCAATTTCTCATCAGGATCCATGGAAGCCAGAGGCAATGGGATGACATATTCAAAGTATTGAATGAAAACAACTGTCAATCAAGAGTGTATGTCCAGCAAAACTAAATTTAAAGATGAAGGAAAAATTAAGACTGTCAGATAAACAAAAACTGAAAGAATGTGTCACTAGCAAGTCTCTTGTGTAAGATATATTAAAGGAAGTCCTTCAGGCTAAAATTAAAGGATATTAGACAGTAACTTGGATCTGCATGAATAAATGGAAAGCATTGGTATATTGGAATATAAAAGACAGATAAATATATATTTTATTTGTAACCTTTTTCTCCCATGTGATTTATGGGAAACTGCATAGAGTAATAATTATAAATCTGCATTTTGAAAATACGTGCAATGTATAAAGATGCCATTTGTGTGACAATAACACCACAAAGAAAAGATGATAGAGCTATGTAGAATGAAGTTTTTTGTATACTATTAAAACTAAGTTGATACTAATTTAAACTAGATTATTATAAATTCAGATGTTAATTGTAATCTCCTGTAGAACTACTAGGAAAGTAATTGAAAAAAAAAGCATCTCTTGCCACTTCTACTCAAAATTTGACTGGAGGTGTTAGCCAGGAGAGTTGGGTAAGGAAATAAAAAATAAAAGACATCAAGATTGGAAAGAAATAAATAAAACTATATTCACAGATGACGTGATTTTTTTTGGTAGAGAATTCTAAGAAATTCACAAAAAATTTTAAAGCTATAAAAATGAGTTACAAGATTGCAGAATGAAGTATCAACATACAAAAATTAGTTGTATTTTTGTATATTCATAATGAGTAATCCAAAAAACAAATAAAACAATTTTATTTAAAAAGCACAAAAGAATAAAGTATTTAGAAATAAATTTGACAAAAGAAGTGTGAAACTTGTATACTGAAAACTAAAAACGGTGTTGAAAGAAAGTTTTAGAAATCTTCAAATTGATGGAAAGGCATCCTGTGTTCATAGATTGGAACACTTAATATGGTCATTGACACTCATCCAACATTGACAGACAAAGAGAATCTCTTTCAAAATTGCAGCATAATTTTTTTTGAATTGACAAGTTGATTTTGACATCCATTTGGAAATTCAAGGGGCCTGAAGAGCCAAAACAATCTTCAAAATGATTGGAGGACTCATACTACCAAATTTCAAAAGTTATTACAAAGCGTTATACTTAAGACTGTATCATACTAGCATAATGATAGGCATGTAGATTAATGAAATAAAATTCAGCATCCAGAAATAAACCCATATATTTATGGAAAAATGATTTTCTACAAGAATACCAAGACAATTTAGTTGGGGGAAAGAATAGTCTTTGCAACATGTTACTGGGACAGTAGAGGTCCACATGTAAAAAAAAAAAATGAAGTTGGACCCCTAACTCATACCATATATAAAAATTGACTCAAAATAGATAAAAAACTTAAATGTAAGAGCTAAAAGTATAAAGCTCTTAGGATAATACATAATCATAACTCATCATGACCTTTGATCATACAATTACCTTGGATCAGGCAATGGTTTCCTAGATATGATACATAAATTGAAACAATTAATGAAGAATAATACATAAGATTTCATAAAAATTAAAAACATATTTGTTTTAAAGAGCATTATTAAGAGAGTGAAATGACAATCCACATAATGGGAGAAAATATTTGCAAATTATAAATATTATAAAGAGGTAGGTAGTATCAAGAATACTTAAAGAATTCTTACAACTAAATAATATGAAGACAACCTAATCAAAAACGGGCAAAAGGGTTGGGCATGGTGGCTTATGCCTGTAATCCCAGCACTTTGGGACGTCAAGGTGAGAGGATCACTTGAGGCCAGGAGTTCAAGACCAGGCTAGAAAACATAGTGAGACCCCACCTCTACAAAAAAATTAAAAAAAAATTTAGCCAGGCGTAGTAGTGTGCAGCACTGTAGTCCCAGTTACTTGGCAGGCTGAGTTGAGAGGATTGCTTGAGCCTGAGAGGCTGACACTATAGAGAGCTGTGATCTCACCATTGCACTCCAGCCTGGGCAACAGAGCAAGACCTCATCTCTAAGAAAAAAAAAGAAAAGGAAAAAATGGGTCAAAAATTTTAATTAAAGATTTCTTCTGTGAAAGGAAAATAAATCTTGAGGCCCCCAAATCGCTAAGCTAAAGGGAAAAGTCAAGCTGGGAACTGCTTAGGACCAACCTGACTCCCATTCTATTCAGTCACCCCTCTGCTCACTGAGATAAATGCATATCTGATTGCCTCATTTGGAGAGGCTAATCAGAAACTCAAAAGAATGCAACCATTTGTCTCTTATCTACCTATGACCTGGAAGCCCCCTCCTCGCTTTGAGTCTTCCCGTCTTTGCTTCAAGGTGTCTTGCCTTTCCAGACCAAATCAATGTTCATCTTGCATATTTGATTGATGTTTCATGTCTCCCTAGAATGTATAAAACCAATCTGTGCTCTGAGCACCTTGGACACATGTCGTCAGGACCTCCTGAGGCTGTGTTGTGGGCACACGTCCTCAACCTTGGCAAAATAAACTCTCTAAATTAACTGAGACCTATCTCAGATTTTCCAGGTTCACACTTCAAAGAAGATGCACAAATGATCAATAATCATCAATAATGTTCAACATCATTAGGCAATAAGGAAGTACATGTCAAAATCACAGTGAGACACTACTTTATACCCAGTAGAATGCCATAATACAAAAGATGGACAATAACAAGCATGGGCAAGGATGTGGAGAAGCTGAAACCCTCATACATTGCTGTTAAGAATGTAAAATGGTGTAATTTGAAAAACAGTTTGACAGTTCCTCAAATAGTTAAAAATGGAGTTACCATGTTACCCAGCAAATCCACTCCAAGGTAATACTCATCAAAGATGAAAACGTTTGTTCACACAATAGCAGAATTATTCATAAGAGCCAAAAAGTAAGTGCAACTTAAATCTCAAATGTCCATCAACTGATAAATGGGTAAACAAAATGTGATATACTACACTGTAAAATAATATTCAGTTATAAAAATGAAGAAAGTACTTACACATGGTACAGCACAGATGAACCCTGAAAATATGCTACATGATAGACGCAAGGCAGAAAAGACCACATACTATAGGATTCCATTCATATGAAATGTCCAGAAGGGGCAAATAATAGAGACAGAATAAAGATTAGTGGTTGTCAGGGCCTTGGGGAGAGGGTAATGGGAGTGACTACTAAATGGTATGGAGTTTTGGGGATCAAGTTTCAAGTTTTGTTGGGGACAAAACAAACCATATTCACACCATGGCAAGTCAGGAGGACCCCAATTAGGAAAAGGTTATTGCATCTTGGCAAAAGGGCACTTCATCAGGAGTCCACAGTATTTCAAGTTATTTTATGAGAATTTCTGTTCATAAGCATTTAGTACTTAACAGTGCTCAGCTATGGAATATGTTGAATACATTTTTATTGAAGTTGACGCTAAAAGGCGCATGCTGTAATCTCTAGGTTTGGGTGTGTGGGTCACTTTGTATACTCCAACTCAGAGCATATATTTCCTCTTCTATAAAATAGATTATTTATGGTGAGAAGCAAATTACATCATGTATAAGAATATTATTTTTATAAAGCCTAATTTATGCAAGGTAGTGCCAATAGTAAGCATAACAGTAACAAAAATAAAAATAATAAAGAAGGCTATGTATCCATAGCTCCAGTACTAGTGGATTGGCTTATCGTTGAAAAATTTTTTGCAGGACAAAGCCTACGGTTTTTTCCAATCACAATTTTGCTGAGTTGACTTTAAATATATTGTAATGTATATATTATATGTTAGATAATATATATTTTAAAAAATAGATTGGATATTATAAATATATTGGTTATTATTCAATGTATGTTACATGTTGGCTATTATAGAATTTCCTATATATATGTTTATATATCATATACTTATGTGTATTTATAAATGTGTGTCCATGCATACACACATACACATATGTATATGTGACATAAAACTAAGATAACAAGCATCTTGCTTCAATTTGGTTCAGGGTCTTATCTTACCCAATACTACTTAAAAAATGCTTACATTTTGAATGTGTTTCTGATTTTTATGTGAAAATATAAAAAGCCCCTCTAAGAATAGGAAGCCAGTTCAGGAATGAAACTTCCTCTCTTGCTTAGAGGGCTGTGTTTTCCTATGCAAATGTAGCAAAGCCCAGAAATTAGCAATGACTGCTAAATTAACACAGTTGAAGAGCTTGGCTGGTTCTAATAGGCAGTCAAATGGTCTTGTTACATTGTAATGGTGCCAAGCTAATTGAAGTGATTACTGTTGCTCATGAGCAGCCTTTTTGAAGTAGAAGTCTTTTAAATTATCCATAGACGTTAAATGTCAGACACTATTGTGTAATTATACTTTGTAAATGCTGAATGTCATAAGGCATCACAGGTAATTGAGGTTTACAGAGAAGAGCTTTTTCTAAACCTAATTGGGCATCAACTCTTTGTCACTTTTTCTAAATCTAATTGGGCATCAACTTTTTGTACCAGGGGACACTCCAGTGCCTCACAGGCTTCCTTTATTCCCCACCTTCTCCCTGCTAGACTTACTCCTGGGGCCCCACATGTCATGATGGTTCCAAATCATTGAGCTTAAAAACCTCTCTGTCTGTATCATCCTTTGGAATCTTCTGGGACTGTTACACTGGTTTGGGATATCACAAGCTGAAGCTCTCTGGAAACCTGATGTGGCTAAGTGATGGCAGAATGGGGCCATCGGAATGGAATATCAAGTCCTTTAAGATCTTAGAGTGATCCTAGAATATTCCGCACGTTCTGGGATTTGCATCTCTGTGTTGTTGTTGTGTGTGTGTGATTTTGAAAAGTATCTGTTCGTGATATTAAAAGTTGAGGTTTTCATGGTCCTAAAGTAGCCATCTGTGGTTTGTTCCATTGTTTTTATTTCTTAAGTCATATTGGAATTTACATCTGGTGTCCAATTTGAAAAGAATTCTAGGCCAGGCACAGAGGCTTATGCCTGTAATACCAGCACTTTAGGACGCCAAGGCAGGCAGATCGCATCACAAAGTCAAGAGTTTGAGACCAGCCTGGCCAATATCGTGAAACCCCATCTCTACTAAAAATACAAAAATTAGCTGGGCGTGGTGGCGGGCGCCTATGGTCCCAGCTACTCGGGAGGCTGAAGCACGAGAATCGCCTGAACCCGGGAGGTAGAGGTTGCAGTGAGCCCAGATGGCGCCATTGCACTCTAGGCTGGGTGACAGAGCAAGACTCAGTCTCAAAAATAAAAATAAAAATAAAATATAATTCTAAAAAGAATTTTTTTGCTTTTATGACAGCAATGCTAATCTTAAACCATACTTCAGAACCTTCAGATGTCTTGCCTGTGTGAGCCATGCACTGAGAGGGACCAAACAGCCAGACTGAACTTTTAATACAGAGATCAAGATGTCTTGGACTGTGAATCCTCCAGCTTGGCTTGCTGGGAAGATAGACTCGATTTTTGACATTGTGTCTTGCAGGAAATATACAAAGAGGCATTCTTATTACATAATTCTTAGTACATGTATTCAGTTGGTCACCAAATTTTATTAAACTGTTATTATCTCACTGTGATTTCATGACAGGGCCCTCATTGTGTGCTTTCAGCAGGTAGCAATTTATGAAAGTCTTAGCTTATTTGTAAAGGTATCTTCATCTGTGTTTTTTTTTTAAAGCATTCATTATTCTCTGTGATAAATTGAGTTCTGATTAAAATGTTTCTTCACACACAAGGAGACTATGGGAGAAATGTCAGTGCATGTAGAAAAAAATATGCATATGTTTTCAACACTGTGAAAAAGGAGCTGGGTAGTCTTTCTAGTATATATCAGCAAGACTGCTGATTTCCAGAGATGGATGCAGAGGTGTTCACATAGATAGTCTTAATGGCCAGGCCCTATTAGAGCCTTCAAAGATGTGTTCTCATTCCTTGACTATGTTTTTTTTTTCATTGTGATCTTGAAAAGGCAAATTAAATGAGTATTTTTTACATATTACAAGTAGTATATAGATACTTGTCAGAAAGAATACTAAGCAGCAAGTGTAGTTTGTCTAGCATCACTTTTGAAGGTGGCTTTTATGATGTGCCTGTCAGAGAAGAATAAGGTTCGAGGATATTATTAAAGTTGTTAAAAGTTTAAAGCACTAATATGCAAGATGCCACATAAAATGTTGAATTAGACATGGTTTTTGCACCGTGAGCTCATGTATTTCCTCTCATTTTGCTTCCCTCCTGAACAAATTATACTCTTCTTGATAAAATTCTTACCCCTGTGGCTTGGAAATCTTGCCTTTCTTATCAGTTCATGTCGCCATTGCCCCAGGTATAACAGAGTATCTTAAATTCATGGGGAGAGTATCATTCTTATTGATATGATATTGATGGTTAAGATATATAGGACTCATGGTTAGCCACATATCTGAAGAATTATTCAGTTCTTTATACTTCTCTAGGAATACTAAAAAATAAGCAACAAAGTTTTGGGCTCTCTTTTGTGCAAACGCTTTGAATGAATGACAGCTCTGTTGGACTCTGGCCATCCAGCAAAGCAACACATCAGAAAGTGACCACCAATGGTTGGTCCTCATGCTCCAAGGGCAGGTTTAGCCTTCTTAAGGTCAGGTTATTGCTGGATTTTTGGGTTGTCCATCAATGCTGCTCATCACTTATTTCCAGCCGTTTGTCCTTAGGCAGAAAGTGAGCTGTGTTTCCTTGTGGTTGAGTTAGGGCCACGTGACTAATTTTGGCCAAGGAGTTATGAGTAGAAATATTATGTATCATTTTCATATTGGAGCATTTAGTTGCCTATGTGTGACCTCTTTAGAGCTTTGTTCTGTTTATGTGACTGGCAATATTCAGGATGATTATTGTTCTATCAGCAAGAGAGAAGAGACCTCGATCAGAGCCCCCAGCTGACTCTTAGGATATGTTGGATAAATAAGAGATAACATTTGTTATTATTGGGCTTCTCATGGCAACATAACTTAGCCTATCTGATCAATACATGGTAGCTAGGCCAGTCATTCATGTAGGGCCTATATCAGTGGTTACAGATATCAGTGCACATGACACCCAAGATGAGTGACTGAGGCAGGCAGGACATAAGAAAAAAAAAGGCTGACTTGCTTTGTTTGCATGTCAAACATACAAGCATATTCCTTGCCTTTACAAAGGCATATATCCTATTTTTTTTAATGTGAGCAGTCTTTTTGGTATATCTTTTGATTTCTCTCCTTTGATAGAACAATAGTCCCAGCAGCTGTTTTCCTACTAGATGTAAAATAGCAGTCAAGCATGATGATGAATGACTATTGACATTCACTGTTTGTTTTGGGGACACCATAGGAAGGGTGATGACTATGGCAAATTGGACTACACAAGTCCTGCCTAAAGGAGGCAACTGGTTTTACTTAGCCCAGGGTCATTTCTGACCTATAAGAATGTGAGCAGAGGATTCCCAGGTTTTATGATTTTCTAGGAGAAACCTGAAGTTAAGATTTTATGTGAAATATTCTAATACTGAAATAATGGTCAATTTTTAAAATAATTCTGAGGACAAATAAAATATGTCATAAAACTGGCAGTTTATAAGCTTTGGCCAAGTGCCCTGCACTGTGTGATTCCCAAACTAATATCCAAGTGCCCCATAGCCTGTGATACGCTAATAATAACAAAACTTCATGTAAAGAGGTTACATCTTTTTTGTTTTTTTGAGATAGAGTCTTACTCTGTCACCAGGCTGGAGTGCAGTGGCACGATCTCGGCTTACTGCAACCTCTACTTCCCGGGTTCAAGCAATTCTCCCGACTCAGCCTCCCGAGTAGCTGGGACTACACGTGCACGCCACCATGCCCATCTAATTTTTGTATTTGTAGTAGAGATGGGGTTTCACCATGTTGGCCAGCATGGTCTTGATGGTCTTGGCCTCGTGATCCGCCTGCCTCAGCCTCCCAAAGTGCTGGGATTACAGGTGTGAGCCACTGTGTGGCAAAGAGTTTACATCTTACAAATAGGTCAAACGTATGTCAATGGGCAATGTAATAGTAACAGAATAATCATAAGCTACCAGGAAGTATCTGTTGTTTACGCACTACCTGTTCAACACCTTGCTAGCTGCCATGAGGAATACTGAAAAAATACAGAGAATGGACCCTGACTTTGTGAACTCATGATCTAGTTGGGCAAAATAATCAAAAGAAACAATAACAACATAAGAAACAAATTAAAAGCAACAATATAAGAAACAAATGAAAAGAAACAATAATACCATATGAAATGAAATATAAAAATTAAAAGAAAAAATATAAGTAAAAAAGAAACAAAAGCATGTTGGCCAGGGTTCTCTAGAGAAATAGAGCCAATCAGATGGAGATATATATGGATACCTATCTGATAGGATAGATAGATATAGATTTAATAAGCTATATGTATGGAGGCCGAGAAGTCCCATGATCTGCTGTTTGCAAGCTTGAAATGCAGGAAAGTTGGTGCTGTAGTTTGGGGCCTCAGAGCTGGAGAGCCAATGGTGTAGATTCCAGTGCAGGTCTAAGGGCCTGAGAACCAGGAGCACCAATGGCAGGAGAAGATCGATGTCCCAGCTCAACATCAGAGAGTAAATTCAAGCTTCTTCACCTTTTTGTTTTATTCAGGCCTTCCACGAATTGCATGAGGCCCACACACACAAGGGAAGGCCATCTGCTTTATTCAGTCCACCGATTCAAATGCTAGTCTCTTCCAGAAATACCATCACAGGTGTATCCAGAAACAATGTTTGGCCACCGATCTGGGTGTCCCATGGTCTGGTTGATAGGGTTTGGATCCTGTCCCTGCCTAAATCTGACATCAAATGATAATTCCCAATGTTGGAGGTGAGGCCTGGTGGGAGGTAAGAGGCGATTGGATCATGGGGGTGGTTTCTAATCATTTAGCACCATCCCCCTAGTGCTGGTCTCAGGATAGAGTTCTCTTGAGATCGGGTTGTTTAAAAGTGTGTAGCACCTTCCCCTCAACCACCCCTTCCTCCTGCTCTGGCCATTGGAAGATGCCTGCTCCGCTTTGCTTTCTGCCATGAATAAAAGCTCCCTGAGGCCTCCCCAGCCATGCCTCCTGTACAGCCTGTGGAACGATGAGCCAGTTAAACTGCTTTTCTTTATAATTTACCCAGTCTCAGGTATTTATTTATAGAAATGCAAAAATTAACTAATACACCAGTCAAGCTGACACATAAAATTAACCATCACAGCAACTATATTAGAATAAATAGCTAATGGCCAAGCTGTGCAGTAAGGACAGAAGTGTAATTAGAGGGCAAAAGAGGGAGAAGAGTGAAAGCACAACAGTCACATAGGCTTGAGGAAGAGGTGGGAATTGAGCAGAAAGTTGAGGAATTGATGAAATAACTTGTTGGGGAGAGAAGAGAGGATATTTCATGTGAAAATGACAACACATGAGGGGAACAGAACACGGAGGGCTGCTTGACTAAAGTAGAGGGTGCTGGGGAGGTAGAAGGAGAATGACTGGAGAGAGTTTAGTGCAAGGTACTGTATTAAGAAGGACTGGCCTGGTGCAGTGGCTCACGCCTATAATCTCAGCACTTCGGAGGCCAAGGTGGGAGGATCACTTGAGGTCAGGAGTTCGACACCAGTAGAGCATGGTGAAACCCTGTCTCTACTAAAAATACAAAAATTAGCCAGGCATGGTGGCAGGCACCTGTAATCCCAGCTACTCAGGAGGCTGAGGCAGGGGAATTGCTTGAACCTGGGAGGCAGAGGTGGCAGTGAGCTGAGAATGCACCACTGTAGTCCGGCCTGGGTGACAGAGCAAGGCTCTGTCACACACACACACACACACACACACAGCAAATGAAAAATAATAAAAAGAAGGACCTATAAAGTCAGGTGGGGCACTGACTGTCAATGCCGTTAGAAGCAGAGGCTCATTACTGCAACCAGGAGATTAAGAGGAGACTAGAGACTAGAGCAGAGCCCAGCTGTGTACCTAATTAGCAGTAGCCATGTGGCCTGGGACAAGTTCATTAATATCTGTTATCACCAATTTTTATATATGTAAGATGAACTGCATCGGTGTTGGATTCACTTATAAGGCTTATTAAAAATGTAGATGCAGGCCGGGTGCTGTGGCTCATGCCTGTAATCCCAGCACTTTGGGAGGCTGAGGCGGGCAGATCATGAGGTCAGGAGATAGAGACCATCCTGGCTAACACGGTGAAACCTTGTGTCTCCTAAAAATACAAAAAATTAGCCAGGCGTGGTGGCGGGTGCCTGTAGTCTCAGCTACTCGGGAGGCTGAGGCAGGAGAATGGCATGAACCCAGGAGGCAGAGCTTGCAGTGAGCCAAGATTGGGCCACGGCACTCCAGCCTGGGAGACAGAGCGAGACTCTGTCTCAGAAAAAAAAAATGCAGATGCTGGGGCACTCAGCTCCCCAACTTCCTGAGAATGGGGATTCTGAGTGAGCTCTACAGGGGATTTTTTTTAATGTAATGTTAGATTCGGGGGTATATGCACAAGTTTGTTATTTGGATATATTGTGTGATGCTGAGGTTTGGGTTTCTACTAAACCTGTCATCCAAATAGTAAACATAGTACCCAGTAGTCAGTTTTTCAGTCTACGGGGGATTCTAATGCATGCTCATGTTGGAAACACTGAGCTGAGAGATTATGGATTGGTGAGATAGGGAGTCCCGGAGCTCATCAAGCTGATGATAAATGAGGGCCGGAGGGGGATTTGTCCTGTATTAACAGGCAGGTTGGTTTAGAGGAAGAAACAACCAATCTGATTGCTGACATGCCCCCTCCCCAATCCAAGCCAGTATTAAAGAAAAAATTATTCACAACGCTTGTTAAAGATAATAAGAATGGCTTTATTCCCAGGGGGAGAGGAGCCTGGCCATAGGTACAGGGACCACTGCAATGGAGTCTTGCAGTGAGGGAGAGAGATGGCACTGAACTCCAACTCTAACAAAGAAAAGTGGGGATTTATAACCAAGCAGCAGGGTGGGTGTCAGCGGATGGAAAATTACTAAGAGGAAAAACCTCAAAGATAAAGTGTTTCTGGCTAAAGTGACTTGCTAAGTTTATTACTGAAGGCAGGATGATAGCATATCTAGGGTGGTCAGATATGAAAGCCCTGGGGTGATTTTCCCTAAACTGACTGATCAGAATTCTTGCTCAGACTGGATCCTGCAAGGATGAGAAGGGAAGCGTAATGTCAGACCTCATCAAGCAAAGGTTTCAGAGGAAGCTGACTAAAGTTTTGGTCAAGGAGAGAATCCTTGTCACTGGAGTAACCTATTTTTTGTCTCCTTAATGTGACTCACCTGAAGATCTTAATTTGGGGCCACGCTGAGAGGGCATTTTTGTCTATTCATGAGGCATATCACATATTTATTGTCTGTATGAAGGAGGTGTTAATTTGGCTTTAAGGTCTTATTGTCATCTTTACTTATCTCACATATTTTCTTGGTTTCTGGTCTTCAATGTCTCGGTTGTGGTAAATGTGGAGACAAAAAGAAAATCAAGCCATGATTGGTAGATGATTAATCATATCCCAGATTTAGAACTAAATTCTGAGTTGATTCTCTCTCATTCTTCTTCCACTATACCATCCCTTTCAGCATTCTGCGTCTTAGAGGCAACTGTGTTTGTGTCCTTGACTGGGACATGTTCCAACATGTTGTCAGAGAGATATTTCAGTCTCACTTGCCTAAAGAAGTCCCATGCATGACTGCTAAAATATCAAGAATCAGAATTACATCTGATGGCTGCACAATCCCTAAAAGGCAGAAAGAAAGACTTTGCCTAAGGCAGAATGCACTAATCCGTTGTATTAGCAAGTTGCCAGAGGAGTCCAAATCAGTGTTTACTTTTGTTGAAGCAGGAATAAGGTAAAACACACAGGAGAAGTTTCTAGTGTGGAGAAATTAGTGCTAAATTAAGATGCAAGCTACATATCCTGAGGATGGAAAACAATTTAGGGAAATGAAGCAATTGGTAAATATTATTTGTTACATTGATAAATAGGATTTGGCAGCCATTCCAAGTTTGCATTTAATTTGTGGCCAAAACCGCCTTTTGATTTGACAAAGTAATTTTATGTGTGCTGCTGTGGATTGAATGTTTGTGTCTCCCCAGAATTCATATGTCGAAACCTAATTCTCAATGTAATGGTATTAGAAGGTGGGGCCTTTGGGAGGCAATTAGGTCCTGAGAGCAGGTGGAGTTGCCATCAACAGGATTAGTAACCTTGTAAGGTCCTGGGGAGATCAACAGTTCTCCCCTTCTCCCATGTGAAGAGACAGCTAGAAGGTGCTATCTATAAACTGGAGAGTGGGCCCTCAAGAATCTGCTGGCACCTTGACCTTGGACTTTCCAGCCCCTAGAACTGAGAAATAAATTTCTAGTTTTATAAGCCACCCAGTTTATGGTATTTGCTTAAGTAGCCCAAATGGACTAAGACGTGCTAGTGGACATAGTTTCCAAAGTGGGCAACTGGTGGTGCACATTGGTGGAACATTGAGGAATATCATGGTGCAGTGATGCAGTGGCCCCTCAGGAAGCTAATTTCTATTTTTAGACATGTGGGCGTAAAAATATGATAGGAGTTCTGAAATAACCAGGAATTCAAATTTCTTATGATGAGCTATTTCTTTCATGATCTTTCCCTATACCCATATGTCAAATCATGCTAAGGGTGAGGAAAGAATGATGATAGATATATCATTGCAAATTGAGTGAAGCCAACATTTTTAAACAACATTATTATTATTTTTTTTAAGACCTGCTTTGTGTGAGGCAAAGTGCTAGGTTTTCTGGGAGAAACAGAAAAAGGTTAAGGTGAGGTTGAGAAATATATCCAGCTAACAAGAAAAAAAAAAAAAAGACAAGATTTGGGCCCTCAGAACACTTGCATTTTGGTCTTTCAAATCACTTTTTAAAATCTAGCCATGCATGAGTTAATTTTTAGAATGCTGGGTTAAGGAACTCATGGGTAAAATAATGAGATGGGTGACAACATGGGCTGGGCATGTAGTGAGGAGAGGCCTGGCCATGCTCACGGATGTTGTTCTCACTCCAGGCCCGTGCTTGACGCATAGTCCCTTATGAGAAATCCAGCCAAAGCTAATGTCTCTGAGTCTCTCTCTTTGTCACAAAGTATGTGGAATAGACAATATGGTCTTTCAGGTTCCTTCCTGTTCTAGAATATATGTAGCCTAAGGGCTTGGAGGGTCTGATGGCCTCACAGGAGCATTGAATGTGAGAGCTGGAAAGAGCCAGACCAATCCATCTCTTTTATAGAATATGTCTCTTATTGTGTTAGGCCTTTTTATGTCCCCATAAAGCAGGGGTGTCCAAACTTTTGGCTTCCCTGGGCCACACTGGAAGAAGAATTGTCTTGGGCCACACATAAAATACACTAATACTAATGATAGCTGATGAGCCACAAAAAAATTCACAAAAAAACTCATAATGTTTTAAGAAAGTTTACAAATTTGTGTTGGGCCTCATTCAAAGCTGTCCTGGGCCACATGAGGCCCATGGGCCATGGGTTGGACAAGCTTGCCATAAAGGAATACCTGAGGCTGGGTAATTTATAAAGAAAAGAAGTTTGTTTAACTGGCTAACAGTTTTGCAGGCTGTACAAGCATGGTGCCAACATCTGCTCCACTTCTGGAGAGGGCCTCAGGAAGCTTCCAATCATGGTGGGGGACAATGAGGAGCCAGCATCGCACATGGCAAGAGGGAGCAAGAGAGAGAAGGGGGAGATCCCAGACTCTTTTTTCTTGGAACCTATGGATTATATTTAACCAGACTCTTTTAAACAACCAGGTCTTCTGAGTACTAACTGAGTGAGTACTCACTTATCACCAAAGGGATGTTGCTAAGCTGTTCATGAGGAATCTGCTCCCATGAGCCAATCACCTCCCACCAGGCCCTGCCTCCAACACTGGGAATCACATTTCCACATGAGATTAGGAGGAAACAAATGTCAAACCACATCACCTACATTTGAGTGAGATGTTGACATACTTGGAAAGATTTTAACCAATGGCAAAATTCTGACTTAAGAAGGACTGAACATTTTTATCAACAACAATAACAATAACAGTAACAACAGCAGCTAATATTTATTCAGATATTATTTGCTAGGCTCAGCCTATATTAATTGGCTCTATTGATCTCCAGAATGACCCTATGAAGTAGATGTTCACATTGTCCTTTTTCAAAAAAGACAACTAAGGCATAGAGAGGTTAAAATGTGTCCATGTTTACTGAGTGAGTAACTGGCACATCCAGCATTCAAACCAGATAGCCTGACCTCAGGCTCCACCCTCATGCGCATCTCTACATTCTCCTATCCAATCATAGGCAAAATAATTTTCTCGTTCCCATTAAAACATCTGTTGTTTTTATTTCTCCTTTTACTGTTTCTTAGCTTTTCCCAGTTCCTCTTTATTCCTGCTAATATACAGCATGTGGAATGGGAACCTTGGAGGTTAACTCCCCATAATCCTCGCTCTCTCTTTTTCACATTCTCTCTCTGGATTTGTAATAATGTCACAAGGATGTTACACAATAAGAAGTGGTTTTGAATAGGAGAGCAACTATGCAAATTATGGAATGTATCTCACAGTTCAACTAAAATCATACTTTCCATCACATTATAAACCAAAATAGAGAAAACCTACCGGCCCTAACTCAAGGAAAGACTGTCTACTATAATGCTCTGGGTGAGTGACATTGAATTGAAATTAAGGGATTTGTAGAAAGAGATCAAGCGAAGGTCAAAAGACTGAAGAAAGTATTTCTTAAGTAAAAAAAAATCCCAATTTATAATTCCCATTATTCATTATCCAATAATTTCTACTTCTAGTTAGACTTCCTTGGTATTTCTTATAACACTTTTTATTATTCAAGCATTTGAAGAAGAATTAGGATTCCAGCATTCAATAGTCACTTAGTGTAATGTAAAAATGATGCAAAACGCAGTCATCCTTAAAGTAAAATTTCAGAGTAGGCATGAACCCATGATATGTTGATTAGAGGATGGAGCTGTTATCGGGTCAAACTCCAATTACATTGAGAGTTCCATCTAATTACAGTAGTCCCTCTTCTCTGCAGTTTTGTTTTTTTTGCTTTCAGTTACCTGAGGTCAACCTTGATCTGAAGGTATTAAATGGAAAATTTTAGAAATAAACAATTCATAAGTTTTAAACCCTACCTCACAATGCCTATGTCATTCACCTCACTTCATGTCATCACGTAGGCATTTTATCATCTCACATCATCACAGGAAGAAGCGTGAGTACAGTACTATAAGATATTTAGGGAGAAAGAGAGAGACCACATTCACATAACTTTTATTACAGTACGTTGTTATAATTATTCTATTTTATTGCTAGTTATTGTTAATTTCTTACTGTGCCTAATTTATAAATTAAGCTTTATCATAGGTATGTATGTATAAGTAAAAACATAACAGAATATATGGGGTTCAGTATTATTTGAGGTTTCAGACATCTGTTGGGGATCTTGGAACATATGTCCCATGGATAAAGGGAGACTACTGTATCAGGAATCTGAAGAAGTTCTCCCATCTTCGGGCAAGGATCATGGTCCATATATAATGGCCCCTGGAAATAATATTGACAAATGTTTTTCAGAATGCATCCTAAATGTCTTGGTGTGCTTTAATTACTAAAATACATAGGCAAAAATGTTGAGAAGTTCTCATAAACTTGACTTAATGGGCAAACTAATAGATATATCTAGTTTCATCTTCCAGAACTGGGTGCCTTTGCTCAATGTTTTTGTTTTTAATTAATAGAAGATGGATAAGCACTGCACTGATGAAAACTTACTTCAATGAATATATATTGAAAACCCACTGTGTGCTCAGCTAGGAGCTGTGGAAGGAATAAAAATAGCGTATGACAAAAGTTTCCTGATTTCAAAGGGCTTATTGTCTTTCAACTCTTCGTACTCTGAAAAACAGAAAACAGAACAATTGAACTTAGGACAAGTGTATTATTTCTACAGGACAGTATTTTAAGTTTGCAAGGGACTTTTACATCTACTATCTCCTTTGATTCTTTTAATAACCTCATGAAGTGGTTGATATTATTTTATAAATGCAGAAATGGAGTATCTGAAATGTTGAGTGATAGTCAAGGCCACTCAGCCAGAACCTCCCATCTTCTGCCTCCCAATTAATGTTTTCCCCCCTGGCATGCTCCCATTATGGTCACAGATTCCTCTGGTTGAGGTGGGTTAAGTCAGTACTACATTGTCACCAATGTTTGGTTGGAGCCTATGTCTGGTACCACATACCCCATTAATAGCATGGCTATTAGTTGTGGTTTGGGTTTATGATCTGGGAGACCTCTCTTGAAGGATATGTGAGAAATACAGCCAGGTTTCATTCTTAAAAACTTGTGGCCTTATTATGTTGAAAGTACCTGCTGAAATTATATTGAAAGTACCTTTTGTGCTGAATCTTATCCCTGCCAAATTAATACATTGAAGTCTTAACTCCCAGTTCCTCAGAATGTTAAGGGTCTTTAAAGGGTGATTAAGTTAAAATTAGGTCACTGGGGTGGATCCTAATCCAATCTGACTGATGTTCTTATACGTAGAGGAGGTTAGGACACAGACACAACAGAAGAAAAATGATGTGACGACACAGGGAGAGGGTGACCATCTACAAGCCAAGGAAAGAGGCTGATATGGTTTGGCTATGTCCCCACCCAAATCTCATCTTGAATTGTAGCTCCCACAATCCCTAAGTATGGTAGGAGGGACCTGGTGGGAGATAATTGAATCATGAGGGCAGGTTTTCCTGTGCTGTTCTCATGATAGTGAATAAGTCTCATGAGACCTGATGGTTTGATAAAGGGCAGTTCCCCTGCACACACGCTCTTGTCTGCCACCATGTAAGATATGCCTTTGCTCCACCTTCACCTTCTGCCATGATTGTGAGGCCTCCCCAGCCATGTAGAAGTGTGAGTCCATTAAATCTCTTTCCTTTACAAATTACCCAGTCTCTTCTATGTCCTTATAGCAGGGTGAGGACAGACTAATATAGAGGCCTCGGAGGAAACAACCCTGTCAACACCTTGACCTTGGACTTCCAGCCTCCAGAACCATGAGAAAATACATTTCTGTTGCTTTCGCCATTCAGTCTGTTGTACTTTATTATGGCAGCCTTAAGGAACTAATACAGCACCAGAAGTATTTTAGATGGATTATTCTTAATATTTACTATGGGTATCACTCAGAGTTTTGTCATTAAATGGAACTGAGCTTTGGTAGCTTGAATAGGGGGCTTTACTGAAACACATACTTACAGAGATGTGAGCAGAGACAAAGAAACCAGAGACTGGCCACTGCGAAAGCTGTTCCTATGCCTGGGGGTGAGAGGGAAAGGGGAGGAAATAGGTTTCCAGAGCCCAGTGAAAACAGGAGCTGTGGCAAGGGACCATCTGGTGGGAGCTGTAGTTAGGGAAAGACAGGACTGCTGTCCCAGAAGGGTTGCAGAAACAGGGAGGGAGTGGCGAAGAAGTGTCCTAGCATCTCTCAACTCTTGCCTTTCAGTCTCTTGGTGGAGACTTCCATTGGCCCAGTCCAACAGGATGTTAGAAAGGAAGGGAGCATGAGTGATGGCATCTGCTTCCAAAGATACCGAGGAGGACTGAGTAGGGTGGAAAATAGATAGGGGTAGAAATAGAGAATAACCTTGCAAAAGAAAATAATCAGCATTATCTCTATTCAATGGAGTGGAGAAACATGGGGGCTGGGGTTAATGATTTATCTAAGGTCAGCAGCAAAGCTAGTACCAAACTGAAAATCACACTGCATCTTTCCTTTGGGGTGACTTGTGATTTTCCCGTATTTTAAAAAATTATTATGAGGGAAGGCTTTCCATGAAAAGAAACATTTTATTTTTAGGAGCTGAAAGAGAAATCAGCTCTTCCAAATATCTCAATTTCAACTTGAGGAAACTGAGGCACAGAACGGTAAAGCAGCTTCCCTGTGGCTTCCCAGCAGGTCCACGAGAAAGCTGAGCTTGAATCTTGAGTGCCCACCCACTTGGTCAGTCCATTTTTCACTAAACTTCCAGTCGGGATGTTGAGGCATAGTAGAATGTTTCAAATACAATGGTGTATTTTAAAACTTTGATTGAGAAAGTTCTCTAGGAGTGTATTGAGAAAGCAAAGGAAGAAAAGTGAGAACCAAGATTTGTTATGTTTTTAGACATGAATAAAGATAGAAAGGCTGTGTGATTCAGAAGCAGGCACATGGCCTGCTTTTCATTCAGCTGTGGTGAGTTTGCAGCTAATCCAGGAGGCATCTCCAGGATGACCTGGGAGGTAAACCACAGTCACCGAGGCCAAGTCCCCTGGCAACTGTGCAGCTCTACTCTGCACCCTTGGTTTATCCTTCCTGTTTCCTCACTTATCAAATATTTATTGTCAACAACGGGCAGTTCTGTTTGCACACAGTGTGATGGGGTAATGAGATAGTTAGGTTTCCTCCCATTATTGATGGGGAGTGCTGATGGCATGAATAATTTCCTCTTTTTATAAATGGGAATTTAATTATTGATGCCTTGTTTAGGCAGTGACAAAGGTGTTGCCAACAAACACTGCAGTTGGAGGCCTTGGCAGGCATGACGCTGCCAGGCTGCAGTCTAAGGTTGGTGGGGGTCATGAAATAAACTTGTTTTTAATTGTTTAGGAGAGACAGCAAGTGTCTTTACCATATATATATATATATATATAGGCACAGTATATATACATATACATATATAGATGTGTGTGTGTGTATATAAAACCTCTAAAACTAAATCCTAACAAGATGTAAGCTAATCAAACCAGTGAGAAACTAGTTCTTTCATACTTGCATAGGACATTAATTGAATTTTTAGCATTGCCGATGGAATGTTTATTCATATAGCAAGGGTTTTTGTGGACTGACAACTTACTTTAGCTCTTAAGTAAAGAGAAAAAGAACAAAAGGTCTCTAACTTAGTATTTTAATTTTTATGACTTCCTTCAAAGGGATTCAAGGCTCCCTGAATCCTGTCCCTGTAACCCACCTGCCCCTTCCCAATGTCAAAAGAAAATAAAAGCAAAACATTACAACAACATATTTCTCAAGGAAGTTTTCATTACTCCTTTTTTTTTCTTGAAAACCCAATTAATGTCTGTGTCTTATACTTTTCCTCTTTTTGGGGAAACCAAGTGAGGATTTGGAGCTCCTATGTCTCTCCCCATGGTGGCATGAAATGCAAGGTGGATTTCACAGGAGTCAAGTTGAGTCAGGGAATCTTTAAGGGGGAGAAAAAAGTCCTGGGCCTCTGAAGGTAAGAATGTAGTACAATAAGCGTCTCAGACTGAATGCATGCATGAATCACTTGGGGATTTTGTTAGAGTAAAAATTCTGATTCTGCACATCTGGGATGGGGCCTGAGATTCCACATTTCTGACAAACCCTCAGGTGAGATGGGCACTGCGGGTCCGTGAACCTCACTTTGAGTGGAAAGGATTATTGGTCCAGACAGCAAATCCTAGACATTCTGAATTTTTAAGGTCGGTAAACAGTAGCGATGTTTTTATAATTTTGTTGATTCTTTTTTTTCTTTTTTCTTTTTTCAGTAATCTTTTTTTTTTAATTTTGTTGATTCTTTACACTTTTTTTTTTAAATCAGGATGAGAAAATTTTTGCCAACTTGTCTCAAACAACTTTTTGCTGCATAAACTTCATTAAAATTTTTTGTTTCCCAAATTCTCTGATGACACTGGATCTAGATTTAGAGTGGCTGAGACAGTTGGCCTTGGGATAATTTTTTCCAATACCTTCATGATTGGAAACAACCTTAAAAAGTGTAGTCAGGACTCTCAATTGTAGGAAAGGATGTTAAGCACTCAAACTACTCCTGGTATTAGGTTAGCACACCCTTCCCAGCTTGAATCTTTGCCTCTTCATTTGAAGCCTCTTCTTTCTCCTTTCAACTCTTCAGCCAACCTTTTAACTGTCAGAAGTTCAGGACAAAATTTGTTTTTTTTTTTTTTTTTCTCCAAGTGATGGTCCATTTTATCTTCATCAGCATTGTCCATTTTTTGAGAATAGACCCTGTTCATTTTCCCCAAATTTGTTTCCTCTTCCTCTAGTGTTAAGTATATCCCTTTAAATAGCTAAGTGCTTTTTTCTGTAAGGCATTTGGGTCAATTATTGAGGGTAAATGAGAAGAAACAAAGAAAAGTTGAGAGGGAAAAAAATCAATATTGGATCATCCTGGCGGTAACAAGATACAAAATTGCTGGAGAGTGAACTATGCATGGTGTATGTATGTAGATGTAGGTAAATGACAAAGAAATTATACAGAGACGTAAGCACCGCCCACGGCACTGAATCATTCCTCACACCAGTGCACAGCACAGGAAGGTGACAAGCCTCTTGGAATAAGTCAACCGTTCCTCTTGGGGGCTCCCTCCAAAACAGAGCAGAACAAAACAAAATGTAAGGATGCTTTGTAGGAACCCTAATAGGGATCTAATTCTCATTTCCCGTCTGATAAAGTGACGCAGGCCTACACTGCCAAAGGACCAGCGGAGGTGACCTCCCTCGGCAGCCGCTGACAGCCTGAGGCCTTCCTGAAGGATCATAGGGACCGAGAGGTGAATGATCTTCCCGATCACGTGCTGAAAGATCAATAATAATTATTGGTTTTTTTTGAAAAAAGAGGAAGAGAGTGGATGGGTATGCAAAAAGAGGGAGAAAGAGAGCTCAGACCAATTATTTTTCTACAAAATACTTTATGTGACAACAGCGGCAGCCCCCAAAGGGCAGTGTGTAACAACAGAGCCTAATTAGAATGATTTCAGTGTAATCATTAACTCGCATCTAACACCTACGAGAGTATTTCTGTTTAAACTAAAACATGACCTGCATGGTGGAGAGGCCTTGTAAACTGTCTCTGAAATAAAATATGTGACAGCAAAGGTCAGAGCAGCTCTCATTTGAATTTCAAGTAGGGAGCCGGCACCGCGGTGGCCGGTGCAGTGAGCCTGATGACTCCACTTTCTAGGCCTTCCTGCCAGCAGTAGCAGTTGGAGAAATCCTCTAGGACTAATTACTAGGATTGCAAAACAAGGATTTTTCTTCTCCTGCCTCTGTCCACTTTCCCTTCCTCTCTTCCAGCCAGGGTGGAAAAGCAAGAGTCTCTAATGATGTTTGGGGAAAGAGGTGATTTCCTTTGTTGTTGCTATGAGACTGAAGGTCACCGCTGAGTGGCCTGCTCCGCCTGATCCAGTCACCTGCTGGCTGGCCCCTGGGCCAGACCAAGCCTAGTCTGGCCTTCCTAGCACGTCCTCCTGCCAGCCGAGCAGGGGAGGCCTTGCTAATAATAAACTCTCTTCCCAGCAAGAGTGATGCTAAGGCATTGCCTTCCGCTGGGCTGCGTAAAAGCAGCTATCAAATCAGCAAGATGCAACTTGATTTGCAGGTCTCCAGTGAAATTTAAGAACGCGAACTGTAAAACGTTCAGGGAAAAGGAAGCATGAAAACATTTTTAAGGAAAGCATTTAAAAAGTCAGAGACAGACATAATAATAAAAAAAAGTTGGCAGGGAAGGTTTTATTTATTCATTTTGAAACATTGCAAAGAGCTCTGTTAGCAGCATTTATCTGCCTCTTTTTTTTTAAGGCAGCCCCGAAAGCAAGTGAGTTGAATTCATTTCCTTTTTCCTTCTGTGACTTTTTAAAGCATTATATACACTAAGATCTTTTTTGCACTTCTGGGAATTTATAAAGCTATAACATTTAGTATATAAGCCTGACTTGGCTAAACCCGCTTCATTTCTCTTCTCCCTCCCCCAGCCCTTCCCTTTCTCTTCCTCCCCAGCCTTTAATGCAGAGCCTTTCTTTGTCATGCATACTAATTGGTCCTTTCCCTCAGTCCCTTTGTAGTGTTTTAAAAATGTTTTTTTTTTGTTTTGTTTTTCAAATGTTTTCCCTCTTTTCCTTTAATTCAAACAACAAAAAAGAACGAGAAAATTAAAAATGTACTTGACAACAGTGGAATAAAACAGCCTTGACAAAACCACAGACACAAGAAATAGAGGCAGTTGTCTTGTTACTTTTTGACACTGTTCAAGCCAGTAAGGTAACTAGAGTCAGTACAGTTAATGAAAACTTATTCACTGGACACTTGTTAAAGATGGCGAGATGCATTTTCTTCAAGCCTGTGACAGTGCAGGGGAGACTACAGCAATCGAGGAGTGACTGAGCTCAACTCTGAACACAGCAAAGATAGCTGGGGCTTTAGAAACAGAGTGAAGGGCTCAGTACATGGAAAATTACTAAGAGGAGCTGCCACGGGTAGGGGGATTTTTGCCAAGCTGACTTAGAAGAATTGCTAAACACAGGCAGAGGTGGAGGCTTTGTCCGGAGGGCTCAGAGGAACCTAACACAAGTTTGATAAAAGAGGGAGTCTTTGTCAGTACTTACTTCTTGGTGTCTTCCACTAAGTTGGTCAGCCAGTGTATTCTTCTGCTACCAACTTTGACACAATGGTGGACAAAATTATATGGAACTGGACTGATTTGCACCATAGACTCCTATTGAAATTCCTAAACAAATCTCTCTAATTCCTGTAAGAAACAGATTTATGCTGCTGATGATAACCATAAAGAAGAGTGATTCTAAGACATCTGTTTAACTCTAAGTTTTACAGCCTCAGCTGACTTCGATTTCTATCCCCATAGCACGAGAATGATCCTCTGCCTTTGCAGTTGGAAAATAAAGTTCAAATGCTGACTTTGCAAACATCTGGGATATTCGATGTGATTAACCTATTAGCTTAGCAGACTTTGAGAGGGTCCAAGTTGGAAAATACTGTTTTTAAATTTTTCTCCCGGCTGGGCATGGTGGCTCATGTGTGTAATCCCACATTTTGGGAGGCTGAGGTGGGCAGATCCCTTGAGGTCAGGAGTTCAAGACCAGCCTGGCCAACATGGTGAAATCCCATCTCTACTAAAAATACAAAAATTAGCCAGGCATAGTGGCAAGTGCCTGTAATCCCAGCTGCTTGGGAGGCTGTTACAGGAGAATCACTTGAGCCCAGGAGGTAGAGGTTTCAGTGAGCAGAGATTGCACCACTGCAGTCCAGGCTGGGCAACAGAGTAAGACTCTGTCTCAAAAAAAAATTTTTTTTCTTACAATACCACCTTCATTCAAGCTATGATGAACCCCACTTTCTTACCCTAGGATCCCAAAGCTTTTCAGTTGTTGACAACTGTTCAGTAATCATAATTTATGTTGATAATTAAAGCTCATTTTTAGCCATTAAAATTTTTTAGTTCAATCCATTTTATTTTTTTAGTTCAGTCCATTCTAAAACTTGAAGCTCACTTATAACTGGAAGCTTTCTTCTTCCTCCCCATCCTTTCTCCCCATCCCTACCAGCCCCGGCTCAGTGCAGCCCTGTAGTGAGGGGGTAGGCATTTGTATTAGCCTGTTCTCACACTGCTATAAAGAGATACCTGAGACTGGGTAATTTATAAAGCAAAGAGGTTTAATTGACTCACAGTTCCACATGGCTGCGGGGGCCGCAGGAAACTTACAGTCATGACAGTAGGGGAAGCAGGCACATCTTACATGGTGGCAGGTGAGAGAGAGAGAGAGTAGTGGGAAGATCCGCTTATAAAACCATCAGATGTTATGAGAACTCACTCACTATCACTAGAATAGCATGGGGAAAACTGCCCCCATGATCCAGTCACCTCTCACCAGGTCTCTCCCTCGACACGAGGGGATTACAATTTGAGATGAGATTTGGGTGGGGACACAGAGACAAACCATGTTAGCATGGTTTTTTATATCCTCTACATTCTTTGTTCTTTATCCCTCCCTATCTTCTGGGCCCTCTAGAGTTGGGGCAGGGGGAGAAAAGTGCAGGCGAAAAGAGGCAAAAGTCTCTAGCTAGCTGGTGCTATTTGCAGTTTTCCTTGGCCAACATGGGCAACTCTCAGGTCCTCCATGCCATCTGTGCGTCCTTCAGAGGTACCCCACAGGGACCCCTGCGGTATACAAAATCCTCATGCTGTTCTGCTATTCTCTTAAATCCCTCCTCAAGTCTTGCCTGTGGTGGGCTACCTCACAGCCTTTTAGTTCTGAGGTCTTCTTGCCCTGGCAGGAAGCTCTTTTGAGTTCCACAAGGACAAATAGGACCAAGTCCCCTTCTCAGTCTGTACTGGGCCCATGGGAGCCCACATATCCTGGCCATGCCATGTGCTAGGAGGACAAGCTGGAACCCTACTGTATTCAGAAGTGTATGAATTTCTGGGCTTGAGGCAGCAACAACACTGAGGTTTGGTAAGCCCACATACTCCAAGGAAGAAATATCTAGCCTTTCCTAACATTCTCAAAATGCATCCTATTCATGTTTGTGACTGCACCAGGGCAGACTAATGAGTTTCTTTGACTTGACAAGCCTCCAGCCGAGGACTAGAACCTCAGTCCCCTCATCCTGTAGAAATCCCGTTTGGGTGGATGACTCTCGCACCTGTTCTTCTCAACAAGCCTCAGACTCTGCTTACACAGGTTGAATGGGATGGTGGGATCCAAGCATAGGTGTGGCCACCACTTAGCAAATCCTGCAGGAATAGGTCTAGCAGCTCCTCTTGAGAACAAGGTGGGGTACCCACAGCCTATTGTCCTTAGCTTTACCAGCCTTCTGAGAAAATAAAGAAAACACAAAATAATCTTCCTACATAGAAAAGCTGAGTAACGTTTCTGAGTCTCAGGTCTTTCCTTTGCAAAATGAGAGTAAATAAAATTCTGTGCTTTCTTTGGCAGCACATATACTAAAATTGGAACGAGAGTAAATGAAATTCTCTTGTTAGGGTTGTTGCAAAGACAAGATGATGTATATGAAGGTACCTGTCATATTTAATCTCTCTTTCAACTGTTCCTCCCATTCTTCTTCATTCTTCTTTGTTTACTTTTCCCCACTGCTTCTCCTGGGTCCCTAGGTTGATATGCTAGGGAAGGATCCCATGGAAGTATTGGAGTCTTAAATTAGAATTTCTTACAACAAAAAGAGAGCCTACTTCATTGAGTGAAGCCTTAATGGGAAAATCTGGAACTTGGAGATTACCAGCGCCTCTGAGGTGTGAGAGTATCTTTCACAGGAGGCAAAATTTTGTTTAGCAGAAATCTCCTGCTGGGGAGATGCTCTACACCCCAGCTTTGCACATGTGGTGCAAATGGATTCCTCGGCAAACAGGAGAATGCCCTGGCACTGCCACTCCCGTGCAAGCATAGGTGCCACTAAATGCCTGCTGCCTTAGCACTTTGTTCCTTAGTGAGTTCCCAAGTTATAGGTTGCAGGAGGTAGGGGAGGCACTTCAGGGAGCAGAGGTCACGAGTCCCCTTGGTGCTGTGCTTCCCTGCTGGCTTGTAGTGTTCATGATGGATGATAGTTTGGGGTATAATATCTGCTGTGATGGATCACAAAGGAGTATGAAAATTCATAAGGAAGCATTAGGTTGTATTTCACAGGACTCTGTCTCTATGAGTGTGTGTGTGTGTATGTGTGTGTATGTTTTCTTTCTATAACTCAATTTGCTCTCTTGGTGATTACATAGAGCTGCCATTTTGACAATTTATTGTTTTCTGCCTTGCTCCATTTTTCCATGCATGTGTTGAGGGAGATAGCTACTTGTCCTCTGATGCACGGATGGTTGGCCAAGAACCCCTCTTTTTGCCCTTGGATCTTGCCTCTCCTCCTTCTGGCTGCAGCCTCAGCTGCCCGAGGGATCGTGTGTTAGTGAGAGTGTTTGGCTGGAGGGCTCTGTCTCCACCCATTACTGCCCGTGCCACTCTTGGAAGTTTTCTGATTCCCAAGATACTGAATGCAAATTCAATGGAGTAATGCTATTCCCTGAACCTTCCAGAATGAGCAAGAGGGCAAGGTCAGGGCACAGATACTTTTGGAGAGTTTGTTTTTTCTCAGAGAACAAACTGTCCATGAATTATGAACACTTAACAAAGATGTTTTTCTTGTGAAAGTTGAACAACATCACATACTTAAAAGCAGCATCCATATTGTTTCAAATATTGTAATATACTAGCCTGAGCATATTCTGGCAGCCACTCCTTTCTTTCTTTTTCTTCTCTCTCTCTCTCTGTTTTTTTAATTTAAAGGGGCACCCTCCTGTGGTAGGGAAAAGCCACAGAATCAGAAGATGCAATTTAAGTTCAAGTTCTACTCTGTTTCATTATATATAACTATGGCTGAAAATTTATTCTACCCCAACAAAAAGTGAAGTGTGACTGGAAGGCTGCTGCCCCAATATAAAGTCTCTGTGGTTAGAGCTATTAGGACAAGTTTCTCCCCAGACCACGGAGAAGCTGTAGAGAGTTAAGATCCCTGGAGCTCTGTGGCTTGTGTCTGCAGTGACTTGACTTGTCCTAGTAATAGGTTGGTGCAAAAGTAATGGCAAAATCCACAATTACTTTTGCACCAACCTAATATTTTATGCTTGTAGAGAACAGAATAATTTGATCTGGCAATGCTTGTTAGAGGTGACCAACTTTATGGTAACCATGAAGAAACCTCTCACTTCTCATCTTAGATGAATTGTAGCTTAGCTGTGCCTCCAAATGCTCTCTCTTCATCTTCAGTGGAATCTTATACTTGGCTAGCTCCTGGGAACAACTGCCTTGAATTTCCTACTATCTCAGCAGCTGTGAAGTAAAAGATGTAGTTAATTGGTAGGTACCTAGCAGAACTTCCAGCAATACTTAGCTTTGCTGAAGAAGAGCTTGCTCAGAACATTTGGATAATAAGTAGGCAATATTTGGTGGCTATAATACTATAATACTGAAAGGAGCAAGGTACCTTTGCTTGGCGATTCTCTAATTTTTATCTTCTAAGATTTAGAACTTTCAATCTTTACAACATAAGACACCGCCATTTGCCCAACAGGTCACTCGGAGTGCTTTGGATCTACTGATATCTGAAGGGGCTCCTGCCAGAAAGATCCTGTTTCTTTGTGTGACAGGAGAAGTAAAATCACTTAAGATACCACTTTAACTTCTTTTTCATTTTTCTGAGCTCCCCTTGACTCCAGGCAGGGTTCTGTGTAAAAAGCAAAGGTGGAGAAAGCCCTCTTGGCTTAAGTTTGTTGTTTCCTGTCAGTCCTATGCCAGGCAGCAAGAACTTGTTGATTGATGTACATATGCTGATGACAGCTTGCAGGACACATTCCAGGGAGTTTCATATAATGAAAAATGAAGACAAAAAAAAAAAAAAGCTTAAAATAGAATTATCAGCATATACTGTTAAATGACTGCTTGGGTCATTAGAAAAGCTTTTTATAGCATTGTTGCCTTCTCTAATAGGTTTATTAAATGATATGGTTTGGCCCTGTGTCCCCACCCAAATCTCATCTTGAATTGTAATCCCCAGGTGTTAACGGAGGGAACTGGTGGGAGGTGACTGGATTATGGGGGTGGTTTCCCCCACGCTGATCTTGTAATGGTGAAGGAGTCCTTATGAGATCTGGTAGTTTGATAAGTGTCTGGCATTTCCCCTGCACTCTTTGTCTCACGTGTGCCATGTAAGACGTGCCTTGCCACTCCTTTGTCTTCCACCATGATTGTAAGTTTCCTGAAGCCTCACTAGCCATGCAGAACTGTGAGTCCATTAAGCCTTTTTGCTTTATAAATTACCCAGTCTCGGGTAGTATCTTTATAGCAGTGTGAAAACGGACTAATAAGAGTTAACAAAGATAACAATAGGCAGTATTTACCAAGGGCCCACTCTTACAGATGAGTTACTGATGTAATATCATTTAATTTTTGCAGAAATCCTGAGGCAAGTGTTGATTCTCATTTGATAGATGAGGAAACTGAGAGTCAGTAGCTAAGTAAGTTGCCAGGGTCCCTCAGCCCCTGTGGTAGGCGGAATATGGGTTACATGAATATGTAGTGATGCAGTTGCACAATGATTACTTTTTCTGCCACAGGAAGTCTTACCTCTATTAGCTCTGGGACACGGTTTTTCAAAATTACAGTTTTGAATATGTTGGGTTACATGGAAAAGACAGTTTGCAGATGGAATTAAGGAGGAAACAGCTTACCTCAAAAAGTGGGAGATGATCCTGGCTCATCTAGGTGAGCCCAATGTAATCACAAGTGTCCTTAAAAAGTGGAAGCAGGAGGGAGGAGGAGAGTCAATGTCAAAGGAATGTGATGTGAGGAAACGCTACTGGCCATTGCTGGCTTGGCTTTGTGGAAGAAAGCAGGCCACGAGTTGAGGAATGTGGGCAGCCTCAAGAAGCTGGAAAAGCAAGGAAACAGTTTCTTCCCCAGAGCCTCAACAAGGAACAAGGCCCTGCTGACACCCCAGGAGACCTGCATCAGACTTCTGACTGTAACGTAATGTATTTGGTTGTTTTAAGACACTAAATATGGGCTGATTTGTTACAGCAGCCATTGGGGTTCTAAGGGGCAGACGGAGTTAAAAACAGAATCCAAAGTTCACCCTCTCTTCACTATGCAAAGTGACCTCTACATTGCTTGACATACAAAAATAGAATCAGAAAAACTCTACCTAACCTCCTTAGCTATTTTCTCTCCCCGCCTTTTCCTCTTTTTCTCTTATGCTCCATTCACGTGCTTCCTCCCTCTTTCCCTTTTCCTAAATTAACAGGTCCTTGCTGTAAAAGAAATTGATTCTTCACTTCGAAGTAGGTCATTATAACAAAGGTTTTAAATCATTTGGTCCTCCCATTTGTGAAATATAGACTTCACTTTAATCTTCTGTGCATTACTAGCAGTAAAAAAAACGGCCCATAATTTGTGAAAAATGGGATTTTTCCCCACCATCAGTCATCTGGACAGATATGTAAGTTTTTCACTCCCTTTTCACCCTTTGACTCACACCTGGAAGCCAGAAAGACCAGTGTTCATCCACACAGGCAGAGTTTCCTCATTCTGCTCATGCTTGTGGGACCAAATTTAGAAATTTAATGAAGAATAGGGTCCTAGTCACCAAATTGGTAGGACCCCCTGGTTCCTTCCTTCCCATTATTTCTTCCAGTCTCCAGTTGCCTTAGAGCTCTTCATATGTAAGTAACTCTTCTTATTTCTCAGAACTACTAAGTTAATTTTGAAAGCTCAGCTAAGCTTGTTTCGTTGATAAAGTGTTAAATAGTCAGATTTTGTACTCTGTTTCCATTTTCACCCCTGGATGCATAAGAGAGGCTCACAGATTCTCTGGAATGGCTTCTTCAGATCACCTAAGCAAATAGGGTGGGCCTACTTTCATTTAGGAGTCACATTAAATTGGACTGTTATAGGCCGGGCACTGTGGCTCATGCCTGTAATCCCAGCACGTTGGGAGGGCAAGGCAGGCAGATCACAAGGTCAGGAGATGGAGACCATCCCAGCTAACATGGTGAAACTTCTTCTCTACTAAAAATACAAAAAAATTAGCCGGGTGTGGTGGCGGGTGCCTGTAGTCCCAGCTACTCAGGAGGCTGAGGCAGGAGAATGGAGTGAACCCAGGAGGCAGGCCTTGCAGTGAGCTGAGATTGTGCCACTGCACTCCAGCCTGGAAGACAGAGCGAGACTCCGTCTCAGAAAAAAAAAAAAAAAAAAAATTGGACCGTTATAAAGGGAGCAAGACTCTACTGTTGAACTCCAAGATCTCGGGGTGTAATTTTGCTTATAAAATTAGGGCCTTTTGCAATAATCACATTATACTGTAACATCTTTTTCTTCCTCTATCTTCCTTCCCAGAAAGGTGGAGACATAATCTTTAGGAATGCAGGAACCATGTCACATGTTTACTGTGAATTCCTAGCTCCTAGCACAGGGTACTTGACACGTAACTTCATATAAACTTTGAGACCCGGTAGGCCTGGGTTCAAATCTTTGTTCTGCTACTTGCCTCCTGTGTGCCCCTTGTCTAGTTACTTGGTCTCTTTGATCTGTAGTTGGTCATCTGTAAATTGGGGTGTGGAAATCTACAATGCTATGGTAATTAAATGAGACAATAAATTTGAAGCATCTAGCAAAACCTTAGCATTGCACACAGTGAGTACACAATTAAAAAACACAGTGGTTAAAAATGTGGAACCACGTTGCCCAGGTTTGAATCCTAGTGTTCTCACTTGCCATGAAAGTTACTGAATCTCACTAGGCTTCAGTTTCCTCATATATAAAATAGGTTTAATAATAGCACTTAGTCTCAGAAGGTTGTTGGATGGATTAAATGAGTTGCCAGGCACAGTGTCTCATGACTGCAGTTCTGGCTACTCCAGTGGCTGATCTTTTGAGCCTGGGAGCTTGAGGCTGCAGTGAGCTATGATTGTGCAACTGCACATCAGCCTGGGTGACAGAGAAAGACCCCAACTCTTAAAAAAATGAGTTAACATGCATAAGGGTGCCTACATCAGGGACTTACACATAGTAAGTATTCACTGATTGTTATTTATTAGCAGTAATAAATAACACATTATAGAAGAATGTCACGTTCTTCTGACATTCATCCCATTTTATTTGATTTGCTCTCTTCTTTGGACCTTATAATAATACTACATGGAAGGGTAAAGTAGTTGGTTCTAAGGATTATTCCAAAATCCTCTGCTCTAAAATGTTGTGACTTATGTGAGCAAAGACCCAAAGCCGATTCTCCATCCTCGTATTTTCTTGGGGCCCCAAGGGAGGGAAACTGTAATTTTGAAAAACCGTGTCCCAGAGCTAATAGAGGTAAGACTTCCTGTGGCAGAAAAAGTAATTTTCCCCCCTCCCTGGATTAGACCCAATGTTTGTAACAAATATAACTGCTGTAGGCTTTACACTTAACAACAACAACATCTTTGTTTAAAAATTATATATACATATGTTTAGTTTTCTAAATAACGGCACTGCAATATGGTGTGTTGGAAATTACAGCCAGCTCTTGATTTCTTTTCATTGCAAAGAAAAATTTTGCATAACCTAAAACTGTGCTTGCATTGGAGACTGGGATTGTTAGAAATTTCATTGTTGATTGTATCTACGTGATATTCCTTCTGAAGTTCTATTTTCTTTGTAATGCTCTGAGTAACCTCTTTCATTCAAGGGTCACATTTGGGTTGATAAAATAAAGCCAACCTTCAAGTTCACCCTTTCACATAGAGGCCAGAGTGTCTCCCTTTCCTGTAAACTTCCTTCTTCCATTAATATCACAGCATGTCTGAAGGTTTAAAACAAAGCTATATTTGAGTTATCCAATCACAAAAAGCACATGAAAAATGTGTGTGCAGGTGAAAAACACACCCTTTCACATGCTCTACTAACTGTGAAACGTCTAGATGAAATTTGAGCTGAGAACAAGCATGAAGAATTACAGAACAAGTGGTCACTGTTTTCAGCAAATCGGAAGTGCCCGGAATCAGTGTACCCTTGAGCAACACAATGCTCTACTCCTCAAGGGCCAGAGAGCTGGATTTTTCATAGTGGCTTTCCACTTGACTCAGAGTTCCATATCTGAAAGCTCCCCAGGTGGGTGGAAGGTTTTCAGTGAACATGGGTGGAGTACAGAGAAGGCACTTCTTGAATGGGAGCAAGCTATAAAATTAGGTTGATGAAGTTCAGTGACTGAACTTGTGGTGGCTTCTCTACAGGCCAAGGCCATAGAAATATAGTGTTTGTACTTAGGCAGTCATATGACGTGGTGCCTGAGCTCATGGCCTTATAGCTCATAAAGTGTTAGAGCGAGAAGGAACTTACAGACCATGAGTCCAACCCTCATTTACACATAAGTAGACCCAAGGTCACTCCTGCTGTGTTTGTTGTTCACATTTATTGTTTAGAGCTGGTCTCTGGCAGGAGCTCAGGGGTCCTCTCTTCTCCTTCCGCCCTGCTCTACTTCTGAAGATGAGTCAGGACCTAGCTTCAGTCACTCCAACTCTAGGGAGGAAGAGATGGCGATGGCCAAGTTCTAGGACACTGAAGTGTTCACAGCACTAGATGAGGGACTGCCTTTGCATTTCCCACCCTTAGAAGCTGTTCTCTTATTCCAGAAGCCTGGGGAAATGAGAGGGCCTGTTTCCCCAAAAGCCTTCCAGAAATTGCTGTCCAACTGGGAGAGACCAGACACAGCTGCTTATACCAATTTCCTTCAGTACAATAAAAGCCAGAGAATTCTTATTTGTTGCCCCAGAAGGGTGTGTGTTGTTAGGTAACAGGGGTACCTTAATGGCGCCGGTTCCGGGTTCTTCTCCCCTCCTTGACCGGGCACTGTCTGAACCCGCCAAAGGAGGGCCAATCAGGAAGAAGCATCTCCCACCTTCCCTTGGGCCCACCCCACGTAGGCCCAAGGGATTTAAAACCCAGCACACCAGCAGCTCTCTCTCTTCTCTTCTCTCTCTCTTCTCTTCTTCCTCTTCTCTTCTCTCTCTCTTCTCTTCTCTCTTTCCCCCGCACGACCTGACCTCTACCTCTCCAATAAAGATCTCTTGGCTGCCACCGGTGTCGTCTCTGACTAGCCTGTCGCCCTTCGTGTGTGTGTGTGTGTGTGTGTGTGTGTGTGTATGTGTATGTGTTGAGGGGAATTGGCATTAAGCCCTGCTTCTCTTTAGCTAGGGCTATGTCTGAAATTTAAGTTTTGATTTTGGAGGAAAGGAGGTGTAACACGCTTTTCTAGTGTTTTCTATAGTTTGGTGCCAGACCACTTAGAGCTATAGAGGCTAAACTTAAAAGGCCATCTGTATATTTGAATCTACTTCTCTAGAGTTCCACATTAAGGTCTGAGAGCCCAGCCTGTGATCCAGCTCCAAGCCAGACCAATCTCAGCCTCAGTCTCCCTGCTAGCCCCAGTCCTGGCTGGTAATAAGATGCTAACTTGCTTTGTCTTTGTGCAGCTTTTTGCTTCTGTGACCTTGTGGGGAGGAGTGACTGATGGAGGGAGAGTGATAGTAAGATTGGATCAGGCAGTTAAGAGCCTTGTTCTGTGTTCAAATTCTCCATCGCTATCAGTTAACATCCCATTTTGGTATTACCTACATCAAAAGTGCTGCTTGGTCCTTTTGAATTATAATGTTAGCAAAACCATAGAACACTTGTATGGCAGGCACCATTTTGAGAGGTCTACCTGTAAGAATTCATTTAATCCTTACAACCAACCTTTGATGTAGGTATTGTTATAATTTCCATCTCATAGCTGAGGATATTGAAGCACAGAGGGGTTGTATCATTTATTTTTCCAAATGACACACCTAGTAGGTAGAGGAGTTGGGATTCAAACCCAGGCAGTCTGACTCAGATAACATACTGGTAATCACTATATAACACCACCTACGTAGGGAAGTAAGCTGGATCGTAGCCAGCTAGCTTGGTAGAGGTACCTCACAAATGCTTACTTTTTTTGCTTTTTTGGAGACAGAGTCTTGCACTGTCACCCAGGCTGGAGTGCAGTGGCATGATCTCAGCTCACTGCAACCTCCACCTCCTGAGCTCAGGCGATTCTCCTGCCTCAGCCTCCTGAGTAGCTGAGACTACAGGCATGCGCTAACACGCCTGGCTAATTTTTGTATTTTTGGTTGAGATGGGGTTTCACCACGTTGGCCAGGGTAGTCTCAAACTCCTGACTTCAGGCAATCCGCCCACCTCAGCCTCCCAAAGTGCTGGGATTACAGGTGTGAGCCACTGCACCCAGCCTGCACTGCAAATGCTTACTTTTGATAGTGGCGATTATGTGTTTGTATTTGATGGCTAAGAGAGCTTACGTGACAGTCCAAAAGAATAGCAAATCTGTTGGGAATTGGGCAGCTGTCAGTTCATAGCAGGTAAGGGAGCACAGAGATGTACTTGAGCACATGGATATACTTGAGGTGGAACTAACTGTACACTGATAAAAGAGATGTAAAAAGGAGAGAGGAGGGAGCATGGCAGGACTCAGTAGCTGCTTAGGCTTTACAGAGGTACACATACTTGCCTTTAGTTTAGTAGATGGAATACCTTGCCTCGAGAACAAAGGGATCCAACCCAGTGACAGAAGCCAGAAGGCTCAGAATGAAGGAGGACTTTGGAGACAATCCAAACTGGTGTGGGGGCTGTCTGGAGCAGTTCACAGCTCAATTTTGCCTATTAAAAATGCTTTATTAGTTACCAATTAAAAAATCCAGAGAATACACACAAACTACATTTTTCCAGGTTGTCTCAAAAGATGGAAAGATCTGGCAATGCTGGGTATCCATTCTCACTGGTCAACAATCGTCTTCACTGGGTTGCGGCTCCTCTCTTTAGATGAGGGACTAAAGTGATAGTAGGATTGGATTGGACAGGTAAGAGCCTTGTTCTGTGTTCAAATTCTCCAGCGCCCTACCATTTCCTATCACCACTCACTCACATGACCTGCCTGTCCCTGCCAGCACTTGAGTAGGCAACCCTTACCTCACCTTATAAATACATAAATAGAAGACTTTTGTGGTGAATAGTGAGAGCTAACCCAGCTTTCACTTTGGAATTCCTGTGTGAACATCTCCTCAGTCATTTTGACCCTTGGGATACATAATTCCTTATGCCATAAAGGAGATACATGTGGCTGTGACTTAGACCATCTGGGCTTTGGGTGATGTGGCTTACTGATGTTACACTGACCCCCTGCGATTGCAAATAGGCTGGTGAGATTGGTTTAATAGCAAAAGCACCAGGTATGAGAGTTTTTTGATCCTCTTTATCTTTCATGAAGCCATTTTGTTGCTGTGGCTGAGGCTTTGAACCTTGAAACGCCAGGATGGGCATTAATATGGGAGAATCTCCAGAGGGAAATAAGACTGTCCTCAAGAACAGTGTGGCCACAGCCTCTGTCATTCTTTTCAACACTCTTCCTAAGATCATCCAACCATGACTGGATAATTCCCAGGAAATCCTTTGACCCTTCGGCTGAAATCTCTCACTGTTATTCCTAAGGCTCTTGCAAATATACATTCTATTTTGTCTTTCCCATGCTCCTGCCCATTTCTAAACTCAAACCCTTTCATTTGTAGCTTAATGGCCTCTGTCACTACCACTTAAGAAAATCTGAATTTCTTTTCTTTCTGCCTAGGCTGGAGTCAAGCTTCTGGACTCAATCGTCCTGCCTCAGCCTGCTAAATGGCTGGGACTACAGGCATGCACCACCGTGCCCAGCAAAATCTGAATTTCTTGATCCCCAACTCCTAATTTGATAAGGATAGGCAATTTTCTTTGGCCAAATTGCAAAATAAATGTATTTCCTGTGGAAGCTTTTTAGAGTCAAACAGATCTGAATTTGCTCTCCACTCTGCCACTTTAAAAACCTTCAAGCTAGTTACTGAGCCTTTCTGATTCTGATTGGTAAGATCTGAGAGATGGGAGTAATTTTCATCTTGCAGACTAGCTCTAGGAATGAATGTTATTAGGAACGTAAAGTATCTACTGCAGTTCCAGGCGCATCGGCAGGGTTCACAGATTTTAGTTCACTGCCTCTATTATGGCCTTTTGGAGCTGATGGAGTGTAGCTTATTATGAATTGGACAATTTATAGGTACTGTGAAGATTTCTTTGGGAAACCAGGAGAATGGGTACCTGAGAGGAACAAAACACTTAGGGCGAGTGTTGGTCCAGCGTTTGCAGACAGGTACGGGGGTGTGGAGGAATTCCGAGTGGAGGGAAACAGAACAAGATGGAACTTTTACTGGTAGTAAAGGAAAGCAAAGAATACTTTTTCTTCCTTTAGTCCTCCAAAGGGCACTGACTTCCTTTTCAGAATGGACACTCAATAAATGCTGTTGACTGACAGACCACAGAACGTTATAGAAGGTTTACAGGGCAGGGAATATAATATTAATATCCATGTGATATTTTTACGTTTTAATTTTTGTGGAAGAAGGCTGAAGCCTGGGGCAGAAGCTAGTATTTTCATTTGCTTCACCTGAAGTTATATTGGAAGGGGCCCTCAGGGTAAAGAAGAAAAGGATTAGGTTTGGGAGTGGGAAAGGGTATGAAGAAGCTGTAATAAAATATATAAGTGCAAGAGCTTGAGGAATAAACACAGATGAATTTCAGTCAGAGAAGAGAAGGATCCGGCATAAAGACGTTTTGAGGGAAAAAAAAATACACCCGTAGGGTAAGCTTTGCTGAATAAAAAAGATAATGTGAGAAAAGTAATGAAAAACTTTTAATATCATGTAGCTCCCTAAGAGGTGTGCAGATATTGTTGTTTTACGTTGATTGAGGCTCCACCATGTACAGGGCTGGTATCTGCGTGAAAATCTAATGTATGAAAATACGTTCGAGGGAAAAGATAAACCTAACATGCGTGGAGGCAAAGGTGAATTTTGCTGTGGCAGGTGGACATGTGTAAGAAGTGAGTAAGTGAATGATTATTTGAGTGGTAAGGTCTTAAGCTTGGTATTTACACCACCATAATCATGACTCCTCTAAAGCAAACAAGAGAGCAGAGCTCTCAGGAAAGAAATTTGCATTTCTCATGATGGGAGTTTAATTTGTAGCATGAACATATACTGAAAATATCCTCATCTCTTGTTTATCAGAAATGTCTCAGGAAGAGCCCCGATAAAGGTATCAATTTATTCTTAAAGAGTAAATTTATTTAGGGTTCCTTTGCCACCATCTGAACTCTGTTAATGATCTTATCTCTCGCACAATTATTAAGGCTAAACTCTGATAACTGCCTAAGGTCAGAAATCACAAGTACATTTTCCCCCAGTATTAAATGACATCTGATGATGACAGCCGTGAGTTAGACTGATGAAATGAAAAGAAACTCACTAACCTTGACACTGTGGTCTGAATGTTGGTGAATGTTAGTTACACCACTGTCAAAGCCGAGAGATATTAGGGAACGCGGGACTGCTAAAAAACAGAAGGGCGGCCGTGTGTGGGGGCTCACACCTGTAATCCCAGCACTTTGGGAGGCTGAGGCAGGTGGATCACGAGGCCAGGAGTTTGAGATCAGCCTGGCCAACATGGTGAAACCCTGTCTCTACTAAAACTACAAAATTAGCTGGGTGTGGTGGCCCACTCCTGTAATCCCAGCTACTTGGGAGGCTGAGGCAGGGGAATCACTTGAACTTGGGAGGAGGAGGTTGCAGTGAGCAGACATTGTGCCATTGCACTCCAGCCTGGGCAAAAAGAGTGAAACTCCACCTCAAAAAACCCAAAAAACAACCCCCAAAAACAAAAGGGCTACTTCTGGAGTTCTGAAACTTCTAGTAGGAAAGGATTTCCCATAAACCCTCCTAGTTCAGCCCACACTCCTGGTGCTGGTGCCAGCATTCCTTCCACAACATCTCTGGCTGAAGCCTGTTTCCTCAGTGGGTATTGGGCTGGTCTAATTATTACAAACTTATGTATTTATTTATGCATTTATTTTGGAATGATTTGAAATCTACTTATCAACTCTGTTTCTAACTTCCAGAATGTTCCAGACTACATCTACTTCATATGTTTACAGAGAGTTGAAGATCATATTATTATTATTATTTTTATTTGTAAAAGAAACCCTATTTTCTTCAGCAGTTTGCTCAATTCTTGTCACTCTCTGCACCCTTGTATAAGTCAGGATTGACTGGGCTTTGCTGGGGTAACAACCCTATTACCAATGTTACTCGAAATTTTATTTCCTTAATACAATTTGGGTAGTTTTCCTGTGTTTTTGAGGGCTAAGATATGCAAGGTGAGGCAAAAGTCTCTATGGAGCAAAAGAATGAAGTCATGTGTTCAGTCGGTGTTAAATTATTTTCTTCTTCTATTTCCTCTGAAATGGAAGGTTTTGCTGAATATTGATTTTCACCTTCCTCTCTAACAGCACTGTTAGTTTGCATTTGCATAGTATGTTGCACTTTTCACATCTACTGAAACTTTTGCCTTTGCTGTCTCCTCTGTCTGAAAGATTCTTTCCTTGCATAGCTGCATGGCCTCCTCCCTCATGATGACTTCCAGTTCATTCCTTAAATCTCATCTTCTCTGTCACTTCTTCTTCCAGCACTCTGTCTGACCTGGCAAAATACACAAGCAACCCTCTTCAAATAACTTCTGCTAGACACTCCTATTCCTTGTGTGAAACACTTATCACTAACATATTCAATGTGTTTATTTCTACACCATGTTTATTTTCTTTCCCTTTCCATTTAGGTTAAGTTCCATGAGGGGCGGGTTTTGTTTCTTAGTCACTGTGGTATTCTCCGTTCCTGGAACCGTGCCTGGCACATACAAGTTCTGCACAAAGGTTGAATGAATTTACGTGATTGTTTAACTGATGTTTTTGTGGTCAAGTAAGATGGCAAGTGGCAGCAGAGACCCTTTTCTGGTGGGTTCTTGTTTATTGTGGCCTTCTGAAGGGAGCGGTCCAATGGAGGGCTAGGCTCATTTCATTGGGATGCTTGGTCCTATATAAGAAGACTTAGCTCATCTCTTTATCTGTTGCTGTGGCTGAAATATTTATATAGGCTCAGGTATGGGTACTGAGTCATCCCAACCACTCAGCCTCCTTGTGTCTCCACTCTCTGGATATCCACTATCTGTCACCCTCCTGGAGAATAAGAGTAGGGGAAGATGGAAATATCACAGGAGACACCTCCTGAAGTACTCTCATACTTCAGGGGGTGTCTAGGCGTGGACATTTTATAAATTATACTTCTGAAGGATTCTTAGTTATCCAAGTTGAAAAACAATAAGATAATACTACTTATATAGACAAAGAGGTGTTGGTGCTTGTCTCAGGGGTGCCCATCTGATTAAACTTGGTGCACACAGGGCAGAGTTGGAAGCAAGAGTGAGCGTGATGAAGATTCTGGAGTCTTCAAAAAACCTGATGAGAAATTCAACATGATGGATACTTTGCCCCACTCAGAAGAATAGGGGTTGACTTCATGATGGCCATTATTGACCAAGATATTCAGGCTGACACTCTGAGCAACTACTCTTGTGTCCCTGGGCTCATTTAATTGGGGGGTGGAGAGATGAGAGAAAAGAGTTAGGCAAAGAGCAAGAGGTAGCACCATGCATTAGTTTCCTGGGGCTGCAGTAACAAACTGCCACAAATGGGATGGCTTAAAACAGCAGAGATTTATTGTCTTACAGTTCTGGAGACTGAAAGTCTGAGATCAAGGTGTCACATGGTTCCTTCTGAGGGCTGTGAAGAAGGATCTGCTCCATGCCTCTCTGCATTATCTGAGGCTGGGTAATTTATAAAGAAAAGAGTTTTATCTGTAACCCCAGCACTTTGGGAGGCTGAGGCGGGCAGATCACGAGGTCAGGAGATCGAGACCATCCTGGCTAACATGGTGAAACCCCATCTCTACTAAAAATTAAAAAAAAATTAGCTGGGCATGGTGATGGGTACCTGTAGTCCCAGCTACTTGGGAGGCTGAGGCAGGAGAATGGTGTGAACCCGGGAGGTAGAGCTTGCAGTGAGCTGAGATCGCACCACTACACTCAGTCCAGCCTGGGCGACAGAGTGAGACTCCCTCTCCAAAAAAAAAAAAAAAAAAAAAAAAGAGTTTTATTTGCCTCATGGTTCCACAAGCTCTATAAGCATGGCATCTGCTTAGCTTCTGGTGAAGTTTCAGAGCACTTTTACTTACAGCAGAAGGCATAGTGGGAGCAGGCACATCACATGGCAAGAGAGGACTAAGAGAAGAGGAGGTACCAGGCTCTGTAACAACCAGCTCTTGCATGAATTCATTGCTATAGGCAGGGCATCAAGTCATTCAGGAGGGATCAGCTCCCATGACCCATACACCTCTCATCATGCCCCACCTCCAACATAGGGGACCACATTTCAAATAGATTTGGAGGGGATAAACATCCAAACTCTATCACTCTCCCTCTCTCCCAGCCTCTGGTTGTTTGCTGGAATCTTTGGTGTCTCTGGCTTCTGCTGTATCACCCGATCTCTTTCTTTACCTTGACATGCTGTTCTCCCTATATACTCATCTGTGTCCAAATCTTCCCTTTGAATAAGCACACCAGATGTATTGTATCATGGGACCACCCTACTCCAGCATGACCTCATTTTAACTACTGACACCTGCAACTACCTGATTTCCAAGGAAGGCCACGTTTTTGAGGTACTGGGAGTTAGGACTTCAACATATGGATTTTGGGGACACACTTCTAGCCATAACATACAATTCAGGCAGTTGGTGACACGAGAGGTGTTTTAGATGTGGGTGAAGGGATTCTCAGTTTCTTTTAGCTCTCAGGCAAAGCACACTTGATATGCCAATTTGTGCAATGCTGAATTATGTATGCTAAAATACAGTGTGTAGAAATTTGTTATTATTTATCCCTCTGAAAACATTTGCATAATAATTCATTCTCAAAATATGCAATTGTCTTTCTCATCACAGTGCTGCCTGGCTGAAACCGCTCGATCAAGCCCACATGTCCTTATTATAGGGAGTCCTGCAAACTTTCCATGTTGTAATTGGCTTATTTTGGAGAATAACTTTAAGTTGATGAACATCTTTTTTTCTCCTCTATTAGTATCAGATAGTATCAGAAGCAATGGTTGTTCATTGTTTTTCATTTATCTGTGTATCGTTTATATACTCACTCAACAAACCTTTACTGAGTCCCTGCTTCAAAGGAAAGACAAATCAGACCCTGTTCCCTTGGACCACCAGGTGCGTGGAGCCAGACATGCATGTTAACGTTTCAGTAAAGTGCAAGGCACTAAGAAAAGAGTCTGGGCAGTTTTCAAGAGGAAGAAGTCTTCCTGATTGCTCTGAAATCTCACTCTACCCTCAACTGGGGACTCAAAAGTTTTCATTGGAAGGTACAGATTCTGCTGTTGTCTGCAATCTTCTCCTCTCTAGAATTCCAGGAAACCACAGAATGAAGGTTAGGACTCTTGGTTTTAGACACTAACCTGGAGCTTTCCACATAAGCCTTTGAGCTGTTGATCTAATGGGCTAGAGACCCCCTTTGTATGTGTGAAAAATTCCTCAACAGAAGATACAATGACAGATAAGTGAAAATCATGATTCTAAACTGTTTACATTCAACAGATAGAGGCCAGTGTACCATGAAGCATCATGAGACCAGTTTCATGTAGTGCAAAGGATGGCACTGTTCAAGAGGAAAATATTGACTGGGCGCAGTGGCTCACGCCTGTAATCCCAGCACTTTGGGAGGCCGAGGCAGGCAGATCACCTGAGGTCAGGAGTTTGAGACCAGCCTGGCCAACATGGGGAAACCCCCTGTCTACTAGAAATACAAAAAATTAGCCAGACGTGGTGGTGTGTGCCTGTACTCCCAGCTACTTGGAAGGCTGGGGCAGGAGAATCGCTTGAACTCAGAAAGTGGAGGTTGCAGTGAACCATCGTGCCACTGCACTCCAGCTGGGTGGCAGAGTGAAACTCTGTCTCAAAAAAAAAAAGTAGAATATCTAGGCTTAATTCAATTCATCCTACTCCTTATTTGGGCAAAGGAAAGAAAGGGTGGAAACTGCTCACAGGACAGCCCCTGAGACAGTAGCAACATGAGGGAGAGGAAGGCAATGCTCTTTGTAAGTCTTTTTTTACAAATGCCAATGCTCCCAGATATATGTTCATCTGAAGTCATTAGCATCAGCTGACAGTTTAATTAGCAATTAATATTTTAACAGAAATAAACTGATGGAGTATGAGAGAGGAATGAGGAGCACAGGGGGTTGTGAGGGTGGTGGTAGTGCCAGGAAAGTCACCTTGAAGGAGAGGAGTGGAGAGGCTAAGGAGAAGTGGGTCTTGCTAGGAGATGCTGTTGTTGTTTTTAATTCTGCTGCTCAAAATGTTTGTCATGTTACAGGGTTGCTAAAATTTGATCTTATGTCTCCTTTTAAGGAAGTAGAACAGAAGGACTTGATATAAATTTGAGGGTGATGAGAATGTAATCTTCTCAATTATTGCAGGAGCACCTGCTCGCTTTATTACCAGAAAGTCCAGCATCTTCCTCTCCTATAAGTTTGTACAAGAGCTGCAGCAGCTGGCTCAGTTCAACAAGTAGAGGTGGTGGGTGATCATTTGACCCCCCAACTCACTCCTGATGTGGAAGGAGCTGGATGGAGTCTATGTGGCAAGCCTACTATGACCATTGCTTCTTGCTGCCACAGGATGTCACTGCTGGGGTCGAGTCCTGCACAATGTTGTTTGCCAGCCCATCATGCCCTGGAGATGGCTCCGTCTCCAAGGCTACGTCTCATTCCTGTGTCTAGCAATGATCATGATGGAGGTTGTTGGCAGATGGATTATGGAGTTACCCTTTTTATTGGGTAAAAGGAAAAAAAAGCTGAGGGGGTTAGGCAAGAATTTGTGGTTTCATACCTAGTACATTTGATAGAGAAGGCTGCAGGAGGAACAAGTACTAACAACAGCAGAAACTGGCCATAAATTAAATTATCTTTGGGGTCAGGTTGGAGTGTGTCTCTGAATTATTCACTGGGATGACACAGGAGCTTATATATATATAAGCTCCTGTATTTTATATATCTATATCTGTATCTTTATCTATATATATTCTTGAGATGGAGTCTCCCTCTGTTGCCCAGGCTGGAGTGCAATGGTGCAATCTTGGCTCACTGCAACCTCTACCTCCCGGATTCAAGCAATTCTCCCACCTCAGCCTCCCAAATAGCTGGGATTACAGGCACCCACCATCATGCCCGGCAAATTTTTGTATTTTTGTAGAGACGGGGTACACCACGTTGTCTAGGCTGGTCTTGAACTCCTGACCTCAGGTCATCTACCCACCTCGGCCTCCCAAAGTGCTAGGATTACAGGTGTGAGCCACCATGCCCAGCCAGCTATATCTATATCTATACTTACATATATGGATCCAAACTCCTGTTGTCCTGTGCAACTGCAATCCTATAAGAGTGAGGAAGATGTGATGGATACAGGAGAAAGGAGGGAGTTTGTCTGGGTGGGATATGAAGCCAGCAGATCCAGGAAAGTTGGCCATCCTGTATAGTATCCTATTGTCTGCCCCCTTGATTTTGATGCATTAAATGGCCACTAAAATATGACCTAAGCAGTTTGAAAAATGTCTCAATCTCTACGTTAGTACAGTAGCCCAAGGAAAAATCTGATACTCTTAGAGGGAGCAACTGGTCTCACCATAAAATATATGCCCTGGTCTTCATCCCCAAGAACCCACGGACCACACATATATTTTTTCTTCCTAGCATTGCTTGTTCTTAGAAAAGGATCTAATAAACACATTCACAGCAAAGTGTAAACAGCTGAAGAAACTCAGTGTCTTACCTAATTTAGGAACATCAACTTAAGAGCAGCTGGCCCTGTAAGCAAAATAAATCATCTTATTAATTTTGGAATTTTAGGTAACCATGAGATCATTGTGCTGTGTTAAGTTCTTCTCAAGGGAGATTGACTGGAGAATTGGGGCTTTCTGTAATAATGCCCTTCAATTTCTCTCTGCTGAGAACCCACAATGAAATCTGCAGCCCAATTTTTCAGAACTGATCCCATGAAGAGTGGCTGCAAGTCTTTAAAGCAATTTTTCAAAATCTGCCACTCCATACTTGTATTCATGTTGTTTAAATCTTGGTTTCACTGAATTTCCGTTCTTTCCCAAATAGTATTCTCAGCATCGGAGGCTACAAATTAGATGAGTAGAAATGGCTTGTTGGGCAAGTTCACTTTGGGTAGAGTCTTAAAACTTTGTCCTTCAAATAGAAACATTAGTTTCTGGTATGAATCAGAAAATAAGTTGTTAAACATGTGTTACAGAGGTTATGATCTGCTTTACCCAAGACCTGCACTTATCTTTAGTAGAAATCACACTTCTCTGAGACTACCTCTGCAAATTTTACCCCTTACAAAAGTTATTTATTTTAAATAAATCCTTTGCATATCAACTTTCCACCTTCTCTGGCTTCATTTTCTCCTGATTGCTTATACCCCATTTTTTTTCCTATATATATATTTTGAGTGCCTTGACTTTAGGAATTGAACCCAAAGGAATCTCCTGATGTCGTTCTCTGGTTCTTCTATTACCACCCTCAAGGAGTTCACCAAAGGGCATAAGATGTTCTTTCATGATGCATTCGTGACAATCCTAGTTTCTAGTAGCTAAAAAGTATCAATAAATAGACTGTGCTTCAGCCATCTCTCAGTGGAATTTTAAAAAATGTTATCATGACAATAAGCTGGTGAGTGGGATGATGCTTTGTCACAAGGGAAGTGCTAGCTACAGAGAGTGAGGGGAGCAAGGGCTCCAGTCTTCGGCCCCGGCTAGGTTCTGTGCATGTGCACAAGGACGGGCCTCATCTGTGCAGTGCTGAGTGTTGACCTGGCTGCAGATTCATTGCTGCAATCAGCTGGGCTTTGTGCTCTGCCCAAGAGTCACTTCGGCCTGTCTGAAGGAGGCAGCTGTTGTAAATTATAAGTGCAGATCCGGGGGATAATTCTTGGCTTTCAACATGCTGTGAAGGTTTCAGCAATTAATTTCTTCTGTTCTTCTTACAGCCAAGGATTCTCCTCCACATCATTCATCTCTTTAGGCAAAAGCCATTGGTGGCTTCTGAGTTATTTTCTCATTAGGTTTATGATAGGAATTACCTGATTGTGAATGGCTTGCTCTTGTAGTTCATTTTGCAGATGAATTCTGACTAGGTAAGGTCTCAGCAGTAACTTAATCTGTCTTAAGCTGCCAAGGCATAGAGTTCAGCATGGTATTTCCATTTGACCCGCAAGTACCAGCTTGGCATTTTCAAATCCAGATGCTGATGCTCAAATCCAACTTGCTGATGCTCTAACCTCCTGAAGTAGCTGGCTTCCCTGTGTGCACTTGGCAACACTCAAGTAACTTCGCTAGAAGGCCAAACCTGGGCTTTTGTTTCCAACATCTTTCTGATACGTTAATACGAAGGCAAAAACAAAACAAAACAAACAAACACACCACCTTTTCCCACTGGGAGATGTAACAGTTGAACAAAATAGAGCCTGAAAGAGCCCTGGGTCTAGCAAGCCTCCGGGGAGAGGCTGTGAGGGCTGAGGGTGGACTCGATCCCCCAGGGTTCTTGTCTAAATCTTAGGCGCTCACAGAGAACTCCGAGGACCAAGATGGAGTCTCTGCAGGATCCACGTAGCATGGCTCTCCTGATCGTGTATTTGTTTTCATTTTTGTATGTAAGCAGGGCTGATAAATTCATGGCACGAATAGTGATTTGCCCTCCTATTTTCCAGATTAGCAGCGTTCCTTCATTAGTGTCTTTGCCAGGCCCACACAGCTGCCACATCAGTGGGCGAAGGAACAGGAATGCCACTGTCTTTTGGAAACAACTAGAGTAGGGTCAGTGTGGGATGGGGAAGAGGAGCTGCGTTCAGATGGTCAGTGTTGCTTGGTTCTTAGGAGGCCAGTGTGGAGGTCTTGTGTCCCCTGGGCATGGAAGCCAAAGTTTTCCAGCTCCCAGAGAGGCATAATTATGAAATGCTGGCTTGGGGGGATTTCAGGAAGTGGGCCACATTGATCTTGAGTGTTCTTAGTCTTCTTTGTGATGAGGAAGTCACATTATAATGGGTCATCCACTCTTAGCACACTCCATGGCACACAGTAGACACTTAATATTTGATGGGGGAAGGAGTGGATGGATGACAAGTGCTCAGCACCCCTCATGGTGGTACCCTCCTTTTGTGATTCTACTCACTCTGATTTTCTCCCTTCTTTGGACTCCATAGCAAAATTGCCCTGCTTGCTGTTCTATTGATGCTGCAGTAGCCAGCTCATTGGAACAGAATCTGAACAACTCATCCTCTCTGAGCTGTAATAATACGGAATGAATAATTTAACGTGCTACCCTCAAATGGTTGTCCACATTTTAATAGGTGACAGGTAACCGGAGACAGAGTAAATAAGGCAGAACTTCACATTGATCCCAGGGTGCCATTTTCATCAGGAGAGGGTCAAAAATGAAAGATGTCAAAAATGAAAAATTGCTAATGAAATTCTGTGATTTTCCCCAAATAGTATCACCTAGTGAACTTCCACTTCTTGTTTGGCATGATTTTCTTCCTGAATAGACTCATAGATGACCTGGAAAAGGCTGTGGACCCGTGAAGTGACTGAGTTACTCTGAGCGAGTGTCTTTACATCTCAGTGCAGGACAAGAGTTGAGATCTTCCAAATCCTATCCTGGCCTCGGGCTGTGTTTGGAACCAGAAAGAGCAGGGTCTGGAACTGAGGAACGGATAGGATCACTGCATATATTCTAGAATGTTTTCAATCAAATAAAATGTGTATGGGCCTGATGAGTCTTGGAAATAATTTACAGCTCTGATAGCCTCCCTTTATGGAAGGCACAGGTTGAACATGAAGTCATAACCATCAGTTCTTCAGAGGGAGGGAATGAAGAGGCCAGCTCCCTCGTGGCAGGTGTGGAGGGGCTGAGCTCTGGCTAAGACAACTTGCCCAAGGTCACCCAGCAAATAGCCAAATTGTGCCTTCCCATTCCTAGCCCAGCTTACCATTGTTCTAGACACCCATTATCCCAATTCAAAAGCAGAGCCTCTGAGTCAGTCTCCTCACTAGGGCTGTGGGGAATGTGGGTGTCAGCACTCTGGGGTTGCAGAGGCGAGGAAACAATACCAGGTATTTTGTAGCAGGTATGTGCTGAGTGTTCTTCTCTCACTCTCTGCATTTGGGGCATTCAGCATATAATCCTACAATTAGCTCATTAAAAAAAAAATAAAAACTACTTGCAGGTCACCTTTAAAACAAAGAGAGAAGCAATTTTGAATTTAGCAATTTTTCATTTTTGACATCTAGCACCACCTCAAGCTCTGCAGTTACAAATAAGCTGATGGGGAATGGGTCCTTTTATGCACATTTGAAGAGAGAAGGGTTATACATTATGAATAGAACAAGGATAAAGGAATTGGCTGTGTAGTGCAAGATATTTTGAGTACATTAATCAGTGCATCTCTTTTAGAGCGAGAATCATTTTTTAAAATAGGTATTAAACAGAATGCAAACAATTTGTGTGAGGCAAGTCTGCTTGATACACGATGGACATATGAGGGCAGAGGGAGGATGAGGGAGCAGGGGATTTAAGAGGGAGTTCCTTGGGGTAAAATAACGCTAAGGGAAGAAATGGCGTTTGGAAGAAGCATCAAGATGATATTGAATCCTACTTGTATAGCTGCAGTGCTTCGTGCATTGCTTCATTTACTCACTCCATGAGCAACAGTTAGGGCCTGCGCTGTGCCAGCCCTGACTCTGCAGAACTCACATTCCAGGGGAGAAGACAGATACCTGTTCAGATAGTTTCAACAGGACTTGCTATAATATACGGAAGCCACCTCAGTTAGGAATGCTTTCCTTTATAAGTAACAGAAAACACTAAATAATAGCATAAATCAATAGAGTTCTGTATTTCTAACACAGTAGAAAGTCTGGAAGCAGGCAGCTGCTAGTATGGGTTTAAGGCCTCAATGACATGAGGTCTGGTATCTCTGTGATTTTCTTGGACTCTCCCCGTGTTTCAAGATGGCAACCATAGCTTTAGAGTCACATCCACTTTCAGAGTGGAGGAGGGGAAATGCCAGGGATGTCCGGCTTGGCTTGTTCATCAAGGAATTAAGGGCCATTCTATAAGCTCCAAGGCAGACTTTCAGTGACATAAGCCCAAGCCATGTCAAATGCCACCCCCTTCTCCCCATCAGCTGCAAGAGGAATGACAAAATGAGAGTGTAGCGTTTCTAGACCCCCGCTTCTCCTCTTTTCTAAACCTTGCTTTCTACACCAGGAGGCTGACAGAGAAAAGACATCAATGGGTCCCCTTGCTCTTGGGTTTGGGCAATGGGGAACAGTGGAGAGATGCGGAGAAAGAGGAGAACAAGGGTGGGGTTTTGGTTGGTTGTTTACTTCCCTCGTTCTCTCCCTTGTGGCAGCAGCAGGCTGCATTTGGAAGCTTCTGTCGTGTGGTCCTCTCCTTCTGGGCCAGCAGTGGCCAGCTCTCCTTTCCCTTATGGGCCTAGAGACACTCTGCTGTCTCTGGCTCCCTGGGTGCTGCAATATCCATTAGGCTTTATTTATTTATTTTTTTATTTTTGAGACAGAGTCTAGCTCTGTCGCCCGGGCTGGAGTGCAGTGGCACGATTTCGGCTCACTGCAAGCTCTGCCTCCCCTGTTCACGCCATTCTCCTGCCTCAGCCTCCCAAGTAGCTGGGACTATAGGGGCCCGCCAAAAGCCCGGCTAATTTTTTTGTATTTTTAGTAGAGATGGGGTTTCACTGTGTTAGCCAGGATGGTCTTGATCTCCTGACCTCGTGATCCTCCTACCTTGGCCTCCCAAAGTGCTGGGATTACAGGCATGAGCCACCACGCTGGCTGTCTCTGCTGCCACTTCTTGGTAAATAGTCTCTTTAGGAAGCTCTTCTCAAATGACCCAATCTGTATATACCATCTATTTCTGGTGGAGACTCTAACTAATAAAATAGTGGGGTTGAGGAACAGGATTCTCTTAGCCAACCAACATTGTCTGTTAGAGGTGCCAAATTCCGTGGGTGGGCAAAGCAGGTGGAGGGTGTCAGAGAAGGGTTCACAGAGGAGCTGATATTTGAGGTAGATCTCAAAGAAGATGTAGGATTTCACCAGGTAGAAAAGGGGTCAGAGGTGGAAGGGATGTAGAACCTTCTAGAAAGAGGAATTAACACATGAAAGACTGTGGAGATGTGAGAGAGTGTGGAAGAGTGGAGAGAGGCCCATGAAGTGTGCATGGAGCATGCATCATGAGAGTTAGCCTTTGGAGTTTTATTGTAAGGGAGATATAGGGTTTCCTTAAATGATTTAAGAAAGGTGTGGCTTAAATTGTATGTGTGTGTGTGTGTGTGTGTGTGTGTGTGCGTGTTTGGAGACAGAATCTCACTCTGTCACCCAGGCTGGCCTGCAGTGGCATGATCTTGGCTCACTGCAACCTCTCCCTCCCAGGTTCAAGCTATTCTTGTGCCTCAGCCTCCTGAGCAGCTGGGATTACAGGTGCATGCCATCATACCCAGCTAATTTTTGTATTTTCAGTAGAGACAGGGTTTTGCCATGTTGGCCAGACTGGTCTCGAACTCCTGACCTCAAGTGATCCTCCCACCTCGGCCTCCCAAAGTGCTGGGATTACAGACATGAGCCACCGTGCTGGCCTTAAATTGTATTTTACAAAGATGATTCTGGCAACACCATGGAGGATTATTGGAGTAGCTTGAGAAACCATCTGGGAGAAACTTTAGAAAGTTTTGACAGTTTTTCTCCAACAGACAATAAAATCCTTAACTAAAAACAGCTTTCCATGATGATCTTCTCCAGCAAAATGACCTTTTCCCCCAAAACAGTCACCATATACCCTATTGTATTCTGCATTACAGAGTATTGTAGTATTGTTATACTATATTATTATAACACAATAGAGTACAATAACTCACTACATTATTGAGTTTTCTACTTCCCTATTAAAACTCCATGGGGACAGGGACCATGTCTCCAATAATCCTTGTATTCTCGGCACATAGCATGGGGCCTGGCACACACTAAAAATTCATTAACAGTTTATTGGATTGAATGTATGGATTAGAATTGTCATCTACTGGTAAAGCAGACCCATTTTACATGCAAAGTGATTACCTGTGGTGACTATAGCACAGCTTGATTCTCACTATAGCACTTATCTTTCTGATTGAAAGAAAGAAAAAAAGGAGGAAGGGAGGGAAGGGAGGAAGGGAGGGGAAGGGAGGGAAGGGAGGAAGGGAGGAAGGGAGGAAGGGAGGAAGGGAGGAAGGGAGGGAGGGTGCATATACCTGGTTTACCAAATGATGTGGATGAGAAAGGCAGTGATAGGGAGCTGAATAGGTTCCTGTGTAGACCTTTACTACACATGATTCCAAAAAATCCCAAACTAAAAGGAACAGAAGTCAAATTTTACTTTGGTTCAGTGAAACTGAAGGGGCCAAAATAGGCCCCACAATGGGTGCCTTAATTGCTTGCACGCAGGCTGGATTATTCCTGCATGGGCTAGGGATTGCTGCCCGGAAGAAGTCCTTTCTGAAACCACAGGAAAGGAAGGGTAACAGAACAGAAAGGAACCACAGGAAAGGCTGCACCTCGTCTTGAGCCATGCCTGCCAGTCATCTGTAAGAGTTGCTGTTGGATAGCAACAAGTATCCATTTTCCTTCAGTGATCTGGTAGGGGATGAAAGGCCCTCCTCTAACTCATTACCTTGATAATGTTGAAAAAGAAAATCTGATCAAATGTGGCCCTAGGAAAAAGTTAAGTAGGGGGAGAAATGAAACAAATTTTGGAGAGTAACTTGAGAATAGTTTTTGGTAATTATGAAAAATGCATCCACAGATCATAAAACTTAGCATGCCAATAAAAACTTAACTAACTTGAACATCTACCAGAAAAAGGATCAAACAATTAAAACTGCCTTTAAATCATGTCTTTAATGCTTGTAAAGTTGTGTGGCTGTGATAGGGTCTTGGGAGTTCAAAAGATAATTTTTCAATAATTTTGAGTATCTACTATAAGCCAGGCACTTGACATATTATCTCATCTAATTCCTACAAAACACAGAGGCAGGTATTATTATACTCATCTTATAGATGATGCAACTGTGGCTTATAAAGATTAAGTAACCTGTCCTAGGTCACACAGAAAGTGATGGAGCTGGGATTTGGTCTCACTTTTTGTCTACTTTGAGTGACTGTGAACTTGGCCTGATACTTTGATGCTTTCTATGCAATTTTCATGGTATTTGTATTTTCTGTATTTCCTCCCATTTACCCATATTCTGTTACTCATGTGATTGCAGATGTTTGATTCCGTGAGGGGTTAGGTTTTATTCCCAATGAGAGCTTTGGTTGTGACTTTGCATCTTGAATTTTAAACTTTCCTTAAAGAAGAAAAATTGAGATAATTAAGACTTGTGAATTATTCTTTGAAATGACACATGATTTTTCTTTCTCTGAGGCGTTTGGTATAGTTTAGATGATTTATTGTGTATTTGTCCTTGGAAGTATTTTTTTCAGGAATAAGTTACCCTTGTTACCCAGCCTGTGGTTTCATTCACCTCTTTTTGCTCTTCATGAAAAGCATATGACTCATCTTGGGATATGCTGGAATTGGAGGGTAAGTAAAAACCCCATGAGGTCCTGGTAAGAGCAGCTGGTTCTTTGATGTTTATCAGGAGTGGACTCGGAGCCCAGAGAAGTGTACATGTGCTCATCAGCAATCAGACAGGAGTTTCTTATTTCTTTTGGGTGCTGAAATGCAGGATTTCTTGCTGATGATAATAAATGTGGAGTGCACCATCTCAGGCAACCAGCCTCTGCAGCTTGCATTGCTGGGCTCTTCATGGTATGATCCAAAGCTTCTTGGGAGAACAGGGGCCTCTGGCCCTAATGAAGCAATGGACTTCTGTGCTTTACCTTGGAAAACTCCTTCTCTTTGTGCTGTGGTCTATAGACAGTTTCCAGCCTATTGTTGGAGGTAACATCTTACATAGCACCCCCTTTGCCTGTCTTTTGGCACAGACTCCTATGTCCCCAATGCACCTTTGCCATTGTCTTCAACCTGAAACTTGAGTGCTAAGGTGGAATTCAGGTTGTCACAAATCCTTAACCAAAGGCTTAGGGGAATTTCTTCTGAAGGCTGGGTGTATAGCTGTTGCAGTATTAATTTTGTTGGGTGATTTATTCTGCAGTACTTGGTACTTTCTTTGGTTATGGGGCTTATTGTATTACTTTAACATTGCTTGTGCAATGTAGTGTGGTGGTAGCTAGAATATGGCAAGAAATTGATAAACGTGTGCCAAATAAATGTCCCCCTTGTACAAGTCATTCTTTTTTTCCTTCCTTTGTCTCCTTATTTGTTAGATGTAGTAGAGGAGGTTTTGTATGTCATCCCTACTGCCAGGTTAGGCATGAAGCAGGTGAAAGACACATATAGCAGAGTGGCTTACTATTTCCAAGCCTTCATGTAGCTGATTCCTAGTTATGGCATTAAACTTTGTCAATAGTCCGATGTAGTAGGTTTTTATTATCCTGTTTTGTTGCCTCCCAAATTTGGAAAAAGCTTTGCCGCACGTAGCTTTGTGTCAGCAAGACTTTAGGGATGAGTGCCAGCTGGGCCAACAAAGGGCCAACAGGATTAGTTAGCATGTATATGAAGTGGAGCCAGGAATTCCGTGGAATGGGGAACAGAGCTAAGTAGGATAAATGTAAGCCTGCCCTCCACTCCATCCCCAAACTTCCAGTGACTGTCAAGAGATAGTGAGTTTCTCATATTATATAAATGGTGATTTGCTAAAATCTTTTTTTTTTTCTTCTTGAGCTTTTCTTTAAAACTTTTTTACTGAAAAATAAAGAACAGGGCAGCTCCCAAGGGGGACCTGTATTGGAGTGGAGGAGGGGTGGTTCTGGAAGGAGAGGGACAACTAATCAGGCAGATAAACTATCAGTGCCTTCCACCGCCCCACGTGCCTTTAGAAACGAAGAACCTGGCTCCCTACCCTCTCATTGCTTGAAAGCCCCATCTACCTGAATAAGGCCCATCCCACTGGCCAGAGTAGTGACTCGGGAGCACCACCACCTTCGAGGGCTACCTGTGCCTATTTGGTTTCTTGTGTACAATAATCTATGTGATTCTGCAGATGACTCCAAAAAATTTTTTTTACTTTTAATTTTTTGGGTACATAGTAGGTATATATATTTATGGGGTACATGAGATGTTTTGATACAGGCATACAATGCATAATAATCACATAATGAAGAATGGGTTATCCATCCTCTCAAGCATTTATCCATTGAGCTGTAAATAATACAATTATATTCTTTATTTAAAAGTGTAAAGTTAAGCTATTATTGACTATCTTGACTATAGTCACCCTGTTGTGCTATCAAATAGTAGATCTTGTTTACTTTTTCTATTTTTTTTTTGTACCTATTAACCATCCCTACCTCTTTGCAAGGCCCCCACTACCCTTCCCAGCCTCTGATAACCATCTTGCTAAAATATTAAAAAGTAAGATGACTGCTAAAAGCTCAAGTAAATTCAGGCAGCTGACATTCAGGTTATAACTAACGTCAATCGGAGAATAAGGCATTACTGTAACTCCAAAGGCATTTTCTTTCAGGCATGGACAAAGCAACTGAGCAAGCAGGCATGCACAGGTGTGACTGTGACACACACTGCACTATTTTCTCATATGGCTCATGAAAATCTTTTCCAATGTTCTCTTGTCACATCCAAAACAACTGTTGTCTTTGGCAAGCCCTAGTTTCTTTTTTGCTATTTAGTTTCTTTTGGTTTGATGGAGAGGAAAAAAATTCAGAGAGGGATGGTGTGCAACTTCCAGAACCAAAAAGAAACCAAACACCATGTGTAAGTAAATGATGGTTTGAAGAATTGGAAAACTGGAAGCTAAATAAATAGAAGGAATGTGCCTATTACAAGCTCCAGTTGAACAAAAACTGTTGCCTTAGGGAAAAAAATCCAGTCACCTTCCTAATTATCCTAAGTCTTTATGAGTGAAACATACTATTCACATCAGGGGGCCTGTTACTTAACCTTCATCCCCGTTTATTCACCCGGCCTCCTAATCCTGGATTAAATTTCAAATTGATAAAATGCTTTTGCTAGCCACATTAGTGCAATAAACACAGAACTGTCTGCCATCAGGAGATACTTATATTCTTTTAGAAAAACAAGCAGGAAATGATGAAAACCATTTGGAAACTGAAGGGAAAAAAGAAATAAATAAAAATAATAAAAATGTATTACTGCAGGCGATCTGTGAACTGGGGTGTGGGGGGGTGGGTAACAAGAGATTTCTGGCTTTGATTCATACCTTCAGAGAGGTTTCCTTAATGACTGCTCTTTTGTGTCGCCAAAGCCATGCTCATTTATCAGTCTGTGGTTTAATCCAAACCTATCAGGATGAAAATTCAAGGAGGATGAAGGTTAAGTGACAGACATCCTGATTTGGAAACTACAGAGTTGATAGATGTCTGCAAAACTTGACTGTAAAGTCTGAGAGGGAAAAATCTCTCTCCAGGAGGCACTAGAAACAAAGAGGTGATTTGGGTGGGGGTTTGTGGAGGTAGGAGAACCTGACTGAAACACAAGGAGCACGTTTTATTTTAACAATGCATTTAATTAATTGTGAGTCAGAGGAAAATTCTGAACCATGTCTCTCTTATATATCAATGCCGGTAAATTTGAGGTGATAAGTATATTGTAGCAAAAAAGCAAAAGCATTAATCATGGGAAGACAGATTTTAACAAAAAAGTTAGTAAGATGTCTTTAGCAGTGTTGTTTTGCCAGTCACTTTGTTCTCATTTGTACCTTTTTCTTTCTGACCATAGGATGCTCGGTGGGCCTCACCATCTCCTCCCTTTCTCAAATGTATGCATTCTCTCCTCTCCAAAGTGCCCCTTGTCTAGTTAATCTGGTTGATCTTGCCACATAGTACAATGTCTGGCATGTAGTAGTGAGGCAGGAGAATAGGGTCTAGAGGCAGGGGACCTAAGGCTGATTCATGGTGACTTCCTAGCACTAAATCAAAAGGAAAACCCCAACTTTCTATGCCCAAGTAACAAAAGGACCAGAGGCTACTCCCTTTGCAACCTCCCCCCTTTTCTGCATGGTAGATGAAAAATTGAAAGTACCTCTGACTGGTCCCCCCTCCACAACCAATCAGACTGATTGCAGGCCAAGTCTTTGTTTGCGTGGGAATGTAACTTCATAACTTTAGCCACAACCAATCAGATGTTTGCATAGGGTGTAACTTTGTAACTTTGCTTTAGCCTATGATTGGTCCCCTCCCACAACCAATTAAACTGATGGTGGGCCACTACTTCATTTACATAGGGTGAACAGCAGGTAACCAATGGGAAACCTCTAGAGGGTATTTAAACCCCAGAAAATTCTGTAACTGGGCCCTTGAGCTGCTGCTTGCAGGCTCCCACCGTGTGGAGTGTACTTTCATTTTCCATACATCTCTGCTTTTGTTGCTTAATTCTTTCTTTGCTTTGATGTGCATTTTGTCCAATTCTTTGTTCAAAATGCCAAGAACCTGGACAACTTGCAGTCAACACCCTCTACCAGTAACAGTAGGTGCTCAATAAATGTTTGTTTAATTGAGTCAAATTGTATTTGGAGCTGCCTTTGGTATGTTGCACATCCAAGAGACCTCTTTTACCATCCCTGTCTACTAAACTTGGTATGGCAGTTAAGAGCTTGACTCTGGAATCAAACTAGTGTGATCTCAGCTAACTTACTTAACATTTCTGGCTCTATTTTCTCCATTTGTAAAGTGAGGTTATAACAGTGCCTACCTTATAAGGTTGTTGTGAAGATAAATTGAGTTCCTATGTATAAAAGTTCTTAGAAAGAAGAGAAAATGGCTATTCTGAGAGAAATGGCATGTATAGATGAACATTTTAAGTACTGTAAAAGAATCAAAATCTGTGAATTCCTTAAAAGGTGAAAGTTACAAGTGCCTGTGGAAATTAGAAAAATGAAGAATTTAGCATGAGTGACAACTCTTTTCTCTACCCTCCATGTCCTCTTATGTCCTCTTTTCTGGAATAAAAGCAATTTCAGAAAATACACTAAAACCATACTGAAGAGTAATTAGTACTTAACATTTAGAGTTTATGTCCAAAAAGTACATCTGCTGGGTCTAGCACATCGCCTGTGCATGGTGACTGCTCCCTCAGCAATACACATACAAAGAAAGTGACTTTCTGCTTCTAAATGAATGGTAATAATGATAAATCATGAGGAGGTTTTTACGACTAGTTCCTTTTTAGGGCCAATAGTGACATTTCGCTTTTATCTAATTCTTGGATTGACTTCTGGCTTGGCTTACGTTATTCTAGTGGATTCTCTCATTTTTCCCTTCTCCTAATTAAAGACTATCTTAACTAAGGCAAAGACTAGACTTTGAATCAGGGTGGCATTTTGGCATTAAAAGAATGAAAACCAAGCTTTTCATTGCTAACATAATCCGTTTTTTACTGAGTGAGTAATTGTTTGGAGCCATTACTACTTCCTGTCCTACAATGGAAACTTGAAAGACAAATCTTTGGGAGAAAACCACATGTGGATAAAGTACAGCAAGATGCTGTGATGATAGTTTGGTGGAAGTGGCCACTGGGGAGAAAGAATTGGAACAGTGACTCTGGCATGAGTCTCTCTGCACACTCTTGGAGCCAATGCTCTGCTATGGGTTGGGCTGTCTCCACAGCGTGCTGTCACTCGAGAGTGGCACTGTGGAACCTCGTTTGTCCTGGGTGGAGGATTAAAGGATGTCCCCACCTACTCCTTTCTCATGGGATCCGTGGAGGTGGGGCAACCCTGCAGACTTCATCTGGACAGAAGAGGGAGTGTCCTACTGAACATTAGTGAAAGGAAATAGTGTTCTGCAACCTGTCACTCTACCTTCAGTGTCCCCCTAACAAGGGCCTGCCAATTTCCAGGCAAGGAAGTACGCCTTTTGAAATGTCCTCTTTCTCTTTGTTCTGTCATGAGAATCCATGCCTGTAAGTAGTTTTTCAGGAACAAAATTTCCTACAATGATTATCCAATATTCTCTTTTCATTTCCTTCACAAGCTTTATATTACTGTATTGTATTCACTTCAGAATCTTAGTATTTAGCTTATTTAGAGAGATAAACAAATATTGTGATGATGACAACAGCCAATAAACAAATGGTAATAACAGCAGAGGCCTAACTACAAGAATTAATTAACAAGAAACAGGCAACAGGCCCAGCTGTCTCGAGCAATTCTGAAGGCATAACTTGAAACATGGAAGATGTTCAAAGGACGACTTAAGTGCAGGATAAAACAGCACGTGCTGTTCACATGTACACTACAGATGCGAGCTTTGTCAGCAGCTTCTCTCTCTTTTTACGGTAAATCTGATGTTCGTATTACAAGATCACATCAATTATGTCAAATTTAAAAATGCCATGTGACCTAAGAGAGCTAGAGGGAGAAGTTCCACTGGTAAAGGCATTGAGGATAATTTTGTTAGCTTAATCTTAGCATCGTGTGATGTTTGGTTCTGCTGTGCAGTTGTGAGGCTAAACCTATTTGTGCTTTTGTATAACACATGGTGTTATATTGAGACTTTTCCTATTTGCAAAGAAACTCCCTTCACCTTCCAATTAAGAAATAACAAAGGATGTATATTGAATGGAAACCATTTATAAGTAGTATGATCGTATAGTTTTTCAAACCACGTCACTTTTGAAAATGAAAGAAGATGCTGTTAATAATTTTGCTGAGACAATAGGCAGAAATGAAAACTGTCGCAGGGAAGTCAGAATGTATAGTTCCTTGAATTATAAGGCCAGAGTAGAGAGGCTAGATTTGCATCAATCTTCAGAAGATAACAAAGGTTATCAGATTTCAACTTCATAGCTTACTGTATTTTTGGAGAGATGACTTCATTCACAGTACAGTCAATTTTATTATATTTAGTCACTTAAGAATGAGTAGTTAATGATATATTTCTGTCCACTGCAAACTTTTCCTCAGTTCCTTACAAAAATAGTTAAAAAATTATTTATTTTTAAAATTGACAAAAAATAAAAAGTCCTTTTTTTTCCTTATCCTCTGGTGTCTATACACTTGATTTTATTTTCCTTCAACATTCGTTCCTCTTAGTAGAGAGTACCAGAATATAAGGGTTATTTTCCTCCTAGTCCTCCAGCATACCTGACTGATAGTGGCCGAGTGTCTCACTGCTGTAGGCATGGGGCTTGCAGTCAGAACCTCTAGAATAATATCCTATGCCTTCCAAAAATTACAGCAGCTGATTTCTGTGGAGGTGAAAACCTACAGTGCTCTTTTTTGTTCAACCATCCATCCAGTTGTTCACCAATAAATGGGGTCAGGAAATCTCCTTTTTAGGTCCCTGAGCGCAATGCATATGGTCACAAAGCTTTGGCTTCTCTTTCATCTCACCAAATGCTGAATCCAAGCCATCAGCACATGATGACCTTCCACAGTTCAGGGAAACATCACTCGGTTAGTCTGAGACCCAGTCTGTGCAATCCACTTAATGAAGAAGTAGAAAACTTCCCTCGATGCTGAATAGGTTCAGTTTGACCTCTCTATCTTGAACTTTGGTCTCTTTCATTATTTCAAATGTCGACAACGTGGTCGACTGCACACAATTGCTGACCATCTTACAAATTGAGAGACATATGGCCTCTGAAGCATCGTGGAAGGACTACTCAGGATGACAGATAATTTTCTGTTGGCTACTCTTGTCCCAGAGCAATTTGATAGTGCTGACTTTTTGGTGCACCTGGAAATAGTTCTCATCTAAACTTCAACCCTAACTAACCTCATGCCCAGTGCTGTACCTTGAGACTTCTAGGGCTTCATCTCCAAGGGCCACCTTTTCAAGGAAGCTGTCCTCTTGGCTGGAGAGAGAAAATTCTATGACTTTCTTTTTAGACTTTCTGAAAGCTAAAAACAGCAAGGAAACATTCAAACTTAGACATAAATAATTCAACACGGATTTTCCTTGAGTTTCATAACCAATATTAGTTTCTTTCTCTTTCTTGTCACTGCTCCCATGTCCGTTACTAGGAGGAATAACCTTCCCCTTATACCTGCCATCGACTTGATCTGGTAGAATATTTGGGGCAGCAGCAAATAAAAATTGGTGATAACCTCACTGGCTACAACCTTGTGTGGCCTCCCAAAATGCTTATAGGATTCTCCTTCCATTTTATGTTATGTGTCAGAGGGTTTGATTTTTTTCTATTTTTTTTTTTAAATAATGCTTTATTACAGTGTGTTACTGGGAACATTTCCCTCTCAAAGAAAAAGCATGGTTGTAATAAAGAAGGTCTGAAGCAACTTTTGTGAAGGCTTTTTTCTGCACTAGGGCTGGGCCTCAGCCATTAGATCTCTGCTAGTTCTTTCTTTGTGGCATTAGTAACGTGGGTAACCAAATATATTCCCTCTCGCATTTTGAGTTTCTTTTTATAGTTAACAGATTAATGAAATATAAATAATTATAAAAATGTGGGTATGGAAGCCAAGAGGAGGAATAGAAACTGCCTCCATTTCATCAATCTGCAATGAACTCTTTCCTTTTATAGATTACCTGTCAAGTCAAACATCATTTAAAAATTCTGCATGACTCAGTGAGAAAGATTTTGAATTAATTCTTTAAAAGGAAGGTGCACTTTTCTTGGAAGGGGAGACTATCATTCTATGTATTTTCTGTTTAATAGACGTCAGAGTTTCCTAATTTTTTCTTTTTTCCTTAATTCCCTTCTTCTTTTCTTTTCCTCCTCTTTTTATCTTCTTCCTGTTTTCCCTCCTTGATTTTCATAATTACTGACATCCTGTTCTGTGCCAGAAATTCTACTTAGTACAACAAGAGGACAGGGGTGTGAATACAAGGATAAGAAGTCTACAGTGCTGCCAGTAAGGAGTTGTCAAGAGAGTGAGTGAACAACAACAATGCAGTTGTGTCAAATGCAATCCTAGAAGCTGTGCAGGGCACGACAGGTGCTCAGAGCAAAGGTTGGGTGGGAAGAGCAGGGCAAACTTTGTTGCACATTGGGGCTGCTTTTACTGAGAAGGTGACTTTTGAGATGGATTTTGATCGAAGAGTAGGAGCTACCAAAAGTTGAGAGACAGAGTTAAAGAAGAGGAAGACATCATGGTCAACTGATGCAGCAAGAGAAAATGTTGCTGAGTAAGAGGGACATAACATTTAAGAAGAGGCAACTTGGAATGCTGAGGGTATTTCCAGTGAAAGGAGGAGCAGGGGCAAAGGAATGTTTTTTGGATTGAGGGGTACACTAACAGTTATTTTAAGTCATTGCTGATGCTTGTAACAATTAGGAAAAATTGCTGTACTTATAAACATTTCATTCAAGGGGGAATTGAGACTTGAAGCCAAGTGATTCACCCACAGTCATGGAGCTATTAAATGGCAGAGTCAGGACTAAATTTTTCATGAGCCTGACTCCCTAACCAATCCTCACCTTCTACACAAGTACAACAGGAAGTAGCGACCCGGAAGGCCAAGAACAGACCTTTAAAAATCATTTATTGCACCAGGTGGCAAACTGACTCCAAATTACCATGACACAGAGCTCTAGGAACTCACTATTTCCAGAGAAACTCAGAGCTAATAGATCACCAACTTTGCAGCCTCATCTCCCTGGCTTGCATAAGATACCTCTAGCTTTATTTGGCATGTGCTAGACAAGGAAGACAGGTAGAATTTTCTGAGGCCATTTGAATGCTATGTTAGTAGATCTTGTCAGGGCTGAGTAGCTGATGCTGGGGTGAAAAATAACTTCCAAACATTAATTTGTTAACACACAAAACATTTCCTTACCACTCATGCACATGTCCACCGGGGCTGGAGGAGTGCCTTCCTCCATACAGTTGTCAATCAAGGGCTCAGGTGCAGAGAGATCACACCATCATCTTAGGACACTGACTTTTCAACACAGTGTGTTGGGATTTGCTTCAGCAAGACAAGGACGTGCTGGGAGGTGAGTGTGGGCACATAAATGCTTTGGCCTGGAAGTGATGCACATCACTTCTGCTCACATTTTGTCATATAAAACCAGTCATATGGTCATACGACTTCAAAGGAATGAGGGATTGTAATGCTCAATGTACATGGAAGGAAAAGAGTGGCATATATGAGGGACGTCTGCCACAGGGGTCTAGAAATATATACTCCAGTGTATTTTCTCTAAGACTTTAAGGTATAATCAAAAATCAATGCTAGATGCATCTAGAGCCGTCACTGCTCCTGTTTCTATTTATTTTTTGCATTGTTTAATACAGTAGTCACTAGCCACATGTAGCCTTTAAAATAAGAATAAAATAAAACATTTAGTTCTTCAGTTGCACTGCATTTCAAGTCCTCCGTAGCCACAAATGGCTAGATGCCACCATTATGGAAAGTACAAATGTAAAAGAATTCTATCATTGCCAAAAGCTCTGTTGGACACTGATGTCTAGACTGGGGGTCAGCAAACTTTTCTGTAAAAGGCCAAATGGCAAATATTTTAGACTTTGCAGGACAAACAGAGTAGCTCTGTTATAGCTACTCAACTCTGTAGTTGTAGTGTGAAAGCATTCATGGGCAATATATAAGCAAATAAGCATAGTTGTGTTCTAATAAAACTTTATTTAAAAATGCAGGTAGCAGGTGGGATTTGGCCCATGGGCCATTTGTTTCCCAAGCCCTGGTCTAGATCAATGGTCTCCAGAGGGATGACAGCCATTTTTACAAGACCATTCAATGAATATGGTAGGAAAACATCAGAACTTCAGTTTATATTTACATTAAGAAAAAGAATCCAGTAATCTCTACTTGTCTCCGTGATCCCAATTGGCATTGGTTCCTTCTGTCTGGGTCCATTTGTTGGCTGGTCACATGTGACATATGTTAGTTGAGAGTTCCACAACCCAGGGTTGTGTACTGCAGTGGTCATAGGCATTTTTTTCCCTTTTCCTAATGCGTTGTGACATAATATAGCCTATATAGCCTAGTTTTGTAATTTTATAAATTAAATTACCTATAATAACAGGTTACTATTGAATAAACTAACCCTCCATGTGATTAAAACTTTTTCTGAGAGACATGACTCAGTATTATGCTATCGTCTCTTGCCTCTCTCTGCCCTGTGACTCAGGGCTTGGGTCTCCACAAACCACAGTTCTGCCTTGTCACTTGGTTCCCTATGTAGAATTCTGTCAACCTGAAAGGTAGGAGAAGAGAGCAAGAGTTTGCTCCTTCCTACTTGTCAGCTGATTTTGCTGTTGTCACCCCAGTTGGTTCCAAAAGCAGTTGGTTCCAGTTCTCAGCTTCTTTCCACACTCAGAAACTCCAATGTGGCAGCACCAGCCAGGCTGTGCTCCCTCCTTGGAAGTCTGAGCCCTACCCTGTGGGCTCCTCCTTTGAGCACCTGAGGAAAGAGCACCAACACCTCTTCAGGGATCTGGGTCCTAGAACACCCAGCCTCCCCCAGGCTTTGGGGTCTGTTAACTCTGACTTCTTCCCTCTGATTTCCTGCCCTGGGAGTGGAAGCTACTTCCTAAGTTAATGTGGTCTCTGAGACCACAGCGTCCCCTTTCCCCTTTTAAATCCTAAATGCCTCTTGAACCAATTTCCTTTATTAAATTATCTGTCAAAATAACTAGAGTGGTTTGTTTGTTGCTTGGGCCCCACCTTATACAGACACTATAAAATACAGGTTAATAATGTAAACATCAGGTAACAAGAAAAGGGTGGTGCCGACAATGTGAAAACCACAATGATCTAATCGTACAAGTAATATGTTGAAAAAGGAAGCTTGGAAAATCACTACTGTTAAGGATGAATCTCACCTCTGGTTTATATTGTGCTTTGGATGTGAATTAATGACAATAAGAAGATGAAACAATTACCAAGACAATTAAAAACAAAGCAACCAAAACATAAGGAAAAACCTGTAGCATGTTCAAGGATATTTAAAATCATGAGTTATTCAATCTTTTACTAAAATTTGCTGAACTTCATCTTAAATGTTTAGAAGCAACTTTTGAGGTTTAAAGGATAGCCTTCTGAGTGCAGGCAGCATTTTTCAATTTGGTTTAATGCAATACCCTAAGAACTTAGAAAAGTATGTGGCATGTAGTAGACAGTCAATGTATGTATTAAACGAATAAATAACATAGTAATGAACAGTGAAAAACAATAATTTTACATGCCAATGGGAAATACCTTATTCTTATAGTTATGGTAAAAATGGCTAACACTGTGTTTGGCAAACAATATGGCAATAAACTAAAATGCATTCGTTTGCCAGCAAATGCTATTGGAAAGCTCAGAGAAAACATGGCTGATCATTTGAAGAAACCAGTATTAGAGCAAACATAGAACGTTTACTATATAGCTGCCTCAAGGTACAGCTGGCCTGATCATGTCTCAGTTTATAGTATTTATTAGGCTTTGTTTCATTAAAGAACATAAAAAAGTACTGTGACCCATAAAAGAAGAAAGTATCAAATAAGATGCTTTTTATAGATCAACTGACTTCTTTAAAACAATTTTCTGGAAAAGCTGGGTGAGTATAGCTGCTTTGACTGGAATTTTAAAAAGAAAGGATTCTGGAAGTAAAATCACACAGTAAGAATCATGAGGGCAATTCATTTCCTGCAAAATTCATAAGCAGAAATATTGCAAGGAAGAAGTTGAAGCCAAATATAACCAAAGTGCTACATGGTTCATTGATGTGGTTAATTTTTTTCTTTTTAAAATAAGACTTTGAAATATTGCATCTTTACAGTGTTTGTAATGAAATGAAGAGTGACCATGAAAATAATTTTAACCACATGTAAGTTTGCTGTTGATCATGTGGCAAATTATTTAAAAGAGAAGTAAACCCGAAAGATAAGTTATACTTTATTCTTTTACAAACACAGAAATGCTCCAAATTTGCTGACCTTTCATATGATAACAATTGGCTTTCTTTACTACATTCCTTAGAAGATATTTTAAAAACATACACTTTTAATTAGTCTATTCAACATAAAGGTGATATTTTAGTTGTGAATGAGAAAGCAATTGTTTTTCAAAAGATACTCGTGTTATGGAAAGAGCATTTTGGAAAATGGCATTTGGAAAGGTTATAATTGCTATGTGATTTTGTTGCTGAAAATGGTCTAAGATTCTATCAACATAATCAACATTTGAAAAAATATTCTGACTCTTTGAATCATATTACTCATGCTCAAAACAATTTTTAAAACTAAGACTGTTACACTTGCTAATTAACTTGTAGAAACAAATGCCTGCATTTAGGGAATACAAAAATTTGCTATCTAAATATCCACACAAACTTTGCCTAATTGAAGGATGAGGACTGAAAGATATGTCAGATTTTAGCAAGTATGGAGAGCTTTTCCGTTTTGATCTACATACCTTTCTGAGGTAGGTTGTTTATGTCAGACAGCTAAATATTGACATGAGCTTGAGTTTAAATTCAGATATTCTAATTGTATCTCAAAGTGTTAAATCTGGATTTTCATAGATAATGAAGCATTTTAATCACCTTGCTCTCACTAAAAAATTATGTTATATTTTAATGAGATTAAATGGATCAAATGTAGTTTTGCATTATGAAAATAATATATTAAAATATTAATGAAATATTAAAACAGTAGTTTACATTAGATGTCAATAAATTGAAGATACATATAGTAACTTCTAGGGGAAACCCTGAAATATTAGAATAAGAATACATATTTAACAAGCAAATTAGGGCAAAAATATAGAATAATATGTAATATGTAGTCAACTGGAAATAAGGCAAGAAGAAAAGAAAGAGGATCACAAAGCAAGAGGTACAGGCAGAAAAATAGTAAGATGGGTAGATTTAAACCCAAATACATCGATAATTTTATTAAATGTTTACAGAGAAATACTTCCATGTTGACTGGCTGGATTAAATGCAAAATACAAACATGCTACTCAAAATATAAGGAAAAAAAAGAATGGACACAAAAATGAGAAAATTCTAAATTTGTATGATATGCATTAAATTTGTATGCAAAGTATTGTCTCTGTGTCGCCATCTTTCAGTATCTCTGTGTGTGTCTCTGCTTCTATATATCTCTCTGTCTCTCTCTCTCTCCCTCTCTCTCTCTCTCTCTGTCTGTCTATCATCTATCTACCAAAGAGAAATCCTCAAGCATAGCAGGAAATTTTAACAGACTTCTTTCAGTAACTGAAAAAGTAAAAAGGCAAACGTCAATAAGGATATAGAAGATTTATACAATGTCTAACAAATATGATGCCATACTCACATATAGACTCCTATACTTACAAATGACTGTGCATTTTATTCATGTGCACATGGGTCACTTACAGGGCTATAAATCAAGTCTCAACAAATTGCAAACAATTTAAAATGTTTAAATTCCACAATAGAATTAAACTGGAAATTAATAAGATAACTAGAAAAATACCTGTATATTAAACACTTCTAAATTATCATGGATCAAAAAGAAAATCACAATGTAAACTAGAAAATATTTTTAAATGAATGATAATAAAAATGACATATCAGAACTTGTGGAATACAGGTAAAGCCATGTGTAGAGAGAATGTACAGTCTTAAATGCCTGTATTAGAATAAAAAAATGGCTAAATATAAATTACCTAAGAGTATTCTCTCAAGATCTCAGCAAAAGAATGGCAAGTTAAACTAAAATTTACAGAGGGGAGAAAATAATAAAGGCAAATTTAGAAATAAATGAAATAGGAAATTAATAAATAGAGTAGATCATGAAGCCAATTTTTTTAGGAGACTGATAAAGTTTATAAGTTCTGACAAGTTTTCCAACCATCAAAAGGCAAGACAATATCAGGAATTAAAAATGGTGCATCATCATACAACTTAATGCAGTACATTTGAAAATTGTGGTGTAACAGAAAAATCTGTTGAAAAACACAATCTACCAAAACTGACACTAGAGGAAATAGAAAGTTCTGCATAATCCTTTATAAAACATTGAAAAAATATGGAAGACCCAAATAAATAGAAGAATATATTGTGTTCATGGATTGGGAGACTCATTATTGTGAAGACACCAGTTTCTCAGAGTTGATCTATAGATTCAAGACTATATGTATCAAAACCCAGCATTTTTTTCTTTTTAATTTGTACTTGTATATAAATTAAAAAACTGAATTCTAAAATTCTTTTGGCAATACAGAGGACCAAGAACAGTGAAGACAATCTTCAGTACAGTTGGATGATTTTACCTTATATAAAGATTTATAATAAACCTATAGTAATCAAAACAGTATGATATTGGCATACAGATATATAATATTCTAATGGATTAGAGTCCAGGATCAGACTCATGAATAAATGTAGACTTTACTTATTCAAAGTTTACACTTCAGGTCTGTGGAGAAAGAACAGTTTTATATTTAATAAATGATGCTTTGTTGATTATATGTCCATATGAAAAATAGAAGCCTAACTTCTACCTCATACCAATACAAAAATCAATCCGGGTGGATAGTAGACATATATGATAAAATGATAGAGTTCCTAGAAGGTAATTTAGGATAAAAACTTTATGACCTGGGAGTAGGCAAAGATTTTTAAACAAGGCATGAAAAACACTGACTCCAAAGGAAAAGATTGTTAGATTTGTCCATATCAATAGTAAGAATTTCATTGTATAAAAATTCCCTATTTAGAGACCGAAAAACACAAGTTTCAATTTGAGAGAAGATATTTGGAACATGGAGAACTGAAAAAGGGCACGTGTAATAAATTCCTATGTCAATAAGGAAAAGAGAGCCCACTGGAAAAAGAAGTGAGAGAACTGTAGCTCTTCACAAAAGATGATGAAAGATAAAGACGTGGAAAGGTGCTGAATCTCATTAGTAATTAGGAAAACTCAATTTAAAATCACAATATTTAAAATATTTTGAATATTTTAAAATCACAACCATGAGGAAGGCTAAATGTAGAGTTTAATACTAACAAGAGTTGGTGAGGACATAGAGCAGTTAGAACTCTTACAGTTGTTGGTAAGAGTGGAAGTTAGTCAACCACTCTGGAAATTGACAATATCTACTATATATGCCTACCCTCTGACCTTGTGATTTCATTCCTAGGAATATATCCAACACAAATGCATACATATGTTCCTAACAAGATATATAAAATAAATGTTCATAGCAACACTTTTTTTTTGTAGTAGAAACTGGAAAGGACCCAAATGTTCATCAATGGTGGGATAAATCTATTGTGATATGCTCATTTGATGAAATGCTATACAATAATGAAAATGAATGAAATATTGCTGCATGCAACGTGGATTGATCACACAAACTTAAGGTTTTGCAAAAAAACTGGACTTAAAGAATAGGTACTGTATACTCAAAAACAGCTGAAATGAATCTATGGTATTAGATGTCAGAATATTTGTTATCTTGGAAAAAGAAGATACAGAGGTTTCAATGGGACAAGAGTAGGATTTCTGGGGGGCAGGAGGTGTTACTCTACTTCTTGACCTGGGTAGTCGCTATATGGCTGTGTCCAGTTTCTGATAATTAATCAAACTATACACTCATGATTTGTGCATTATTCTCTACGTATTTTATTCTTTAAAATGTTAATATCAAAAGAGAGAAAAGAGAGAACACTAGCCTGTAGAGTGGGCATGTGAATTCTTTTTTGTTCTTGTTCTTCTCACTAAACAATCCTTGCTCAGTTTGTTCCAGTTGTCAGATGTGGATCTGGGTTCTTGGGAAAATGCTATGTATTAGTGATGGTGGTTGGGGATGTTTTCCTGGGCTTGAGGGATCCATGGCTCCTGGTGGGAGTTCTGGTGAGAGATTGGGGGCCAGGAGTGCCTGTAGAAAGGAGTTAAGCCTTACTTGGGGGCTGATCTTTGAGAAGCTGCACTGGGTTCTGGTAGGTGCTGCAGTTTGAGTATTTGTCCCCTTTTAAACATCATGTTGAAATTTAACTGCCATTGTAACAATATTGAGGTGAGGCCATTAAGAGGTGTTTAGGCCATGAGAGCTCCACCCTCATGGGTGGGATTGTTATTATTATAAAAGGACAAGTTCAGCCCTTTTTAATTCTCTCTCGCCTTCTTGACTTCTGCCATGTGATGACACAGCAAGAAGGCCCTCACCAGATGCTAGGTGCCTAGATGTTGTACTTTCCAGCCTCCAGAATTGTGAGCCAATACATTTCTGTTCATTATAAATTACCCAGTCTCAAGTATTCTGTTATAGCAGCACAAAACAGATGAAAACAGTAGGGTTGCCTAAAGACATGGCAGAGGGCTCTGGGAGGTAGTGGTAGGTGCAGCAATCATTGCACTATTTATAATTCTCTGGTTCAGAAGTTTTTAGATCAGTTAAACATAGGATGTTATTTAAGAAGAGGAAAACAGCTTGCCTATAAAACTTGCCGAAGAAATCAAAGAAAGATGTAAAATTCTTGACAAGCTTAGCCTTATTTAAAAAAGAAAAGAGCATAAAGGACCAGAATCATCGTTAACTGATGCCAGCCTCGAGAGAGAGCCATCAAAAGTTCCAGGTCTGGAGGAAGCTTATGGAAACCTAGATACAATCAACTTTGTACTTAAGCATGAAATAACTTCTCTTGAAAAATAACTGAAAAAAAAGAAATCCAAATGCTCAGAAAAAGATGAGCTGATGGATGACGTTGTAAGCATGAAGAAGACATAAAAGTCCATGAGTGCTTTTTCCAAATAGCACATTCACTGCAAGCATTTTCCCTCTGGTTCCTCATAAGTAAATGAGCTGGTCTCCTGAAAGGAAGGCTTCTCTCTCCTCCATTCAGGCTTTTATCTTTGCTTCTGGAATATGTTTACTTATCTCCCATTCCACCATGAGGTCTAGTAGGGACAGTGGATCCAAGGACACTGTTCATGGGGAGGGGATTGTTTGGAATCCCCTCCTCCCAGAATACATGTGGATCCTGCTTTTCCCACACTCCAAGGTTGCTTTTCCCCAACAACTTCCTTGGTGCACCTTCCCCAGCCAAAGCAACGAGTCATGACCGTCAAGAAGGAAGTTTTTCTCCATGTTCTTCCCCATTGCCTAGATTTCTTTCTACCAAGATAATCTCAATTTAGAAATGAATTACCAGCAACATTAATCTAATCTTCAAATAAACCAATTACTGAACACCAGAACCCCAGCAAGAAACTCGAGACATTTTTTTCCCCTTGTTTCAAAGAGAATTTTGAATGGCTCTCTTCATTATTGGTTTAAGCAACTGCTGTTGCCCAAGTGATTCTTTTATCTAAACCAGAAACTCTAGAATTTTCAAGATAAATATGTTTTGTAAATATCCTTTACATGTGAATCTTATGAGTAGGTTTTTGTATACTCTCTATTGAATGAACATTTTCTTTTAATATATTCAGTTCTTTATAACATAAACATTAACTGAAGCATAAAATGAGCAATTCAATAGGTATTTTAAACTGTAAAGGCTATTTTTGTATGCCAAGAGCTATGTTTAACAAAGTTCTAATAGGACTATGAAAGAAAATTATTACTTTAAAAAATAACTCTATATATATCTTGGAGGTACATATATATACTTATATATGTACAGAAAGAGAGAGAAAGAGAGAGAGAGAGAGAGAGAGAGAGAAAGGGAGAGAGGCTAAGTGTGAAGTGTGAAAGCTAAAGAGGGTTAGGGACCTTGGTCTATATATCTCATGAAGGCTTCCTTGGAGACAAAAGAGTTTTCTGGTCACATGAGTGATGTGCTGGAACCAGCTCACACTAGATAACAAATGCTGATTGTTAAATGTTCAAGAATTCAGTAAGCTGGTAGTTATTACACAGCTGTTGTTAAATAATAAATTATATAAAGTTACAATTAAATAAATCATATTTAAAACAAAGGTGATAAAATTTCAAAACTTATTTCTCCATTTTTATCTTACTACATCTTGTAACTACGCCCCGAAGTTATTAATATTATATCTATTAATATTGTATCTATGTGGTAGAAACACTATATAATAGTGTGCTGCTGTAAATCTTTTCAGCCCTGCTTCCAGTGACATCATGTTTATAGTCTGAAATTGAGCATGGTGAGAATATTTACATCATAGAAATTAGAAGACATTATAAATTGGGGATGGGATTTATTGTTTTGCTGATTGTCCAGACTGAAGAATGTATTGAAGGAAATGTTAATAGTGCAAATTAAACTTAATAATTTCTTGCTTATGTAGCCATTGCATTGTACAAAACACAAAAAATTGAGAAAATATAGTTTTCCAGCATTCAAAACTACTGTCTGATTTAACAAGGAAATTGCTCAACAATGTTCTGACATATGTCTTTGTTGTTTCACTTTTGTGTTACTCATTAAAATAGGCAAAAATATCAGCCAACATTTATGTTAGAGATACACCTCTTTATTAATTTGCAACCATAAATTGGCTACAGCTATGAGTCAGGCAAAAAACAAAGAATGTATTCTGGGAGAATTCATTGGCCGTATGAAATTTATAACAGTGTTGTATATTTTATAGTATTTGTTAATTGTGTGCTAATACTATTTATATGAAAAACATTTATGACAAAGTTACGTATGTATGTATATATTTGCATGTATTTTCCACCCACAGAACTGGTTGTTAAAAGTTTACCAGCCCACCACTTGTTATACATGATTTCTGATTATTTATGCAACATAATCAGAACTGCATTCTGTTCTTTCCTTTCTGGCACTGTTTCCTAAAAGTGTAACTGTTGTGTCTTGAAGTGGCTTGTTCTAAACATAGAATATATCTCCTGCATAGCATAGACTTTCCTGGAAATTCACAGGAAACATTAAAAGCTCTGAGAAATCCTTCAGTAGAGAAGCCAGTTTAGCATCATATTAGCATAGTGTTTCCAAAACTTTTGTTTTAACCAATTAATCTTTTCTCTTTCTCTGTGAATATTGATTTCACAGTTTAGGAAATGCTGCTTTAAAGATTGATTAACCAGGTTCATTTGAATGCTAGATCTTTTATGACAAGGTCCGTAGCTTCAAATATAGTCCACTATTCACCTTGATTTTATGATTAATCAGTCCATGGTTAAAGGCGCCTTATGAGTAAGTGCTCAAAATCTTATTTTCTTACCTGAAAGCAAATATATAATGATGGGTTACAAATAAATCAATTCAATAACTAAATTCATTGGAATGGCTCAGATTGTCTTTGGGAATTCTGTTGATAACACCTGTACTTAACTTGTTTAGTGGTTTCAATTCTTTGGACCCTGAATTTTCCTAGTATAAACCAGTTATCTCCCAAGAGCTATTAGGCTTATGATGAGGAATGGAAACATCTCTATGAAGGAACAATACTCACACTCATTGCTTAATTTTCAGAAACATCACCTGTGTGACTTTCATCATTGTGGAGGCATTTAACAATTTCTCAAAGGACATGTGGAGAAATAATATGAAAGTTATGTTTACTGGTTGTTTTTGCAACATAACTGGAATTGCCTTTCAATTTCTACCTTTTGCAATAAATATTCAGCAAATACTGTAGTGTCTGGAGGATCTTGTTCTTAACACATATTGCTATCATGTGAACAACTAAGCTCTAATAGTGTATGTAAAACCTTGAGATGGAAAAAGATCTTAACATTTGATCCCATCCTAACCCAAACAATGTCCTCAACTCTGGATGCCTGGAATGATCCATGTGACCGAGAACTACCTAGGGACTGAGGAAGCCAATCTATTTTACACCACATCTAACTGTTAGAAAGTTTTCCCTTACGTTGGCTCATAATCCATCTCTTTATAATTTCCACTCACTGGTCATAGGACTCCCATCCAAGGCTGCATCAAAAGAAATTTTATTCCTCTTCTTGTTGACGCCTATACAGGAATTCTGTAGCATTTCAAAGGGCCATTATTCAATTCTCCTCGCTTCCTTTTCCTTTCAGCCCAATGTCATAAATTGTCTTTGTGTTTCCTCATATGACTTCTTGCCAAACTATAGATCTCATCTGCATGCGTTTCAGTTTGTGAGCATCACCCCTTAGTCCTCAGGACTGAATTGGTGAATTATAGAAGATCACTTGCTTCCTTATTTGAGACACTGAAATACTTCTGCTAACTTCATGTTAAAATATATTAAACCACTGGGCTTATAGCTGAGTTTTAGCTGTGGGTAGTGGCTGTTGATTGAGACACATCTTCCCCATCCTATCCTTTTATGGTCTTACTACTTTCTGTCTGAAAATATTTGGTCCATCATTCTTGTCCATTGCCCCGCTTTGAGAATTTTCAAGTTAGTATTTATTTTTTCAGTTTTGTTTCATGTACAGATTGGATCAGACTGACATTAATGCCTTCCCGCAAGTCATTAATCAAAATGTTGAACCTGAAAAGCTGTAACGGCATTGATTTTTTATTTTATATTAAAGCTTAACAATATGATCACAGGGATTGTGCAGTCATTGGTTTTCATTCTATTTTTATAAGATTATATTAGAATTGTGTTAATAATTGTAGTGGTTTATGTATTTTAGATTCTTAATAACTATTCAATGTAATACCTCAAAATTCTAATTACTCATTAGGTGTTATAGTTTAAATATTGGACCTCTAAAAACAAATGAAAATGAGTAAGTCTAATATTAATTACCAAGGATTTCAAGAAGCATAATAGTTTAGAATTCAAACTTTTCAAATAAAGAAGAATACTGAGTGAAATTTACAATATCCTTACCAGGCTCTTGATCTTTTTTTTTGGTGAAAATCTGAGTTTGTAAACAACCTTGATGGCTCTCATGATAAAAAAGATGATAATTCCTTGAGTTTATCTAGTGATTTAGGTGGAGAGGACTTGGCAAAAGACTTAATCACAATTATGCTGAATAGTTGGGATAAAATGAATGGTAAGAATACCAGAATGTAATTGTTCAAAGTTTTCACTTTTCAAAATAGAATGAAAATTCCTAGCACATAAAGTGCAAGAAGCAGGTTGACTGATTAAGACTCTTTAATATGTTTTGTCTTACCCTTTGAAGCATAGGATCTGCCCAAATTTTAGGATGGAGACTTAGTTTTTTTATAGTAGTGATAAGTAAATCAGGTTACATTGCTTCCCTACTTAAATCCTCCATTAACCGCTTATTTTAATGAGCAAGAAATATACGCTCCTTATCCTAACTTTCAAGAGTTAACACAATCTGCCCTTTTTTTCCTCTCCAGCTTCATTTTTGCCTCTCTATCTCAAACAAGATGAGTCCATCTTGCTTGAAGACTTTGCACCAGCTGTCAGCAAAGATCTCTCTGTAAACTCTAAGGTCTAGAGCTTTGAATGATCCCTTTCTTCTTACAGTTCAGGTGCCGGCTCCAAAATCACCTTCTCAGAGAAATCCATCCTGACCACTCTATCAAAATAATCCCTCTTTCCTCTTCACTTGTTCTTTTTTATGCTAACATTTTTTTTTCCTGGCTCTTATCACTACTGGAAACTGTTTTATTTATTTACATGATTGTCGTTTGGCTGCCAACCATATAAGCTCCATGAGGGCAAGGACTTTGTCCTATTTATTAGCCCTTATGCCTAGAAAATGCCTGGCACCTTGTAGGCACACAACAAATATTTCTTAAACGAATGAATTATTTAATTCTCATACTGCAATGGAATGAATGCCCATTCCTTGCTATTATCCTGATTCCTTTTTATCAGAAGCCTACATAGGGCAACAATAAATAGTCAGAAGAAAAACCAATCTTCAGTAACATTCCTTTGCTGGTGAAAATTTTCTTCCTAAATTACTGCAGGACAAAGCTAGAGAAACTCAAAGGCAAGAGAAGGCTTACACTGAGGGGCTGCCCTTGATTGCTTATATTGCACCATTTTATTTCTTGTTGCTTCTCGATTGATCCTACAGACAAAAAGGATGCTATGGGGTAAAGGCTCAGACTGCAGAAACAAGAAGAAAAAGAACTGGAATCAAAAATTATATTCTCACAATGGCTTTGAATGTGGACATAATCAATAATTTTATAGAAACAAACTGTGTGCTATGGTCTGATTAGTATGAATAGAAGGAAGCCAGGTACTATTCTTCAAGACAAAGGAATAATGACCCCAAAGGCATTTTGAAAAATCTGGGGGCTCCATGCCCATCTCAGGCCTAGAGAGCTGGGGACTTGAGGGTAGGATGGTTTAAAGGGAGGGGCTCAGAGTGCTTGTAGAAACTTAAGGCCCACTACTCAGGGCTGCATTGGGTCTCTGCTCCCCAATTTCCAGCATAGTGCTCCCCAGCTGCCCCAGCTATGGCTCAAGTGGGTCCAGGTGTGGCTTGGATCACCACTACAGAAGGCACAAGCAGTCAGCCTTGGAGGCACCCATGTGGTGCTAATTCTGTAGGCATGTAGAGTGCAAAAGCTGTGGAGGCATGGCTTCCTCTACCTAGCTTTCAAAGGATATCTCAGACAGCCTTACGGCCCAGGCATGGGTGAACCTGCCACAGAGTCCCCACTAGGACAGTGCCTAGTAAAGCCATGAAAGCTGGCTGCTCCTGTTATTCTGGAGCTGTAGTGCCACTGGAATGCAGTGAGTGTCAGCCTGAGAGAGCCACAGGCATGTGATTTCAAAGTGTTGGAGCTAAAATATGGCCTGCACCCAGCAAAGCCATGGAAGTGGGGTTGGGACCTTGGGGACCAAACTTCTGCCCCAGTGTGTCCAGAAGGTGAGATGGATTCAAAGAACATTATTCTCAAGCCTTAAGATTTAATGTTGCTTGCCTTGTTGGGTTTTGGGCTTGCTTAGGAAGTTAGTCCTTTCTTCTTCCTCTTTTTTAAAATTTCTCTCTTTGGAACAAGAATGTCTATGCTATGCTTGTCCCACTGTTGTAATTTGAGAGCATGTAACTTTTTAATTTCACATGCTAACAACTGGAGGAAAATTTGATGCAGAAATGAGTAAAGACATTTGGGGCTATTGGGAAGAAATGACACTTGAGAAAGACATGACTTTTTGAGGCCAGGAGCAGAATGCTGTGGTCTGAATGTGTCCCCCAAAATTCTATGTGCTGGGAACTTAATTGTTGGGAAATGGGGCCTTTTGGGAGGTGTTGAGGTCCTAAGGGCTTCATTTTCATGAATGGATTCATGCTGCTGTAAATAGGGCTTGCAGGAGTGGGTTCACTCTCTCTTGCCCTTTCATCTTCTGCTATGTGAGGATGCAGGGAGAAAGCCCTCACAAGATGCCAGCATCTTGATCTTGGACTTTCCAGCCTCCAGAACTGAGAGAAATAAATTTCTTCTCTTTATAAATTACCCAGTCTCAGCTATTCTATTATAGAAGCACAAAATGGACTAAAACACTGACTCTCAGAAGATGACTTTCTCGCCCATTTGAAGAGAAATTACAGGTCATTAGACAGGAGTTTCTTCAATATTCCACATTGAAGCCTATAAATTAACTCCACAATTTTCTTTTCTTCCTTCCTTCCTGATGAAAAATGTCTGCTACTTCTATTTGAGGGTAATCCTTTTATTCTGAGTTCTGGATCACACCCCATTCAACTTTTGGAGAGATTTCGGTCCATTGATTACTCCTCCTCTCTCCTGTATTTGCCAACGCTTCATCTCAATTTGTTATTTTTTCTCCAACATTTCAACCTACTCGTGATATGTTTATCTTTCCTTTAAAGCACCTGTATCTTTAAAGTGCCTTTAAATCTTTCTTCCCTGCCCCCCTTTTTGTTCAGGTCTCTCTTTTTACATCCCACTTGTAGTTACACTTTCTAAAAGCATTGTCTACACTTCGGTCTCTGTTTCATCCACCCACTTCTCAACCTACTGCAGTCCAGTTTTTGTCCCAGTGCTCTGACTAATGTCCCTAATAGCCTCCTTGCTAAGTCTAATGATGCTTCTTAATCTTTTTTTTTCTTACTTTCTTGGCAGCATTATCTATATCTTTCTTTTGGAAATTAAAAAAAGATTAGCCTCCATAACATTGTAGTCTTTTAGTTTTTCTCTGACTTTTATGGCGATCCCAGGTTCTTGTTTCTTCTATCACTAAAATGTTTATACCTCACAGGGATTCTGTTGTGGGTTATCATCTTTGCTTACTCTATGTACTCTCCTCAGGCGATTGCATTTACAGCCTTAGCTCTACTTTCAGCTATATATTGATGATTCCTAAATTCAAACCTATATCTTCTACTCAAACTGCTCCTGAGAATCAAATTTACATATCTATCTACCTACCTGACATATCTGTTTGGCTGTTAAAATAAGAAATTGGTTGTCTTCTTCAGAAAACCAGAATCTTTTTATTTTCTCTATTTCAGTGAATGGGACAATTACCTATTGAGTCAGCTAAAACTCAAGTCAGGAAATTATCTTTGAGTTCTTCCTATCCCTGACCTCAGCATCTACTCAATCTCCATGTCACGTTGAGCCAAACTCCTCAATTTCCTGGACATCTAGCTACCATCTCTATTTCCATTCCCACCACCCTAAGTCAAGCCATTATCATATCTGGAATGGATTATTGAAACGGTTGTCTTGCTGGTTTCCCATTACTAGTCTAATGCCTTCTATTTTCCATGTTGACATCATAGCAGTCTTTCTAAAACATTTTTCTTTAAAAAATATTTTCAATGGTTTCCCTTTGGCTTTAACATGTTTAAAAAGCCCTGTGTGATTGATTTTCTGAGTACTTTTGTCTTCTCTCATGAAATTCCATGTCGTGCTTTATAGTCTTACCAGAAAGAGTTTCTTTCAGCTTTTTAAAGGTACCAATGCTACCACTACCACCCCCAACTTTACTAAGGCAGCAACATCTCTCGGGCTTATCTTAGAGTTTCCACTGGGAATAAGTATCTATTAGAGTAGTAGGTTGCAAGCAAGAGCAACAGACTCTGGCTTATCATACTGAGAAAGAATTGTTTGGAAGGACACAGGGTAGCACAAAGAAACAAAAAGCTAAAAACTCAGGACTTGGGAGAGATAGAAATGAGGCTGCTTCAGGAATTGAGGAGGTAGGACCTAACATATGTCTCTTCAAGTTTCTGCCATTGGAAGAACTCTAGCCGTTTCTGATCTTGGATTGTACTACTCAGGATTAATATTTCTTGGAGAAAATGCCTCATAGTTGGTGTAGCTTGGGTCACAGATCCACTCCGTGAGCAGAGGGCTGCCCTCAGCAGTTAATGGGAAGAGTTCCCCAACTGCCATGAAATAAGAGAGTTTTCAAGGATAAATTAGGGGCTACGGCTCAAAGAGAGAGAAAAAGATGCTGGGCAGGCAAAAATAGTAGATGGCTACCATAGAAGCGATTTCAGACCCCTCAAATTTGAATTAGAGGACTTTCCATGCACTCCTATAATTGTCATCTGTTTTTTTCCTTTTTGTAGCACTCAATGCAATTCTTACTTGTTTGTCCCCATTGGATGGTTAGCTTTGTTAGCACATGACTGGCACTTGGCAGGTAATCAAACATGTATTTCCTGTAGGACAGGAAGAATATATAGACTTAAGCCCATTATGAAACATGCTCTGAAAGACTTTTGAGGCTAGTGGCTTATCTGATGCAATTAAAAAAAAAAGAAATGGGAAGTTTTTACAAGAGCATCAATGCCAAATAAGTACAAATCCATATGAACATAATATTGTGTAGAATCTAAACTTTTTAAAGGTAGAGGAAGTATTTTCTATTTTTTTCTATTTTTATATCTCATATAATGCTTAATATAAAATTTCCACAAAGAAGTCTCTGAATAGGCATTTATAACATTAAGGATTTTCATGAAAATTTCTTTTGTATTTCAGTAGTAATATGTTAATCTTAAGAATATCCTAATGCTTTCTCTCTTTCTTTTTTCTTTGTGTGTATACGCTGTTGCAGTTTTTAATACCACTAATGACTTTGAAATGGGACATTGACTCAGAATTAGTGACAATCATGTGTTAATGGTCCTTGCCTTTGCGGCCTATCAGCAACTCATCTCAGCTGATAATTAGTTCCCAGAAAATAAGCTGGATCAGGCTTTCCCAAGATGTGGCCATTTACAAAAGATTCCTGGTTGTCATTGGAACCGCTCACTCATCTTTCCTTGCTTTTTCTATTTTTATGTCCACTCGGCTTATGCTTTTGATCAAAAGGACTGATCTATGCCAAATACAGTAGGTAGGTGAGAGGAATTTTTTAAAAAGGGAAAAGAAATAGAATAAAATATTCATCCTGAATTCACACACACCATAATAAAATCACGGAGCATAATTGCCAGACACTACCATAGAGATTATCTAATTAAACCCCTTCACTTCTCACTTTATAAATGAGGAAACTGAGGCCTGGGAGGCTAAGTGATTTTCCCAAGGTTCGCAAAAGAGAAAACAAACCATACATAAACAACACTCTTTATTTCTCTAAACATTTCTGAGTTCTTTCTGTCACTGGGCATCTCATCACAGACTCATCATGATGAATCAATTTGCCAAAAAATGTGATAGAGAAATCAATCAAAATTTCATTATTGCAAAAATTACTGGTACACTTTCTACTTCTTAATATGTGACGCTCTGAAGATTGTCATCTTCAAAAGACAATAGAAAAAATGAAACAGACAAAATAATTGTAAATGACCAGTGGGATCAACCCACAGGCACGTATTTCTCATGGTAAGTATTTTGTGAACCTAATTATGATCCATCTAACCAGGGTTTAGCAAGTAGTCAGTTATAGAGATGCTCAGTTCCTTCTTGTTCGATGGATTTAAGTAGTCTTTGGCGTGTGCTCATTTATAATGCACCATTTCTGGATCTGTTTGCCCTCAGCTTTATTCCATGCTCTTTCCTGCTCTGTCCTGCATTGTATTGGATAGACCACTTTTAGACTACTTTTTCTAGGGTTCCTTGTTAGCTGGCAGGGTTTGCAGGAGCTGGCTCTTTTCAATGTGTGAGAGCCAATTGACAAGTATTCAGAGATCCTGTGAACTGGTTGTTCACACTGGTTAATATCACCATTAAAATTAAGTTACCTAAACTTAAGTTAAATAAGTTATTGTATACTAAAAAGCAATGGTAATATCTATTCCAAATTTATCATTTCCTAATTATTTTGCTACCCTTCTTTTGACTGTCTGTGCTCTAGAGGTTATGGTATATCTATACGTATGGGAAACACTACATAACAGTGAGCCATCATTGTGCATCTCTCCTCAGCTTCACATTCAGGGACCATACAAGCAGTAGCTTGAAATTGGCCAAGTGAGAGTATTTATGCTATGGAAATCAGCAAATGCTACGAATCAGGCCTTGTTTTTCTTGGAGAGTCACCAGTTAACACGCTGTTTTCCAGCGGTGTTTAGCTAGTGGGAAGCACTGAAGAGAGCTCGGAGGATTGGTGGAAGGAAGAAGTCATGTTTTTTCATCTTTGCTTCTGTGGCCTGGGGAATATCTCTTCCCTTGCCTCCTCCAGTTGTCCCTCTATTGAAGGGGTGGTGGCCAGGCGCAGTGGCTCACTCCTATAATCCCAGCACTTTAGGAGGCCGAGGTGGGCAGATCACGAGGTCAGGAGTTTGAGACCAGCCTCGCCAACATGGTGAAACCCTGTCTCTACTAAAAATACAAAAATTAGCCAGGCGTAGTGGCGGGTGCCTGTAATCCCAGCTACTTAGGAGGCTGAGGCAGGAGAATCGCTTGAACCCGGGAGGCAGAGGTTGCAGTGAGCTGAGATCACGCCACTGTACTCCAGCCTGGGCGACAGAGCGAGACTCTGTCTTAAAAATAAATAAATACATAATAAAAATAAAAAAGAAGGGGTGGTATTGGCTTCCTGTTGTTGCTAATCTCTGGGTCGCTTCACTGTTTGACATTTGTCACTGAGCTTCTCAGTTCTTCTATCACCAGTGTAACCAATTCTCTGTACTAAATTCTTTCTGCTTTACATATTTGAATGTCTTTTCCCCCATTTAGACCTTATCTGATACATATAGCAAATTTATTTACACAGGTGTCTTTTGTTTTCAGTAGCACTTTTAATGTCAGAGCTTACAAAATTTAAAATAATATGATGTATTGGCGATAGAAAGCCTTCTCTTTATTCAGAAGAAGAATTAAAGTATCAGAAAGCGCAAGCAATTTGTTACAGTAGGTTGGTGAAAAGCAATAATGCTTTCCCAGCATATACTGGGATTTTTGACCCACACATTAATATTTTGAGCTAGAAATAATACAGAATTTATTAGAACTACTGAATGCCCTCAGCACTTTTTTGATATCTGAGTTTCGACTTGGTAGCTCATATTCTGCCTTTGTTTAGGAATTTTTTTTGTTGTTTATGATGCCATGGTGGCCAAATCATGTCTACAATGAGAAATTTTTAAAATATTGAATAGATTTTTGAAAATTGAACTGGCAGTCAGCTGGCTGTCTTACTGTCTTATAAAAATAACACCCCTGGATGTCAGGTGCAGTGGCTCATGCCTGTAATTCCAGTATCTTGGCAGGCCGAGGTAGGAAGATCTCTGGAAGCCAGTTGTTTGAGACCAGCCTGGGCAATATAGCGAGACCTTGTCTCCACAAAACATTTAAAGATTATCCAGGCACAGCAGTGCGCCTGAACGGAGCCTAGCTACCCAGGAGGCTGAGGTGGAAGGATCACTTGAGCCCAGGAGTTCAAGGGTACATGTGAGCCATGATCATGCTGCTGCACTCCAGTCTGTGTGACAGAGCAAGAGCCTGAATTTAAAAAAAAAAAAAAAAGCCTATTGGATATATAGCTGCTGTGTCTGGGTTCTGTCTCTCTGTTTATGAAGGCCCATTGACTTATTTCATAGTCAAAATCCACATGATTCTATGGGACACAGAGAAGAAAGATACTAAGAAAGGGTAGTTTCTTCTTTTCCTATGATTTTGTAGAATATAGAGAAAGTGGATTTTACTTAGTAAATGACTGAATGGTTTCATATATCATCTCATAGAAAAACACTAATTTTTAAATTCTGCTGAAGTGGCTTAGATTATAAACACTGCTCTTGTTACTTTATATCTTGCAAGTCTCCTTTAGTGCTCTGTTATTAAAATATTATGAAAGAGAAAGAGCACTGACTAAACGTGCCTACATGGATACATTTACATTAATGCATGATGATTAATTATAAGTTAATATGCTCATTCACAAAAATATTTTAAGGTGGCATAATGATAAGGCTGCATTGATAACATTGCACAGCCCCTTATTAACGTTATCAAAAGCCAGATATGAGGTGACGTTAACACATTTTGGAGTGGCATGCCAGCAAGCCAACTGGCTTTCCGTGAGTGTCATACTCACTTTGGACCACAAGATGCCGCTCAATAATCCGTTATGATTTAGGTCTTTTGTTACGAGCCAAATGACATTTCCATTTATTTTACGTGCTCTCCAATTACATATTAAAACTCATAGTGGGTGGGTTGTGGGGAGGAGACCCTGACTCTGAAGGCACTTTTTAACTTGGATGTGGGAAATCTATGAATAATTTATTTAAGGTATACAGATTCCGGCTGAGAATTCAGACAACATAGAATTGTGGCATCCTCAGCTTCTGTGCGTGTGTGTACTTGTCTGCTCTTGCCCTGCCATCTACCCAGCCCTTTTTGTATAGTCACCAGCACCATCTGCCCCCGAATGAAATAATTTCCTGCTGGTTCTCGCTAGCAACTCACAAAACATCCTATTTTTGTAACTACTCAAAATGTCAAAGGATTACCTTAAAACAAAAACACATAATCAGCTTTCTGTTTTTCAGGCAGCAATTAAGTAGTCACAACATGGCAGTCCATAGATGGAAGCTCCAGAAATAATTGTTTCCAAAGGTAATCACTGGAAGGAGATAATTGTATTTCCCAAGTCCTTGTCTTAGGCTTAAAAAAAAAATTCAGCATGAAGATTCAGATGGCTTTAGTCTTTAACTTTCCCATCAAATTTGCCCTACATTTAAATTTATATGTTTTAATTTTTTTGAGATAAGATGGAAGCAAGTCTTCCCCACAAATACTTTTTTATGACCAGTGTCTAAACAATTAAGATCTATGTCCAGGAGCCAAGGTGGTCACATTATGGAAACACATTCCTTGGAAATTGGAGGGGCCGGGCTTAGACAAGAAGAAGCTACATAAGGAAATCTCTTCCACAAACGTCATGTAGGAAAGTTAGTTTGCCTTTTTCTGGTGTTAATTTGGCAGCAATAGAGCTGATCTGGCTCCTCGATAAAATAGACTACCTAGGCGGTATGATTTCCAGGTTGTCAAGAAATAGCCCTCAACATAGTCTCTTCTTAATCGTCACTTCCATTTTAGTGTGTTGGTTTTCAGATACTTTAGTCTATCTGGCTGAGCACAGGATTTTAAGAGATGGAGACTGATGATCAGAACAAACAAACATATGAGAGAGTCTGTATGATGGTGAGAGGAGAGAGAGTAAGCAGCAGAAATGGGAGGAGAATGACCAAGACGTGGAAAGAAAGAGATGCTCTAGGAAAAGCCCCACCTAGTGCATTGTCTCAATCCATTCTTAGGATGGGATCAACTTGGTGGTGTGAGCATTTAGTTTAGACAATAAAAAATGGACTCTCAAAAAACTGAAAATAGAATTACCATATGATCCAGCATTCCCACTGCTGGTCATATATCCAAAAGAAATCTATATCCCTTATATCTAAGAGATATCTGCACTCCCATGCTTATCACAGCACTATTCACAATAGCCAAAATTTGGAAGCAACCTAAGTGTCCATCAATGGATAAATGGATAAAGATAATGTGGTACATATACATAATGGAATATTATTCAGCTATAAACAAGAGTGAAATCCTGTCATTTGCAGCAACACAGATGGTCCTTATGTTAAGGACAATAAACCAGGCACAGCAAAACAAATACTGCATGTTCTCACTCATATGAGAGAGCTAGAAAGTGGATCTCATGACGATTGAGAGTAGAATGATGGTTATCAGAGGCTGGGAAGAAGGCGGTATGGAGAAGGGTATGAAGACAGGTTGGTTGATGGGCAAGTATAAACATATAGTTAGAAGAAATAAGCTCTAGTATTCAAAAGTATGGTGGGGAAATTATTAACAACAATTTATTGTATATTTCAAAATAGAGAGAAAAGTTATAATGTTCCCAACAGAAAGAATAATGTTTGAGGTGATGGATATTCCAATTACCCTGATTTGATCATTGCACATTGTATACAGGTATCAAAATCATGTGTACCCCCAAAATATATGTAACTATTAAATACCCATAAAAAAGGAATGGAGAGGCTTGTCCTCTGAGCCAGCTTTCTCATTTTTCATCAGTCCTGGATCTCTATATCACTGAGAGACACATCACATTTCTTTCTTCATTCTCATTCATTTGTTCATTCTTGTGAATTCAACATATGTTCATGAATAGTTCAACAACTATTTATCTTGTACTCACCCTCCACCAGGTACTGGATTAACTACTGTGGATATGAAGATGAAAAACATTCGATTGTCAGAGCTACAAGGAGAATATCACTGGAAATATTATGCAGAAAAACTCATTTTTTTCTTAAAAATATCCTAATATATAGTGGAAATGTTAAATTTTGCTGTATTTAATGTAAAAGTGAAAAAACATAGCTTCCTTAGACCAGTGATTCTCAAGGCTTCAAATGCACAGCCATCATCCAGGGATTTGGTTAGAACACAGATTGTGACTCAGAATGTCTAAGGCTAGGCTTGAAATTGTGCATTTATAACGAGCTCTTGGGTAATGCTGATTCAGGGGACCACACTTTATGTAACAGGCTTTAGCCCGTGGGGTGATTAGTTATCCAGAAAGAGAGAAGTTTCTCACAGGAAAATGATCCACTTCTAGGTCAGAGGGAGGAGAAAACGGGTGTTAAGACAAACCTCTATAAAAGTAAGACGGGTAAGACAGAGAGGATCTGTTTCTGATGAATCACTCTCTGCCACCTGACTCTGTTTGCGTTTTCAGGATCAGACATATCGTACCGTACACCAGGATACAGGTTTTCTCCTAAGAGGGACACTGATCATTTCCTGCATCACTATTTTGAAACATCAGAACCGAAATGGTTTTTATGTTCCTAAAAGAAGAAGAAGAAGAAGAAGAAAAAGGCACCACTTTTGAAGGGAAAAAATAGTTTTCCGATAACCCCCATTAATTACAGGGGTCATTGTGGCAAAATGAATGGGATTAGAAATCTGCTAAAAGCTGCAGTATATGGTACGCGGTGACTGACAAGCCTTTCGCTGAGTAGTTACAAATGGGACTAATGGTTTAAACTTGTTAGTCATTGTCAGAGCCTCTGATCCTTGAGTCAGCCATGGAAGCTATGGCAGAAATCGATAAGGCACCACTTTCCGCAGTGAACTGCTAGACCATATAGATTGCCTGAAGGGAAATACTGAGTTCCCTCCCAGGCTGCCAGATGAAAGCAGGCAGCTAAATCTCCAGGAAGATTGACCACACTGCTCGGGGCAATTAGGCCTTTCACCACTTTGAACGATGATTATAAACGGGGGAGAGGGTTGGGAGAGTGAAGGGGAGACAGCTCTGCATGACAAACTGAAAGCTGGAAGCCATTTTGGGGAGCCTTGTCAGTTTCATGGTCACTGAGGGCATTTTTTTTCCTTTTCCCTTGTTCAGATTGTTATACAATGAATATGCTGGGGCTGCTGCTTTTCCTTCCTTTCTTCTTTCCCTTTATTTTTCTTTAGAAGCTGGAGAAGGGAAGACAGGCAGCCAGAGCAGCACTTGGTTGATGATAAACTGTAAACTGCAGCTGAACTCCATTAATCCGTTCAATCCCTAAAGCCTGTGGCCTGAGTGCGTGTCGGAGGAGGGCTTCCTGTTGGGTACATTTCAAAACAATCACATCCCATTGTTCAGTGCCTTTTTGGGTAGAGTCCTGCGAGGATGCCAAAATCATCAGCGAAAGAAAGTGCATGTTCCCGCAACAATTACAGACAAGCTGCAGATTATCAGCAGGCTGCAAGGGGCAAGGTGCTGGGGCCCATTTGGCAGGGGCTCTGCTTGGAGAGGAGCCTCATATCTGATGCACACAAGGCTGCACCCAGCATTATTATTAAGAGCGTCCAAGTGCTCCGTGGCTGCCTAGGCTGCGGGAAGCCCAGATGTGCAAGAGAAAGGAACTACAGGAGATGTGCAAAGCTTTGCCTTGGTTCTGGGCAGAAAGGCAGGGCAGCTTAGCCTCACGTCAAAGTTTCTGGCCTCTTTCTGCTTCATCAACTTTGTATTTCTGCTCAAATTTCGACTGGCGATGCATCTCCATTCCCTTGTTTCTGTTGTTGAGTTCCATTCCCTTTCTAACATTAGCTTCATGATTGATTTGTTTAATTTTTTTCTTTTCTTATCAGGCCCTGGCTCCTACTCCACTGTTGACTTTAAGTTGTACTGTAAACCACGTTCCGCTAAGTATTGTTTAACTGTCAAGTGGATGGGGAGGCAAGATGTTGTGGGAGTAATCCCAAAGTGCTGGTCTGTGACAGAGCTGTCAATCAGAGGTTCTTGGACCATTTCACCACCCTGGTGACTGCAGTCCTTGGTGGAGACTGTGGAAAAGTCTATTTTATTGAGGATTGCTTGGTGCCTGGTGCCTGGCATTTTAAAGATGTGTATACCAAGAATTGAAATGCTGAAGTTCATTAGGAAACAAGAGGGCACTTGGAGGGAGTGAGTGCTGCCTGTCCTTGATGGTGCTCATCTCTTCCATGGCAGGGGGTAGGGGGCGATTCGGGGGGATTGTTTGTTGCCATTTTCTGTTGCATGGAAAGAGGAGCTTGGGCTCAAAGCGGCAACTAATGGGCATTTTTTGCTCATCTTCAATTCACTAAGCATCCATGAAACATCACCTGCTGTCAAAAGACCTTAGCCCAGGTGGCTCCCAGTCAGATGGGAAGCTTCACATTACCTACTTATGATCCCATGAGGATGGATTGACCCCTTATGGCCCACGGAATGTACATCAAGAATGAACCCTAATGTAAACTATGAACTTTGGGGGATAATGATGTGTCAATGTGGGTTCGTCAGTTGTAACAAACATACCATACTGGTGGGAAATATTTTTAATAAAGGAGGCTGTACATGTGTGGGGGCAGAGGGTACATGGGAACTCTCTGTACCTTCCTCTCAGTTTTGCTGTGAACCTAAAACTACTTTAAAAAATAAAGTCCATTAAAAAACAAAACAAAAAAACTAAAGAGGGAATTATAACAACTATCCAAATATTAATCACAATAAGTGAAATAAAATGAAGCAATTTATTTCATTTAGAAGATTCTTTTATAAAGTAAGTGAATTTGACCTTCCTCAGCCCTCTTTATGGCATGAAATAAGAATTCTTTCTGCAAATCAAGTACATTCAAAAGGAAATACTAACTCTTTTAGGCAGCCAAGGAGTTACCTTAAAATACTTAATAATCAGAAAACTGTTAAATCACAGAATAATTTATAGAATTTGGGAAAACTTTTTCAGTCCTAGAAAGATAGTTGCTTTAATAATATTCTTTTTAGTTACTAGGTTCATCTTAAATTATAGTTTTACTGGGGTATTCTAGAGTACTGGGATGGAAGGTGGGCAATATGAATTGTAGCTCTGATTCTACCCCAGGGCGTTTTGGTGAGCAAGAACTTCCATCTCCTTGCTGCTGGTTCTTCACCTGTGAAATGGAAGACTTCACTAGTCAATATTGAGCTACTATGGTAGGGAGAACGATAGCTTCCCAAAGAGTCCACACTTGAATCTCTGGAGTCGGTGAATGTGTTATGTTCCATGGCAAGAGGGATTTTGCAGATGTGATTAAGATAGGATGTTAAGATAGAAAAATTATCCTTTTATCCTGGATTACTTGTGTGGGCCCAAATGTAATAACAGGGTTCTTAAAAGATGAGAGGTGGGCAGAGTCAGAGAAGGAGATGTGACAATGGAAGCAGGGTTGGAGTGAAGCAGTGTGAGAAGAACACCAATCTGCCATTGGTGGCTTTGAAGATGGAAGGAGGCCATCAGCCAAGGAATGTGGGCAGCCTCTGTGGGAAGCTGGAAAAGGCAAGGACATGACTTCTTCCTGCTGAGCCTTCAGAAGAAACACAGCCTTGCTTGGTCTTAGCCCTGAGACACCCAGTTTGAACTTCTGATCTCCAAAGCTGTAAGATAATACATGATACGGTTTGGCTGTGTCCTCACCCAACTCTCACCTTGAATTGTAATAATCCCCACGTGTCAAGGGTGGGGCCAGGTGGAGATAATTGAATCATGGGGATTTCCTCCACACTCTTCTTGTGGTAGTGAGTAAGTATCACGTGAACTGATGGTTTTATAAATGGGAGTTCCCTTGCATAAGCTCTCTTGCCTGCTGCCAGATGAGATGTGACTTTGCTTCTCCTCTGCTTTCTGCCATGATTATGAGGCCTCTCCAGCCATGTGGAACTGTGAGTCCTTTAAATCTCTTTTTCTTCATAAATGACCCAGTCTCAATTATGTCTTTATTAGCAGCATGAGAACAGACAAATACAATGTATTTGTACTGTTTTTAAGCTACTAAAACTTTGGCAATTTGTTACAGCAGCAATGGGAAGCTAATACAGATCCCTTTTAGCAGTAACTTTTGTTGAAGCTATAAACATATAATGTTTGAAGGGTCACTAGAAAATTCTAAAATCAGATAGTGATATGCAAAAAAAAGATGACTACTAACAATGATTTGAGTGTGAAATGTAGGGCTCACTGAAGATAAAGTTTGTAAAAGCAGAAACCGGTTAAGAAGGGAAAATCCAGAATCCATGAAGGAAAAAAGGATAGAAAAAACACTGTGAAGGAAGAAGCATACTTTAGCATTTCTTTATGCTTGAAGTATGTGAAACAGCTGTATACATTTTTTTCTCTTTCCTTGATTGGCAGAATGGAGAATGTTAACAGATACTTGTTTAGAAGGAACAGAAGCTTCGAATTAGCAGGGGCCATTGTGATTGATCTTGTAATGAATGTCAGAATTCATTCTACACTATCCCTGAATATTGTTCCTGACTCTGGTACTTAGTAATATTTAGGTACTTCATAAATATTTGTTGCATAGATGAATATCTTTTGTTAATGACAATGAAAGATACTAGCAATAAGTAAATTAGAAATTATGAAAAAAAAACCAACCCGAATAATCAATTCAGATTCATTAAATTGGGAGCAAGGCATACTTTGAATATAGTGATAGCTTTGTGCTTTCTTTTCCTTCTGATTTAAAAGTCTGCAAACTGTACCTTGTTAATATCTTCAAAGGGACTTTCTTCTTTCCAAAGGGACTATAGGTGATATACAGAAGTACTTAGATGCTTTCCTTTAAGAAACCTGTGAATTCACTGAGAAACCAAAGATTATTGCCTATTATTGAAGAGTATGCAGCACTGCTTTTCTCTCAGGCAAATCTATTTAAGCCACGTGGGTAGCTGTAACCTCCCAGTAACACAGGATGTAGAGGTTACATTGGGGCCTCAAACAATTAATCAACATTATGGCATAACGGCTCAAATATGTAAATTCTGATGGTCCTACATGTTGATAAATGGCCAATTTATGCTAAGATCCATCAAGTGTGTTGGGGCATTTGGAACTATCACTGCACAATCATGACATGGTCATTATCGGGCTGCAAATCGTCCAAAGAAATGACATGCTTCAGGAAGCAAGATTTGCTGGTGGTGCCTGCCTCTTTTTAAACTCAGTGTGAGGCCGGCTTGCTGTAAACGAAGCAATACAGCATGTAGATTAGCTCATGTGCGGCAGCTGCATGGCGGAAAGCAATTATAACACAGAAGCAACTCCACATGCAGGAACTAGCACCTCCTGAAATATGATCACCTCCGCTTCACTACAGAGGGAGATGCCAAACTGAAATACACACACAGTCGTAATGGAAGAGGGAGACCTGAATATATTATGGGGAGGAGAGAAGCTGGGGTTGTTCTTGAGCAGCCTCAGCTGAAACTAAGCAGTTGGCAGAGGCCATTGTTGAAAGCTCTTTAGCTCCTGTGGACTCTGAAACAGGATTCTTCTAGGGACACCACAGTCCACTATTTTCTTTGTTTAATGCTACGCAGAGGATATTAAAGTCGGGCATTATTGGATTTTCTTTTTGTTGATATACTAGAGGTGACAAGTGCGTCTTCCTTCCTAGAGAACCCTTTCTCAGAAATGAATGGGCATGCCCAGTGGATTGAATGGTTGATGTACACCAGACCCGGGTGGGACCAACACATAGTTTGGTCCACGTATGTGCCCCCACATAGTTTGAAGCCTTGCTTGGTATTTGCATATCAGGTGATATATAGCTGGGCTTGGGCTGCTAAGTTCTGCCCTGTGCTCAGTGAAGCAGGAGTGGCTAGTCTGCAAGTGAGAAGGAGCCGAATAGTAGATACGCAGACACATGAATGAGAGATACCACAGTCTAAAAGAGAAGATTCAGTGGGTTCAGATTCTGACTTTCCGTTTACTAGTCTCAGTCACTCGTGAGTCCCTGCTGTAGTTTCTTCTCCTGGTTTCTATGAGATATTTATCCTTTTACAAATGCTTCCTTTCCTTTATTCTGTTTTGAGTGGCTTTCTGTTTCTGAGGCTTTGATTAAATGATTTCCCTTTTCCCCAGCTCCACCCCTGCCAGCTTTGGCTGAGCTCTTACCATGTCACAGAATTTGTTTTGGTGATTTAGGCATATCATTTTATTCAATGCTATCACCAACATTCAAAGGTAGATATGGTTATTTCATTTTTTCATGAGGAAATAGACTCGGAAAGTTTAGATAATATCTCCAAAGTCACACGGTTGATAAGTGGGGGAAGTGGTGATTTCTGTTGAAGTTACATTTGCATTGAAATTGATTTTACATTTTCTGTGAAATCATTAAACCACCTACTATACAGTAAATGATTTATGCTATAATTTGAGAGCAGAATCTATGTTGAATTACTGAATCAACTTGGGAATAGGACTAGAAACCAAATCATCTTTATTTAAAAAGCTAACACTGTCTGTTTACTTGAGGGCTGAAAACTTGCACAGCTTCAAACAAAATAGGCTATGTATAAGAATTTTTCTGGGGTAGAGAGAGGGGGTGAAAGTTTTAGAAGTGTACCTAGATTATTTATAACCTATTCTGGTTTATAGCTTGCTGCTGCGTCAATTCTGTGATGCCGAAAAAGGTGCAGAGTCCACTAGATATCCCATGAATTGCTCATCTTGGTCTCTTGTATTGAGAAGCTAATTAGAGATAATTGGATTAACATTATTTTTCCTAAATCAAAGTATTCTGATACTCCTCTTTCCTGGTTTTATCTTTCTTTTGATCATAAGGAAATAAATGTATTCCCTAACTTGTAACATTTGGGATCTTCATTCTCTTTAATTTTCATTTGCCTTTTTTGTGCTTTCCTTGGCTCTAGCTTTCCTTACCATGATGTTTAAGACTGCTCATCATCTGGGCACAATCATTACCTCCTTCATGGCCATTAGTACTGTCCACATCTTCACCTCAATTCTCCTGAGTGTCTCTGAGACATACAGCTAAACCGAATGTCTCAGAGCTCCTCATATAGGCTATTGTATCTGTTGGCTTTGACTGGCTGTAGCTTCCTGCCTCACAACCCACAACACTTCCCTGTCTAAACAAATAAGTATTACCCATACTTCAAGGCTCAGTTAAAATATTACTCCTTCATGGCCAAGTGTGGTGGCTCACACCTGTAATCCTGGCACTTTCAGAGGCTGAGGCGGGCAGACCACTTGAAGTCAGCAGTTTGAGACCTGACCAACATGTTGACACTCCCTCTCTACTAAAAAATTAGCTGAGCATGGAGGCACGTGCCTGTAATCCCAGCTACTTGGGAGGCTGAGGCAGGAGAATTGCTCGAACCTGCAATCGCGGATGTTGCAGTGAGCCCAGATTGCGCCACTGCACTCCAGCCTTGGCAACAGAGGAAGACTTTGTCTTAAAAAAAAAAAAAAAAAATTACTCCTTCATAATGAAACATTCCTTGAATTCCTTGATTGGCACAGTCTATAAGCAACATTGTCTTCGTGTGAATTCCCATAATGTTCTAGCTCCACCACTCTTATGATTCCTAATGATCAAAACCCAGGGATTACAGTAATTTTTGCACATGCTTTCTCTTTAGCGCACTGTGAGCAACTTGAGGGGAGGAAGAATTTTGACCTAATATGTTTATCCTCCCTGACATCCATAGAGTAACTTTTATGAAATAAGTATTCAATAAGTACCTGTTAAATGAATCCTTTTATATGTGGGTAATTTTAATGCAGATCTGATCTGAAGACGTTTGTCATACCTAGTACAGTTTTTTTTTTTTTTTTTTTTTTTTTGGCGGGGGAGGCATAATAATACATGCTTATCTGGTGAGTGAAGGAGAAAAGAGTCACTAAAAATGTCTTTTATATGATTCATTGACGAAGAAACACTGAATTGCCAGTTTTTTATATGATCTGTTTCTTTTAATTATATAGAAACAGCCTTGGTCAAGTAGGCCCTAAAGGCTGGAGTTGATGCTGACTATATTGATGTGATATGTGGAGTGTGTTAGACAGGATTCTTAGCTCTAATTAATCTGAAACCCAGACTGGCTGGCTTAAATAAAAGGGCAAATTTTTAATATACTTTGCAAGAAGTCTGGAGGTGGCGTAGCTCCAGGATCAATTAAATTCCTGTTTCGATGACATCAAAGACCTAGGTTCTTTGCTTTTAGCTTGTTGCCTTTGTTCTCCTGCTAGCTAAAATCTTCATGATTTTTAGTGGTTCTAGTAATCATACGCAGGCACAATAATATTGAATGGAAAAAGAGGACAGGTATTCCTGTGTTTTTGGCAGCAACAAAACCTATCCCAGGAGCCTGGCAGAAGTGTGCTCTTTATTTCTTATTAGCCAGGGTTGAGTCACATGACTGTCCCTAAACCACTTCTGAGGAAGGCATTGGGATTACCATGTTGGATTAAGCTTTGAGGACTTATCTCTGATTTTGGAATAGGATCACCCTCTTCTCTGGAAGGTGTGTACCACAATGAAATCAGGATTCTCTTACTATGGGCAAAAATACGTAATGGCTTTTGGAAGGCAACATCAGTGTTGGGCATAAAGAGAATACAAATATTCCTTTATCTAGATTGGTGATTATCAACTGTCAGCATGGGGAGGAAGGGACAATTTTGACCTCCCTACCAACAGGGAGCATTTGCAATGTCTAGAGACATTCTTGGTCACATTTGTGAGGGGTGGGAGAGGCTGCTACTGGTTTTGGGTGAGTAGAGATGGGGAATGCATCCTGCAATGCACAGGACAGTCCCCCCACCACAACAAAGGGTTCTCTTGCCCCAGATGTCAGTAGTGCTGAGGTTGAGAATTCCTGACATGGATATAATTGCCCTCCGGGGCTGACACATTGTCAAAAAATCTTACTATTTATTTATAAAGTTGATTTGAGACAGTGAGGACCACTGTTCATATATATTTTACTTTGGAGGAATAATATGCCAATGAATTATCATCCATTAAAACAATAGCAAAAATATTTCATCAAATTACCTTGCCATCCACTTAGTAAGACCCTAGGGAAGTGAATGTGACCTATAACAGAGTGGGATTTGACAGTGAGACTGAAGTCAAAGAATAAATTCAGGAGACCCAACTGTGGCAGGTACAATCACTATTTCCTTTATTTAATGCAGTAAAAAATGACCAAGGGCCAAGAAAATGGAGAGAAATACTATCTATGCTACTATTTACATAGTAGGCATCAGCCAAGGAAAAATATAGCACATATTATAATAATTTTCCAGATAAGAAAACTGGGTTTCGGTGATGTTCAGAGAATGAAAAAACAGTAAGTTCAAGAGAAAAAAAGCTTTTGTTTTCAAATTTTCTAATAAGTGAATCATTTTCTCTTTTTTTTTAGACATTTTTTCCATTCTGAATAAATGAGGAAGGCTTATCACTTAAATTGTAAATATACCAGTTCAAATTTTGAGACTGGCAAGTTCTATAAACAGCACTTGTCATGCCGCCTCTCCAACGCTTTACTGACTTGTCTTTGAAATTATAGCTGCTTCTGTAGATCAATGTCTCAGATTTCTTGATGATTTTCTTTCGAAGTTGTAGTCATGCATTACTTATATCCTGTATAGCTTCTAGCACAATAAGCTACACATTGTGAATACAAGGGACATTTTACAATTTTTTGGCTGTCCAGCTTCCAATCCCCCTTAGTACCGAGGGAGAATATACCATTACATTGAGAAGCAGAACTCTGCCTCCTCCTAACAAGAAAGCTGAAGGATTCATACTCCTGCTTTTTGTTGCGTTCTAGTTCCTGGGACAAGAGTCATGTGACTGAAGTATCACCAATGTGATGTTCTCCTTTCAGATTTTGGAAGCCAATGTTTCTAGATAACACAAGATGAAAACTGTATGGGTTCTTAAGTATGTACTTGGAGAAAAGCTTCCTGGAAGAACTACATGCCCTAAAGTAGATTGTGTGAAATATCAAGCCAGTAAGATTGAAGGTATTATTTGTTACTGCAACCTAGCCAAGTCTATCCTGACTAATGCATTGATGAAAAATATTTGTCAATTAATGTGCTTAAAAAATAATTACTCAGTGAAATGGAGTAGTGAAGACTAAAGGACAAAAGTTTTGTAGTCCAAGAGTACTACTTGGAACTTCAGTTCTATCACTTACTAATTGTGTGACTTCAGGCATTAGTTCAAAGAAATCTGAAGGTAAGTACTAGGTAATGTTTTTTAATTTTTGCTAGAAAGAGGGAGGCTATGAGTCTAGGAAAACTTGAGTGAGATAAATCCCATTAAAGCCTTCTCTGCTCCAAGACAACATAATTACCAAGGAAACATCTTATTTTAGTTTTCCAAAATGGTTTCTCTATTTTTCTCTGGAAATTATTCTGTTGTGTTTCGCACACAAACTAATCTCTTGTGAATGTGGAAGACACAAGCCTCATTCATGCCTTGATGAGCTGAAATGCCATGCTTCAAGTCTGGCAGCTGGAAGTTACAGTTCTGTAGCTCGTAGAATAACCTTGAGTCTTCTTGTCCCCATCCAGCTATCTCCATTCTTTGATGCAGAACCCTCAAACAGTCGCCCAGTTGGTTCAGATTTAAAGCCTTACTGCCTGTTGCCCCCTCATTTTGCATCCTTAAAGCAGCATGATGAAAATTCAGTGTTACACAATCTGAAACTAGCATTTCACAGACATTATTCTTTTGTGCCAAAGAGCTCACTCTAATATAATGTCCAATCTTCTCACAATTATCACATTCCTCTCCCTGCTGAGCACTCTGAAGTATTTTTGCTAAGTAGTTACAGAACCGCAGTGGAAATAGTCCTGGTCTCTGGTGGTCAGATTTGCAAATTTATCCCCAACCATTGTAAACCCTGTACCTGTGCTTCACATATACAAAAAGCCTACTGTTATGCCAGACAGGCAAGTGGGTTATTCTGAGGTGCCCCCTTTGCCATTAGTCTTACTGCAAGGGGACTGTGGTGCGTTGAACTAGAACTCCCAACAGCTCCCATTGTTGCCTGCTGCCTCAATGAATTTTATGTTAGCAGGCAAATGAAACACTCAACCAAGTGAAAGGAATTCATAATGTTGAGGCATCTTAGGATAAGAATGTGCTGTGCATTTTGCAGAAAGGATCGTGGCTATCAATGTGCAATGACTAATCTAGATAAATCGCCACTTTACGACACATCTGGCCTCAAGTCGGTTAAATTAGTCGAGTTCAGCGTAGAACACCAGCTGAACTGGAGCCTACAAATACATATGCTTCCTACACATGCATAAATGCTAAATGATGAGCTTGGTAATGATTGGGAGCCCCTCATTTCTGAGAGACTGATAAGCCAGTACGGTGTTTCTTTGCTGACTGTTAATTAGGACAGTGTAATAAAGCTTCAGAAGTAGTCTTCCAAACAAGATAGTTTGAATTAATGTTTATGAAAGCTCTTTATTAATCTGAAAATGCTCTTCAAAGGTAATATGGGAAAAGCTTTTTTACCCTTAATTTGGCATTTTAGTAAATACTACAAATCTTTCCATTTTATACCTATTCTCATAACGACAGCCAAAGCCTTAAAAAACGTAACAACTTATCCAATATGTCTTCACCATTATTTTCTTCCATGTCTCCCTTAAGCAATGCTTTAGCCCTGGAATTTGTTGGTGAGATTATCACCTTTAGGGGGTCCTTTTCAGTAGACCTATACAGTTTAGAGGTGGAAGGTACTTAGAGATGTTCTTTCCAAACCATCTTATCCTGCAAAATAGAAAACTGAAGCTCTGCTTACTTACAAATTGAACTAGCACCACAATGTGATTGCCAAGAAAGCTCATGCAATATTGGGCTGAACTGGAACATGATTACACAAATGGTGATGGTTTCACTATATTCTGAACTGCCCAGGTTGCTCTTATAGCATTGTGTTTATTTCTGAGTGCAACTAATTAAGAGGGACATTGGAAGGAAGAGCTGATTCATGGAAACAGGCCCATGATAGTAAGATTTCGAAATCATGCCAAAAAACAGTTGATGGATCTTTGCACAAAGGAGGACTTAGGAAGAACTTGACAGTTGTCTTTGGATTAAGGAAGGGAGGTCATGTGGAGACTTGGTCAGCAGGAGTTAAAGGAGATAGAGAAGCCTCTGAGCTTACATGCAATTTGTGTGAATGGGAACATTTATACCTTTGGGTGGAGTAGGTCCATGGAATTAATGAGATTCTCAAAGACTAAAGACCAATGTGCTATGCTCTTCCCGTGTGGCTAAAGAGGGCAGAACAATGACTAATAGCTCTAAGTTGCAAGGAGGCAACATCCGACTATATAAGCAATAACATTTTAAAAATTGGAGTTGTCTTTATATGGACTGGTCTGACCTCTAGGAGTGGTGTTTCTTATCACTTGACATTTCTAAGTCCCAGACTTATCAAGAGTGGTATAGAGAAGATTGATGTGTCAGAGCAGGGTTTGATTAAACTGCTTCTGTGGTTCATACCAATTTTGAGTTTCAGGGATTCTGTAACTCATAGAGATCACATGACCCTTACAAATCATGAACTTAATTTATGGGGTGGATCCAAGCTATCTGTTGTTCTTTCTCTTTGTCTTCCTATTACTGATTTCTCCTGGCTTAAAATAGGCATATTTAGATCAAAGATCCTCAACAGAAATGATTCAAATACTCAATTGACTCCCTAGCCACATTTTAGTAAGGAATACTTTTCATTTCAATATTAATATACGTCTTATATGAAAACTCTAAATATATGGGGACACCAAGTTAGGAGACCTCATAGGTTGTTGTTCTTCATGAAGTATAATAAGAACTCTATTTGGCTGAGAGAAAAAAACACAATCTGGTCATTGTATAATTTATTGCAAAATTAGAAATTATTAATAAAAACGATTACTTTATTACTACTTATGTATGTAATGTGTGTGTTACTTTATATTACATGTAAGTATTCCTGAATATTTACTAGGCCCTAGACATAGAACCTAGTACTTTACAGGTATTCTCTCACAGTCTTTACTATGAATACAGTCTTTAATGTATTCAATTAAGACAGCATTATTGTTAAGCCTATGTCACAAATGAGGAAACTAAAGCCTATAGAAGTCACACAGTGAGTAACTCTTGGGGCTAGGATTTGAACTTAGGTCTCTTTTGTTCCTGAGTCTGTGTCTCAATCGTTTTTTTCTGCCTTCCGTATTTACTGAGTGGTGAAGTTGGTTAGATGATAAAGTTACTAGACAGGCACTGTGGTGTGAAACAGTTTCAATTAGGTTGCATGGTGGCTTGGTTATTGTTGATTTGGCTAGGCTGGGCCACATTTTCCAGAACTCCCTTCCCTGTGTTCAGCCACATAGGGTGGGCCATAAGAGGTAGCCTGTGGGAGATTCAGAGGGTGGAAGGGAAGCAGCAGCCACGTTGCAACTCCCATGCAGTGGGTGCCACTTCTCTGCTGGCTCACCTCATTGGTGCGAGACAGTGGCTGGGCTTACATCTGCTCACTGCCCCCTGCATCCTCCTTCAGCTCCTCCAACTCCTGTGCCAAGTGTGTATGTTGATGGCAAATGCTGGCCCAGCTACCAGCTACTGCAGGACACTCATACTATTAAGGTCAAGGTCAGAGTCGATAAGCACTTTCGCGGGCTTTATACCTTGTGGGGTTCCAAACTTTCCTGCTTTCAGGAAATTCTGAAATTTCAGAGTTCTGACTGCTTCTGCTTTCAGGCTTCTAAAGTACTCCCAAGGACAATGGCCTTACAGAGGTGGCTTAACCAGCTCCTACAATTGCACAAGTCAAATCCCTGCAACAAACTCATCCCCACTCACACCAACCTACTTCCACCAGCCAGCCAAGATTTGATCTTATTTGTAATTTTCACTGCTTTTCTGATTAAATGACCAATGAATACAAATACATTGGGGATGACCTTGATTTATGGATTTAAGCTGGCACAGTTCCTGTCTTCTGTTGTTACAGTCCTAATTTATTTTATTTTATTTATTTATTTATTTATTTTGAGACGGAGGCTTGAGTGCAGTGGTGTGATCTCGCCATCTCGGCTTACTGCCGCCTCTGCTTCCCAGGTTCAAGCAATTCTGTCTTAGCCTCCTGAGCAGCTGGGATTACAGGCACCTGCCACTGCACCTGGCTAATTTTTGTATTTTTAATGGAGATGGGGTTTCACCATGTTGGCCAGGCTGATCTCAAACTCCTGACCTCAAGAAATCTGCCTACCCCAACCTCCCAAAGTGCCAGGATTACAAGCATACAGGCGTGAGCCACTGTGTCCGGCCCTACAGTCCTCATTTCTGGTCCGTAGAAACATCCAGTGAAATCTATGAAGCAGTAAATCTGCCTCTTCATATTTAATCCCCAAGAGAAGAAAAATATGGGATGTTAACAGAGTGGGAGAAGAGTATGGCCAGAAATGAACACTTTCAACCCACAGGAGGCGGGCTAGAGATGGCAGAGTTAGGCTGCAGGGTTTGAGTGGTTCTTCAGGTTCTTCTTCAACATATATGCTGTGTGATGCCAAGCAAATTACTTACCTTCTCTGGGCCTGTCTCCTCCCCTGCTAAACGGGATAATGTTAATATCTACCTCATAGGGCATGTGAGGATTAAACCTGGTAACATATGTGAAGTGCTTAGAACAATGTAACCTTTATATTCATGTTTATTATTGTTATTATAGGAGAGAGGAGTGGTCTGTAATCTTTTTTCTGTTTTGATTTCTTCTGGCTTCTCAGGGAGTGAAAACCTGAGCTGTACGTGCTCTACAGACTTTCTTCAGGCCTTTTCTGTTCCCTCAACACCCACTCCTCTTCTATTTGGCTCTATCTTGCCTTTCTCTCTCTCTTTTTTTTTTTTCCTCATAGTCTTGCTCTGTTGCCCAGGCTGGAGTCCAGTGGTGCAGTCTCGGCTCGCTGCAACCTCTGCCTCCTGGGTTCAAGTGGTTCTCCTTCCTCAGCCTCCTGAGTAGCTGGGATTCCAGGCGTGCGCCACCATGCCCGGCTAATTTTTTGTATTTTAGTAGTAACAGGGTTTCACCATGTTGGCCAGGCTGGTCTCAAACTCCTGACCTCAGGTGATCTACCCGCCTCAGCCTCCCAAAGTGCTGGGATTTCAGGCATGAGCCACCGCGCCCAGCCTATCTTGCCTCTCTTTAAATGTTTTCTTGGGGGTCAAGAAAGGGAAACAGGTGAATGGAGAAATTACGATAGACTTGCAGGGATAAGAGCCAAGGATGAAACTAAAGAAAAGAGTTTCAATTAACTTCTCTCCTTACAGCAATCTAAAGAGAATAGGGGTGGTGACATACACGAACATAATGGTCTCAGCTGAAAGGGACTTATGCCAGTGTCAGGCCTTCATGATAACCAGGATCTGGGCAGAGTTTGCAGATTCTAACTGTGTGCTATGTGCTCAGACACACTGAAAAGGGGGTCGAATGGGGGTGGAAAGTACTGTTCTTATCCTACAATTGAACCCTTTCAAGTTCCTTTAAAAAATAAATGGTATCCCCTCCTGCTGCCCCCCCTTACACATTCTAGTGTATTTTTCTCTGGCCTTGTCTGGAACAGCTCACCTTTTCTGGCTGTACAAGATAGGAGAAACCTTTTGACTGCAGCTGCTTGTTTGGGATGATACAGGGCCCCAGCAGACATTTATTCTTTTTCTTTCTGTCTTTTTCTTTTTCCTCTTCTCTTCTCTTTTTTCTTTTTTTAGAAGACAGCCTCTTCCCATCCCTCTGGAGTTACTTCATGCCAAAGTGGCTGCTGTCTGTCAACCAGGTGGTCTAGGGTGGTCAAGTTTCAAATGTCGTCACGCAAAAGGCAGTTCTAAGGACTGAAGTCAAGGATTGAAATGCCAAACCTTAAATGTCCCTCAAATACATGTTTTCCCAACTAGTGACTTGCTGCAGAAATAAATAGCAATTATGCAAAAGTCACCCCCCTCCCTGCAGCTCCAATTTCCTCCTGGTGTTCCAAAGTCATTACATGAAGTACTTTGTGATAAAAAGATGTCTCCGTGTGGCCCACTTAGTATTTCGAAGCATAGAAATGAAAAACAGTGGGGCACACATGCTGCAGAACCACTAAATGACAGAATCATCACTGGCCTAGTTTTTGAGTCACTGTGACAGACACAAGGGGATTGCTTTTAAAGTCGCTGATGACACATCAGGAAAAGGGAAGAAGACGTCTCTGCTTTAGAAAAGAGACGTAAAGAACCTTACTTTCTGACTGGAAATACGTTTTGAATTCAGACTTTTTTTTAGATGGTGCATAGGAAATGAAAGGCAAATGACAGGGTACTTACCTGAAGACCCCGGTAGAGACACCTTATCCAACAGCCTGTGAGTGTACCAGCAGAGAGAATGGGGCACACATTTTGAGATTTAGGGTGCTGGGGATGGCATCAGTTACTGCAGAGGAAATTTCACCACTGAGCAATGAGCCAAAGCAAACATTACTATGTGACTATTATAGGCTGCTGTAATTCAGTCCTCACCATGAACAGCAAATGAGTCAAGATAACTAATGCAGAGGGTTGGACTCGTTTTCTTTTGAGGAGTCCCAGGAGAATTTCCATAGTGTCTTTTTGTTCACGCAACCCAGTTCTTTTCTTGCTTGTATGGTTACTCATCCATCTCTGGATCTGGAAGGATCAGTAAATGAGAGGATGAACTCTTAGAAAGAACAGGGTCAGCTTTTGATGATTCCAAGAGGGAAGACTGAAGGTCTCACAGTCCTCTGTATTTAATACTTGGCCCTTGGGGAAAGCTGGTAGCTCAAGTTGTATAAAACTTGCACAGAACTCATAAATGAAAGGGGGAAAAAAGGCTCACCATAATTCATTCTTTCACTGAAGCAAGCAAATCAACAAACAAATCCGTATTATATGCCCTCGTTGAGTCATTGTGTTGGTAAGGATCTCTAGGGTAATCCCCTTTTAGAATTGTTGCTATGTCTCGCCCGGGCGCAGTGGCTCACGCCTGTAATCCCAGCACTTTGGGAGGCCAAGGCAGGTGGATCATGAGGTCAGAAGATGGAGACCAGCCTGGCTAACATGGTGAAACTCCATCTCTACTAAACATACAAAAAAATTAGCCGGGCATGGTGGCGGGCGCCTGTAGTTCCAGCTACTCGGGAGGCTGAGGCGGGAGAATGGCATGAACCCGGGAGGCGGAGCTTGCAGTGAGCGGAGATCGCGCCACTGGACTTCAGCCTGGGTGACAGAGCAAGTCTCCGTGTCCACAAAAAAAAAAAAAAAAAAAAAAAAAAAAAAAAATGTTGCTATATCCCAAAATCTTTTTCAAGACTATCTACTACGTTACTTGAAATCTGCAGACCTTGAAGTGTAAAGAGTAGCTGATTAAATGCAACAGTTTGAATTTTGATGCAATATGGACTTGGCAGCTTTAGAAAATAAAAATACCAGGCTCCCCATAAAATTTGAATTTCAGATAAACAGTGAATAATTTTTTAGAATAAATATGTCTCAAGTATTGCATGGGCCATATGTCTATGTAAAATCCATTGTTCAACTAAATACTTATACTAAAAATATTTTTTTAAATATTCAATTTTAATTGAAATAAAATTCAATTTTATTCAAAATAAAATTCAATTTTAACTGGGAGTCCAGTATTTTATCTGGCAAATACAGTGCTATACTAACTTTAAATTGTAAGAGTGTAATTGGCTCTTGGGTAAATATTTTAAGGGAGTGGATGGACGTGTGTGTGTGTGGGGAACATTCACTTCTGCCTGGGCAACCTTGCTTCAAAATACCAGGCCCTTCTCCTTAAGAGGGAGAATAACTCTCTGTTGTCCTGGTAACAGGGCAGTCTGTGGTCAACCCTCCAGGGCAGCCTGAGGCCTGGGGTGCTGCTGTCCTCCCAAGGAGATCTGCTGGTGAGGAGCTGTTTTCCACCAGGCTCTATGGAGATCTGCAGACTGAAACAAGGCCTCCATCCTACCAGTATGCAGCAAGTTCTGTTGGGAGCACCGAGAACTTAGAATATGTCACTCCCCTTTTTTCCCACTGATACTAGAGAAAAAGAGAGCTGCCTTGGGACTTTCTGTTGGATATACTCATGGTCTGTGTTTTCTATGTATGGAGCCAACCACTCCAACCTGAAAATTCGTCTTTAACTGGTTGTATGCAGACATTGAAATGTAGTGGAAAGATGGCAGTACAGTAGTGAAGTGGGAAGTTGGGCCACAAAAATGTTTGATAATGATTTCTATTGGCTTTGGGGACACTATTTTGTGGGCCCCTGAATAAATTCATTTGTTTTAGAATATAATTTTGGAAAAAAAACATATTTTTGGTAGGTCTTAAAGTGAGAAAAAGAAGCTGGAATGTTTTTGACTGTCCAGTATTTGCTTCTTCGTTGATTCATCTTAATAGTTTTCTGATCATCTGCTGTGAACTCACCATGGTCCTGGGCATTCAATGGTGAATATGACAAGGTTTCTGCCTGGAGTTGGCTTCTAAAAAGTGGTTGAAAGCCTGGCAGAAAAGACATATAAATAGTTGAAGATAATACAGTATGGCAAGTGCTATGAGATAGGTACATTTGGATTGTTTTGGAGGGGCTGCTGACAGACTGGGTGGCAAGGAGAGAATGAGAAGTTTTCTTAGAGGAGGTGATGGCTGAGCTCTGAAGGAGACAGATTTGTATAGATGAAGCATTGCAGGAAGTGTATCTAAGGGCAGCTTATTTGAAGGCCTTGGGGGAGGACTCATTGTGTTAGGGTGCTGGTGGTAGTCTGAAGGTGTGTTATAGTATGTGGTAAAGGGTAGGGTACAGAAAAAATGGCTCTGGCAAAATATGAAAGGGACCAGATCCCTAAGGGCTGCTAGTAATAAGGAAGACTCTAGGGTGGTTTTTTTTTTCTGTTTTGTTTTGTTTTTTGAGATGAAGTCTCACTCTGTTGCCCGGGCTGGAGTGCAATGGCACAATCTCGGCTCACTGCAACCTCCACGTCCTGGGTTCAAGCAATTCTTTGGCCTCAGCCTCCTGAGTAGCTGGGATTACAGGTGCGCACCATCATGCCCAGCCAATTTTTGTATTTTTAGTAGAGACGGGGTTTTACCATGTCAGTCAGGCTGGTCTCGAACTCCTGACCTCAGATGACCCACCCGCCTCAGCCTCCCAAAGTGCTGGGATTACAGGCATGAGCCACCGCACCTGCCCCGACTCTGGGTTTTAACCTGAGAGTAGTGACAAGCCAGGAAAGGCTCCCAGTCATGGAATCACCATAACCAGATATGCATTTAAAAATCAGTCTGGCTGCAGACTGGAGAAGAAGGGGAAGGGAGGCAAGACCCGAGTCAGGGAACCAGTTTTGGAGACAGTTTCTTTCATCTGAAGTGGTTATCAGGGTGGTGAGAACAAAGTGTTAGAACTGGGGAGAGAGAAGCAGGGGGCCTTAGTTTTGAGGATTTGGAATCAATTGGCCTTTAAGTGGCAGTGAGTTTATTTTTATTTTTTTTGAGGCAGGGAGTTACTCTATCATCGAGACTGGAGTGCAGTGGCATGATTTTATCTCACTGCGGCCTCTGCCTTCTGGGCTCAAGTGATTCTTCCACCTCAGCCTCCTAAGTAGCTGGGACTACAGGCACACACCACTATGCCACACTAATTTTTCTGTGTTTGTAGAGACAGGGATTCACCATGTTGCCCAGGCTAGTATCAAACTCCTAAGTTCAAGCGATTTACCCACCTTGCCCTCCCAAAGTGCTGAGATTACAGACCTGAGCCACCGTGCCTGGCTGACAGTGAGGTTTTGAAATGTGAAATAGAGGGAGGCGTTAGAGGCTTGCGCAACTGGGAGATGAGAGTGCTGATCCCAGAGATGGAAGAAAGGGGGCAGGCTGGGACTCTGCTGAGAAGTGAAGAAGGCAAGATGTCATCACATTGCTTCAGAACTGCCTCATGGTAAGTTGCCATGGTAAGTTCCATGCTAATTCCTCATGGAATTGAGGTAACTACCTCAATTCAATATGTCCAACAGCATTCTGGGGACAATTTAATGTGAACCAGATGCTGGCGATTTGAAGATGATATTAGGGCTTTTCCCTGCATAATGGGAGCTCATGGTCTTCTGAGGGAGGACACACACATGTAACCTATGGTGTGGTATAGGCACTTGTATGAGTTAGAGTGGTTTTTCATTGCTTGTAACAGAAAACCGAACTACAACTGACTTAAACAATAATGGTCTTTTAAAAAATTTTTATATAATATGTCTATCTAGCTTGATTGAGTTAATGTTGGATTTAGGATCAAGGATATCCTTCAGGATTCTTTCTCATGATTGTCTTCCATAATATCAGTCATTAAAAAAACTGACTTGTCATGTTTGCAAGAAGGTTTATCCTTCTTTTTCCTTTGCCAAGAGCTCTCTTATGAACAGGGAAGTTTCTCTCTCCAAAGTGGGCAGCAAACTTTCTCCTGTTGCATGTTTGGCTTGATTTGGGGACTGTGTCCACCTCTGAATTGGCCTCATACCCCAAACAATGTAGGATGCATGAGGGTGTGTGGATGTCTAAATAAAAATTTGGGAAGTTACCGAGAGGAAGGAAAATGCTTGTTGGAGAGGGAGGCACCGTTTTTTTTTATTTTTGGAGACAGAGTCTTGCTCTGTTGCCCAGGCTGGAGTGCAGTGGCACCATCTTGGCTCACTGCAACCTCTGCCTCCCAGGTTCAAGTGATTCTTCTGCCTCAGCCTCCTGAGTAGCTGGGACTACAGGTGCCCACCACCATGCCCAGCTAAGTTTTTTTTTTTTTGTAGTTTTAGTGGAGACAGGGTTTCACCATATTGGCCAGGCTGATCTCAAACTCCTCACCTCGTAATCTGCCTACCTTGGCCTCCCAAAGTGCTGGGATTACAGATGTGAGCTATTGTGCCTGGCTGGGAGGCACAGATTCTAAGAGCACTTATCTCTCTTGCTATGTACAAGGTGCTGAAGGACCATGGAGCAGGGAATGACTGATTTAAGATGTGATTTCTGGCTGTACATCCAAACTTACCTGTATGGGATTTGTGACATTTTCTTCATGATAGTAGAAGTACTGTGGTGTGTTCCTTATTTCTTACCATATAAGGTTTAATTTTTCTTAGCAAAGCACTGAAGTTTCTTCAGATCCTAACACAGACTAAAAATTTCAGCTTCATCTCCCACCGTCTCTACATATGCACCCAGCCATATCTCTACCTATTGGCTTGCATTAATTGTGCACTCCAAGTGAGGAGGGGTAAACTCATCCTGAGCAAAGAAAGTTTCTCCCCAAAACTAACTGTGGATTTCTTGAACTGTATTTTCACTTAACTTATGGGGCATTTCTAGATTGACTTCTATAGTCACATAGTGGGGTTTATGGCTGGAATTCAGTGAAAGGGACCGTGAGCTCCAACTCTGTAATCTTGGTATGTGTCTGAGACCTTAGGAAACGAAGGTTTATAGAAGAAAGAACTTGATGTTTAACTAACTAAGCTGTTAAATGGAAGAAACCAGACACCTCCTAGCAACGGTCACTCCTTGGTTTTGGAAAATCAGTGTGGAATTCTGAGAAACCTATACTACACAAGATACTTAGAAAAGTGAGTGTTCCAATGACCATCTATGCATATACTAAATGAGGAGAGCTAGACATTGCAAAGGCAGTTCTCTAATGAATGGTGTCAGTGGGTTCCGGGATTGAGGTGTAGAGGGTGATGGTGCAGTGGCCATAAATGAGCATCGTGCTTGCTTCATAGTCTGTCTTAGAAGCTGGCGTCTTCATTCCCTTGGGGGCTAATCATCTCTGGGAAACAGAGGCAGCATATTGCATTTGGTTGTTATTCCCATGAGCTTTTTCCTTCAGACCTTGCTGGACATGTGCTGGCCTTAAGCTTGATGCTTTCTTCTAAGTTCTTCTGGCTGGCTGTCAACCTGTCCAGCTCTGTGAATCCATTTTGGGTCTGTCTCTCTTCCCTTCTCTGTCCTTGGCCATAGGTTCCTCCTGAAGACTTTTCTTCATTTGTTCCACTCTGAAAAGACATTCTGGTTTCTCTCTAACTCTGGCTCTTCTTGCAGCTCACCTATCCTTCTCCCACCTTACTCCTCAGAACTCTTTTTGCCAACATCATATGTGCCTTTTATTTTTTTCTTCCCACTGTCACTATTGGCTTCTGTATAGCAGAGATCCATATTCTTAAGGACTCACATGACATATTTTTGTATTAATGACAACTATCTTCTTGCCTAAATGGGCTCCTTATATTCTGCTATGGATTTTAAGGTACAAAGTACACCAATATTTTTGTTGAGCATATATTGTTTTTTCTGGCGGGCATGTTTTATTTTCAGCCTTTTCAGGGTGGTTGTGGGAATAGCCTTCGTAATGCCTTCCCTGCCTGTCATTGAGGTGCAGAGCACTGCCTGGGGTTGAGGAGAGCTCTGGCACTCCCTGCTTCATTTGCCTGAGGCTTTACAATGTACAACATGCCACTGATTTCCCCAAGGTCTCCCAGACTCATACTCACCTCTCCATCCTATGCCCTGCTAGGGAAGAGTCTCAGAGTCTACGTTTCCCAGCTCCCTTTCCAGCGTGCTTTCTTTTGGCATCTACCGTTAGGAGGCACTGGTAAGGGATCAACAGATGGGAAGAAGAAAGAAGCTTGTGGCTTTGGGCTCACTCAGTGTGGCGATTGCTGGGGTGTAATTCTCAATTCCAGGCAGAACAGCACTGTCTTAGTGCTCCCTTCCTTAGCTGAGGAGATGCCTCTTCTCTAAATCTAAAATTGACTGCAGTTGTTGTCTCCAACTGTTTAGCACCAATTCAGTTCATGGATTTCATTCAACTAAGAGCCATTATCAGCATCTGGGTCTTACCACTTATTATTATTATTATTATTATTATTTTCAAATTTAGCCCCCTCTCCCCTCTGCTCTTGCAGCCTTTCAGCATATTTTGTCAATTCCCTGAATTAAATTCCCTCTTGAAATTCCTAGAATAGTTTCAATTTTTTTTTGACTGAATATACCAAAATACAACATGTTGAGTTAAAAGCAACAATAGTACAGCTTTTCTTTCTTTTGTGTATGGCAGATTTTGTTACCAACTGAAGGAAACTTTTATTATAACCCTTTTGTCAAAGTCCATACCATGGGACAACTTTATAGGTGACATAAAAATATGATCAGCACTACCTTGGGGGTCAGAAAACAAAATACCTTGGATGGAGGTCAAGGGCAAATCATTTTATAAAAGTCTGAGAGGTTAGAGGAGAAAGACTGGTACAGAAGAAATAGCACTATGCTTAAAAACAAAATTCCTGAATTCAAGACTGCCTTTTTAATTTACTATCCATATGATGGACAAATCTTGTATTCTCTTTGAGACTCCATTTCTTCACATGCAAAATCAATGACATTGCCCTCATAAGGTCATAATAAAAGTCAAATGAGAATTGTGTGTGGAAATATGCAAAATTTATATTGCTATAAAGATATTCTTATTGGGACTCTTAAGGCCAGGTTCCTGCCATCAGGTTGCTGCCAATTTAGTTGATGATTTTATAATCAGCTATAGTTACAGGTATTTAAATGTTTGAGAGCTCAATGTATAAATAAGTGACTCTTCACAAAGATTAAGGCAGCATGTAATTTTTGTTACCAATCTCACTTGGGTAAGTTGCCTGGAAACACCTTGTCATTCTGGGGCCTCAGTTTCTTTATCTGTAACTGGGGACCAGAATGCCGACCTGCCTCCTGAATGTGTTGTACGTGTTAATTAACTGCGTATGATTGAATAGCATTCTCAAGGCGAGCATGTAAATGCCAAGTGTTCTCACTGATAATAAAGCAGATACTTTCTTGATGGAGTTGTCAGGAGGATTAATAATTTAATTGCGGCAGAGTGCTCTGATATTCTTAGATGAAAAGTGCCATATAACTTTGAAAAGGAATATTATTAAATAGCTTCTGCCTTGTTTCCTGAAAGAGCAACTCCAAATAAGGCAATGCTGATCTGCACATACCTATCTAAATGTTTCCACCTCCATTTAGAAGAGCAGAAATTTAGACAGCAGGAATATAGAAATTTGATTCAGAAGGAGGCCTATAACAGAATAATAAGGAATTTCTGATTTTTCTTCTGTAGTTGGCTCATGGCTTCATTTCAAGATAATTTCTCCAATGTTGTTAACAAATAACATAACTGGGAATTAACCCAGTGCAAACACTTTTCTACTGATGAGGACAAAATCTAGTCTTTATAATTTTGTAAATCTAACTAGCTGTGTGCCTGTGATTTCCTATATTTCAACCACATTGGCTTCCTTTCTTTTCCTTCTACTCTTCAAACTCTTTTATTTTTCTTAATGACTTTTGCATTGTTTTCTATGTTTTCAAAATGCTGAGCATGGTCCCTTTTTTTTTTTTTTTTTTTTTTTGGAGATGGAGTTTCGCTCTTGTTGCCCAGGCTGGAGCGCAATGGTGCTATCTCGGCTCACCGCAACCTCTGCCTCCCAGGTTCAAACGATTCTCCTACCTCAGCCTCCCGAGTAGCTGGGATTACAGGCATGCTCCACCATGCCTGGCTAATTTTTTGTATTTTTAGTAGAGACAGGGTTTCTCCATGGCGGTCAGGCTGGTCTTGAGCTCCCAACCTCAAGTGATCCACCCACTTTGGCCTCCCAAACTGCTGGGATTATAGACATGATCGACCATGCCTAGCCTACTATTTTCCTTTCAAATATCAGATTATCCCCTCTTCTTAGTCTACTCTCCCAGAACTCCCCTCTTCCTTCAACCCCATTCCTTTCTGTCACAGCAGCCTTTTGGATTGTCATTAGCACTTATTGGTAAATCGATTTATTTTGTTCTTTACTTGTTTAATTATATATTGTCTGTCTCTTGTGACTAAAACCTAAATGTGTGGTGACGTGGATTTTGTCTTTTTTGCACTCTGTCTTTTGGCTGTGCCTAGTGCATAGTGGTTGTTCAGTGTTTGTTGAATATATAAATTATTTATGCTATTTTTATCTTGATCAAAATTGTCCATCTGGTCATCAAATTAGTGTAACTTTGACGTATCTGTAACAGTCTTGGGGTGAAAAACTGAAACTTCATTTTTGCAAATTTCTATAAAATTGTGAACATCTAAAAGATATAAGAATAATAGAAGAGACAGTATCCTATAATATGATTCTTAAAATTCCTGTGCTCAACCTAAAGGGTTATGTTGTTGAATTTCCTTTTCTCTGCACCTGATTCTGTGATTATATTCTCTGGGACTTTTGGTTCTTGAGAAATACAAAAATTAAGACATATTAATATCCTAAAGCAGGTGTTAGTCTGCAAACTAAGCCAGCTGCCTGTTTTTGTGAATAAAGTTTTATTAGAACACAGCTTGTTCATTTATTTTCCACAGCTATTTTGAGTCACAATAGCAGAATTGAGCTAGCAAAGCCAGAAATATTTACTATCTGGCCCTTCAGAGAAAAGTTTGTTCACCTCTGTTTTAGAGCCTTGTTTTCCAACTCTTTGAGAACTAGAAAAAGTTACAAGAAGTTTCAAGTAAGTAAATTTGATATGAGGAATTGTTAGTGACATATTCTATTCAGTATTTTATGCCATGATTTTCTATTCTTTTAAGAACAAAAAGGTAAATAAACATAAATATAGGTATTTCTATACTCCAGGCTAGCAAGCGCAAAACTCTTTAAAGTATCCTCAATATGAAGTTGGAAAGTTTCACTCCAAAATGAGCTTTGTTTGAGTAACAAAAATACCATAATTGTTTGTGCCCTTACAACTTTTATTTATAGGAAGGAATTTATTTTATTAGCCTGCAGATTGGAGTTTGGTTTTAGGTTACAGAATTTGAAGGATTGGGGGAAGATTGGCTGACTTTTAACACCAAAACAATTTTTTAATTATAGCAAAAATAATTATTGTATTTACTGTGTAAGCTATGAATTGGGCCAGGTGCCTACATGAACTATATCTTACTACAGCAACCTCCAAAGTGGGAATTATTATCTCAGTTTTACAGATAAATCCCCTTGTGCTCAGCAGACTTCAAATAACTTGCTTGGGGTCCCATAGGTGATAAGAGGTGGCCCAGAATTAGAATCCATTTCTATTTGCTCTTCCCTAGAACAGCAGGAGTTAGAGAAACAGGAGTTATACTTTGAATACAGTAAAGGCAGTGTTTCCCTGAAAAGACAATGTTAATTCTCACATCCGTCCCTTGTGAGTGACCCCTAAACTAGGGGCTTCCAGCAATGTGCAGTGGCCAGTAGCCCACTAAACTGTTTTGACTCAAAGGGAGAAAAGCAAACCACTTTTCCCACATTGACTCCCAAATTTTTATTTGGAGTAAGGTAGTGCTTTGAAAGAAGAGGGAAAGAATGAGAATGGAGAAGTGCTCACTCTATCTTACCTGTTAGCTTGAAATGCCTTTAGCAAAGTCAGCTACCTGCAAATTTTTAAGGTGAAACACTTTCCTTTGCATTTTCTTTGCAAAGGCATCTTTTGAGAACAGTCTCCTTTCAAGCACTCCATGACTTTGGTCAAAGAGCTGAGAACCTGGTATGAAAGATTTCAGTGCTGTCAGAAGCTTCAGCCAATGAGAGGGTTCCTGTCATTCACGCCGGGGCTTGCTCACTATTTCTTGTGTTCCTTGCTCTCACCCTGACAGCTTGTAAGTCTCAGGAGACTAGGGGATTTTTCTTTATCTTTTTTATTTCCTCTCCAGAGTGTGTGTATTTATGGGAGACTACTGAGTGGGAGGGGCAGGGAGAAGGTTGGGGAGAATAGAAAAAAGAACAAGGGTTGAACAACTTTTTGTGCCTTTTTTGTTACTCTTTATGAAATCTTAAATAAAAATATTGGCAATTTGTTCAGCCTTTCCCCCTTTTGTTAATATTTAAAAACATTCAATTAAGATTTTCTAATGTGTCCAATGAGTTAAACTATCCTATGATATTAGAAAAATATTACACATATAAATAAAATACGTCAAAGCATTAAAAAGCTATTACACACACTGAACATAAAATGGCAGAATAATGATGGATCCCGCCATGCAGGAAACATATTCAAAAATATTATCTTCCTGGTAATGAAATGCCATCCGTTTCATTTTAAGCTAAATACGTTAGACATATCAGTGGAGTCTGTGCTGACACAGCAGTGAGTTGAAATTGAAAATCTGAAATTATATATATGATTGGACACAGTGTTAAAGTAATTTATAGGAAAAACCACGAATGTGCTGGGTCTGCACCTTCTGGTGAACTCATTTTATAGAATCAGATAGAGGAAAACTCTACCATTTCTAATGTGCAGTTAGAATGGCAGCCTGCCAGGGCCCCAGTATATTCAGTATGAAAAGAGAGAAGGACAAACAGAGACCAGGAGGTGGGGGGTGGCAGCTGGGGAAGGGGAGCAGTAAGGCAAGTGAGGGGGTGGGGTTCCAGGGTGAGGGATGGAGACAGAAGAAGCTGGGCCAGAGAGGCTTGCTTCAAATTACAGCAATTCTGCATAAGCCATCAAGAAAATGGCATTCGTTTTCATTGCTGTGACCTAATGGGATACAGCCGCTGTAGGAACTGTATTAGCTATCAAGACAAGAGGGAGATAACCCCACAGCTTGTGCAGGGGCAGGTTCCCGGGAGACCGTGGCAGGGCGCCCTGTGATATCTGGCTGTGGTGCCAGTCAAGCTGTGGTGGATACCATCTGACCACAAAAGTTCAAGTGGACCCACAGAGTCTGACAGGAAAGGAGGCGATGGGTCTCACTCGCAGACCCACTGCAGTCACCTGTCTGTCTGGATGTCTGAGTACCTCTCTGCCCTCCTTTTTTCTTTATCTTTTTCAAAGTTGTGCATGCTTGGCCACAAAGTGCGGTGGGAAGTTAGGTAAGCTGGGGATGAGGAGAGAAACAAGGTTGTGCTTTTGTGTGGAGATGTGTGAAAAATTGGTACCCTGATGTGCCTTTCATCTTTCATTTATATCCGTAATCCTGCTTGAAATGTGGATTATTTATTCACACTGGGCTGGTCTCCTCCTGGAACGCCAGGGAGCCGCTGCTGTGAATTTTCATTTGGTGGCTGCACCGGCTGAGGCAGAGGTGGTCTTGTTTCTCTAGGAGTATTCATTCTAACCTTCTCTGATGTTTTAAACAGAGGAAAGTTGAACATGAAAGAAAGGAGGATGTTTTTCATCCTATAGTGGACAACTGACTCTAAGGAGGGAAGCATGGTGCATAGAGAGACTGCCGATCCCTGAAATGTGGTTGAGATAAATTATCACCATGCCTTCTGGCTAATTCCTCCTTCTCACCCAACAGCCTGGGGATTTTAGAAGAGTAAAAATAACAACATTTAAAACATGTGTGGCATTTTTCCTTCTAAGCACTCAGAATGTTTCTTATGTATTTTAACAACAGTAGTTGGCCACCTATTTAAGATTGACTCCATGGCAGACACTGGCTTTGCATGCATGATCTGACAGCATCCTGACCTAGGTGCTGTTATGCTTCCCATTTTGTGGATGAGGAAACTGAGGTTTACAGAAGTCAAATGACCTTCTTCAAGGCTATAAAGACAATGAGTGCCCCAGATAGTAACTAAATCCCTCAAAGTCATGGTGAGGCAAGAATATTCTGCCCCATTTAACAGCAATCTTTGTGAATGAATGGAGAGTTAAAGGACTTGCCCTAGTTCTTATCTCAAGTGTCAAAGCAGCCTTCTCTGAACCCTCCAACTAGCTCAACTGGCTCTTGTCTTATCTCATACCTTTCTTCATAGCACTTACCAGGGGTTGTTATTTCTATGTGTTCTTATTATTGTCTACACTAGGCATTAAGTTCATGAATGTAGTAACTCTGTTTTGCTTACTACTGTATCTAGGGCTTTGGACAGTGCCTGGCATTTAGTAGACATTCAATGATTGTTGCATACATAAATGAATGGATGGATAGATGCATGTTCATTGATAATCTGTAACAGATCTGAGGCTGGAAACTTTCAGGTCATCCCCTAGAACACCTGCCATTTCTCAGTTGTGCCCATTCTTATGGTGGTCCTCTCTAGAAAAGAAATTAATATTGATAAAAATCATAAAATTTTGAAACTGCAGGAAGCCTAATGAGACATCTGGTCTACCATTCTATCCAATGCTGAATAACTCTTAGCCTTTAAGGTTCTACTTTGGTGTCCTGAGATTGGGTGTAAGACATACAGGATATCACAGGACAACCTGTTCCATTGCTTTAGAGTAGCACTTTGTAAAGGTATTTTGTATAGAGAATCAGGTCTACTCCTGGAATTATCATCACACTGGTCTTTGCTTCTCTGGAGCCCCACACATCAGGCCTTTTTACACTTATGTAGAGTCTTCCGAAGGTGTGAAGACAGCTATCATGTTTTATACTTGATTCTCTTTTGCAGGCTATATATACCCAGTTCTTTCAGGCTTTCTTTATATGAAGAGATTTTCTGAACCTCTCATCATCCTGATTGTCTTGGACAGTCAATGTTCCCTTTAAAATATTTAACACAGTGAAAATATTGAATACCATATTCCTAATGTGATTGAATCTTTTTATGATTATTGCTTTCTATCCTCTGAACATCCTGCTATGATCCAGTCCTATATTATGTGAATGTTCTTAGAGGCCAGATCAGAATGTTGAACCAAATTTAATTTACAGTCAGCTAAAAACTTATTTATTTAATTCATTCTTTCACACAACAAATATGTCTTAAGCCAATGCTACATACTAGCCACTGGGCAAACACTGATAATAAGATAAATGTGATGTGATTCCTGCTGCGTGCTGAAGACCTGCCAATCTATTGGATAAGGCATACGAATCAACAATTATTATATTCTTCAACCATAGGATGCATATTTTAAAGTATTTGATCACTTTTAAAGTCATTATGTATCTCACAACTGACATGCAGTGTTAATACAGCATTTGATGTTATATCCTATATGTAAATCGTTGGTGTTTTATAAACATAGTTTTATAACTGAGGGAACATGGCTATTTCAGTATTATAAACCTGTCTAATAGAAGCATGTGTTAAGTGAAGGCGTGATACAAAGGAATGATGATCTCTGCTTGGGATGGACAGAAAAAAGCTTCACATAAGAGAAAACAAAGGTCTTTAGGCTTTGATGGGTGAGATATGGTTTGCCACCTCCATGGTAAGAAGCTTAGAGAGTAAGAGGGGAATGTGACTGCTAGGGTGGGCAGAGAAGCTGGCTGGTCATTTCCTGTGTAAGGAACAGGGGGAAAACTGGGCCTCATGCTTAGAGATCCTCATGACAAAGACACCCTCCCCTATGTAGACATAACATGTTGAGTGTCATAAGGGAGCATATGTATTTGCTATAAACGTTTACAAATTCAAAAGAGAAGGAGCATTGACTTGGGATTATAAGAAATGAAGTGTGGAAAGATAGCATGAAACTGTATCCACAAGCAGCATTTGTATTGCACCTTGAAATAAGGGTATGTCGGCTGGGCGCGGTGGCTCATGCCTGTAATCCCAGCACTTTGGGAGGCCGAGGCGGGCAGATCACCTGAGGTCAGGAGTTCGAAACCAGCCTGGCCAATGTGGTAAAACCCCGTCTCTACTAAAAATACAAAAAGTAGCTGGACATGGTGGTGGGCGCCTGTAATCCCAGCTACTCGGGAGGCTGAGGAAGGGGAATTGCTTGAACCCAGGAGGTGGAGGTTGCAGTGAGCAGAGATTGCACCATTGCACTCCAGCCTGGATGACAGAGTGAGACTCCATCTCAAAAAACAAAAAAACAAGCCCCCCCCACAAAAAAAACAAAACAAACAAACAAATAAGGGTATGTCTTCAAAGAAGGTGGGAGGAGGGCATTCCCAGGAGAGGAAAAGAACCAAGTATCCACAATTCCTTCCAAGCCTAAGTGTGTGAGAATTTAGAATGTTTCACTGTGGAATATGTGATGATGATGAACTGGCTGACCTTCTCTTTAATCTTGGTATTTGCATGCTATAAATAGAAACAAATGGGATTACTGATATTCCTTTTTATTAAAAGTTAAAGAACAGTGGGTGGGGGATAGCTAAGTAAATTATCAGGCAAAGAATTTTGATTCTAGCTCCAGTAAGTTCTTGTCTTGCACCATTTTTATGTCAGATGGGTTGAGTGTAGGGTCCTGCTTTTACCATGCTTCTCTTTCCATTATTCCCAATTTAAATAGATCTTTATTCCTGCTGTTGAGTGGGGCTTGCTCAATCTTGTTGTTCCATGGTTGTCCTCCTCTAGTACAGGACTTCTTACGGTGGTTAAATTTCATTGTGTTGGCTTTGTCTGAATATTCCATCTTATCAAGATCTCTTTGGATCTTGAATCTTTGATACAACATCATACTCATTCCTCTCAATGTTTTGATAGTGAAAATTTTGTAGGTGTGTTTTACATTTTTATCTAAATCATTGACACCAAGTTTCAAAAAAGAACCAAGGAAAGAACTCTGCAGCACTCAACTTTAGGTGCAGCTGAAGCTTGACACTGAGTTTGAGTGTTTTCATCCACCACAAAGTTCCCACCATGAAGTCATTCTAAGTGTTTTGCTGACATCAAGACATACTATATTCAGGACAAGTCTCTAAACACTTTCAAACTTCTACCAAGAGGGGAATGGGGTTAACTTGGCTTAGCAATCTGGCTGCAAATTGTTCTGCGAGATAAAACCTCTGCTCCCAGAAAAACTCTTCGCTCTGATCTAGCTCGTCATGCTGCCTCCCACATCAGTTTCCTTCTGTGCAGTGTCAACAGCCTTCCTTACCAATTCTCTGTGGCTGAGCTTTGATGAAATGTGCCCACTGGACCCTGTCTGTCCAGAAAGCCATCCAACATTCCAGGAGACCACAGGAGAAGGTCGGATGTGGAAAGGCAAAATCCAGTTTCCATTTTAGCTCTGTTTTTCCTTACTCAAATCACTAGTTTCAGTTCTCTATACGTTATGGACCTAATTATGCCCTCCCATTCATATTTTAAAGCCCTAACCCCCAATGTGACTGTGTTTGGCAATAGGGCCTTAAAGGAGGTCATTAAAGTTAAATGACGTAATAGGGCTGGGGCCTTAATCCAATATGACTAGTGTCCTTACAAGAGGAGAGAGACACCAGGGATACTCATACACAGAGGAAAGGCTATGTGAGAACTCAACAAGAAGAGAGCCATCTACAAGCCACGAAGAACAGCCTAAGGAGAAACAAAAACTTGCAAACACCTTGATTTGGACTTCCAGCTGCTAGGACTGTGAGAAAATAAATTTGTTATTTAAGCCACCCAGTCTGTGGTATTTTGTTACAGCAGCTGAAGCAGACTTAGACACCATGTTATCACTTAAGTGCTAAATACCATACTTCTTCACTCTATGAAATTAATCTTCCTTTAAAAATAGCTTTTTGGGGAGAAAAGTCACCATTTGGAGAATATACACTATTTTTAAGACACATCCTAAGTGAAAGTATATCAATCTGAAAAAGACCACTTTAGAATTGTTGATACATAGTGCCTCTGCATTTGTACACATTCGCATGAGTACTTCATGTTTGAGGACAGTTTGATTCTGAGAAATGGAGTGTTAAGGCACCTCTTATTGTTTTCAACATCTGATATTTACTATGGCATTAATTAGTGTGGTTCTCTTCCTAATTAGCAGTCACTAACCAGGCAGGAAGAACATTAAATATTGCTGAGTGTCTTGATAGATTTGCATCTTGTACATCACCTCAGGATGACCACTTCTTTGTACCCTAAGTCACAGTGTCTATGAGAAAACACATAGGCACAGGAAATAGTATTCATTCTTGGTTTCCAGAAACACATTGTCTTCTGGAGTTAAAGAATCTTTATTGAGGACTGTAGCTTTACTTACTGCAGAGATTCCCTTGGATCTGTTACTATGGAATAATGGACTTTCAGTTCTGTTTCTCTTTTAGACATAACTCACCAAGAGAGAGTTTTAGGGTTAGATGATGCAGTTTTCTGTTACTTCCATAATGAATTTTCACAAACCTAGCAAGTTAGAACAATACCTATTATCTCACAGCTCAGCAAGCTCAGAGCATGGCCTGTGTTTTCTGCTTAGAGTTTCACAAGGCAGAACTCAAGGTGTCAGCAAAGCTTTCCTTTCTGAAAGCTCCGGGAATGAGTTCATTTCCAAACTCATCCAAGTGGTTGACCAAATGTAGTTTCTGGTAGTTGTAGGACTGAGGTCCCTGTTTCCTTGCTGTCTGCATTCAGAGCAAGCAGAATTTGCCTGCTTTCTATGTGGCCCCACTCCAGCAAGTATGATCGAATCTTCTCATACTTGGAATCTCTCTGGCTCCTCTTCTCCATCTTCTTTTGGTGGCCTCTTTTGTAATGACCTAGAGAACATTCTTGGCTTTTAAGGGCTCACTTGATTAGATTGGGCCCACTGGGGTAATCCAGGATAATTTCCCTACTTTAAGATCTGTTACATGTGCAATGCTTTTTTAAATTTTTTATTTTTATTTTTTGCTGTGTAAAGTAACATATTAACAGCTTCCAGGGATTAAGGCATGAACATTTTTTTTTTTGGTGCCATTATTCTGCCTGCCACAATAGGTTTCTAACTTCCAATTTTTCCTAATTTGTTCTTTACCTGGAGTTTTAGAAAAGTTATAGGATGTGTAGTATAGTAAAGCCATATATCTAGATGGCATTTACTCAACAATTCTGCATTGGGCCCCTATGATGTGTCAGACAACAGTAAACTAGTGAACACTAGTAAATTGTAGTGAACAAGTCAGTGTGCCTGTTTTCTGTTATTCAAGCTTTCATTCCAATGGGAGGAGACAGATTTAAAAAACAAGTAAACGTGATTACAAGTATTGAGTATTAAGAAAGAAAAACAATCAATAGTGTGAGAGAAAACAAGAGTGGACTTCAGGTCACAGAAAAGCTTCTTTGAGGAGGGGATGTTTAAGCTGAGGTGAAAGGTAGAAGCCAGCCCTGCTGGAGTGTGGACTAGAGCTCGCTAGGAGGAGGGAAGAGAAGGTACAGGTAACACATGCTTCACATATATCAGCTCACTTAATCCTTTCAGCAATCATATATGACAGGCACTATTATTCCTGTTTTTCAAAGCAGATAATAAAACAAAGATTTAGGTCCAAATAATTTATAGTTGACCCTTGAACAACATGAAGGTTGGGGACAACAGCCCCCTGTGCAGTCAAAAATTTGTATATGACTTTTGACTCCCTGAAAACTTAAATACTAAGAGCCAACTGTTTACTGGAAGCCTTACCCATAATATAAACTGTTGATTTACACATATTTTGTATATGTATTATATACTGTATTCTTACAATCAACTAAGCTAGATAAAAGAAAGTGTCATTAAGGAAATCATAAGGAAGAAAAAATACACTTTACTATTGATTAAGTGGAAGTGGATCATCATAAAGGCCTTCATCTATGTGTTTTTCACGTTGAGTAGGCTAAGGAGGGAGGAGGAGGAGGAGTTGGTCATGTAGTCTCAAGAGAGGCAGAGGTGGATGAAAATCCACATATACGTAGACCTGTGAAGTTCAAACTTGTGTTGTTCAAGGGCCAACTGTATTTGGGAGTGATCCCAAAAGGGCTATGAAGGAGTTGGGAAATGAGGGAGAGAAGAAAACAAAATAAATTGGGAGTACATCGGTGAGCAGATGACTGCTGTGGGAAACCCTAGAGATGCTAATTGGTTTAAGTGAAATCCAAGCATTAAAATTGCATGTTTGTGTGTATGATAAAAATAAACCTTTATTCGTTTAAGCTATGGTAATTCAGGTGATTGTGCTACTTAAAGCTGAACACATCTCAAACTGAGATAATTTATGCATATGTGAACACACAAATAAGCAATTATTGTTGAATAAATACGGTGATAGAGGGAGGTTGTGCCCACCTCTTGCCAAGGCTATCCTATAAATTCCCTCTCTGCTGTGCAGACCTACTGTCTTTTCTCTCCATTCTGTGTCTTGTGTAGGCTCCAGTGGGATCATTTTTCAACACACAGATCTGGCTGTCACAGCCCTGCTCTGGGGGAGCTCATCTGATATTATCACTACCTGAGATAGTCCCCTTCTTTACCTGGTCAACTCCTACTCATCTTAAAGATTTGTCTCCAGCGGCACTTCCTTGGCACAGCCTTTTCTAAAACTCTTCTTACATTCTAGGGCAGACACCTAGGCTACCTTTTTTGGGCCCCAGAACCTGGAGCATGAGTCATTTTTAAAAGCTGGCCAGGTGGGGCATGGTGGCTCATGCCTGTAATCCCAGCACTTTGAGAGGCCAAGGCGGGTGGATAACCTGAGGTCAGGAGTTTGAGAACAGCCTGACCAACAAGGTGAAACCCCGTCTCTACTAAAAATACAAAAATTAGCCAGGCATGGTGGCAGTTGCCTGTAGTCCCAGCTACTCAGGAGGCTGAGACAGAAGAATTGCTTGAATCTGGGAGGCGCAGGTTGCAGTGAGCTGACATCATGCCACTGCACTCCAGCCTGGGTGATGGAGTGAGACCCATCTTTTTTTTTTTTTTTTTTTTTTTTTTTTTTTTTAAAAAAAAAAAAAAGGTGGCCAGGTGATTCTAATGTGTAGCCACAGTTACGAATTGATGCATTAAAGGGATGGAGGGAGATGATTAGCAAAGAGAAAGAAGAGTCCATGCAGTGTCAGATCCTATTACAGAATAAGAAAAGGAAAGAGACCAAAGAAGGTAAGTCAGAACCCAGTTAAAAACATCCTGATAGGAAGAGGAAAAGCAAAGGGCAAGAAGGGTTTTTTTTTTTTTTTTTTCTCCTAGTTGGTTATGATTGTGATGCTTCTCAAAGGATCTGGAAGACACAGGCTATTAGAGCAAAAAAGACACATAATGTTTCTGAAAGGAAAAGGAAAAATGAATGAGGCAAGTTTATTGTCTAGGCAAGATATGAAGTATACAAAAGAAAACATTAAACCAGGTGTGTCTGGGTAAAAGTTTGTCTAATTGAGAACTGAGGATTGAAGAATACAAACTAGTCATTTGGCATCTTTAAAATTTAGGACTCTTTTGGGAATGATTGTAAAGATAAGTGGCACACATTATGGCCAAGATTCTATAGTGACACTGCCAGGCAGAATTAGGATGAATGAGGTATTTATTCTTATGGGGGAGATGGTTGCTGCTCACTGAGAATGCATGTGCTGCTCATTTCCCAGTCCCTTTGCATTAGGTAGGGCCATGAGCAACTTTTGGCCCTTAGCTGGGGGTGCAGGAAACCTGTTCGTTTCTGGGCATAATGTGCGACTCTCCAGCTCCCTCTTTCCCTGCACAGTGTTGACAAAGTGGAGATTCCCTTTGTCTACATACATAAGCAGAGCCAGCCCCTTCCTCAACCCATGTGGACACAGCATGAGTGAGAAATAAACATTTGTTGTGCCAAGTCACTGAGGTTTAGGGGTTAACTTGTTAATGTAGATAGCTTATCCTGAAGTACCCTGTTCTCTTTCTGTGTCAGAGAAAAAAATTCACGATGGAAGAGGACAATATGGCTTGATAAAATAGGATTGAACTTTACAGCTTTTCTAAATAAGATCTTGGCAAGAATCAAATAATTTTGGACCTGGAACACAGTTGTTAAGGGGAATTATGATAAAGTAGATTGAACACTTAGCTGGGTTTCTTTAACACCCACTTCCATCTCCCTACAAAGATGGTAATATTAAAGTCTACCATGTGGCAATGCACATGCCTGTTACTAACTCAAGTATTTGTAGGATCCTTGAACCTATCACTAAATACATTCATTAAGTGCCTACTACGTGCAGATCGATGAAGTAGGTATTATAAAAGAAGGTGTAAAAACATGACAAGGCATGGTATTATTCCAAATCTTGAGTGTTTTTCAGTTCAGAAAGGCAGAAACTGACACTCGCAAATGGAGTTAGGTTGGAAGAACTGTAACAGGGAGGACTGATTAGAAGGTGTGAATTTTAAAGTCAGATTTTGAATATCTAAAGGGCAGGAAAGATAAGGGGGAAATGGCATATGTAAAAATGGAAAGTCTGGAATTAAGAATAACAACATTGGGGACTGTTAAAAAGCTTTACAAGTCAAGACTTTTGTCTGTGCATTTTACATAAATTCTTTAACATCACATTTTGCAACAACATTGGTTGCCAGCTTTTCAAGATGGAAAAAAACACTTTATTTCTTTATCAAGTTAATAAAACCTAATATTAAGGGAAACACATTAATCTTTAATTCAGTGTGAAAACAGAATTCATGTGTTGTAACAGTGCCTTCCCAGAAGTTATAATGGAATTATAAAGTACTCTCTATATTATTTCCTACTTTTTGGTTTGCATTTTTTGATAGATATAAATAAAATTAAAATCCAATAAATAATTTGTAGTATAATTGATTGCTTCTCTATAGTATCACGAAGCACTAAAACAGTTTTGATCCTATCCCTAAAATGTAAGTATAAAATGAAAAAAGTTTAATTCAGTACTTCTAAATTAATCATTACCCTGCTGTTGGTTGCAATGTGAAGTGCCCGTTAATTCCTTATAGTACTTATTTCACAAGATTACTATTAGTAGGTGGTTTAGGACAAGAACTAGATTATTAAAAGTGTGCATTCTTAGTGGTAGTAATATATTATTAATCTTTAACTTATTATTTCTCAAGAGCCTATTGTTCAAGATTCTGCTATTGGTTTTAAGGAACTGCGAGTATATTATTGGTCAAAGGAGTATTCTTTAAGGTTTACAGTTGGAGTACATATCTACTAATATTAGGCTAATTAACTCCCCCAAATAAATATAAAGAGTAAACACACAAATATTGTTCAGAGCCTTTATTTTAATTTTTGTATTATATTTTAATTTATAGTTCTGTCATTTAAATCCTTCAAACTAAGTTTAAAAACCAGTATAAAGAACATACTGCCACATTGCCTTCAACAATATATATGTACATGTCTATGTATATTGGTTTTAACATACCATACACATAATACACAAGCAGGCAAGCACATATAGAAATAGAAAAACATCAAACCATGCTAATAATGATTATATATTATAGGAGGGAAAATTGTCATACGTGCATTTTTTTTCTTTTTCTCTACTATTCATTATTTTACAACCTGTCTATAATGAGCAGGAACATATATTTTTTAAAGTTTATAATTTCTCACTTTATTTTCTTATTGTAAGTACATAAAGTATTAAAAATCTTCAAAATCTTCAAAGTAAAACTTCATAATCTGATCACTATAACATCATTATAATTTTTACAGTATTGCTTTTCATTTCCCATCCTACTGCATATGTTTGATAGAAATGCCATAACTTTGCATCTGAAAGTTTTAGAGTAAGTCATATATCCACATACTACAAAATTCAAAATATACGAAAGATGACAATAAAAACTACTATATATAGTATAATTTTTAAAAACATAATTGATACATTTTTCTCTATCTCAAGACTGCCTTGTTCTTTTTAAAGGCAGCATTGTATTAAATTCCCTCTTGAATATTCCCTCTTCTAATTTTTGTTAATAACGATGTAGTGGATATTCCAGTACATATGTAATCTTGCACATTTGTGACTATAGCTGTAGCATAATTTCTTGGATGTGAAATCTGAGTCTCCATCTATATTTTAAAAGTTCTGGCCAGGCGCAGTGGCTTATGCCTATAATCCCAGCATTTTGGGAGGCTGAGGTGGGCAGATCACCTGAGGTCGGGAGTTCGAGACCAGGCTGACCAACATGGAGAAACCCTGTCTGTCTCTACTAAAAATACAAAATTAGCTGGAAGTGGTGGTGCATTCCTGTAATCCCAGCAACTTGGGAGCCTGAGGCAGGAGAATCACTTGAACCCAGGAGGTGGAGGTTGCGGTGAGTCGAGATTGCCATTGCACTGTAGCCTGGGAAACGAGCAAAACTCTGTCTCAAAAAAAAAAAAAAAAAAAAAAGGCAAAAAAGTTCTGGTAGATACTGCTAAATTTTCCACCATGGAGACTGTACTATTTTATACTCTCACAAAGAGTGTGTGAAGGATTCAGATTCCCTACACTCTTATAAATACTATGTGTTATTAAACTCTGATCTTTCAATTTTGAGATGTTAAAGTTTATATCTGTTTATTTGCATTCACATGATTATATGTATTTATATATAATGACGTTTAGCATCTTGCCATACTTTTAAAAGACTTTTGTTTCTTTTTCTGTGATAACTATTGGTTACATTTTGGCCATTTTTTTACTTGATTTTTTTTTTTGTCTATCTTATTGATGTGAAGAACTCTATATTAAGCCGATTTATATATCTGTCTCTATATCTATGTATCTGTCTAAATAGCTAGTTTTAAATATAGATACCCCTTTTCTGTGATGAGTTGCAAATATCTTTTTCCAATTTGTGATTTATCTTTTAAGATTTTAAAAATGACTTTTTTTTTGTACCATGTAGGATATTCAGTTTTGTTTTCAAATTTATCAGTTATTATCTTTTATGGCTTCTAGGTTTTCTATTATACTTAAAAATCTTTCTTCCAATTCAGAGATTTAAAGATATTTAGTATGTTTTATTTAATTTTTAAGGTTTACAGTGTTGATAATTCTGAAATCTATTTTGGAGTAAGGTATGAGGAATAAATTTAATTTACTTTTTTTCCAGATGGCTACCTAATGTCACAAACCATTGATTAGTAATCTTTACTGGCTTAGAATTCTATATTATCACATAAAATATTTACAATGAGGAAAAATGAGGCAAAAATTTTGAAAAAATTTAATGTAATCACTTTTAATCTCTGGAAGAATAAGTGAATAGCTATTTCTAAAATATTTTTAAAAACAGACATCATTTACAGATAAAGATAACTAATTAAAAAAACTTAGAGTGCAAAAGTTAGAGTATAATCACAGAGCATCATATCTGTATTTTTCCTGGTCTGCTGACTCAGGCTGGACTAGTTGCACAAGAATCACATGCAGAACATAAAAGGATAAGGAACTCTAGTTTCTATGGTAGGTTCTAGGCATTTACATTTTTTAAAATGCTCCCTAGATAATTTTGAGAGTAAAGCCAGATTAGGAAACCATGGGTTGACATTGTCACAGAATAGTGTTCATTCTATTTTTATTCTGCTCATTGTGTATAAAATCAGGATATTCCTTAGGAAAAAGGTATCAGATTTATATAATTTACAACTCAAGTATGTGTATATGTTTATTGTCCATTCTTTGAAAGCACAGGAATTTCTCAATTCTCTCATACTCTGAAAAGCATAGCTGGCAATATATCTTAGAAAGTGTTTTATTCCCTCGCGCCACTGCACTCCAGCCTGGCGACAGAGAGAGACTTAGTCTCCAAAAAAAAAAAAAAAAGTTTTATTCTCTCCTGTTTTATGCTCTGTCTTCGTACTGACAAGGCTGGGTTTAGCCCCCATCCTCCTCTTTAACCCCTTCCTTGGGCAGTGACCAACAGAAATATCCTGCTTAGCTGCTCCTCCTCCTCCTCCTCAAGAACCTAACGAAGAGCTAGTATTAATCCAGAAATCGCCAACTTTTACTACAAAAGCCTATTAATGATATATGTAATCCAGGTTTAAAATGATTTAGTTTATCAAAAATAGCATTTATGTGTAATTATTCATAGTTCCATGAAAACAAGATATATAAACTAATCACAACTTCAACAACTCTTTTATGGATAAGAGGCTTTCATAAGATCACTGTAGTCGACTAGTCCATCCTCATCTATAAGTCTCCCCATATCCATCACATCTTTTGTCTTCCAACTTCCTAGCACTCTTCCCTGTTTCTGAAAATGCCAGGCTTGCATTCTTCTGTGCCTTTGGATTTGCTCTTCTCCCTTCCTAATATACTACAACTAACTCCCACTTTCATCATGGTAAAATAGCTATTTGAAAATGAATACTTCTGTAGTAATATCAACTACTTCATATTATTTGTTTATATATCTTCTCATACACTAGAGTTCGAGTGGACTTTGCTCTGGCAATTGGCAAAAGAGTGTCACTGAAACAATTAAGTGAAAATTGGAGCTTTACGGTGTGACTAGTTCACATCCAAAAGTAAAGTGCATTATATTTAATGGTGTAGGAGAGGCGTATTAGGCCAAAAATGTGTGCCATACTTGGGTTAAACCTATGCTTTTCCATATTATCAAACTGATAAGTTAGTAGTCCCCAGGCTGGTGATATGCCTACAATACCAGCAAGAAATAAATGCAAACATGCTTAGAGAGAATTTTCCATAATCCGGGCCACTTGAAAAAATATTCCCAGTTAAAATAAACTTATCCTAAAAATATTAAGAACAATCTTACGAGTTAGAGTTAGCAGAAAAAAGTTTAGCATGCCAAATTCTGAGATAAAGCAATAATCAAAAGCTATAAAATTAGTATCTTTTAAATGAGTAACAAAGAAAAGGACCAAGAAATATAACAAAAAAACAAGTGAAATAATATCAGGGCAGGTTTTAAAAAAGGAAATAATATTGAACTTCCAGAAATGAAAAAAAATGGGAAATTTAAGGTTAAAATTCAATAGAGAAGTTAAATATCCATTTAGACACAGCTGAAGATAGACTTTATATATTAGAAGACATATATAAAGAGAATACCTTAGCTTTAGCACAATGAAATGAAGAGAGGTCAGAGATATCAGTTATATATATATTATGTATATTCTCTATTCTGTATACTTTTAAATGAGTTTGAGAAGACTACAGGTAGAATGGAAGGAGACACTGGTTAGATTTTTTTTAACTTGCTGAGTTAACTGAATATTTCAAAAGTATCTTAATCCTCAATGGTACTGACTTTAAAATAAAACTCTTTAAAGTTGCTATTCTACTGGGGATAGATGTATTAAGAGGCTTCTTAGAGGAGCTTCTAGATTACAGGCGTAGACTCCATTTCCCCATTTTGTAGAGAGCAACCCAAGTTCCCCATGGTTGTTAGAATTGATCATTTCAGCCAGTACAGAAACATCATTCTTTAAGAGGCTTCCTTCTAGAACAATTCTATCTATCTGTTCTACTCCTTTGCTGATTTTTTAATTGGGTTGTTTTCCTGCTCTTGAGTTGCTTGAGTTCCTTATATATTTGGAGCTTAACAGCTTATCAGACATATGGTTTGCAAATATTTTCTCCCATTTTATAGGTTATCTTTTTACCCTCCCTGTTCATTGCTTCCTTTACTGTTCAGAAGCTTTTTAGTTTGATGTAAGCCATTTGTCTATCTTTGCTTTCATTGCCTGAGCTTTGGGGGTCAAATTTTTTAAAATTAGCCGGACCAATGTTATGTAGCTTTTCCCTGAGTTTACTTCTATTAGTTTTACAGTTTCAGGTCTTATGTGTAAGTTTTTAATCCACTTTGAGTTGATTTTTGTTTCTAGTATGAGATAAGGGTCCAATATTAGTCTTTTGGATGCGGATATCCAATTTTCTCAGCACCATTTATTGAAAAAGCTGTCCTTTTCTCATTGTGTATTCTTGGCATCTTTGTTGAAAATCAGTTGTACTGAAGTCTTTTTATCAGTTTAAAAATCAACTAGCTCTAAATGCATACATTTATCTCTGAGCTCTCTGTTTTGTTCCATTGGTCTATATGTCTGTTGTCTTTGCCATACTATCCTGTTTTGGTTACTATAGCTTTGTATGTAGTTTGAAATTGGGTAGTAAAATTCCCTGCAGCTTTGTTCTTTTTACGCAAGATTGTTTTGGCTATTTGGAAACTTTTGTGGTTCTATACAACTTTTATAATCGTTTTCTCTATTTTTGTGAAAAATATCATTGGAATTTTGATAGGTATTGCACTGAATCTGTAGATTGAGTGGTATGGGTATTTCAACAATATTAATACATTTTCATTTATTTTTGTCTTGTATTGCTTTTATCAATGATATATAATTTTCAATGTACTGTTCTTTCACCTTCTTGGTTAATTTATTCCTAAGTATTTTACATTTTTTCTAAATGTGTTTACTTTTTTTGGATAGTTCATCTTATTGTATAGAAACACCACTGATTTTTTACGTGTTGATTTTGGATCCTGCAAAAATATACTATGTATATTTTAATGAAGTTCTACATATTTACTTCAAATTGACCATCATCCCTGGGATTGATACATACCAACTTCGAGACTGCAGTAAAGTTGGTGAGGTAGAAGGACAGGAAGGTGAAGGTGGGGCAGTAAGGTGGGGGCTATGATTGGGCTTTAACTGTGTCTGTAAAGAAAAGAAAAAGCCGCTGTAAATATGGCAAAATGTTAATATATGTTAACTCTGGTTGGTGAGCACATACATGTGTTTCTGTTATGCTTTCAATATTATTTATGTATCGTTTGAAATACTTTATAAAGATAATTTTAAAAATTATCGAGTTTCTGTAATTTTAGTTTTCTCTCATCACCTAGTAGCTAAAGTCAATGGTAAAATTGGTCTAGAGTAGGTGCTGCACCCCAGGGAAAGATCATGGCCTGGCAGTAGGTGCTGCATTCTGTATTCTGCTATCTTTCTGGCTGATTCGTAATTGTTCACATTGCTGGCATAGTTGTCCTGTGTTATATGATAAAAGAGACAAAGTCCTACTGTGGGGGTCTTTTGTGCTTGGCCCCTTCCCAGGACATTTCTTCTTTTCCAAACCCCTCCTCCATTTCAGGAACCATGGGATGCTATATATTTCGTTCTTCCCCTAAGCAGCTACACCTGGCAGAATCTCTGAAAAGGGCTTCTCTCCCTACGTGTCCTACAATCTGTTCATGCATACATCCAGTATCTATGAAGACCAGGGCCAGACTAAGGCTTTGGGCCTCATAGATCTCATAGATCCTGTTGTTCATGTTTTTCCCAAGTGGCAGAGGCATATTTTAATTTTAAGATGGTCTAGTCCTAAAGACAGTCAGATGGGTTTTACAGTTGACTCCTAGGAGCCTTAAGTCTCACATTTGAAAAAAGTTACAATTTCAACTTTTATTTTAGATTCAGGAGGTACATGTGCAGGTTTGTTACGTGGGTATTTTGTATGATGCAAAGATTTGGGGTACAAATGATCCCATCACCCAGGTAGTAAGCACAGTATCCAATAGGCAGCTTTTCACCCCTTGTCCCCCACCTCTCTCCCTCATCTAGTAGTCCCAAGTGTCTATTATTGCCATCTTTATGTCCATGAGTACCCAATGTCCAACCCCACTCATAAGCGAAAACATTCAGTATTGGGTTTTCTGTTCCTGCAATCATTCGCTGCTGTGTATTATTTCATGGTGTATATGTACCACATTTTCTTTATCCAACCTACCACTGGTGGGCACCTAGGTTGATTCCATGTCTTTGATGTTGTGAATAGTGCTATGATGAACATATGAGTGCAGATATCTTCTTGGTAGAATGATTTCTTTTCATTTGGGTATTTATACACTGTGTATATTTAGGTACATCCCAGTAATGGATTGCTGGATTGAATGGTAATTCTGTTTTAAGTTTTTGTGACATCTCCAAATTGCTTTCCACAATGGTTGAACTAATTTACATTCCCACCAACAGTGCATAAGCATTCCCTTTTCTCCACAGCCTTGCCAACATCTGTTATCTTTTGGCTTTTTCATAAAAGCCATTCTGACTGGTGTGAGGTGGTATCTCATTGCAGGTTTGATTTGCATTTTTCTGATTAGTTTGAAGTTGAATAGTCTGATGCCTCTGGCTCTGTACTTTTTGCTTAGGGTTGCTTTGGCTATTTGAACCCTTTCTTTGGTTCTATATGAAATTTAGAATAGTTTTCTTCTAATTCTGTGAAAAATATCCCTGGTAGTTTGATAAGAATGGTGTTGAGTAAGTAGAATGCTCTAGGGAGTATGGTCATTTTACCGATATCAATTCTTCCAGTCCATGAGCATGGAATGTTTTTCCTTTTGTTTGTGTCACCTGTGATTTCTTTCAGCACAGTGTTGTAGTTCTCCTTGTAAAGATCTTTCCCCTCTTTTGTTAGATGTAGTCCAAGGTTTGTTTGGGGGATGGCTATTGTAAATGGAAATGTTCTTGATTTGGCTCTTAGCTTGAATATTATTGGTGTGTAGAAATGCTACTGATTCTTGTATGTTGAGTTTTGTATGCTGAAACTTTACTTAACTTGTTTATTAGTTCTAGGAGCCTGTTTATGGAGTCTTGAGGGTTTTCTAGGTATAGAATTTTGTTGTCAGTGAACAGAGATAATTTGGCTTATATTTTTTCCTGTTTGGATGCCTTTCATTTCTTTCTCTTGCCTGATTGTTCTAGCTAAGACTTCTGGCTGTCCTTGTCTTGTTCCTATTCTTAAGGGGAATGCTTTCAGCTTTTGCCCATTTATTATGATATTGGCTATGGGTTTGCCATAGATGGTTCTTATTATTTTGAGGTATTTTCTTTTAATGCCTAGTTGGTTGAGAGTTTTTATTATGAAGCAATGCTGGATTTTATTGAAAGCGTTTTCTGCATCTATTAAGATGGTCCTATGGTTTTTTGCTTTAATTCTGTTTATGTGGTGAATCACATTTATTGATTTGTGTATGTTGAACCAATCTTGGATCCCAGTGATGGAGTCTACTTTGTCATTGTGGATTAACTATTTTTTTTTAAGTAAATCTGATTTATCTTAGTGAGAAAATATTCAGAAGCTGAAGAGGTCAACACCTACATTCTCAAGCATCAGAAGGAAAACAAGCCCCACAAGCATGATTACTGTATTTCAGGGGCAAAAGCAACACCAGTGAATTAACTTTTTGATGTACTGCTGGATTCTGTATGCTAGTATTTTGTTGAGAATTTTTGTATCTATGTTTATCAGGGATATTGACCTGAATTTTTCTTTTTTTGTTGTGTCTTTGCCAGATTTTGGTATCAGGGTGATGCTGGCTTCATAGAATGAGTTAGGGAGGAGGCTCTCTCTCTGTCAATATTTTGGAATAGTTTCAGTAGAATTGGTACTGGCTCTTCTTTGTATATCTGGTAGAATTTGGCTGTGAATCCATCTGGCTCAGGGGTTTTTTTGGTTGGTAGGTTTTTTATTACTGATTCAATTTCAGAATTCAATATTGGCCAGTTCAGAGTTTCAATGTATTCCTGATTCAATCTTGGGAGATTATGTGTTTCCAGGAATTTATCCATTTTCTCTAGATTTTCTAGTTCGTGTGCGTAGAGGTGCTTATACTAGTTTCTGTGGGTCTTTTGTATTTCTGAGGGCTTGTTGTAATGTCAGCTTTGTCATTCTAATTGCGCTTATCCAAATAAGATATCTTCTATCTTTTTCTTTGGCTATTCTTTTTTTGAGATGGAATCTCGCTTTGTTGCCCAGGCTGGAGTGCAGTGTCGTGATCTTGACTCACTGCAACCTCTACCTCCTGTGTTCAAGCAATTCTCCTGCCCCAGCTTCCCAAGTAACTGGGATTACAGGTGTGCACCACCATGCCCAGCTACTTTTTGTATTTTTAGTAGAGACACGGTTTCACCATGTTGGCCAGGTTGGTGTCGAACTCCTGACTTCAAATGATCTGCCCCCCCTCGTCCTCCCAAAGTGCTGGGATTACAGGCATGAGCAACCGTACCGGGCTCTTTTTCTTTGTTAATCTAGCAACAGTCTATCAATCTTGTTTATTCATTGAAAGAACAACTTTTGGTTTTGGTGATCATTTGTATAAGTTTTTGGGTCTCAATTTTATTCAATTCTGCTCTGACTTTAATTATTTTTTTTTTTTCTGCTACCTTTGGGATTAGTTTGTTTCTGTGTTCCTGTAGGCATGAGGTTAGATCATTAATTTGAGATCTTTCTAACTTTTTGATGTAGGTGTTTAGCACTGTAACCTTTCCTCTTAACACTGCTTTTGCTGCGTCCCAGAGATATTTGTATATCTGTTGTTGTTGTATGTTGTATATCTGTCTTCATTTATTTCAATGATTTTTTAAATTTCTGCTGTAATTTCATTGTTTATCTAAAAGTCATTCAGGAGCAAGTTGTTTAATTTCCCTGGAATTGTGTGCTTTTGAGAGATCTTCTTTGTATGGAGTTCTATTTTTATTCTACCCTGGTGCAAGGGTATGTTTGAGATTTTGATTTTTGAATTTACAGAGACTTGCTTTATGACCAAGCATGTGATCAATCTTACAGTATGTTCCTTGTGCAGATGAGAAGGTATATTCTGTGGTTGATAGGTGGAGTATTCGGTAGATGTCTATATGGTCCAATTGGTTGAGTGTCAAATTTAAGTTCAGAACTTCTCTATTAGTTTTCTGCCTTGATGATCTAACACTGTCAGTGGGGTGTTGAGGTCCCCCATTATAATTGTCTGGCTAAATATTTTTGTAGGTCTGGAAGTACTTGTTTTATAAAGCTGGGTGCTCCAATGTTGCGTGCATGTATATTTAGGGTAGTTAAGTCTTCTTGTTGAATTGAACTCTTTGTCATTTATGTGATGCCATTTGTCCTTTTGTTTTTCTTTTTTACTGCTGTTTAAGGTCTGTTTTCTTTGATATAAGAATATACTCTTTTATAACCACCTGTTGAAAAAAAAATCAAAATTAAATGCCATTTCAATTCTATTAATTCAATCTTGGTTAATTCCCAGGTATGTTAAAAAATTCCCAGTGGGATGTTCTGAAGTTTTAACAGCCATTTCTTCCAAGCTGACAGGCACAAATCCATTGCAACACATTGAGATCTCTATAAGGTAAAAATAAATGAACATGATCTCACAGAGACCCCTGATCTTTTGGGGTTTGTTCTTAATCTAAATTCCACGGGAGAATGCTTACTCTTGTAAAACCTTCTTATTATTGTACAACGTTCATTATTGAAAAATCATAGATTTGAGTACAAGAATCAGTTATTAGCCTTCTCCATTTCCCTTCAAATGGTAAGAGTTGTATTTTTGTTATTTATGTTCACTGGAAGAAATAAGAGAATTGATTTTTTTTTCTGGATACATTTTTATGTATTTATATGCTAGCATTGTCTAGTTTTCAACCAGCTAGTCTTTCAAAGTATTTTTTCAGACAAAAATTTAACCTCAAACTGGTGTGAGTTTTTTAGAACTCCACGGGGATATTTAGTGCTTCTATAATATTTTAGAGAGATCCCATGAAGAGATCTGTAGCTTTAAATTCCAAATTTCCCACGGCTTAATCCTTTAGGAGTAATAAGAGAAAATGAGGTAATCGTAGTGGGCAAGCTATGCTTCACTCCATACAAATGATTCCCATTTCTGTTCAGTCTCATCCTTAGAAAATAAATACTTTCCTCTAGAAACTGAGAATGAATCAGATTGACTTATTGATTCTTGAAAAAGCCCACTACAGATAAATTCATTCAAATGCTGCTCTAGGTTTAAGTTTACTGGAAACTATTAGCAGAAGTATTGGAAGGTATTTTCCTAACAGTACTTCATTTGAAGTGTTAAGAAAGACTTGGATTAATAGCAGAAAGGGTCCTTACAATACAAGAATAAAGAAATATTTATTTTACCCTGGGCCAAAGGACACCAGAGAGATAATCACACACACATAAAAAATCTTAAGTGCTAATTCTGGCTCACAAAATGCTCTGTGGTATGTCTCAGACCTCTACATCACCATCTCAAGCAGGTGGACCTAAGCTTGCCCCTGTCTGAAGTGTGGCATGGCAGAAAGCCACAGAGTTTAGGCAGAGCCCCTAATCAAGGGACTTTGCTTAATTTGAACAATCTCTTCTCTGAGATTTATTTTCTTTTATATATAAATGGGCTAAATGATTTTTAAATTCCTTTCCATCTCTCAAATTCTGTTCCCTCATCAGTTGCATTTTCTCAGCGATGAGTCCAGAGATTTCTGAGCTAAATCTCAGGTGAAAAGAACCCATGGTGAACTCCAAAACTTTACACAACAGCTTTACAGAGCATAACTAGGGGTGGCAACATAGCATCTAACTGTTAGACTCTCTTATCACGTCCCCAGGGTTTGAGTTTCAGGTTTATCACTCACTAGGCATGTAATATAGGTCAGGTGCTTTGGTCTTTGTGAGCCTAGTTTCTTCATCTGTAAAGGGGATCCTACTAGTACATGCTCCATAGTTGCTATGACGATTAAAGGAGATCATCTTATAAAGCCCTTAGAAGTATGTATTTTTCATAGAGAGGATGCAACCTATGTGTAACACTCAGGGTTTGATCAAATAAAGAGAACTTTAGAAATGATACGAACATAGGGCTTATCAAAGGGGATTCCAGACAATTTCTGGAAGCTGCTGCTTCTGTATCTAGTGTTGGACCTAAAGTCATTTGGGAAAAGTATTAGGAAGGAAAGGTGGATGTAAAGTGGGAGAGAGCAAGGACAAAGGAGAACACACAAGGGAGAACTGAAACTTGGGTTGGTGGCTCACTTCCTCCAAGCTTCCCACTGCAGTGACGTCAATCTCCTCCTTTCAGAGCCAAACACACATGGCCTAGGAGTAGGAGAAATTGAAGAACGAGATCCTGCAGTAGGTTACAGAGCAAGATGGTTAGTCAATGCCCTTGCCAACAAAGTGAGGCAGCAGATCAGCAGCAAATTGTGTGAGCTGCAACAGTGCCTGGTGTACCGCGCTGTGCTTCTGAGCACAAGAGAATATGGCCGCCTTACTTCCGCTTTCCAAATCTGTGTAACATCTCTTTTGTCTCATATTAACCTGGAACTATGCAAGGAAAGGAATTCTAGGAAATGTAGATTCTAGCTTAGTTAAGTTGATATAGTATGAATACACTGCATGATGTTAGCTATTAACATTGTTTTTCATCTTCAGAAACACTTCTCTAAAAATTCTTTCTAAAATGGCCTCTCTTACCCCAAGCCATTCTCTATCACGATCTATCCAGAATCACTTTACTTATTTATCCAGTATTTACATATTTATATTGTGTGTTGCCAGACTAGAATGGAAGGTCCAGTGAAGATTGGAATGTACCTAGTTACCACTATATACCCAGAAAATTGTGCCTAGACTATAGTAGCTTCTCAGCAAATATTTAGTGGACATGGTTGAACTATAATGTGAATCAAGGTGGGAGTCATTTTGAAAATTTAGCATCCTGAGGCAGGGTGCAGAGGGTCACACCTGTAATCCTGGCACTTTGGGAGGCTGAGGCAGGTGGATCACTTGAGGTCAGGAGTTTGAGACCAGCCTGGCCAACATGGTGAAACCCCATCTTTACTAAAATTACAAAAATTAGCAGGGTGTGGTGGCACATGCCTGTAATCCCAGCTACTAGGGAGGCTGAGGCAGAATTGCTTGAACCCAGGTGGCAGAGGGTGCAGTAGGCCAAGATTGTGCCAGTGCACTCCAGCCTAAATAACAGTGAGACTCTGTCTGGAAAAAAAAAAAAAAATTTAACATCCTGAATCTGATCCCAGTGTTTAGGTTGTAGTCAAAGGCACGCAAACATTCTGAAAACTATTACATGCCAGACTCTATGCTAAACTCTTTGCAGGTTGAATTAGGATAATGTTGTCTGCTATAACAAATAAAGCTCAAAATTTTAGTGGCTTCTCACACTACAAGTTTTTCTTAGCTCATGGGTGCTCCTGGTTGATGAGTGACTTTCCTTCTCATAGTGACTCGGTGACCCAGGCTGTTTCTATCACATGAGGACATCTTCCCACAGGACATTGTTATCCTTTGCCTTCAGCTGGTAGAAGCTAGGGACAAGACACATTGGTACTTAAAAGTCCTGGCCTGGAAGAGAAATATATCACTTCTCCTCGCATTTCACTGGGGAAAGATGGTGACATATTACCTCTGGATGCAAGGAGTGACTGGTAGATCTGATTCCTGCCTAGGAAGTTGCTTCCCACTTACAATATCATACTAAGGGGGAACACAAGTTTTATTAGACAGTTAGATGTGTCTACCACCTATATACTGTTTAATCTCCACAGTAATCTTATAAGGTAGGTGCTATTAATGTTCCCATTTTACATATGAAGTTTATCTGAAAAGTATTTAAGTAACTTGCCCAAAGTCACACAATTCAGAATTACAATTTTAAGCCAAAGAGATTCAAATCTGCATTCTTAACTCCATAATACACTTCCTCTCAACTCACGAGAGTTCTAAGACAACTTGTTAATGGACTGGATTCTTTGAAAATTTCAACTAGGATTCTGACAGATAAAATCTGTTAGAGATTGCCTACAATGTATAATAAGCAATAGGTCAAGTCCTCAAAATGAAAGCAAGTTTTAAAGTATTATTGATAGAATGATGTGGCTATTATTTCTGCAGGTTAATCGATGAATGTTGTTTCAAACAGAAAATGTTTAATGAGTTTGCATCTTTAAAAATGCATATTTTAAATAGAGATATTTGAACCACGAAATAATTTGGGTTGTTTCTCATAAAAAAGATCAATAAATTTGCATTTGTGCTAACCGTTTGGAGAGTGGAGAGAAAGATTGGAAACTTGTGGCTTGTCTGGTTCCCATGGGTCATATTGATGGCACACAAGCACCAGGTGCATTTCCTGAGGAATTGCCAGTGTGTCTGTATTGATGGATGGAAACTACCACTGAACAATGCAGGTGGGTTCCAAAACTACCAACCCCTTGGTTTAAAGTCAAACACAAATTTGGTTGGCACTACATAATGTTAACTCAATTATGCTCCTCTCATATAAGAGATTGAATATGTAGTATGTGCCAAAGTGATGCTTCAAAATCTAAATATAATATAGATTCACAAACTTAACAAGTGCTTTAGAAACTGCAAACCAGGACCCGTGGTTCAAGGCAGTGTAGATTTCTAGAAGTTCTTTTATGCTTCCCACTTCAGAAACCAAACAGATAGGGACATATGTGAAACCTCAGGGAAATCAGAATCAATATGTAGAGTCTTGAAATATTCACCTTTATTTGTCACATATAACAAGAATTCGAACTGCCATAAATAGCAAATACTCAAGAACTTTAAGTCGCTTAGTGTTACAGGCTTGGCTCACCAGGTGTAGTTTCTGTACCTAAAATGAGCAAGTTCAAGAAGGAAAGTAAAGGCCAGAGTCAAAAATTTTTCATTTTTCTGTATTGAGAGAATTTTATACTTTGTCTAAAAAATGACAGTAAAATAGAAAAGGATAAATGAGTTAGAAGAAAAATTGGCTAGACCAATGAGTCATAAAAATCATCCAGGAGAAGCCAAATGTGTGATACTTGTTGAAATTATGCAAGGATCTTTTATTCTTGTGGACTTTATTGTTGAGCTAATAATAATGTTAATTTAGCAGAAAAGTTGATTTTTACAATGCAGCTGTGTGGTGCAGTGGTGAAGAGCATGCCATTAATGGTGAGATTAGATGTTGGTTTAGATTCTAGACCTTCCACTTACTATCCATGCATCCTTGAGAAAGTCACTTAGCCTAAGAATTATGTTACTTATCTATAGGTGGTTAAAGGAGAGGTGGACTAATTAAATCAACTAATCATTTAAACCTCTCAGTACACTCCTTGGCATGTACTAAATCCATGTAAATGATAATTGTTAATTTAATGACTCTCTTTTTAGTCAAATATTACATGAAAAGCGTGTGGGTCTTAAGAAATGTGAAACCAGTCTCCATAAAAGCTCTCTGCTTTCTAGAACATATACAATTGTCTGGAAAGCAAATTCTCGATGTAGCTTGTTCCTCATGATTTGAATCCCATACCCAGGACTCTATATCACCTTCAGGTTCTCTTCACATCTAGGTATTCTCGGCTATTTGTTTTACATGACACTAGACACATCCATGATGGAGATGGATGAAGGAAGGGTGGTTCTGAAAGAGTTATCTCTGTGGGTGGGAAAAGCTGAGAATTCCCTGCAAGGTTCTTGGGTCGGGATATTGAAGATGACTAAGAGATTAGTAGGATGTGACATACAGGAGGTTATGAGAAATAAAATTCATTGCTTTTATTTCAGCCTCATTGTCCAGATGAATCTTCCATATTGTGAGCCAAGAAAGTTTCTTGCTGTGAAGATTCTCCTCTCATAAATTTACCTCCTATGAGAAGTTGACAAAAGCAGAGCCAAGATTGTGATCAACATGGATCATAATACTTATCAAAGTTGTCATCCTTCCTGAATCTCTCTCATTTTTGCATGTCTAGCCATCAGCTCCTGTTCCTTTATTTTAAAGCTTACACATCACCATTAAATTAAAATGTAGCAATTATTTATGACCTTTCAGTGCATCTATTTTTTTCTTGAAAGGCTTGTCTATGCTTGATATTACAACTTTTGATAGCTAGGCAGTTAAATGAGAAAGACAATCTTCTCTATCATGATTTAAACTGAGGCAACTTACATTCCTAATGGTGTAAGCACTTTTGTCTGCTACTAGTAGAATGGATACATATGAGGGCTGTTAATTTAGCTGTAATGTGGGCTGCATGGGAAAAGCTATAGGAGTTCTATTTAGTTGGTAGTAAACAACTTCGGAATCAATGTGTTTTTCTTTACTGAAGACTTGCTTAGTGCATTGGAAAAAAAATTCTATTAGTTTGCCTCATTTAGTAGTCACCACGCAGCCTGATGTGCGAGCCAGTGACACCCATTAAGGCCGGCATGACTGTTTGTAGCAAAATGAACCGAACCATCTGAATTCAACCCCAGCGTCATCATTCAGCAGGCCAGACAGAGCCATGATTTAGGATTTTCCCAACATTTTATGGCAATTTGTTTCATTTGCCGCAGGCCCATAACGATGCAAATTGCCATAAAGTGGGATAATCAGGCAGTAGAAGTGTCATAAAACTGCAGGAGAAACAAATTTCCATCTTGGAACTTTACATGCCGATGGATGTTGGGGAGAGCAAATGCGGGTGCTTTTTGCCGGTGTTATCTGGTTGCCAAGCTCTTTGCCAAGCAGAAATGATTCCATTTTGTCAATTTGTACTCATTTTGAAGCCAAAGAATGGAAGTGAAAGAGGACCTGAAAATATGAGGAAGCACCGGGCCAAAGTCTCTGCTCAGATGCCTGGGCTCTGATGCTGGGAGCAGTGGTCCAAGGGAGAGGAGGCCAAATGTATGCCATTAGATAGATGGAGAACAAATTAAACAGCTCTTAGGGACTGGAGTGCTTTGGCCTTCTGAAATGTCATGATCCTTTTCCTGATATGTTTGTGGGATGCCTGTCCTGTCTTAAACAGCCCTGCCTCTTTTTTGCCATGAATAGCCTGTCTCAAGGTGAGAACACATCAGGCTAGAAACAGCATTGTTAGACTGAAGCTCTTTGGGCCCTGCTGAGAACTGGGACATGGTTGAGATGAAAGAGTTCATTCTCAAATACCCATTGCTTGCCCTTGGAAGCAAAAACGGAGTGTTTCTTTTATGTTTTTATTTTTATTTTTTTTTATTTTTATGCCTGAGCAGCAGACTTCCTTTGTCTTTCTGCATTTTTATCTTTTTTTTCTTCTGGCCGCATTCCTATCTCAATGATCATTTACACGTTTCAGGTATCATGAGTCATCCTTTGAAGAATCACATGGCCTGAAATTTTCAGGTCTCACCCTACAGCTAATAATGAGGTTGTTTTGCCTTCACCCTTTATTTTTGTGTTGTCTGTTTCCCGTTTTGTAATATTACATTAATGGCATTGGTTTGAAAGTTCCCTAAGGACACATTCCATAGCTCCGTTCCTGCTAACTGAGCTGTTTTTGACAGATATCTTAATAACGTACTAGTTCATTGCCAAGCTGCTGGGAGTAAGAGCTAAAATCATTTCTTCTTTTTTTAAAAATGAAATATATCCCAGGGAAAGTGTCTCTAGAATTCCTTTGATTTTATTTTATAAACTGAATTTGTCATGAACTCCCCAATGAGCAAGTCTGTTTCCCAATTTTGATGCCGTTGTATCCTAAGAGTTAGGCAGTGTGGAAGATGGTAAAAACTGGTCTCTTTCTGGCTTTCGCAATGGTGATATTTTATCTGTAGCTTTCACATGCAGTCATTTTCATGTTATGTTTCTCATCTAATTTAGAATATGTTCTTTGATGTTCATTTTAAATTTAATGTATACAGGATAAGACATATATAGCTAATATTGATCATAAACATTGATTGTGGGCACAAAATATACCCTATATTGTAGTATCTCTTTACCTTCGTTATCTCATTTAATTGCAAAAACAAGCCAATGATGTATTTTATTTTCAAAACATTCCTATTTTGGGGAGGAGCTGTTGGATTTTTAAGAAATATTTTAAGCAGAGTTGTAAACAGGATTATGTTGAATATTGAGTGGATTGATTCCCTTTCTTGCAGGGAGCAAGTTTTGTTCTGCTTTCTAAAGATGGTCTCTTACAGGATACCGAGTCATGGTCAGAGATGCAATACTTGGTAATTGTTTAAGTACAATGTTAATTGTTAAGTAAAATGTAGAAATTGGCAAACACCTGAGAAAATAAAAATTATATTTGGGATGCCTAGAAAAATTAATTCACTGGAAATTCACAAGGTATTGGTGAAATGATCAACTTTGATGTTTCGTAGAGCTATGATGCAGGATCTTTCTTGAATGATGTCGTCCATGCGCCTTCCTAAAGTTAAAGTGAAGACTATGCGTTAGCATTTGGTGATTCATCATACTTCCTGCAAATCCGTCTTTGTCCATGATATCCTTCTCCTCTCAAAGTTTCCTCATGGTTTTATTTCTCTGGCGTTTGTTCCATGACTGGGCTTCCCTTCATGCTCTTCTGCCCATGAAGTTGTCTTTGATTCATGACCTGAGAAATGTCAGCAAATTAGATAAACTCAAGAGTTTTAAATGGAAAAGGAAACTGTAGACTAATGTCTTGATAAATCATACAGATAAATAATAGGTTGGTTTTGGGTAGAGAAATAAAAATACCTCAGGAAAGGACGTTCCTATTATGCATAGAAGGAAACACCTAAAAAACTGGTTTAAGATATTGTAATTGAATTGTTTATCAGTGGGGAGATGATCTTGAGATTTCAGCACCAAGCAGTAAATACAAGATGGTGTAGGTATCAAGAGATTGATGGGGATGGGTTGGGTTGTAGATGCCATACCAATATAGTAGAAGCTATCTAGCAGAAGGCAGATTTACATTTACCAGTAAGTCATAAGTTCAAAGAGTGGCTCTCATTACGGAGTAGCCGAGTGAACATAAAAGTAGAAAGGAATGGAAGTGATATTTCTGCAGGACATACTACAGGCCCTTTGGCCAGTCATTCCAGATTTAATCACAGAACTATCAAAGAGACTGGGTATAATAATGATGGGGTAGTGCTATGATTGGGTTACTGTTTGGAAGTCTCACTCAGCTGAAAATAGAGCTTTTGATCATTTTTATTCACTTTACTCAGTAAAGTGATCTTTCTGAAGAACTAACTGGGATCACTACTCTCGATCTAATCCTGATCTCAAATGAGAGGAACAGTTCGGAAAACAATGTATTACATTTCTTCCTGTTGTGTGCCAAAAATTGTGTGTGATTTGAAATATTGGAAACATGCAAATATATTTCTAGAGACACAGTGGCAGAGAATCCTAGATTTAGGAAAGGTAGGTATTAGAAATTAGAATCAAATCATGAGCAAGGTGAAGCTCTTAAAATTGGATACTTAACATTGCATGGGGGAATTTCACAACTAATAATGTTTGTTGTGGTCAATACAGCTATGAGTAAAAGTAAAATAACATTTTGATATACATTATGTATTTTAGGTAAGCGGAATTTTAAGATAACTTGTTACAGACTAACACTAAGTGGCCGTGAAACGTTTTGATTTCTAGTATTTGATTAACTTTGTCTCCCCAAATAAGCTAAAGCTGGTGCCCCAGCCATTACTGAGCTGCTACTTCTTTGAGTTCATCTGAGGAGTAAATGAGGCAACAGAAGGCTTTCCTCCCACTTCTGAGACAGCCGTCCTGGAGGATGGTGGGTTCTGGCCTACTGTATTGCACAGGATTGGGGCGGGAAAGGGAACACTGAAAGAGGTGTGAGACCTGGTCTTGGGCAGGGCTCTATTCAGATTTCTTATCCATCATGTTTAGATAATGTGTTGATGTCCAAAGTGATTTCTCTAACTAGTTTCAAACTGAACTATCAACTCTTTAGAGGACAAACATGCTCATCCTCGTATTGTAAAAAAATCTTTGGATCTGGAACCAGAGCTGGGGAAACAGGATGACAAGGATCAATGCTACATCCTTCACTGTCCTAGTGTAGTCAACAATACATTGGTCCCTCATCTCTTTTGATAAGAGCCTGATATTAAGTGGGCTCAAGTTGATTCATATGGGTTAAATGGACTGTTTTAAATTACGCATAAACTATACAAGCCATAAAATTGCAAGAGTGAGGGAAAGGGTGACTCGGTGACAGAAAGAATGCTGGCCAAGAAGAGTAGCAGGAATCTATGACAGTAACTTCAAGAGATAAAAGCCTGGAATTAGTTGAGACTGGCAGAAAGACAGGTTCATAACAGAAAATGTTTAAAAATTTGATGTCTATTTGATGAATAGACTGCAAAGACAGAAGAAGTGGTCTCTGGGTAGAGAAGTTGGGGAACTGGAGGATAGTGGCTAGAGGGAGACTTGCTTTGTAACGTAGACTCTTTAGTACTTTTTGAAATTTTTTTATCATATGCCCTTGCTAGCTTTTCAAATAATTGAATGATGGAGGAAGATTAAAACAAAATAGGCATGTGGTAGATACAACTCAGTGTTGTCCAAGCTCCACTTCTTATGTGAGGATAAGATCCTAGCAGTGATACGTGAGCAAGAAGGAGTTGTATTTCCAGGGGCCCTTCTTCAAGGGAGGGAGCATGCCCCCCCTCCAGCTCTTCCCCTTCCTCCTACTGGCTGCAATGTGGGTTGTTTGAGCTTTCTTGTGTAAATATTTGAGGAATGGCAGAGCAGAAGACACAAGGAAACTGGGCTGCTCCTAACTTTGGGAAGCAATGCTTTCATACCAGGTAGGACTTTCATATATCAGCAAGAAACATTCTCTAGCTTGTTTCATCTGCTGTTATTATATCAGTGTCTATCATGACTGCCAAAGGTATATTTTAACTAACAAGGTGACTGCTTTTGATCTCTGTATCAGAAACTAAGACATCTTCTGCTCTTATTTTAATTTTAAACAATAAGAACAAGTAGAAGGTATAGGGGAAAAACAAAAACAATGGCAAGGAATTTTTTTTAGGGCCAAGTGGTTAGAAGAAAAAGAACAGAATATAATCTTTGTGTATCCTTAATGTCAGGACACAAGTTCAAGTCACTGAAGTTTGGTGATACTAACTCCCATTGTGAAGCAGATTTAGGTGCACATATGGAGAATATTTTGTTATAAAGAACAATTTTTATGTGGCATATAATTTGAGTCTGAAATACCTTTAAAACCCATCTAGTAGGTTCTACAGCTCCAATGCTTGAATTCCCTTTAGAAGCCCTTGAGTTCTAAATACACAGAAGGGGGGAAGAAAGGAAGCAGTCATCTAAACTTCTCTCTGGGTGCCCAAAACAGAGATGATTCTTCTTTACCTCTTATCTATATGCCTTCCTAGAATTTAATTCTGAACACAAAATCCACATTTTTTTTTTTGGTAGGGAACAGCCAAAATACTTGGAACTTATACACTTATCCTTAGTACTATTGTATTAGGGTTCTCTAGAGGGAAGAACTAATAGGATATATATGTATATGTGTATGTAAAGGGGAGTCTATTAAATATTAACCCTGCATGATCACAAGCCCCTACAATAGGCTGTCTGCAAGCTGAGAGCAAGGAGAGCCAGTCCAGTCCGAGTTCTAAAACTGAAGAACTTGGAGTCTGATGTTTGAGGGCAGAAAGTTGGAGTCTGATGTTCCGGGCTAGGCCAGTCTAGTCTTTTCATGCTTTTCTGCTTCCTTTAAATTCTAGCTGTGCTGGCAGCTGATTAGATGGTGCCCACCCAGATTAAGGTGGGTGAGCATCCGCCTTAGTCTGCCTTTCCCAGCCCACTGGCTCAAATGTTAATCTCCTTTGACAACACCCTCACAGACACACCCAGGATCAATACTTTGCATCCTTCAATCCAATCAAGTTGACACTCAGTATTAACCATCACAACTATGAAGCATTCCAGTATAGTTCAGGGCAATAAGAAAACAATTGAGTATCTACTAAGTGACAGGAATCATGCTGATAAAGTGGAATAAATGAGACCATCATCGCTTGACCAATGAACACGTTGTGAGCAGCTATTCACAGCATCATAAATTTAATACCGGTAACTCCTGAGTTTATATCTTCAGCCTTAACTTTATCACTGAATTCCACATTCATGTATCCAACCACCTCCTTGACATATTTTCTTAAGTCTAACAGGCATCTCAAAGCTAATCATAGATAAAACAGAACTCTTGATTTTCCCATTTATTTTTCTCCCTTCAGGCTTTCCTATCCCCGCTAAAACCATCAACTTCTCCCTATTGCTATTGTCACCACAGTTAGAGGGTTTCTAGAGGCTGAGCCAACAAGACTTGCTGATGGTGGGGATGGGAAAACAAGAGAAAAGAGAAATCAAGAATGAGAACTCACCTTTGTGCTTGGCCTAATGTGGCATTTTTTCCTGCTTCAATCAAGTAATATCTGTAGTTAAAAATACCATTCAATATTTGTTTTGTAATCCAAGTGTTAACAATCTTGGAAATCATAAATAGTTTAAGACTTGAGGATATAATTTTTTTTCTTTTTATGAACACCTGGTCAAATCATGTGTTAATTCCTAGAAAGATTCTGGGTACCAACACTTACTGATTTTTCTTACTGTTGGCAATCTCCGTAAAAACAGACTAATCACGTACTCCTGACTTCTCTTTCCCCATCTTATTTTCAGATCTTTATTCCCTTTCACAGATGCTTTAGAAATCCAAGTAATTGAAGAGCGTCACAAGATTTGGAAGGGACGAGAGTCCGGTCGTGACTATACTATTGGTCCCGAGGGAAAGATCATTGCTCTTAGTTGCCTTAATTTTGTTTCTATTATAGGGCCTTTTCTCAAAGCTTTGCAGACAAAATTCCAGCTGTGGTTTTTCATTCAAGGCAGCATTGTATAAACTCCTGTTGACTGGGCTGAGAAATATTTTTTTAAATGTATAACCAGGGAAGACATGATGGCATCTTCAAATTATCTAGTAGTGAATGTGAGGATGAAAGTTAACTGAATTCTGTAAAGTTTTATAATAGCAACCTAGCTTTCATGTTAAATTAATGTCAGACACATTAGACTATGTTTAGTTCATTTGTTTGTATGTAATTACATCTATTTTACTATGTATAGTACATACCTTTTATATCATGTATAATGCATTTTAATTTATTCAGTTTGTTGCAGTTCTCTATGGATTTCATTACTTACTTAAAGCATCATAAAAATATGAATTATTTGTTCCTACGGATTTTTAAAACAGATTTATGTCCTTCAATTAATAGCCCCAGAAGTTAAAATGTGAATATTTTTACTGTATTCTTTAAAAACTACTTAAACAGTGAATCTTTTAAGTCTTCTATTGTCCTATTTTCCATTATATCTTATTACTGTTCAGTAGTGACCAGCATGTGCATCAAATAGCTGCTTAATTCTTCAGAGGGATTAAATATTAATACTGGAAGAGCTTGAAAGATCATCTCATAGATGAGAAAATTGAGGCCAAAGAGAGTTCTTCTCTGTATCCCAATGGTTTTTTTCATAGTGCTCTCAATTCTTAAAGACAGTGACATATTCAAAATCACCTACCTCAGAAGTAATGGACATAATCTAAAACTGGTTGAGTTTGCAAGCATATTAAATCAAACCCCAAATTCCCATGAAATGAGTATTTACCTGAAATGGATATAAAAATTTAGTAAGAAATTACCTAAAGGGCCATGATGCAGTGGTTAGAAAGAGTGTCCAGCTAAATTTTGGGATATAAGCTATGGTATCCTTGGTCAACCCCCTTTCTGTGGTAACTAAAATTACTGTACATATTCTGTGCTTTGCTGTTCAGTTCCAGTAGTGGGGCCTTCACAAAGGAGGCATGGTCAAAAAATTGTTTAAATACAAAATACAGGGAAGACAACAGAGAGGAAAGGTAGTTTCAATAATATGATTCAGAAAGGATGACAGATTTTATGACTTCTGAGCTTTGGGGGAGATTTTTTCTTATTGTTCTCCGCCCTCACTATTCTCTTCAAATTAAAAAGGCAACAGCAGCCTGCAAAGAGACTTAAAACAGTGTAAGTCAGAGAGTGGTGGCAGACATGCCCCCCAGTCAGGAGATGCATCTCCTTAGAAATATGTTGCAGAGTGCACATCTAAATTTCTAGCATGTGCATGGAGCTGTGCAGAGTGTTATAGAACCATGCGTGGCTACAATGGTAGAAATGTAGTTGTTGAAGGCTCTGTCCTTAAAGTCTTTGAGAAATTGCAGAAAGCAAGACTGAAATTTTTTGATGTGGGAAAATGACATTATAGCTCAAATTGCTTAGGAGAAGACAGGTGGACAGGTATATTTCACCTGTCAATTGCAAATATGATTTGGTGCTAAGAAGGAGCATATCCTGTAAACAGCTCCTCATTATTATAAGATCTTGCTGAGATGTGTTTTTTTTTCTGATGATGACATGTCATGCTGACTGTAGGAAAAAGTGTGAAGCAGGTGATATTTGTTATTGAAGACCCAGCCATCTATTGAGGAACCTTTTTTTTTTTCTGCCTCAGGTTCTTTTCCTAAACCTGTTCTCAACAGTGGAATCTTACCCTCATAGTAGCTTAAACTGTAAAAACTGGACAACGAATAAAATTCTTAGCCTTCTCAGGGTATTTTCATTTTATCAGAAATAGAAATATTGACCCAAGGGATTGAAACGCACTTAAGAAGTGCATGTCTTAAAATTAAAGAGCTAATGAGGAACATTTTATTCCTCTTCAAATTGAAATTTCCACCTTCAAATTAAACAATAAAAGCAAACATATAAAGCGGTTCATGTGCATTTGATAGGTAAAATTTGTCTCTATTTTTATTTTCACTTCAAATATGTCAACCATATTTTTAATTCCAGAAATGATGCAAGTATACATGAGCTTCAGAAGTTTAACAAAGTAGTTTTTGTTTTATAAACTTGTATCTGTTGAGCTTAACTGAAATATGTTGTATTCATGCTTCCTCTAGACCTTAAGCCTGGAAGGCAATGCAAATTTGCCTTCCTATGTGTGTTATGTGACTTTGGATTATCTTTGTAATTCCAGCCTCAGAACTAGAGAATCAATCTGCAACTTTAGGAGAAGTTCTAATACTATCACTGACTTGATGCCTGTGTTCTTGGAAGTCCTTAAACTTGCTGTGTCTCAGTTGCATCCTTTACAAAATGAGTATAGTATATTTTGTGAGGATATATCCAAAAGGGGAGAACCCTGATGGGGAAGGAGCAGATTATGTATACAGAGCTTGACCCTCTGAGCCAGGGGCAGGTGGAGGGTAGGCATTGCTGGCTGTGATAAAGAACAGAGTGACTTTGGACTCTGATTGACATAAGTTTAAAGTATGGTTCTCCCACTTATTAGCTGTGAGACCTTGGGTGAGGAGTTTATACTCTCTGAAGATTAATATTTTTGGCATATGTATTATAAATAGGTGAAATAACATAAAGCATGAATGAGGAATCGTGATCACCTGTAAGCATGACACTAAGTTCAGTATCTAAGGTGAAACAGAAGTGAAATAGAAAAGAAAGGTGGAATTTCACAGTTCAGATTGTCTGACCTTAAATTAAGTATAATTTTTGCTGCATTATTACTGTGATGATAGGTCATGATCCATTCATTCAATTAGAACCCAAATGCACTATGAGTAAAGCAGCAATTATAATACTGACCGAATGGGATTACAGAAGTCACCTAACATGATGGCTAACATCAGACATACCTGTAGGCCTCCCTCAATTCCCTAGGTGCCATTGTCTCTCAGACCTTCTGCAGCAGGCTCAGCCTCAGCCATCATGGCCAAGGACTCTGCTTGGGTCCATACTGTATGACTTGGGCTGACCAATTGCTCACTTAAAGTTGGGCCCTCCTTGGTTGTTACCAAGCAGCTGGATGGAATAGCCCTGTACCCCATGGTTCTGACTTCTTTTGCCACTTCTGGACTAGGATCCCACAGCAGAGTGTGTGGGATATGGGTTGATGTTATCCAGAAATGTGGGGCAGCTAACTCCTTATGGCACACATTTAACCAGTGGGCAACAGGACATGGGGGAAACATGGAAGATAAATTTATCTCCTCCATCCCTCCCTCCCATAGACTGTTTCTTGGCCAAGTTTCTCCATATATCCTGTCTGGAGAAATACTGTCTGGAGAAATCCCACAGGGCTGAGCTGAATTTACCAACAAAGCAGGCTACATTGCTTCATGGATCATGACCTGTGACCAGCATGAAAATGCAATACCTTGTATCTCGCCCTATTCCTTAATATCTCTGTCATTATTCCTTCACTTTCCCAAGCTAAGAATCACCTCTCAAAAGCATGGACATTTAATTCTTGCTTCAGTCTTCTTTGTCTAGGGAACCCAGACAAAGATATTGCTTAGTACATAAAAGTTGCTCATTAATATTGATTTTCCTTTCTTCTGCCTCTGTTAATTTTTAAAATTTGACCTTGCCCAGTTCCAGGATAAACTTGAACTGCTTTAGTTGCTTCCAGTCCTTGCGTTTTCTTCCTGAACTCATATGCTATCTCAGGTACTGATTTTCAGGTTCGTTTCTCATTTCATCCTATAAAGCAATTGGTTTCTTTAATGTTTTGCTTCTAGAAATCTTGATTTGGTCTAAATCCAAGTCTTTATTCCAGAGAGTAGGAGACTTTGATGTTATGCAAACTCTAGATTATTTTTGTGTAAGAAAGCGTCAGTCTGGAAAATGAAAGGATTTCTGTGGACAGGAATTTCATCTCCTATGGTCAGAGATTTATAGCCACCCCTTTTAAGCAGATTCCATGCCTATTTCTCAATAGAGTAATGTAGATTTTGAGTGTCCAACTTCAAGTGTTATTTTAGGAGTCATAGATACTTCCAATTCTAGATCATGTAGACGACCAACATAGTTTATCTGCATTAGATCTGTGAAGATTGAGATAGCTCAGGCTTTGTGGAGAAGTTGAAGCCTAAGTTTCCCTATAAAGATTGTTTCTCAGTTTTTCCGCAACATACACACCTTTGTTCTTCCATCTCAATCAATCAAAACTCTAATCGTTGAAGATCTATTTCAAATGTCACATTCGCCATGAAACTCTTTCTTATCTTCCTGTCTGGAAGTGATCAACCTCATTTGAATTTCTACATGCATTATTTATGTCTCTGTACATACAGCCTTCTGCTTCTGAACAACAGCTCTTTGAGGACAAGGGCTAAATCTCATGTACCTTTGCATCGTCCTTAGCATAGTGTTTAGCACATGAGATGCTTAAAAATATTTGTTGTATTGAATTTTTCCTGTCCTTCCACTTGCATATCTTAAATAATTACTGTGTGCCAAGAACTATGCTAAGGGTCATGTAGTTCAAATCAATTTTTCCCTCCTTGGACCCAGAAAATATCAATAACAATATTTCCTAAATTATAGCTCCTAGAAGACAGCACTATTCACAGCTTGGAATTTTACAAAGGATGCTTCAGTTATGGATCACTGATTAGTTTGAACAGACCTACGTGGTTCTTTTAATGTCTGTGCCAGAAATACTTTTCCACTGAGTTAGCTTTCTTCTCACCCTTAAGGCCTTCTCTGCTGCTTTGCTTAGAAGTTTCCATGATTTCAGACCCTCCTGACTTTCTTCAATTTTCCGAATTACTGAGATTTTTTATCCCCATAGGTGTTGTAATTTGTGTGAATTTAGAATGATATGCATATTGGATATTCTGCTATATTTCTCATTCTGTTTTCTGTGGAGTGAAAATTCATTTTGAGAATGAGTGTATGTTTTTGAACAATTATTTTTTCAGAGGTAAAAAGCTGCATTTCAAATTCAATGTAAAATGGCATATTATTTAGAGCAGTGCTGCCCAATAAAACTTTCTGCAATGACAAAAATGTCTTGTATCTGCACTAATATGGTAGCCACTAGCCACTGTGACTAACTGAGCCCTTGAAATAGGCTTGTGTGACTGAGGAGTAAGTTTTAATTTTCATTTTAATTAATTTAAATTTAAGTAGTCATATGTGGTCAGTAGCTACCATATCATGCAATGCAGATGTAAACCAATGACAGAATTATCTCTCATATTTCCATAAATAAAAAAGGTGCCCTTAGATAAATGGTTTTGATGAAAGTATGGTATTATCTAGTATTATATTATTTCTTTTTTAGAGATTCACAATACATATGGACAGGCTAAAGGCTATAAGAAGCAGTACTACAAAAACAAACAAGCAACACCTGTTTGCATTGGTTTTGCTCAGAACTTAACCAGGGCATCTGCACTCCATCCTCCCCTCAATAATGCCTATGAACAATTTGTGACCTCATCCTCAACCCTTTTGGGGAAAAAAGTCTCCTTTAGACCTTTTACCCCATTAAAAACCTATTTTACACCTTTAGACTATTAGTTCCCTCATCTATTTCAGGATAAGCATAAGATGATGTAAGTCAGAATAAAGGGGAGCCTCCATTAAGTTTTATAAAATCTGTTCTGCTCCCAGAGATGGGGCATAAAGTTTGCCCCATGGACATGAAACAATTGAATCTCTGAAATTACCCTTTTCAGGGGCAATGTATGTTTTCTCATTATAGCTGCAGCTGAATCTGGATAAAATTGGGCATGTCCACAGTTTGACCTAAGCCACAGGTAGGCCTCCCTTTTGAGGGCTGATTAGAAACAATCAACTATCCTTATCCCCCTACTGGAGTAGTTGTTGACATCAGTTTATCCCACTACCAACAATATGGGAAGGAATATGATAACATTCAGTTGTCTTTTCCTCTTCCTCTTAACAGACCAGGTGGTGATTCTCTGGACAAAATTGGTCTGAAGGCTGAGAGCAGGTCCATTATTGGGAGCATTTGCTTTAAATTATGAAATTCAGAAGGCTTGTGGCAGAGAGGCGGCCAGTCCTGCTGCAAAAGGCACTCGCTTGTCTGTTTCTTGCATTCTGTTAAATATTTCTTATTTCCTCAGAATACACCACAAGGACCATTTGACTGTCCCCTCTGGCTTCTGCATCTTACTTCCAGCATGAACAGACAGGTAATAACCGTTCAGCAGGGCCATTACCTCTTCTAAAGACTATTATCAAAATGGTCATTATACATAATGGAGATTATTACAGGCAGCCTGAGAGATTTTTTAGATACATCTCTACAGTAATAGGTGGCCTTTTTTAGCCTTATATATCTGTGGGGATAATACCAGGGCACAGAATACATGACAAATGCTGATTTTTAGCAAAACTCTGTCAGCTTTTAATGCATTAATTGGATTGTGGATTTAAATGGCATTTACGCAGAAACTCTTAAATTTTAACTCTTGACAAATGCACAGCGCAGCAGAAACATTCTAAGAACAAGAGTTACAATATACAGAATGCATTGCCCATGTTTATACTATGCAATCACATATGCAAGGATACTGGCATTAATGAGTCCTTTGCAAACAAACTCTTTTATAATGAAGTAACTGGTCTGTAGTCAGACAATCAATAAGTATTTATAAACCTTGGGCTTCATTCCAGGCACTGAAAATATGGTGGTCAGGAAACAGAGGGAAGTTTAAAAGCTTAGAATCTAGTGGCCTGTTTTTGCTTTGTTTTGTTTTGAATAAAAAACAGTCACATTTCAAATATTTCTATTCCCAAGACAATATCTCTTCCTAAACCTTCCAGTTATCTCAAACCATTTGAAGGCAAATAGGTCCCATTCTAGATTTAAAAAAAGTGAAATCTGCCATGTGGTATACATTTGGTTGCCTATCAAATAGTTTTTTTCCTTTAAAGTTATAACTCCATTTTTGTTTGGTTGGTAAGATTATCAGTGCCTGGGAATAAATCCTTCCTGGGCTAAGCCAGTCAGATGTAATGGGATGTTAATATGGGATGTATGGGATGCTTTGCATCTCAGTATTGTCTGAAGACCCAAGAACAAATGCAATAGGGTCTGTCACTCTAAGGCAGGGTGGTGGATGCCAGATCACCAATGCTTGGTTTGCAAAGAAACTATCAAAACATCCAGTTTTATAAACTCTTTCACAACATCCCTCTTCAAGAAAATACGAAGGTTAAAATGAGGAGAGAGAGAATTTCCTGGAAGTGGCTGTTGGAGAACAGTGGCATTTTACTTTCTCATTGTGGGTGGGAATTTCTCCTCACTTCAAGTGGGAAGGTTTTTAGAGGAGTACAGAGATCTTATTGGTACCTTTGATGCTGAAAGAGCACAAGGACTGGTATTTGGCCCTTGTCATGCTAGCAGGCTACCCTTACAGCCAAGCAAAAAGGTGGTTTCATGGCAATGAGTAGATTTTCTGGTGCCAGTGATGCATGAGTGTTCTGTCTGGACCTGATGGGGGCTGTTTCATAGAAAGAGCTGGTCTGTAATTAACATACAGGGACTTTGGCCGAGAGGGCCACCTGGAAGGGCAATTGAGCCTAGAGAGGGAGTGTGTGGAGTGGATCCTTGAAAACCAGGTGATGAGGGCAGTTGTTATGGCCAATAGAGGAGACATTGCCTCTGCGAATGCTTCCAAAATTCCTCAGCAGCAGGAACCTCCTTTTTAGGACATTCTACTCAGAAATTCTCTGTCTTCAGGAAGGGGAACATCACACTCCGGGGACTGTTGTGGGGTGGGGGGAGGGGGGAGGGACAGCATTAGGAGATACACCTAATGCTAAATGACGAGTTAATGGGTGCAGCACACCAACATGGTACATGTATACATATGTAACAAACCTGCACATTGTGCACATGTACCCTAAAACTTAAAGTATAATAATAATAAAATTTAAAAGAAAAGAAATTCTGTGTCTTATAGTTGAAAGCTTCCTATTTAATGCATTCATCATAATAAAATAAATTCCTGCCACAGGTCTCCTCTCTCTGGGCCTTCCTCACTGGAGATGTTAGTCCTGCCTCCCATGCCCTATGTATAGCCCAGGTCTCCTGACTGCCCATGCCCCCGTTAAAGAGGGAAGAATCTGCGATTGGTCATTATTGGCATCCACCACCCTCCCTTAGAGTGACAGATTATTAGTAACTATTGCTCATCTGTTGTTTTTTCTGCTCATTTTCTAACTCACCCCACCCTTTTTGATGGCAACAGTCAGATTTTATTATTATTATTTTGAGTAACCTTTGCATAAGGACCTAATGACTTCAGTCAGTGTAGTTGACACCACTTGTGATTCCAAGGGTAGGTGTGTATTTCAGAACTGGCCCACTGGTATGTTCAGTTATGCTGCACACATTAATTTGTTCAGACATCTGACCTAAGCTGATGTGAGATACTTTGGCTGGGACTATTTGGAAGCAGCCCCCTGTTTTTGCCAGAGCTGCTAAGCAAGTAGGCTGTAAGGGAGAGGCCGCTGTTGGTTCCCATGCTCCTTCCAAGCTTAGGAGAATCCAGAGCCAAATGATGGACCAGAAAGACTTGTGGTGACAATATTTAAGCGTCTGTATCCAAAAATACATATAGAATCATATCTATTCTGAGAAACAATAAAACGCTCCCCCTAACTACAAGTCATTTTGCAATGTGGCCTCAGTCACTTACAACAGATAAAGAACTGACTGATAGATCCTTATACTGTTTGTTAAATTGCTTTCATTAGAGATTTAAATAAAATTATTTCCCATCTCCATTTTTTAATTAGGGAAACTTTCAAACATACAGAAAAGAGGAAGAATAGCAAAATGGATTCCCATATATTCTCCACTCAGATTTCAACTCTTTCTTTCATCTTTGCTGCACCACTTGAAAGTACGGTTTAGATAGTGTGACACATTACTTAATATGTATAATATGTATATATGCATGTGTATATTAATATGTATATAATATGTATATATGCATGTGCATGTTACTTAATATGTATATAATTGACACATTACTTAATATGTATAATATGTATATATATATCATAAAAAGAGTTCTTCTGTGTAAACACAATGTTATCACACTTAAAAAATTAACAATAATACATTCTAATATTCAGTCCATATTTAAAGTTCTCCAATTTCTCAAGTGTGTCCTTTATGGATTTTTTTTTTTTTTTTTTTACCAGAATAAAGATCCTATTAAGGTTTGCCCGTTGACTTTGATTATTATATCTCTTTAGTCTAGAACTCTTTCCCATCTTTTGTAATAAAATGACATTGACCTTTAAATTAAAAAAAAACTATTTTAAAATTCATATTTTTAATTGTCATTTAATAGTTATACATATTTATGGGGTACGTAAGGATATTTTGATACATACAATGTGTAGTGATCAAATCAGGGTAATTAGAATATCCATCACTTCAAACAATTATTTGTGTCGGGAACATTTAAAGTCTTCTTTTCTAGCTATTTGAAAATGTGTAAGAATTGTAAACGGTAGTCACTGAGTGCTATGGAGGATTAGAATCTATTCCTCCTATCTAGCTGAGCTAGCTGTAATTTTGTATCCTTTATCCAACCTCTCTGTACCTCTGCCTCCCTTTTCCAGCCCCTGGTAACTACTATTCTACTCTCTACTCTCTGCTTCCATGAGATTAACCGTTTTAGCTTTCTCCTATGAGTGAGAACGTGGTATTTTTCTTTCTGTTCCTGAATTTCACTGAACATGCTGACCTTGACGTTTTGAAGAGCCCAGGCTGGTAGAATTAAAGATTATTGTGACTTTGTCTGGTTGTTTCCATGTTTGACTTGTTTCTAATTTAACTTGTTGCTGTAACTGCTAAAATGTTAGTAAACAGGAAGGTAGATCTAGAGGCTTGATTTATATTCAGATTAATGTTTTTTTGCAAGAATGTTTTATAGGTGATGCAATCTTAGTCACTTATTATAGAAATACAGTTTCCCCTCTATCCTTAACGTGTGGTGGTGAGGTGATACTTAGCACCATGAGAATCCTAAAATCCTTCATGTTTATTTGCTGGTCTTTTACTATAAGGAAGAGTTTTCTTCCTCTCTCCTTTCCTCCCTGCCCCCGCTTCCCTCCTTCCTCTGCTTCCTTCCTCTGTCTTCTTCCCTTTCCTTTTCTCCCTTTCTCTTTTCCTTCCCCCCTTCCCGTCTTCTCTTCCTCCTTCCCTTCTTTTCTTCCCCCCTTCTCTTCTTCTGTTCCCCCTTCCCTTCTTTTCTTCCTCCCTTCCCTTCTTCTCTTCTCCCTTTCCCTTCTTATCTTCCCTTCTCTCCCCCTCCCTTCCCTCCCCTTCTTCTCTCCCCACTCCCCTCCCCTCCCCTTCTTCCCTCCCCTCCTCTTCTTCCCTCCCTCCCCTTCTTCCCTCCCCTTCTTCCCTCCCCTTCTTCCCTCCCCCTTCTTCCCTCCCTCCTTTCCTTCCCTCCCTCCCTTTCCTTCCCTCCCTCCCTTTCCTTCCCTCCCTCCCTTCTCCTTCCCTCCCTCCCTTCTTCCCTTCCCTTCTTCCCTTCCCTTCTTCCCTTCCCTTCTTCCCTTCCTTTCTTCCCTTCCTTTCTCTCCTTTCTTCCCTTCCTTTCTCTCCTTTCTTCCCTTCCTTTCTCTCCTTTCTTCCCTTCCTTTCTCCTTCCCTTCCCTCCTCCCTCCTTCCCTTCCCTCCCTCCCCTCCTTCCCTTCCCTCCCTCCCCTCCTTCCCTTCCCTCCCTCCCCTCCTTCCTTCCCTCCCTCCCCTCCTTCCCTTCCCTCCCTCTCCTTCCCTTCCCTCCCTCCCCTCCTTCCCTTCCCTCCCCTCCTTCCCTTCCCTCCCCTCCTTCCCTCCTTCCCTTCCCTCCCCTCCTTCCTTCTTCCCTTCTCCCTCCCTCCCCTTCCTCCCTTCCTCCCTTCCTCCCCTTCCCTCCCCTTCCCTCCCCTTCCCTCCCCTTCCCTCCCCTTCCCTCCCCTTCCCTCCCCTCCCCTTCCCTCCTCCTCCCCTCCTCCTCCTCCCCCTTCCCTCCTCCTCCCCCTTCCCTCCTCCTCCCCCTTCCCTCCTCCTCCCCTTCCCTCCTCCTCCCCCTTCCCTCTCTCCTCCCCCTTCCCTCTCTCCTCCCCTTCCCTCTCTCCTCCCCCTTCCCTCTCTCCTCCCCCTTCCCTCTCTCCTCCCCCTTCCCTCTCTCCTCCCCTTCCCTCTCTCCTCCCCCTTCCCTCTCTCCCCCTTCCCTCTCTCCTCCCCTTCCCTCTCTCCTTCCCCTTCCCTCTCTCCTTCCCCCACTGTAGAGCTAGTATGTTGAAAAATTCACTTAGTTTTTGCCATTCTTAGAAGGTTTTTATTTTTACCTTCACTTTTGAAGGATATTGTCACTAGGTTTTGAATTCTAGGTTGGCAATTCTTTTCTTTCAGAAATTTAAAGATGACACCCTATTACCTTCTGGCTTGTATTGTTTCTGTTGAGAAGCCAGATGTCAGTCTTATTGTTGCTACTTTGAATGTAATGTATCTTTTATCTTTGTTTTTAAGATTCTTTGTTATTATTGTTATTATTTGTTTTTAAGTTGTCTTATGTGCATAGGTCTGCTTTTTAATTTCTTGACATGGAGTCTTGCTCTGTTGCCCAGGATGTAGTGCAATGGTGTGATCTCAGCTCACTGCAACCTCCGCCTCCTGGGTTCAAGCAATTCTCCTGCCTCAGCCTCCCAAGTAGCTGGGACTACAGGCATCCACCACCACACCTGGATAATTTTTGTATTTTTAGTAGAGATGAGGTTTCACCATGTTGGCCAGGCTGGTCTTGAACTCCTGACCTTAGGTGATCCACCTGCTTCCACCTCCTGAAGTGCTGGGATTATAGGCGTGAGCCACCATGCCCAAATTTGTGTGTATGTGTGCATAGGTCTGGTTTGTATTATAAGGTATGACAAAGGTTGTGAATATCCCATCCTGGAATTGTGAAACATTAACCACATCATTCTGTCTTAACTCATTCAGTTTTACCAGTTAACTCATCTTTCTACCAGTTTCTGTATTATTGGCACTCTCTAACTGAAAAATATTAAAATCTCGCCCAAAACATCTTTTTTTTTTTTCTTTTTTTTTTTATTATTATACTTTAGGTTTTAGGGTACATGTGCACAATGTGCAGGTTTGTTACATATGTATCCATGTGCCATGTTGTTTTGCTGCACCCATTAACTCGTCATTTAGCATTAGGTATATCTCCTAATGCTGTCCTTCCCCCTCCCCCCACCCCACAACAGTCCCCAGAGTGTGATGTTCCCCTTCCTGTGTCCATGAGTTCTCATTGTTCAATTCCCACCTATGAGTGAGAACATGCAGTGTTTGGTTTTTTGTCCTTGCGATAGTTTACTGAGAATGATGGTTTCCAGTTTCATCCATGTCCCTACAAAGGATATGAACTCATCATTTTTTATGGCTGCATAGTATTCCATGGTGTATATGTGCCACATTTTCTTAATCCAGTCTATCGTTGTTGGACATTTGGGTTGGTTCCAATTCTTTGCTATTGTGAATAGTGTCACAATAAACATATGTGTGCATGTGTCTTTATAGCAGCATGATATATAGTCCTTTGGGTATATACCCAGTAATGGGATGGCTGGGTCAAATGGTATTTGTAGTTCTAGATCCCTGAGGAATCGCCACACTGACTTCCACAATGGTTGAACTAGTTTACAGTCCCACCAACAGTGTCAAAGTGTTCCTATCTCTCCACATCCTCTCCAGCACCTGTTGTTTCCTGACTTTTTAATGATGGCCATTCTAACTGGTGTGAGATGGTATCTCATTGTGGTTTTGATTTGCATTTCTCTGATGGCCAGTGATGATGAGCATTTCTTCATGTGTTTTTTGGCTGCATAAATGTCTTCTTTTGAGAAGTGTCTGTTCATGTCCTTTGCCCACTTTTTGATGGGGTTGTTTGTTTTTTTCTTGTACATTTGTTTGAGTTCATTGTAGATTCTGGATATTAGCCATTTGTCAGATGAGTAGGTTGCAAAAATTTTCTCCCATTCTGTAGGTTGCCTGTTCACTCTGATGGTAGTTTCTTTTGCTGTGCAGAAGCTCTTTAGTTTAATTAGATCCCATTTGTCAATTTTGGCTTTTGTTGCCATTGCTTTTGGTGTTTTAGACATGAAGTCCTTGCCCACGCCTATGTCCTGAATGGTATTGCCTAGGTTTTCCTGTAGGATTTTAATGGTTTTAGGTCTAACATTTAAGTCTTTAATCCATCTGGAATTAATTTTTGTATAAGGTGTAAGGAAGGCATCCAGTTTCAGCTTTCTACATATGGCTAGCCAGTTTTCCCAGCACCATTTATTAAATAGGGAATCCTTTCCTCATTGCTTGTTTTTGTCAGGTTTGTCAAAGATCAGATAGTTGTAGATATGTGGCATCATTTCTGAGGACTCTATTCTGTTCCATTGATCTATGTCTCTGTTGTGGTACCAGTACCATGCTGTTTTGGTTACTGTAGCCTTGTAGTATAGTTTGAAGTCAGGTAGCGTGATGCCTCCAGCTTTTTTCTTTTGGCTTATGATTGACTTGGTGATGTGGGCTCTTTTTTGGTTCCATATGAACTTTAAAGTAGTTTTTTCCAATTTTGTGAAGAAAGTCATTGGTAGCTTGATGGGGATGGCATTGAATCTATAAATTACCTTGGGCAGTATGGCCATTTTCATGATATTGATTCTTCCAACCCATGAGCATGGAATCTTCTTCCATTTGTTTGTATCCTCTTTTATTTAATAAATGGTGAAAATGATTATAAAAATCAGCTCTTGGAATATATGTTGCATGTGGTTCTCAGGAACAAACTGAACCAGAAAATGAAATGCTAGATAAACTTTTCTTTTATCCTCCCTTTCTTCATGCATCTACTGCTTTTTCTTCTCCTTTTCATTTTTCTTTTTTTCCTCTTTTCCTGCAGACTCATAACTATCCCATAGACCAGGGGTGTTGAATCTTTTGGCTTCCCTGGGCCACATTGGAAGAAGAATTGTCTTGGTCCACACATAAAATACGTGAACACTAAAGACAGCTGATGATCTTTAAAAGAAAATCTAATGTTTTAAGAAGGTTTATGAATTTGCATTGGGCCACATTCAAAGCCATCCTGGGCTGCATGTGGCTTGTGGGCCATGGGCTAGACAAGCTTGCTATAGACATAATAGAAAAGAGCTACTCGAGGTTCCTAAGTTTGCATTTCCTCTCTTCAAGAAATCAGCCAAACTATGTTTATAATATAGCATGCCTAATTCCAATATCCTGGAAAGAAACTCATTGCGTAGTGGAATGAAAGGCCCAACCCATGTCCAATCCAATTGGACCAGGCAGGCAATGTCACATTTTAAGGACATGGCTTCTGGGGACCCAGGGCTTAATTGTATGTGTTGAGAGGGAACATTTGGGCAGATAAACCCAAAGTAAGTGTTGGCTAAATAGTCCATCCTCTTTGGAGGCTAGTCTCTATATTGCTTTACTTTGTGGAAGTTGTGCTTTCCAGAATATAACAAATTTCTATATATAGGCTAGCTAGAAACTATCTTAAAAACTACTGAAATGTAGAACTTTAGATACTTTTTATCATACAATAGAATCTTGAAATTTATAAAAATATTCTTTTGGAAAACCAAAAGCTGAGCTTCCCCATACCCAAGCTATTGCCCTAGGCTACATCTTTACTGTTCAACATTTTTAACAAAAAACTATGTCCTGCTGTCCTCTAGCCTCCAGCCTCAAGTATATATTTGATAGGTATTGTTACATTTGACAATATTTTAAGTACTGTTAAATAATTCTTTTATAACATTTTCCTTTTATCAGCTATTGCAGAAGTCGATCCTTTGTTCTTTTGTTTTGCTTTTGGTTATCAAAGCTGACAAACCTATTACATTCATTAAGGGAATGATTCTACATAGATGTGATATCTCAAAGCAATTTATTTGGCATCATTTATATTAAAATGAAGAATGTGCTTAAAGTCCAACTGTTTAAATTTTCTTGAAACTGAAAGTTTTAATTTATTTCAAGATGTGGAAATATCAAAATACGTCTAATTTTTATGTACTTCACATCTTTTTTCTTTTTCTGTATGCCCTGTACATGTATGTGTGCACGCATGTGTGTGTGTGTGTGTGTGTATATATACACGCACATGCACATATGTTTTAGAAAGTCTGATATCTTAAAAAAAAAAGCTGTTTTCTCAAATATAAGAGCGTGGTTAAGTTTGTCCCCAGATAATTTAAGAAGCCAACAAGAGCAAGAACATTAACAGTAGCATACATTTATTGTTTCCAAATATTTTCTATTTTTTATTCCTAACACTGGGAAAGTCTTTACAGAGCCATAGATTTTTGCCAGGAGAAATGCTAACATTTTTGAGAACAGGCTTTTGATAAACTCACGAATTCATTACATTTCAAAAATAATGGCATACAAAGATGTGATTGTTATAATTTGAAAAGAGGGTCATCTTAGTTCAGCTTTGTCCAAGGATAGTGGATATAGTTAACAACATTTGTGAGAAGCTGTGTTACTGAACAGCCTGGTGATAATAACCTATTCCATAAAGAGTCTGTTCTGGTTTCTGATTTTCAGTTATAATAATGTGTACTGGCATGTCCTAATGAACCTGGTGAGACATGTTCACATGGCCCAATCTTGCTGGCTTCCCAACAGCTGCTTAAAGTTGATGAGGGTCTGGCCTGTTTTTTTTTTTTTTTTTCCAAGTGCTCTGAATGCTATTGTTCTAGGCAGCATTCACTAAGCATTATGAATGGTGGATTGCACATCTGAAAAGGCTAGAATGTAAGATGGTGGGGCCTAGCCCCTTGGTATGTGCTCTGGCTCTGATAGAGTTCAAGCCCATTGTGACAGAGGACATGTGTCAAGGGTGTGGCCCTCTACACATGGCCTTCTATTTTAATTTAACCATCTAAAAATTAGTTTTTTGTTATTTGTTAAGCACTTTGTAACATGGATCAAGAACAGAAATGAACAAAACATAAAACAGAAATGAACAAAGCATAAAACAAACCACGGTTTGTGTATTAGATTCCTTGGGCTGCCATAATAAATTACCACTAGCTTGGTGATATGAAATAACAGATATGTATTTTTTTTTTTTTTTTTACATTCTGGAGGCTAAAAATCCAAAATCAAGGTGTTGACAGTGTTAGTTCATTCTGGAGGTTCTGAAAGAGAACCTGTCCCACGTCCTCCTGGTAGCTTCTGGTGGTTGCTAATAACCCTTGACATTCCTTGGCTTGTCACTCCAGTCTCTGCTTCCACCATCACATGACCTTCTTTTCTGTGTGTCTCTGTATGTCTCTTTCTTCTTATAAAGACATCAGTGAGTGGACATAGTACTTGCCATCATCCAGCATGACCTCAACTTGCATCTTAACTACGCTTGCAAAGACGCTGTTTCCATATAAGGTCACATTTGAAGGACTTGAATGTATCTTTTCTGGGGAACAGAGCTCAATTCGTTACAATTGGGTTTTGCTCTACAGCTCTGTTTGACTCACATGACTTCTTTCTTCTATTTCATCACTAAATCCAAATTCTGCTTTCTCAGATTTCTTCAGTAGACTTGATTATTGAGCAGAACATTGAAAATAATCAACGATCAACAAGAACTATATTTGTTAACAAAATCAATAAAAGTCTGGGCAACATAGGGAAGCCCTGTCTCTACAAAATTTAGCCAGGCATGGTGGCCATGCCTGTATAGTCCCAACTACTGGGGAGGCTGAGGTGGGAGGATCAGCTGAGCTCAGGAGCGTGAAGCTGCAGAACTGTGATTGTACCACTGTACTCCAGCCACTGCTGTGATTGTACCACTGCACTCCAGTTCATGCCTGTAATCCCAGCACTTTAGGAGGCCGAGGTGGGTGGATCACCTGAGGTCAGGAGTTGGAGACCAGCCTGGCCAACATGGTGAAACCCCACCTCTACTAAAAATAAGAAAATTAGCCAGGCATGGTGGCTCATGCCTGTAATTCCAGCTACTCAGGTGGCTGAGGTGGGAGAATCACTTGAACCCAGGAGGTGGAGGTTGTGGTGAGTTGAGATAGTGCCACTGCACTCCAGCCTGGGTGATAGAGCAAGATTCCATCTCAGAAAAAAAAAAAATCAATAAATCAATGAAATCAATAAAAAAATCAAGGAGTTTAAACACAATGAGTTAAACACATAGATTAACCAATTAACCATTTTCCAAACTAGTTCATCTCAGAGAAAATTAGCTTGGTGGCCACTCTGTTCATATAGTTAAGTGTCTGAGACATCAATGCTCTAAGCTTAGTTTGGATATATCCAGTATAGATCTAGATTTTTCACCCCTTTTTCTTTTGCTTTATATCAGTCTTTCATCTTTCAGCATGGCTGTCTCTTTGTTACTTTATTTTTTATTTATTTATTTTTTTTGAGATGGAATCTTGCTCTGTCGCCCAGGCTGGAGTGCAGTGGCACAATCTCGGCTCACTGCAAGCTCCACCTCCTGGGTTCATGGCATTCTCCTGCCTCAGCCTCCTGAGTAGCTGGGCTACAGGTGCCAGCCACCACCCCTGGCTAATTTTTTTTTTTTTGTACTTTTAGTGGAGACAGGGTTTCACCGTGTTTGCCGGGATGGTTTTGATCTCCTGACCTCGTGATCACCCCGCCTTGGCCTCCCAAAGTACTGGGATTACAGGCGTGAGCCACCGTTCCCGGCCGTCTCTTTGTTACTTTAATAATTTCTTTTTAGATGGGGTACCAGATCCTCAGACAAATAAGTCTTAATTTCCCATAGAAAAGTGCCAGTTCAATAAAAAAGGGCACTTCTGCCTCTTTACATGTGTACTTGACGTTTATCTCTTTTGCTAACACAGGGACATACTCTTCCCATTAGCAAAGTGGCTAGCATCCTTAAACCTGACAAATTTGGAGCTTTTCCTGTGAGTGTGAAATGTGCGTTGGGGTGTGTGTGTGTGTGTTCTGTGTGTGTCAGAAGCGAGACATTGAAATTACTTGCTTTAAAATCCACATTATTGAGCACACACAGCATTTCATTTACTAATATGCCATAGTTTTAAGTGATCATTACCCTATTGTTGAACCTGTGTACTGTTTCCACTTTTCCTCATTTTACTGCTTCCTTTTACTTTCAAACATTATATCAGTAAGGATTCTTGGTTGCAGACAAACAGAAAACCATTATAGATCATTTAAAAAGAAAAATTATTGGATGTGTGGCAGATGGAAGCATTGATCTCAATGCCTTATGGCCCTGTCGTACTAATACATGTCTGTACTCCTACCATTGCCGTATGGTAGACATATGGTACATTCCCACATCTTGACTTTGGGCTTGGCCATAAGGCTTGCTTTGACCAATGGAATCTTGGCAGACATGATATGAGTGGAAGCTTCTAATGCGCTTGTGAGTTTGGGCTTCATCTCTTACTTTGTGGTGGTCTGAGAATATTTCCCAGGTAGATGCTGTTTCTTTAGCCTGTGTCCCAGAATGATACATGCCAAGTAGAGCACTTTTTCCAGGGAAACACTGAGTCATTTTTTATCTCACAGATTCTGTGACCCAGGAATCTCAGCACAATTTGGCTGGGTTCTCCAGTTCAGGGTCTTCTACAGGCTTGAAATTAAAGTTTTGGCAATGGCTGTAGGTATCTCAAGGCTCAAATGGGGAAAAATCTACTTCTAGACTTACTCTTCTGTTTGTTAGCATGATCCAGTTAAGAACTATTACTGAGGGCTTCAGTTCCTCATGGGCTGTAGCTGGAGGCTTCCCTCAGTTCCCTGATAACTGGGTCTCTTTGTAAGGTATCTTACAACATAGCAGCTTAATCAGAGAAAGAAGTAAGAAGAGGCAGAGATAAAGTGTGTGTGAACAAGATGAAAGTCAGTTTTGTATAACCTAATCTTCAAAAGTGATATTACATTGCCTTTTCCATTTCTGATCATTAGAAGCAAATCCCTGAGTTTAGCCCACACACAAGGAGTGGGGAGATTACACAAGGGCATTAATATGAGGAAACAGCTAGCACTGGGAGGCATTTTGGGAGCTTTTTACCACATATGGTTTAGATAATTGATTAGAAAGCTGGAAACTGATTCGGACCTTGGGTGGAATCACAGCAGTCAGGAGAAGGGGTATTAAGATGCTACAAATGACCATTAGGCACATTTTTACCAAAATCCTAACCAGTGCCATAACATCTTGTTCTTGCTCCAGAGGGGTATGAAGGAAGACGTTGTTCAACCTTAGATGCATGCAGTATAGATTTATGAGTAATTTCACTGGATTGTTTTTCTGAATTGAGAAAGCTTATTGTTTACATTGGACTTCATTGGGGGTAATTACATAAGAGGCCTAAACTGTGTTTTCATTAGTGTATTTAACTTCTTTTGTTCACCTATTGCTTTTTTTTTCTTTTTTTTAAAAAAGCAACCTCTAAATATTTTACTTAGTGGAGAAGGCAGTCAAAGATATTATTTGATAATAGACTTATCAAATGATTAGTTTTCTGAGTTTTAAACATTATATTGCACCCTTTGTTTGTACGTGTACATCCAAGCATTGACTTTCATCACAGGACATTGAAGTACTAAAAGCACACCCTTGTTTTTCAGTAGCAACTTAATTTTTCCTTGAGAGTGACAATCAATTTCTTCAACTAGTAGCCCTTTGATATTTGCCCTGTTATTCCACTGGCATGAGCTCTCAAAGTGGCTGGGTGACAGTCTCAACTTTCAGCTCAATGGAATTACTCTTATGTCGCCTGTGGAAGCATTTATTCCTTGGAAACTAAGACTTCTAGTGCATCATGAGCCTTAATTCAAAGGAATGGGAAGGAACAATTTTGCTAGTGGGTCATTAGGTATAACGGTGAGATAAGCCTCTCCCATTTTCCATGTCTGGGAATTCTGTATGGAAGAAATGGCACCATATATTGAACACTGATTTGGTGCACATACTGGATCCTGGAGGACATTGCCCCCATCTCTCAAAGTGTTGTCATCTACCTGGCACTATAACTGAGTATTCAAAAGGCTATTCCATTTTCTATCAGCCAACTGCTTTCAAGTAATGAGGAGTGTGATAAGACCAGTGAATTCCATGAGTATGGTTCCATTGTCATATTTCATTTGCTGTGAAATGAGTTCTTGCTCAAAAACTGTTCTGTATAGAATACTATGATGGTGGTATTAATTGTCTTACAGATTGGCCAGAAGTCTGAAACAGGTCTCCCTGGGTTAAAATAAGAGGGCTGGTAGGTCTGCATTTCTTTCTAGAGGCCCTGGGGAGAATCTATTACCTTGCCTTTTTTAGCTTCTAGAGGTTGCTCATTTCTTTGGTTTATGGCACCCTTTCTTGATCTTCAAAGACCAGCTACATGCAGTGTCTCTGACCATTCCTCCATAGTCACTTCTCCCTCTGACTCAGACCCTGACCTGGCCCTGGAGGGGTTCTACACTTTTAAGAAACAATGAGATGAGGTTGGGCCCACCCAGATAATCTACCATAATATCCCAATATCAAATTCCTTAACCTCAATCACATCTGTAGTTTCTTTTGCTATGTAAGGTAACAGTTCCAGGTTCCAGGGGTTAAGATGTCTTTGTGGGGCCATCATTCTGTATATCTCTTCCTTAGATCTCAGTTTTCCAACTGTGTTCTTTATAAGCCCTTGGCCATGAGCCAACTTGTTAGCGATAGCCCATAAATCATTGCAGACCTATGCCTCTGGACATCTCTCCTTTTAGACAAAGTGAACAACCAGCTACACTGAAGTTCTGCCCAATGGGAAGCTTTTTCTTCACCACTGTCCTTTAGGGCCAAACTCAAGAGGGGCTGTAATGCTGTAGTCATCCACTTCTGGATATTGCTAGTATATCATGCAAACTCTCTGTAAACCATCTGTTAACTGGTCATGAAGAACTTCCCATGAGGTCAAACGTCTGTGTTAAGAAGGAGGAGACAATGAATCAAGAGTAGGTCCAACACTTTGGGAGGGTGAGGTGGGTGTCACTCAAGCCCAGGCGTTTGAGACCAGCCTGGGCAATGTGGCAAAACCTGATTTCTACAAAATATACAAAAAATTAGTTGGGCATGGTTGTGCGTGCCTATAGTCCCAGCTACTCAGGAAGCTGAGGTGGGAGGATTGCTTGAGCCTGAGAAGTCAAGGCTGCAGTGAGCCATGATCACGCCACTGAACCTGCACTCCGGCCTGGGTAACAGAACAAGCCCCTGACTCAAAAAAAAAAAAAAAAAAAAAAAGTAGGAATCATAAAAGCATTATCATTTAGACTGCTTCCTCTTGCAACTTGCTTTTCCTTCAGGACCTGCCCAAGTTTCATCTTGTATATGCCACTTACATTTGATGATAGCTCTGCTGTGTGCACATAACTTTATGGCTTTGTGGATCAGACAACACCCTGTTCATGATGAGCTGCTCAGGTTGCATAGTCTCTACTAAGCCCAGTAGCAAGCCAAAAGATCTTTCTCAGAAGTATAGTAATCTGCAGAGGATGACATGGCTTTGCTCCAAAATCCTAAAGATCTGTGTTTGAATCATCTATAGGCCTGACTTAGGAACCTTCCAAAAGCATCATCTAATCTTCCAGTCTGTCACAGGGACCTCAAAGATCTAGTATGGCCCATGTGGCAAAGCAGCTTACGTGGAAGGCTGGACCTGCTGCAGAATCTTCCCGTTTTCAGCCTGTGCAAAACTGACAGCCTTTGGGGTCATTCTGTAAATGGGTTAATGTACCATAACAGCTTCCATGGTTGCATATTTTGTTCAAAGTATAAGCAATTATTTTATTTTATTTTATTTTATTTTAATTTATTTTATTTTATTATGCTTTAGGTTTTAGGGTACATGTGCACAATGTGCAGGTTTGTTACATATGTATCCATGTGCCATGTTGGTTTGCTGCACCCATTAACTCGTCATTTAGCATTAGGTATATCTCCTAATGCTGTCCCTCTCCCCTCTCCCCACCCCACAACAGTCCCCGGAGTGTGATGTTCCCCTTCCTGTGTCCATGAGTTCTCATTGTTCAACTCCCACCTATGAGTGAGAACATGCGGTGTTTGGTTTTTTGTCCTTGCGATAGTTTACTGAGAATGATGGTTTCCAGTTTCATCCATGTCCCTACAAAGGACATGAACTCATCATTTTTTATGGCTGCATAGTATTCCATGGTGTATATGTGCCACATTTTCTTAATCCAGTCTATCGTTGTTGGACATTTGGGTTGGTTCCAAGTCTTTGCTATTATGAATAGTGCCGCAATAACAGAACAGAGCCCTCAGAAATAATGCCGCATATCTACAACTATCTGATCTTTGACAAACCTGACAAAAACAAGAAATGGGGAAAGGATTCCCTATTTAATAAATGGTGCTGGGAAAACTGGATAGCCATATGTAGAAAGCTGAAACTGGATCCCTTCCTTACACCTTATACAAAAATTAATTCAAGATGGATTAAAGACTTACATGTTAGACCTAAAACCATAAAAACCCTAGAAGAAAACCTAGGCAATACCATTCAGGACATAGGCATGGGCAAGGACTTCATGTCTAAAACACCAAAAGCAATGGCAACAAAAGCCAAAATTGACAAATGGGATCTAATTAAACTAAAGAGCTTCTGCACAGCAAAAGAAACTACCATCAGAGTGAACAGGCAACCTACAAAATGGGAGAAAATTTTCACAACCTACTCATCTGACAAATGGCTAATATCCAGAATCTACAATGAACTCAAACAAATGTACAAGAAAAAAACAAACAACCCCATCAAAAAGTGGGCAAAGGACATGAACAGACACTTCTCAAAAGAAGACATTTATGCAGCCAAAAAACACATGAAAAAATGCTCATCATCACTGGCCATCAGAGAAATGCAAATCAAAACCACAGTGAGATACCATCTCACACCAGTTAGAATGGCCATCATTAAAAAGTCAGGAAACAACAGGTGCTGGAGAGGATGTGGAGAGATAGGAACACTTTGACACTGTTGGTGGGACTGTAAACTAGTTCAACCATTGTGGAAGTCAGTGTGGCGATTCCTCAGGGATCTAGAACTAGAAATACCATTTGACCCAGCCATCCCATTACTGGGTATATACCCAAAGGACTATAAATCATGTTGCTATAAAGACACATGCACACATATGTTTATTGCGGCAATTATTTTAGTTTTATTTAAAAAGATTCTCAAATGGCTAAGAGGATAAGCAGATGCCCTGGAACCACATATTAGTGTATATTAATTAATTCTGTTTATGCCGCTTCAGTGTCTTCCTATTTTTCTTAGGATAAAATTCAAAATCCTTATTAGAGATGATGTAAGCCTGGTGGTTGCAAGTACGCTGTGTTTGTATCTCAGCTCTGTCACTTACAAACTAATGTAACCTTGAGTGAATTTCTTTACCTTTCTGGTTTCAGTTTGCTTACTTGTAGAATTAGGATAATAATAGCACCTTATAAAAGCATGGAAAATGAACAGTTTATATAAAACAAGCTGGAGCAATGCCTAGCCAATAGTGTACACTTATTGACTAAGCCATTATTATTTCTTTTCTTTCTTTTTTTTTTTTTTTTTTTGAGATGGAGTCTCACTCTGTCTCCCAGGCTGGAGTACAGTGCTGCCATCTCGGCTCACTGCAATCTCCGCCTCCCGGGTTCAAGCCATTCTCCTGCCTTAGCCTCCTGAGTAGCTGGGACTACAGGCGCCCACCACCACGCCCGGCTAATATTTTGTATTTTTAGTAGAGATGGGGTTTCACCATGTTAGCCAGGATGGTCTCGGTCTCCTGACCTCGTGTTCTGCATGCCTCAGCCTCCCACAGTGCTGGGGTTACAGGCGTGAGCCACTGCGCCCAGCCTATTATTTCTTTAATTTATAAACCCCCGCATAATCTGGCCCTTGTGTATTTTTCTACTATTGTCAAATCTGCCCAAACTCCTTTCATTTATTCCAGGGAGTTTTTGACCCCCAGGCAGTTATCCTTGCTTTTCCCTGTCCCTGGAATTGTCTTCCTCCTGTTCTTTACATAGTTGTTGTAGCAGCCATGAGAACGAGCCTCACAGATCATCTGAGGGTGTGGGGCCCCGGATGCTGTGCTCTGAAGCCTGTCACCAATTCTCCCTCAAGGTCATGCCTCTCTGTGCTGCTCACCACAGTCAAGTGTGGTGGGGATACTAGGACAGCTGCATTCCTGGGAGATGTAGGGCTATTTTGCCTGCTGACTTTGGCTCCAGGAATCCATGACAGCTCTCCTGAAACTTTCTTAGATTGCATGGCAGACCAGGACTCTTCTCACCAACGTTCTCTCCCTCTCTCCTTCACCCGTGGTCAAACTTGCACTGTGGTATGATGACAATCTCAGCTTTTCCCTGCTCCCTCCCTCCTTCCTTTCATCTCAGGCATTTTCTCCAATAAAATCCTTGCATCTTTAATCCCATCTTGGCATCTGCTTCTCAGAGGACCTGGACTAATGCAGCTGGCATTATTTTCTTTACTGTCTATTTAAGTGCCCACTTCTACACGGTCTTCTCTAACTTCACAAATGTAGCCCCCTTTCTTGGTTACCGTTTAGCACATCATCTTGCTGGCTGTTTTATTTCCTTTATGGAAATTATCACAACACTTAAATACTTGTGTTTTTTTTTTTTGGTTATTTATTACCTATTTCCTCTGCTAGCATGTTCGTCTTTGGGCAGGGACATGACAGCTGTGACACTTAGCTGCATTATGTGACACATTATATGTGGTTAATGGATATTGTTGAATTAATGAATGGATTCTCATAGCTTGTCTAATAAAGGGCTGGGAATTTTGAGGAAGTAAAGAACTATCGGTAATATGTCAATCTGCATATTTTGGAGGAGAGTAAGACTAAACTAGAATATTATTGAACAGCTGAAGGCAATGTATGGGTCTTGGTCTCTTGGGATAACAAGGTAAAATAGGTGATATGTTGGCTATATGTCCCTGCTTCTCTGGGACAGTTTCATTTTTGTCCTGTCAACTGTCTAAGCACTCTTACCCTTGTCAATATACTTGTTCCAAAAAATGATAGCCAAAGTGATGAGGAAAGGGCATCAATAGTCAAAAGCAAGCTTTGTTTTAAGTTATCAAGTTGCTTTAATCTGGTCCAGCTCTTTCTTATCCCTCATGATGTGGAGAAAGGATGGGAACTTTATTTGCTGCACTGATAGGGGCAGGTCCAGAATTAGGTGTAGGGAGTAAGCCACTGCCAGTCTTATTCAGTAACTATTTGTGGTAGTAGTGTGTACCACATTTTAAAATTATCTAGCCTAATTTTAAACAGAGAACTATTTCTGTCTTTATTTTCTTCCTTGCCTTCAATGGTGAAGCTTAATACAACAAAATAATTTGACATATTAGCCTCAGAAAATGCAGGATTTATGGGAGATGGTGGTGGCTAAGTAGTCCTATAATTTAATTCTCATGTCTGGCTACCTTGGAAGTTATATGACAACTGCCCCCCAAATGCAAAATCTACCTGTAAGTGCTCGGAAATTGTGCCAATTTTGAGGGAAGTTGACATAAAGCTCATCAGAAGTTTTTCTCAAATTGTGAACTGAGGCTACAAATCACTTCCATTTGTGGCTCTCAGGACAAATCAATTTGTGGGCTGGAATAACCAATAATGGATCCCATTTTTGCTTTAGACTCTGCTGGTCTAATATTGTCTTCAGGCAGGTTCTCAAAGGCCACAAGTCTATTAGTTACCCATTCTTTTGGCCAAAAATTACAACTTTCACGTGTGTGCATGCAAATGTATATACAAATGCACACAGAAATTATTCTTTTTTTGGCATTTCTATTTAACCCAAGCCTATAAAGATTAATAAAAATACAAAAAATCCCAATATACACATCTAGTCCAAGATAGATAAGCCACAGAAAAACTGGAAGTAGAGGGCAAAATATGCTATTAGCTGAGCAACAAAATCAAAGAGAAACTCTTCCTTTGCAAAGGGTCTAGATGAAAATGGTAAGAGTTGAAGAGAAAGCAGTATTTGCCATGTCCTGACTGTAAAGGTGGAGAGAGAGAAAAAAAAGAAAACCTGCCAGGTATATGGGAAGTAAAAGTTCCTCTTCTTTTAAAACACAATAGCTTGTGTAATTTTGTCACATGCATCTGTTGCTTTCATCTCTTACATTGCGCTGATGTGCTCACCAGAGCATTCACAGGAGCAATTCTCCCTCCCACCCCTGACACCTGCCATGGAAAATGCTGCATTATTCATTGGGGAGCTAATGGCAGGTGATGAGATCGTTTCATGCTACATCCCTCTCAGTAGGTGTTTATCACTCTGTTCACCAGCAGCCCTGCTATTACTGAGGGGCCAGAAGAACCCTACACACTCTGGCTTGAAAGGTAATGGGAAACGTGCTCAGCTTTCTGGGCTCACAAGCACAGATGAAGGTTATCACCAGGGCAGCTGCAAAGCCTGGGGCGGGAGGAGGGTGGTCACTAAGCGAACAGCTTAATTTTGGAAATCCATACAAATCGTGTTAGAGCCATGATAATCCATCTTCTTTAGCTTCTAGCCTTTCAGCAGTCATTGTGCTGTAATAATTTCCCTCGATTCACCTGTGATCTCTATAAATAACCAGAGTGAGGGAGGAAAGGAGAGGAGGAAGGAGATGAGTTTGGCTTAGTGTCTGATGAGTGTGCCAGAGAGGGATTTATCTCTGTCTAGTAAGCAAGACACTGTCTTCTGCACGGTAAGTGGGGGTGTGGCCACGCACAAGCCAGCAGCGGGACAGCCCTGCGACCCCAGCTCAGTGCTCTGGTGTCATCTGAAACCAGCTTGACAAGAGAGGTAGTGGTTCTAATGATTTATCTGAAAGCTGTGACAAAAAAAATTATGGAGCAGTGCCATGTCAGCATGTGGGAGGAACTGAAAGGGGACTATTTCATCTGCAAGCACTTCCTTCCTTATGGGAGCACCCTTATCATAGAATTCTTTGCCATACTGTATTTGCCACAAATACCACCAATTGATTCTAGCTTTTTCATTCATTTTTTCCATGTTGTTTTTTGTTGTTTTTGTTGGAAGTAAGAGAATTTTTGGTTTATAGTTCTGAGTTATGGGAATATTAAGTAAAAGAATTCAGATTTGAAAAAGCCATTGTCATCAAAATAAACTGGAAAGGCAGCAATCAAATTTTTATTCTCTCAATTCACTTGTGGCTGATTTCACTGTTCTTCTGGGATGAGTGCTATTTCTCAATTCATGGTGGCCCATTGGTTTCTCTCTTCCATAGCACAGTGTGGCGTAGTGGAGTTCAGAGTCTATAGAATTTGGTTGGAAAAGACTTTGGTTTAATCATACGTCAACTACCTAGTAACTGTGGGAATGTATTTAGCCATTCTGAACCTTGCTTTTATTACTAGTAAAATGAATATAATATCCAGTCTAGGCTTACTTTGAAAACTAAATGTCAACCATTTAATAAGTACTTAACAATTGCTAATTCCTTCCATTTTCTCAAACTTCAGGTGAATTTATTTTTCCTTTTACATAACCAAAGCAAATCTTTTTAGGTAAGTTGACAGATCATTTTTCATGAGATAGGCAAGTTCAAAAACCCTACTATGTTTTTAAAGTTGGCCCTTGGTCAATGAGTGAATGGTTAAACAAATTGATATATACCCATACCATGGAATAATATTTAGCAATAAGAAGTAGCAAACTACTGATACATACAACTTGATGGATATCCAGGTGGATTATGCTGTATGAAAAAAGCCAGTCTCAAAAGGTTATACTACATGATTCTATTTATATGACTTTTTTGAAATGACAACATCAAAGCAATGGGGACTAGATTAGGGGTCACCCCAAAATGGTGAATAGGAGGTATGCAGTTCTGGCATGAATGACCAGTTGATTGAAAAGTCCCAATTTCATGAGCAAAAATATACAGTGGATTTATGTTTTGTTTATTAAGGATTTTCAAAGTTCATTTTCCACCCCTGGATAGAATCTTGGAGAGTGAACTCTGGTTAAGAACTGTCTAGTTCACTCTCAGATCTTATCTCCTTCAGATATTGGCTCCTTCCCTTTCCCCAGCAAGGAATAGGTTTTGTTGTCCTCCGTTGCTCCTTATCTGACCCCAGCCCTTGAAGTTGGAGGGCAGGGGATACTCTGGTCTGCTTCTGAGATCATACCTTTTCTCTTCTCTTTTTTTGAGCCCAGTCTTCTGATTTACTTCAACTTCTATCTTGTTGAGTAAGAGAAATTTACAGGCGCAGAGTGGCAGAATTACAGAAGAGCCTGGTGTTGATTAGGGGAGGAATAACAGGACACCAGCCACCTTAAAACCTGTCATTGTGCAACAGAATGGCAAATAGCCATCTATTTCCTGGTTCAACTGAATCTTGAGCATCTAACTAAGCAGAAGAGAGTGGGGAACAAATAAAACTCCCTCCAATGGCCCAACATCTTTAGGACTGTTCAGCCTGCTCACCTCCCACCAGCACAGCCTAGCTCAGGCCCCAGGGAAGATTTTCAATTCATCTGAGTAGTAAGTGGGATTTCCTCTAAGATTGTGGCGATAGTTGGAGGCTGTTTTAATTTTGATGTGATCTTGAGATCTTTTTATTTTTCTACTTTTAAAAATTATTTTAGTGGCAAGATGAGATATTTAAGACTTGTGAAATAGATTCCATTATGAAATCAGAATACTCACACATTTATGTACGGATTTGGATAAATAGAACTTCTCAGGTAATTATATTTTAAACAAGTCTATCAGTTCTAGCTTGCATAGCTAATTTGAAGTATAATATTATTTTAATTCTTATTCCAGTGCCTTCACTCCAGATATAATAGAGCCATGATGCCAACATTCTGTAATTTGTACTTTGTCAAGCCTTCCTTTTTTGGAGAAGTTAAAGGTTGGCCAAACCATATTTCTTCATTAAATTTCTCAGCATGACTTGCTGGCATGTTTAGTTATAGTGAATAATAGCTCTATTTTGCAAATTAAAATGAAAGATGATGACATTTTGAAAAGACTAGGTAGAGGGGGAATATAAAAAAAAGTGATTTAAAAAGTAGGAAAATGCTTAAAACTTTTAATACAGAAACATCCCATATTATCAAGCAGTCAGATTTCCCAGAAGTTCTGCTATCCAGAAGGCATTTCTAACCTAGAAGTAAACAAAAGAGCCATCATCAAAATCTTTAGATCCATTACTTACGGTAATTGTTAAATTATGTGAAAGAACTGTTGCTTCAAAAGACAGGAATCTGAGAACAGTTTAGAAGAAATACCAAACTTTGCTTAAAAATTTTGGCTCTTGAGATGCTACTGATTGAGGAGCAGGGAAAGGGAGTAGGGGCTTTGGCATCAGACTGATATGGTTTGGAATCCTGAATTTTGCCTCTTCCTAGTTGTCTAATTTTGGATAAGCTACTTATTTTTTCTAGGCCATAGTGTGTCATGTGCATATTGGGTATTAAAACACTCATCTACTATGGGCTGCTTTGGTGATTAAATGAGAACATGTATGTAAAGATTATCATTAACTGGCTACGTAAGAATAATCATGAACAATTAATTTATACCAATGCCCAATTCCTTAAAAATATGGAATAAATGAGGCTTGCCCAACAACTTCCTGAGTTTGCTGAATGTGTTTAAAAACAGTACTCTTCACAGCATTGGCCAGGACGTCAACATCCACCCTTGAAAGAAACTTCAGTAAAATTTCAAAATGCCTTACCAGTGAGTTAGGGAAAGAGCTCATTAATTACTCTCTATATTATGTTCAAATGAATATTAAGCCCTAGGGACATGAATACATCCTCAGTAGTGTGTGTGATCAATTTTACAGTGGGCCATAACAGTTTTAGGACCACCTCCCTATTTACAAGCTTGAGCAAGTGCATACAAATGAAACAAGAACAAATATTATAAACTCTTGTCATTTGTACAAAATCTTGGTGGTGTGCTATCCTTCTTCCATTTCCTTTTGGTCAGAGTAGCTAGCATCTTTTCTGCCTGCTATGCTGGACGGCAATTACTGGAGTCCAAACTCCAAAAACTAGTTCTATCGAATTTATATTTTAGCATTATGTGTGACATTTAGGGTAATTTTTTTTTTTTTTTTGAGACAGAGTCTCCCTGTGATGCCCAGGCTAGAGTGCAATGGTGCGATCTCGGCTCACTGCAACCTCCACCTCCTGGGTTCAAGCGATTCTCCTGTCTCACCATCCCAAGTAGCTGGGGCTACAGGTGTGTGTAACCACACCCAGCTAATTTTTGTATCTTTAGTAGAGACAGGGTTTCACCATGTTGGCCAGGCTGATCTTGAACTCCTGACCTCAAGTGATCTGCCCACCTTGGCCTCCCAAAGTGCTGGGATTATAGGCATAAGCCAATGCACCCAGCCCATGTAGAGTATTTTTTAAATGTCTCACTATTCCCAAAACTATGAGCACAAAAGAAGCTGTACTTTCAGTCATGGGGAGAATAGGGTAATAAAAATTAGTGACATAAGAACAAATGTGTGGCCAGGCATGGTGGCTCATGCCTGTAATCACAGCACTTTGGGAGGCCGAGGTAGATGAATCACCTGAGGTCAGTAGTTCAGGACCAGCCTGGCTAATATGGTGAAACCCTCTCTCTGCTAAAAATACAAAAATTAGCCAGGTGTGATGGTGGGTGCCTATAATCCCAGCAACTAAGGAGGTTGAGGCAGAAAAATTGCTTGAACCCAGAAGGTGAAGGTTGCAGTGAGCTGAGATCGTGCCACTGCACTCGAGCCTGGGTGACAGAGCGAGACTCTGTCTGAAAACAAAACAAAACAAACAAACAAATAAAATAACAATGTGTGGTAGGAGCAACCCTGACGGAAGGGAGTGAAGCACGTGTGATATGGAGGAGCTGGTTGTGCCAAGGCTAGTGTAGATCTGATTTATTTTCCAACACTTTCATTAACCATCTTGGCAAAGTCACAGGATCTCTGAGAACCTCTGATTTCTCTGCCATACAATATTGAGAGTGTGGGCTCTGAAGTCACAGAAACTGGGTTGAAATCTTGACTCTTTTACTTGTTGTGTGGTGAAGGTATTTAAGGTTGTGAGCCTCAGCTGCCTCAAATATAAACTGGGGAAAACAATAGATTTGCTGCATTTGATTTTATGGGGATTAAAAATAGAAACGCATTTAAATACAGGCATACGTTGGAGATACTGTGAGTTCAGTTCCAGACCACTGCAATAAAGAATCACAATAAAGTGAGTCACATGAGTTCTTTGGTTTTCCAGTGCATATAAAAGTTACATTTACACTATACTGTAGTCTATTAAGTGTACAATAGCAGTATGTCTTTAAAAAGTACATACCTTAATTAAAGAACACTTTATTGCTAAAAAATGTGACACAGAGATGCGAAGTGAGCACATGCTGTTGGAAAAATGGCACAGATACATTTACTTGATGCAGGGTTGCCACAAACCTTCAATTTGTAAAAAATGCAATATCTGTAAAGCTCAATAAAGCAAAGCACAATAAAATAAGGTTTGCCTATATGAATAAAGTGCTGCACATGTAAAATTATGTACATTAAATGTGAGTTACTGCTGTAAGTGTCTGGTTGAATTAGAGAAAAGACAAGCCCCTGGACAGATCAGCACTACAGAGAAAATTGTTTCTGTACCACCAGTTCCTTTTCTCCTCTCATCACCCCTGGTGGGCAGAATAATGCCCCCTGCCTGCAAGATGTCCATGTCTTAATGCTTGGAACCTGTGAATAGATTGAGTCTCAAGGACTTTGCAGTGTAATTAATGACTTTGAGAGAAGGGGACTATCTTGTATTATCCCCATGGACTCATTCTAACATGAACCTTGAAAAGCGAAGAACTTTCTCTGGCTGGAAACAGGAGATTCAGCAGAAGTTGAAGTCAGAGTTTTCAAGCATGAGAAGGATTCACCCAGCTGCTGTTGGCTTTGAGATACAGGGATCAGGGTGCAAGAACTGTAGAGAGCTCTCTGGGAGCTAAGGATGACTCCAGCTGATAGGACCCTAATCCTAGAATCACAAGAAACAGGAAACTTCCAACAATCTGGATGAGCTGCAAAGCAAATTCTTTCCAGAGCCTCCTGATAAGGCCAACCTCCAGCTTTTCACATCTGAAGATGTGAAACCTAGGTCAGAGAGACCAGCTGAGCCAACCTCAACTTCTGACCTACAGAACTGTGAGATAATGAATTAGTGTTTTTAGTCACGCTGTGGATTAATTTGCTATGATAGTGATAGAAAAATAACACACTGCCTGACCCCTTTAGTATTTCTTTCCAGTCTTTATGAAAGTTAGTTGTAGTTTCGAGGATGCTTCACAGAGATGACATCACCCAGGGTGGAAAGGCTTGTGCGTGTAGACACTTAGGTAATATAGCTAGAAGAAGTTTAGCAGAAGGATGTAGGCAAAATTAGATGAGCAGAATAGGACAGGATGAAGGGTTTTGGAATACACACACACACACACACACACACACACACACACACACACAGACAGACACACCACATATAGTGAGATTTGGAGAATTTAACAACTATGAAAGCAACATTCATGGCTATTTACTTCTTTTTTTTTTTACTTTACTCTTTATCTTCTTGTTTTAAGATGAAGAAACAAAAAGTCAAAAGTGGTTAATGGACTTGCCCAAAGTCAGATATTCAACAAACTGCTTTTCTTAGGCTACGAATGGACTATCAAATTCTTGTGATGTCTTCTTTTCACTCTAAATACTACTCACTAGTGGACTCCAGTCTTACAGTGGGTGTAGAATGGTAAAGTGTTGAGGGAGTAGAGTATAAATGTAGATGTTTTCTTAGTCAACCAAGAATCTTGATGGCCAGCTTTAAAAACAATGTTTTAGGTGTGAAAATGCATAAGGCTTCATTCACTCTCTAGATAGGACTTCTGTATATGGAATCCTAGCCTGGTTATATTTATCAAGCATTCTGCTTTATGTATAACCTAACGTGGCTATAGGCAGAAAGAAGTCACTGAAACATCAGATGAAGGATTGGGTTAAGTGACTGCCAAGATCATTTCCTGTCTCAGTATTGTTCAGAGCACTGAAGGTAGTGATTCATGTCTACTTAGAAGGATGCCATCCAGACCTTGACCAGTGTTTGAAAACAGTTTTCCAGCCAGTAATGCAAAGAGATAATTTCACAAGTCAGCCATGTTTATAGTATATCGTCCATGAAATCACTGAGCAGACATGTCACTGCATCATAGAACCTTCACCCAGGTTCATATAGGTAAGGTGCTATTGCCTTAAGAGGTGTTTATGAGATGTATAGTAGCAATGGACAACAAAGGAGCCATTTTTCTCTTTGCGTTGCTGAAAATTTGGCTTTCCTTTTGGGTGCTGTTAAAATCCCACTAGACGCATATATAACATGACAATGAGTCAGAATTTTCTTTTTCTGTTGCTCCAGAATTGGTGATAAGATCTCAGAGTTGAAGAAGGTCCAAGTATTCCTTATTTAAATGAAGCTACAAAAAACTGAGGCTAGGTACCTCTCCAGGGCTTAATAAGCAGAGACACAAACTGCCTTTCTCATTCAACCATTCCCCCACCCCAAGACTGGTGTGTATTAGTTTGCCAGAACTGCTGTAACAAAGTACCACAGACTGTGTGGCTTATACAACAGAAGTTATTTTCTCATAGTTCTAAAGGTCATAGTTTAGAAAGGTCATAGTTTCTCATAGTTCTAAAGGTCAAAAGTTTGAGTTTGAGGTATCAGCAGTTTGGGTTTCCTCTGAGGTTTTTCTCCTTGAATTGTAGGTTGCCACCTCCCTTTGACTTAACTTGAACACATGAACTTCTGTCTGTATTTGTATTCTAATCTCCTCTTATTATAAGGACACAAGTCATATTGGGTTAAGATCCACTCTATGATGTCTACTTTAATGATATGATTTTAACTCACCTGTTTAAAGACCCTTTCTCTGAATGCAATCACATTCAAACTTTAATATATAAATTTTTTAAGGATACCATTTGGCCCATAATTACTGGGAAAGGGAGATAACTACTGAGATTGGCAGTCTTCTAAGAAGTATTACATTCAAGCTTTATATGGTTTGGCTCTGTGTTCCCACCCAAATCTCATCTTGAATTGTACTCCCATAATTCCCTCGTGTTGTGGGAGGGACCCAGTGGGAGATACTTTGAATCATGGCAGAGGTTTCCCCCATACTGTTCTCATGGTAGTGAATAAGTCTCAAGAGATATGATGGTTTTATCAGGGGTTTCTGCTTTTGCATCCTCATTTTTCTCTTGCTGCCGCCACGTAAGAAGTTTCTTTCACCTCCCACCCTGATTCTGAGGCCTCCCTTGCCATGTGGAACTGTAAGTCCAATTAAATCTTTTTCTTCCCAGACTCCAGTATGTCTTTATCAGCAGTGTGAAAACAGGCCCATACAGTAAATTGGTACCAGGAGAGTGGGGTGCTGAAAAGATACCCGAAAATGTGGAAGTGACTTTGGAATTGGGTATCAGGCAGAGATTGGAACAGTTTGGAGGGCTCAGAAGAAGACGGGAAAATGTGAGAAAGTTTGGAACCTCCTAGAGACTTGTTGAATGGCTTTGACCAAAATGCTGATAGTGATATGAACGATAAGGTCCAGGCTGAAGTGGTGTTAGATGGAAATAAGGAACTTGTTGGAAACTGGAGCAAAGATGACTCTTGTAATGTTTTAGCAAAGAGGCTGGTGCATTTTGCCCCTGCCCTAGAGATTTGTGGAACTTTGAATTTGAGAGAGATGATTTAGGGTATCTGGCAGAAGAAATTTCTAAGCAGCAAAGCATCCAAAAGGTGACTTGGGTGCTGTTAAAAGCATTTTGTTTTAAAAGGGAAACAGCATAAAAGTTCAGAAAATTTGCAGCGTAATGATGCAGTAGAAAAGAAAAACCCATTTTTTGAGGAGAAATTCAAGCCGGCTGCAGAAATTTGTATAAGTAACAGGAGCCCCATGTTAATCCCCAAGACAATGGGGAAAATGTTTCCAGGGCATGTCAGAGGTCTTCATGGTAGCCCCTCCCATCACAAACCCAAAAACCTAGGAGGAGAAAATGGTTTTGCAGGCAAGGCCCAGGGTCCCCATGCTGTGTGCAGCCTAGGGACTTGATGCCCTGCATCCCAGCCACTGTAGCTGTTACTAAAAGGGGCCAAGGTACAGCTTGTCCCGTGGTTTCAGAGGGTGCAAGCCCCAAACCTTGGCAGCTTTCACATGACGTTGAGCCTAGGGGTGTGCAGAAGTCAAGAATTGAGGTTTGGGAACCTCCACCTATATTTCAGGAGATGTACGGAAACACCTGGATGCCCAGTGAAAGTTTGTTGCAAGGGTGGGGCCCTCATGGAGAACCTCTGCTTGGGTAGTACGGAAGGGAAATGTGGGATTGGAGCCACCACACAGAGTCCCTACTAGGGCACCACCTAGTGGAGCTGTGAGAAGAGGGCCACCATCCTCCAGAACCCAGAATGGTAGATCCGCCGACAGCTTGCACCATGTGCCTGGAAAAGCCATGGACACTCGCCAGCCTGTGAAAGCAGTCAGGAGGGGGGCTGTACCCTGCAAAACCACAGGGTGGAGCTGCCCAAGACTATGGGAACCCACCTCTTGCATCAGTGTGACCTGGATGTGAGACATGGAATCAAAGGAGATAATTTTGGAGCTTTAGAATTTGCCCCACTGGATTTCAGACTTGCACGGGCCCTGTAACCCCTTTGTTTTGGCCAATTTCTCCGATTTGGAATGGCTGTATTTACCTGTACCTCCATTGCATCCAGGAAGTAACTAGCTTGCTTTTGATTTTACAGGCTCATAGGTGGAAGAGACTTGCCTTGTCTCAGATGAGACTTTGGACTGTGGACTTTTGGGTTAATGCTGAAATGAGTTAAGACTTTGGGGGACAGTTGGGAAGGCATGATTGGTTTTGAAATGTGAGGACATGAGATATGGAGGGGCCAGGGGCAGAATGATATGGTTTGGCTGTGTCCCCACCCAAATCTCATCTTGCATTTTACTCCCATAATTCCCACATGTTGCATGAGGGACTCAGTGGGAGATAATTTGAATTATGGGGTTGGTTTTCCCCACACTGTTCTCCTGATAGTGAATAAGTCTCATGAGATCTGATGGTTTTATTAGGGGTTTCTGCTTTTGCATCCTCCTCATTTTCTCTTGCTGCCACCATGTAAGAAGTGCCTTTTGGCTGGGCATGGTGGCTGACGCCTGTAATCTCAGCACTTTGGGAGGCCAAGGTGGGCAGATCACAATGTCAGGAGATCGAGACCATCCTGGCCAACACCGTGAAACCCCGTATCTACTAAAAATACTAAAAATCAGCTGGGTGTGGTGGCGGGTGCCTGTAGTCCCAGCTACTCAGGAGGCTGAGGCTGGAGAATGGCGTGAACCCGGGAGGTGGAGCTTGCAGTGAGCCGAGATCGTGCCACTGTGCTCCAGCCTGGGCAACAGAGCGAGACTCTGTCTCCCCCCCGCAAAAAAATAAAAAGTGCCTTTTGCCTCCTGCCATGATTCTGAGGCCTCCCCAGCCATGTGGAACTGTAGGTCCAATTAAACCTCTTTTTCTTCCTAGTCTTGGGTATGTCTCTCTATCAGCAGCCTGAAAACAGACTAATACAAAGATGAAAAGTGATTGTTTTCTTTCCCCATCATGAAGAATAGGTGAGTGAATTTTTCCCCTAAAGCCAAGAGAGGGGCTTTGAGAGTCATTCATAATGATTGGGATATACTTTTAGAGAGGCAGGAGGAGATGACATCTCATTCCTTCCCTGAATCCTTGCTGAGCTGTGTAATGTATGGAGCAGTGCATGGAAAAGAGTTCTTGGGAGAGCCTGAAATGTATACCCTGGAGTTTTGGGGATGCCTACAAACATAGAGATGGCACTTTATTGCCTAGAATTTCTGAAGGCTAAATTTTTACTGAAATATTTCACAGTAGCAGTGCAGAAGGAATGCTGATGTCGTATCTTTAATGAAAAAGATGAGGATCACCCTCATTCCAATTTTCTACTGTTCCTGGATGGTTCAAAAGAGAACAACAACTGTTAGTGGGGCTGCACGTAAAAGACTACAGTAGGTAAAGGATGGGTCAGATATCCTACCCAGGTGACATCTAGACTAAGCAAGGGGTTACCTAACCCAGTGAAAGGTTTGAAAGTGAACTCTGATGAGGCTGCTCAAGAATGATGTGCACAGTCTCTGTGTTAGTAGTTCTCAAGCAGGGTGAATTTGGCCTCCAGAAGACAACTTGCAATTTCAGTTGTTACAACTGGGAGAATGATGTTACTGCCCCAATGCTGGGGATGCTGCTAAACCTGCTGTCATGCAGAGGGCAGCCTCTACCATAAAGCGTTACCCAGGTCAAAATATCAGTAGTTATGCTGTTGAGAACTCTATGTGGAAGCCAGCATATTGGCATAGTCACCCTGCTACTTTTTTTTTTTTTTTTTTTTGACATGGAGTTTCACTCCTGTTGCCCAGGCTGGTGTGCAATGGCATAATCTCGGCTCACTGCAACCTCCGCCTCCTTGGTTTGAGCGATTCTCCTGCCTCAGTTTCATGAGTAGCTGGGATTACAGGCGCCTGCCCTCACGTCCAGCTAATTTTAGTATTTTTAGTAGAGACGGGGTTTCACCATGTTGGCCAGGCTAGTCTTGAACTCCTGACCTCGTGATCCGCCTGCCTCAGCCTCCCAAAGTGTGGGGATTACTTACAGGTGTGAGCCACCGCGCCCGGCCGCCCTGCTACTTTTGTTGTGTGCACGAACGTTAGTATTTATGAAAGGGAATGTTTGGTAACTGCATGCACAGGAGGGAAGTACGTCAAACTTATTGTCAGGCTGATCAACGTATGTATTACATGCCTTTCCTGGGTAAAAGATTAGGGGTATGGAATTATTAAATCATAGTTCTTAGCTTCAGGATCTTATACTCAGGGGAAAACAGACATATTGGACAAGTGAACGTGCCTGCCAGTTTGTGCAATAGTGATATAATGGAGGCATGAACATGTTGTAAATAAATGGATGGTAAATAGCTTGAAAAAATTGTGATATGTTCTGTATGATCCCATTTTATAGAGAATATATATTCATAATCCCACTTAATATTTAAAATAAAAATATATATAAAATTTAGAAGCAGGGGTATGGATATTTTATAACTGGCTAATTATAGGATTCTGGCCACATTTTAAAATATAATTTTCAATAGTAAAACCTTTTTTGTATGTTTAAGATATGTGATCATTGCAAAAAAGGAATTAGGTACTATGTAAGGAGGATGTAAAGAAGAAAATGAAAATCACCAGTAATTTACTTTCTAAATATAAGAACCATGAATGATTTGGTATCTATCCTTTGAGGTTTTTCCCCAGGCATATGTGTGCCCTTAGAAACAAACAGTTCTGATCGTGCTATGCGTTGTTCACTTAAGGACTGTTTCTTTTGTCTGTGTTAATATATTTTACCTATATCATCTTAAAGGAAATACATAATGTATATTAATTTACTTTTCCTAAGTGAAGAGGAGTTTGAAATGGAAAGCATATTTTTTCTGCTTATTCTTCTTCAACCTCAGTTTCACTCCCCAAAGGCAACCACTTTTATACTCTGCTATTTTTAGTTCCCTTTGTGGTTACTTTTATACATCTCATGATTATGTTTCTATTCTTACTCTTCCTCCTATTTCCTCTCTTGCCCTGCTACTACCTAATTTCTGGTGACTCTTCTTTAATTTTACACAGTCACGGTGAAACACTTCTCTCCCTTTCTGAAACTGTAATTATGTGCTTTGTCTTTAGCTTTTACTGAAGTGAAGACTAAAGACCAATAAATACCATTTGTTTCTGTGGCCATGTACATATTGTTCACCACAAATTCAATTAAAGGCATTGCATTCATTTTCTTCTTTTTACATACAGTGGTATAATGTTTTTACAATTGGAGGAAGAAAATTCCTAATGTCCATCTCAAATGGGTTCACTTTTGTTACATTTTTTAAATATTTTGAATGAGTCATTCAAAAGTTGCTATTCTTCTTTCTTTCCTTTTTTTTTTTTTTTTTTTTTGGAGGCTCCAAAAAATACCACGAAAATACCACGATGGAGGAAGAGTTCCTATTTTGTTTTGTTTTTTAATTGGCTTCATCAATGAATTTCTTGTCTTTTATGTAATTTATTTTATTGCCATTGTTGTCAAGTTAAAAATGAATTTTTACGATATTCTTAAAATTACTCAGGCTCATCTATTGTGCTGAGTATACTTCTTTCCAAAGAAAACCTTTCAGGATCACTTGAGCTTTCTGCTGTAGCCTGGGCTGGTCACTGCCTTGATCCACTTACTGTTCAAAGAATTGTTAGGAACAATATCAGTGTGTCTTGCCCTCCTGGGTTAGCTTCTTTTTTGGAATCCCATGTCTTCCATTTTTTGGTTTCAACTTCATTTTCTTATCTGGAATACATACTCAAAATTCTCCTCACAAATGGCACTTGTGTTATCAATGTTCTGAAGCTGTGCATATCTAAACATATGTATATTTTATCTTTAGGCTTGATTGATATTGTGTATGGCTGTAGAATTTTAGGTTAAGAATCTTGTAGAACTTTGAGTACATCTTTATCTTGTAACGTTCAGAGTTGCTGATGAGAAGTCTGATGTCAGTCTGATCCTGTATATATTTATTTGTTTCAGAGATGGCCCTTGCCTTGGTTTACAGTTCTAGAAGCTGCTTGAAAGCAAGAGCTATTGCCAGGCCAGAGATAATGTCTGAATCAGGCGCCTAGAAGTGAAATGAGGAATTGTGAGAGACAAATTGGAGGTAGGATTATGTGATTCAGTGTGTCTGCTTTTTTAACTTGGCTTCCATTCTTAATATTCTGCCAAATCCTAGCTGGAGCTTTTAATTCTTAATGCACATGAGGTCAGTGAGAATTACTGAGTGCCCACCATTTACTGAAGCATGGTAGAGCTGAACTGAAGGGTGTAACCCATCCAGATCTTTCAGAGGTAAAATATAATTAGCCTGAGCCTTTGACCTGTACTGACAGTTTATATTTTGAATTCTGTTGTGTTTATTTTCATCACTAAAAAGTCAGAGGATAGTCACAAGTTTTAGATAAACTAGGTACTGTTATTTTAAAGGAAAAGGGATGTCAGTTTTTGTCTGTAAGTAACATGACAAATATTTTATTGTGAATTGTACATGGTGATTTAGAAACCTAATGACAGGCCAAACTGAGATGATGAGTTATATAACAATGGGCTGGCTGTATTTTGGAGTTCATTTTTGCTTATCCAGACTAATCTTAAGAGGTTTTAGTCTATACCAGGTTTAGATCAAGGATTATTCAAATACAATTGTTCCCCAGGGCCTAGAGATGGTGCTTTTGAAGGTGGTAGACAGATATCATTTGACATAAATGAAGCACAATGGAGGGCAAGAGTGGTTTTAGGTGTTTGGAAGAAGACATGGAGTGATAATTTCTTAGATATTATAATTTTTAAGCAGAGGCTTGTGACATAAATAAATCAGTCCATTGAGGAGGAGGATAAAAGCTCTGTTTTGTGCAACTAAAAAAATAATAGCCCATATCCGGGAGGACATTTTGAGCATGTCTGCTACTGACACCATGACTCTGTGATGCTCTGAAATATTTATTGAAAGAGATTGGAATCATCAATAATTATTACTTGATGGAGGTTTGTGGAAATAGGCTTTTTCAGTTCTGAGAACTATGTGGTTCTACTCAGCTAGTTATCACAAATAATTAAGGTCAAAAGCACCATCGACACTTACTTTGCCACAGTGCATTAAAAATAATCTTTGAAAGCTGCTGAGTCTGATACACCACTTTGAATCCTTCTAGTGCATTAGCGGGGTAGACTTATATGATGGCGGCTCTACTGTGCAAATGATCTTTGTGCATAGAATTAGGCGATAGAAATAGGCAAAATAATTTCAGCCACCATAGTCTAGAACTACAGATCTACATATAGAAGGCTGTAGGAACCAGGAAACTAAGATAAATTTGTAATCTGCAAGAGACATTTTTGTCTGAAAGGTGCCTTTCTGTTTTCTCTATAGTTCAGTAGGGTCTGTGGTGGGGGAGGAAGATAGACAAGGAACAGGGTACAGGGAGAGGGTGTGGCAATGATTTCTGCTTCCATTGACAAAGAACAAGGCATCTCTGATTGCTTTTTATCAGTCAAGCCACTTACACTTGACAAACCACCACATTTTCTGATTTTTATTTATTAATTTTATATGTTAATTATTCTCTACCCAATTTGTCTTTTTCTCTCTTCTTCCATTTCTATCTCCTCTTTTCTGTATCTCCTTCCTCTTTCTTTCTCCTGGTTCTTTCATAACTATTCACTCATTTTTCATTTATTCACCAAGTGCCTATGGAGGATATTCTATGTGCAAGGCATTATGTGACATGGTGGATACAGGAATGGATAACGTATGGTTCTAATCCTAAAGGACTTTACAGCTGAGTGTGTGAGGTTTAGAGGAATATGTTTAGAAATTACCTGAGTCTTTTCCAGTCACTTAGATATTTTAGATCTAAATGACTGTCTGCATCCTCCTCAATATACACAGATAAAAAGCGAAGTAGGGGTTACCTTTTCGGGCCTAGCATTTGTGGTACAGACTCTGGTCACACCAGAGTCTCCTTACCTTCTTCTCCCACCCCCAGTAATAAGTAAAACACCTTCATGGCCTGATACGGTTTGACTGTGTCTCCACCCAAATCTCATCTTGAATTCCCACGTGTTGTGGGAGGGACCTGGTGGGAGGTAATTGAATCATGGGGGCAAGTCTTTCCTGTGCTGTTCTCATGATAGTGAGTAAGTCTCAAGAGATCTGATTGTTATTATAAGAGGTAGTTTTCCTGCACAAGCTCTCTTCTTGCCTGCTGCCACCCATGTAAGATGTGACTTGCTCCTCCTTGCCTTCCGCCGTGATTGTGAGGCTTCCCTAGCTACATGGAACTGCAAGTCCAATTAAACCTCTTTTGTAAATTGCCCGGTGTCCAGTATGTCTTTATCAGCAGAGTTAAAACGGTCTAATACATGGCCCCTCCAGGCTTCCTCTGTTTGAAAACTACTGGTTTGAAGCTGCTAAGAAAAATGATCAATTTTTTGTCAGTGTCCTCCCGTGTTCATTGGATTTATTATTATTATTTAAAGGGGGCAGCTAGGCTCAATGTACAAACAGCAGGGAAAGAATAAATGGCCAGAGAATTTCAATTCTGATTTTTGCAACTTTTCTCAGCCATTCTTTGAGAAAGTACAGGATGGATAATCCCTCTCAGTGCTTTTGGGATCTCTCCTGTTGAAAAAAGACACCCATTTCTGACGCTTAAAAAAAAAAAAAGTATCTTTTCATGGAAAGAGACCTTTTTGTTTCCTATTCCTGGATCCTTCTAGGCCCTCTTGGTTGCAAAGCTTCATTAGAGTTGCTGAGAGAGTCCCCAAGGCACTGGCTTAGTGGGCTCAGAGCAGGCCTCTCTGGCATGCTGCAAAGTGACTGATGATGGCTCCGTTTATCATGCCAGCTCTCTCCAGAGCACAAGTGGAAAGGCACCTCATGTTCACTTCAGAACCATAGAAACTTCATGCAGATCTACTCTGACATGACTTCGACAGCCAAATAATTTTCAAAATGTTTTATGACCCCAGGCACCTCTAAAATAGCTTCACTTGTCACTTCTGTAGCCTCAAATCAGAATTAGACTAATATCGAGGGGGATGGCAACAGCACATTAGCTTGTCAAGCAGGAAGATGTGAACTTATGGGGAATACAGCATAGAAACTGTGGAGGAAAGTGCATTTAGCTGTGCGACCCACCCTTTTAGGTTATCTGGACTTAGAATTGGAAGAGACTTCAGAAGAGATAAGAATTGTATAATCCTGATTTTGCGTAAAACTTCATAGTTTGTAATATATTCCCATGTATGTTTTCTCTTTTTAGCCTCATAACAAGCTTACAAATAGGAGATTCTTTTTTCCACTATAAGGAAGCAGCCTCCAAAAGGTTCCAAACCTATCCCTAGACCCAACTGGAACCAGTTTTGCGCAAGGAGGTGGTTTTCACTCACCATTGCATCTTAAGCAGCTAATGCATTGTGTGGTGTATGGTTGGCAATTAAATAATTGCTGAAAAGCTTACATAGTGGCTGAGCTGGAATTTAAATCTAGGCTACTGCTATCTTGGGGTGAAGTGTTGATTGCCTTCCTGAGGGGGAAAAAGATAATTTTGAAACACAGCATTGCTGTGGACATCAGTGTTAATACTTTGCAGCAGAGCAGTAGGGAGCCTAAGTTGCTAACCTGGGCTGGGATGCTGAGAATCATTGCTGAGTGTGTGTTGAGGTAGGGCAGCCCTGTAGATGAGAATCGGGAGGAATGGGGCTTGTGCATCAAAGAGACAACCAGGGAGAAAAATCCGTGTCTGTAGCTCGGGATGCCCAACTAGGGCCCACCAATCTATGAGGCTGGTGTTTAGGCCACTTCTCCCCCTTATAAATGTGAGGAACCTGAAGCACAGAGAAGCCCTTTGGCTAAAGTCACCTTGAATTGAGGACTGTTTACTCTCAAGCCCAGGTTCTTATTCAGTATGCCGTTCTGTCCCTGTAGCAAATTGTATTCACCTTAGTTACATGGAGATTAGCTAAGTGAAATCCAATTCGTCCAATATCTGGTAGAGGAGACAGATGTGTGAGTAACACTAGGCCACGTGATTGATGCCATGCCAGGAGAGAGAGGAGCTTGCAGCAGGGACGCAAGACTGAAGAGAGATTAGAGGGAAAGCAGGGGCCCTGGCAGGAGGGGAGCCTGGCATGAGCCATGGTAGTGAGAGGAGACCAGAATCCTTGGAATGATTTGGACACACTGTCTCAGGAGACCACAAAGTGGACAAGGGCCAGATCAGTAAGGGTCTTGTGTCTCTTGCTGAGGTTTGGACTTGACCATGAAGCATAAGAAAAGCCACTACAGAATTCTCTGCAGGGATTGGATTTGAATAAATATGCATTTCAGAAAGGCCATTCTTCATAATTTCTTAGGAGTATTTGCAATTTTTGAGGGTGCTTTGAAACTCCCCATTTCACAGGACCACTATATTTCAAAACGATATCCATAACATAGAATTTGTAATGCCTGGGGAGATATTTAAATGCATATCAAATAGTTGTAGATAAAAGAGGACAACACATAATTAATGTGGATGATGCCACGTGCATTAGGGGATTCTTTATCCCCAAGGCCAGAGTCTGTAGACCATCTTTAACCTTTCTGGCTGTAAAAATCCTGTAGAATACTAAATGCTTCGAAAGTCAGAACAGCATATTTGCCTACAATAGGAAAGAAGACCACTTTCTGATCCATGTAAATATCTCTTATTGATTAAAAAAATTCAATCTGACAAAGTATAAAGTAGATATTTAAAATGTGCATAGTGCATGAAATTACCTCACATTACTAGTAAATGCATGCCTTGTAGCAATTATGTCATTTATGCTTACACTAATTAAGTGTTGATGTGTGAGCAGTAAGTTGCAATGATGTCGTTAACTAATGTACATAAATATTCCCTTTAAACTGTAATTGCACTTTGCCACAACGTAAAAGAAGGCAAGCTCAATTTAGGAATTATGTAGGACTGTTCTTTGAGAAAATGTTAACGAACTCTGGAAAAGGAGAGTTTGATTCTGGAGTGCTGTGTTTTCATTACAAGAAGGGAAAGGGGGAGATGGAAGGGTCTGAGGAGTCTAATTTACAAATCCGTTCAGAACATCTACATAGTCTTTTTTTCTAGATGCTGGTGATGTCCAGGCACACAGTGTCAATTGCACAGATTGAGTTTTCTGAGCTGAAGGAGCCGATGAGACTTAATGCCCACACTATCTCCAGCAAAGAGACGCTGCACTACATTTCTGTCACAAGGATTAGCTGATCTCTGGGAAATTTGTGGTGGTGTACCCATTTGCTGAAGTCAAGATTTATGATGCCCAACGTTAATGTGATTTTAACTCTAAAACTCCAATCCCTGTTTGTTCCCCAGAAACAAATGCCAAGGTAGTAAGAGAGGGGATGTGTCATCCTGAATTGCTTCTGCAACCAAAGCTAATCAGAATGGTGAGGCTTCTGTGGTTTGGAGTCAGAGAGCTTGAATTTGCTAACTGGGTATCTCAGCCCTCCCAGGCACACACTCTTCTCATTTTGTGGTGGATAATGACCCCCCTCTGAAAATAGTAAGGTTCTTTTCTAAAAATATTCCTCCCTCTGCCAAGAACAAAAGAAAGAATAGTGCCCCTTATAGAGCATAAAACGAAGTTTGTTGACTCATGCTAAGAAGGAATCGAGCAAAGGGGGAAAAAAAGACCTGGTTATAATTATTAGTGACAGCATCTGGAGGAGCTGGAGTCAGCAGACAAACCTCAATTACTGGGGCTGGATCATAAAGTATATGGTGAGGGGTGCAGCTATTTTAACTAGTATCTAACGTTAGAGTTTAGTTTATCAGTTGAGATTCTGATATTAGGTGAAATGAGAGGCCATTTTCATGCTATTTGTATTGGAAGTTTCTTAATTCCAAGAATGTTAATTGATACATAATCTATGCTTAATATAATGTTATCAGTGTCCAAAAATATTACTTTTAGGTGAAATCCCTCTGTCAGCATGTATTTTTGGTGCCTGAATAAACTTCACATTCTTGAATGGGTTATATTATACATGAATCAGTCAAAATAGGCTGTCTTACTGTGGTAGCAAAAAATACTTGCAGAGAGGTTGGAGGGGCAGGATGGAAAATATGGGAATGGCTTGGTAACATTAGGTGGAAAATGTTTTATTTCACCTACCTGAAATATACCACATTCATTATAGCTCGGGTATGTTTTCAAGCTCTGTAACAAGTAAGACTGTAATTTGTTAAAGGGATTCACAGACCATAAGACTTGGGACTCAAATATGAAAGACAAAATTGAATTTATTTATTGTGTTCCAGGACTGAGCTACAAATGAACGTACAGCCTATTGAAGAAAGCAAAAGCCAGGGTTTATGTAGAGTTTGAGATGAGTATAAGATTTGTGAGGTTAAATTTAAAGGACGCAGCATTTTGATTGACTAGAAGGAATCTAGGCTGGTGATTGATTAAATGGAGGGGGGGTGGACCTACTGGGTGGTTTGCTGCTGGGTGATTCAGCACATGGGTCATGTACTTCACGTATGAATGGAAAGTTTGTTCTTACCTTCTCTTGAAAGTGTTTATATATCTTGCCTTTTTCAAAGATGCTTTTTCTCTCTCTTTTCCTCAGTCTATAGTCTTCACTGGAGACTCCCATTATGTAGGTCTAGCACCAATTCTTTCCATATTTTAGCTTATATCATAATACATGAAATTCAGCACACAAAGTGTTTGAGTCCTTACTATTTGACAGGGACTTCATTTTTAAGTGGCTAATTGGGAATTGTTGGAGGGTCAGAATTGAACACAAGTAAGCGTAAAAAAAGGATAACAAGAACTATGATAGAAGTTTGTGTTCCAGAATGGGGACATGAAGGAGAAAATGCCCAATTGTACTTGTGGGGTTCATAACCTTATCCTTGAGCTAAGTCTTAAAAGGTGGGCCAGGATCTGGAAGGCCATGAGCCAGGTAAAGAGATTGTAGGCAGAGGAAGAGCAGAGAACTGTTTAACACTCATTTCTTTTCAGGGTACCATGAGCAATTTGGTGTGCATTGTGGAGTGAGGAGTTTTTCTCCTTTCCCTACCTCTCACTTTCTCCCCAGATTTCCTAGGGCTTGCTGTGTGCTAAAGTCAAGTTGACAGAGGGGGCTCTTGGGAACACAATTCAAGTTGACAAAAGACTAAATGTTTTTAACATAATAACTGCTGAAGATAGGGAGAAAGAGGGGTCTGTAAGGAAGATTCTTAACCTCTCATCTCCTTTTTCTATACATTAGGAAGCACCTGCCCACTTTTAGCCCTCAACTAGCTCCAAAGAAGAAATTAAATGCTGATGGCCTCTCCTGAGGTGATAATATAGGTGAAATGTGGATGTGGAGCAAAAAAATTTACAAGGATTAGGGGGCTTTCTTAGGAAAAAAAGAGGATGTAGGATAAGAATGGTTGAGGTGGTAGGTCTGTGCTTAAACAATAGAGGGAATTTATTGGCTCACATAGTAAACCACCCACTTGTCCATAATGTCTTCAGGAATTCAGCTCCATGTTTCTGTGCCTCTTTATTTTGCCTCACCCTCTGCCCACATATGTATTGAGTTTATTCTTAGGCTGACTTTATAGTAGTGGCAAAGTATCTGCCAACAGCTCCTGTCTACAAACTCCATTTTCATAGCCAAGGGAAGAGACAGAAGGTCTTCCTGCATTTATGAAAGTCTAGAGCTTTATTATTATGACTGGGGCATCTTAGATGATGTACCTGCATCTGAAGCAATCCTTGGGGCCAGAGGAAAGCCATGGGCTGCTTGGATTAGAAATAGGTTATATACGCTTACCTGAATCATTCACCATGGCAAGAAAGACGCCATAATCTCACTTGGATTAGATCAATCAGAGCATTCTGGAGAGAATCCAGTTTCAGCTGCTCAGTTGTTTGCCAACAGAAGAAAGGAAAAATGGAAGAATTGGAGACCTACTCTTTGGTAGGCAACCATGACATCTATTTCATGTGACCCTGTATGACGCCTCCAAATTCTCAACAGAAGACCTCAGGCCAGTTGAGGAGCCTGGATTTCTTCTTAAGCTCTGGAATCTAAAATCTTAAACCTAAACAATTGCTTGCACTTGGTTCTAGACTACTACTGCTAGCTTCATGTGCCAATAGCATAGACTGTATCACCTCACCCTTCACCCTAGGGCTGGAATCACAGCTAAGTCATAGGCAGTGAGAAGGGACACATTAAGAAATTTAAAGCTTATTTTCAAGAATGTGAGAATTGTCTTAGGATTTTGAAGTCGAAAGATCTATAATGAGGATTACAGTTTGGAAAGATCATGTTGACTGCTTGAATAGAGAATGGGTAGAACTAAAAGAAATCAGGGAGTGGTTTGAACTGTTTACAGCAAGAGCCTGAAATAAGGTATTTCTAATAGTGATAGTTCCACATAAGAAAATTTAAGGAACTATCAAAAGAATTAATAAATGAATGAATTGTGGCAATGGTGAGAGAGTTTGGTGAAGGAGAATGGAGTCTAAGGAATGTGGAGGTAATAGAACCCCCCACTTTTTTTTATTATTATTATACTTTAGGTTTTAGGGTACATGTGCACAATGTGCAGGTTTGTTACATATGTATCCATGTGCCATGTTGATTTCCTGCACCCATTAACTCGTCATTTAGCATTACATATATCTCCTAATGCTGTCCCTCCCCCCTCCCCCAACCCCACAACAGTCCCCGGAGTGTGATGTTCCCCTTCCTGTGTCCATGAGTTCTCATTGTTCAATTCCCACCTATGAGTGAGAACATGCGGTGTTTGGTTTTTTGTCCTTGCGATAGTTTACTGAGAATGATGTTTTCCAGTTTCATCCATGTCCCTACAAAGGACACGAACTCATCATTTTTTATGGCTGCATAGTATTCCATGGTGTATATGTGCCACATTTTCTTAATCCAGTCTATCGTTGTTGGACATTTGGGTTGGTTCCAACTCTTTGCTATTGTGAATAGTGCCGCAATAAACATACGTGTGCATGTGTCTTTATAGCAGCATGATTTATAGTCCTTTGGGTATATACCCAGTAATTGGATGGCTGGGTCAAATGGTATTTCTAGTTCTAGATCCCTGAGGAATCGCCACACTGACTTCCACAATGGTTGAACTAGTTTACAGTCCCACCAACAGTGTCAAAGTGTTCCTATTTCTCTACATCCTCTCCAGCACCTGTTGTTTCCTGCTTTTCTAATGATGGCCATTCTAACTGGTGTGAGATGGTATCTCACTGTGGTTTTGATTTGCATTTCTCTGATGGCCAGTGATGATGAGCATTTCTTCATGTGTTTTTTGGCTGCATAAATGTCTTCTTTTGAGAAGTGTCTGTTCAAGTCCTTTGCCCACCTTTTGATGGGGTTGATTTTTTCTTGTAAATATGTTTGAGGTCACTGTAGATTCTGGATATCAGCCCTTTGTCAGATGAGTAGGTTGCAAAAATTTTCTCCCATTCTGTAGGTTGCCTGTTCACTCTGATGGTAGTTTCTTTTGCTGTGCAGAAGCTCTTTAGTTTAATGAGATCCCATTTGTCAATTTTGGCTTTCGTTGCCATTGCTTTTGGTGTTTTAGACATGAAGTCCTTGCCCATGCCTATGTCCTGAATGGTATTGCCTAGGTTTTCCTGTAGGATTTTAATGGTTTTAGGTCTAACATGTAAGTCTTTAATCCATCTTGAATTAATTTTTGTATAAGGTGTAAGGAAGGGATCCAGTTTCAGCTTTCTACATATGGCTAGCCAGTTTTCCCAGCACCATTTATTAAATAGGGAATCCTTTCCCCATTGCTTGTTTTTGTCAGGTTTGTCAAAGATCAGACAGTTGTAGATATGTGGCATCATTTCTGAGGGCTCTGTTCTGTTCCATTGATCTATGTCTCTGTTGTGGTACCAGTACCATGCTGTTTTGGTTACTGTAGCCTTGTAGTATAGTTTGAAGTCAGGTAGCGTGATGCCTCCAGCTTTTTTCTTTTGGCTTAGGATTGACTTGGCGATGCGGGCTCTTTTTTGGTTCCATATGAACTTTAAAGTAGTTTTTTCCCATTCTGTGAAGAAAGTCATTGGTAGCTTGATGGGGATGGCATTGAGTCTATAAATTACCTTGGGCAGTATGGCCATTTTCGCGATATTGATTCTTCCAACCCATGAGCATGGAATCTTCTTCCATTTGTTTGTATCCTCTTTTATTTCATTGAGCAGTGGTTTGTAGTTCTCCTTGAAGAGGTCCTTCACATCCCTTGTAAGTTGGATTCCTAGGTATTTGATTCTCTTTGAAGCAATTGTGAATGGGAGTTCACTCATGATTTGGCTCTCTGTTTGTCTGTGATTGGTGTACAAGAATGCTTGTTATTTTTGTACATTGATTTTGTATCCTGAGACTTTGCTGAAGTTGCTAATCAGCTTAAGGAGATTTTGGGCTGAGACAATGGGGTTTTCTAGATATACAATCATGTCATCTGCAAACAGGGACAATTTGACTTCCTCTTTTCCTAATTGAATACCCTTTATTTCCTTCTCCTGCCTGATTGCTCTGGCCAGAACTTCCAGCACTATGTTGAATAGGAGCGGTGAGAGAGGGCATCCCTGTCTTGTGCCAGTTTTCAGAGGGAATGCTTCCAGTTTTTGCCCATTCAGTATGATATTGGCTGTGGGTTTGTCGTAGATAGCTCTTATTATTTTGAAATACGTCCCATCAATACCTAATTTATTGAGAGTTTTTAGCATGAAGAGTTGTTGAATTTTGTCAGAGGCCTTTTCTGCATCTATTGAGAAAATCATGTGGTTTTTGTCTTTGGTTCTGTTTATATGCTGGATTACGTTTATTGATTTGCATATGTTGAACCAGCCTTGCATCCCAGGGATGAAGCCCACTTGATTATGGTGGATAAGCTTTTTGATGTGCTGCTGGATTCGGTTTGCCAGTATTTTATTGAGGACTTTTGCATCAATGTTCATCAAGGATATTGGTCTGAAATTCTCTTTTTTGGTTATTCTCTGCCAGGCTTTGGTATCAGGACGATGCTGGCTTCATAAAATGTGTTAGGGAGGATTTCCTCTTTTTCTATCATTGGAATAGTTTCAGAGGAATGGTACCAGTTCCTCCTTGTACCTCTGGTAGAATTCGCTATGAATCCATCAGGTCCTGGACTCTTTTGGTTGGTAAGCTATTGATTATTGCCACAATTTCAGAACCTGTTATTGGTCATTCAGAGATTCAACTTCTTCCTGGTTTAGTCTTGGGAGGGTGTATTTGTCGAGGAATTTATCCATTTCTTCCAGATTTTCTAGTTTATTTGCATAGAGGTGTTTGTAGTATTCTCTGATGGTAGATTGTATTTCCGTGGGATCGGTGGTGATATCCCCTTTTTCATTTTTTATTGCGTCTATTTGATTCTTCTCTCTTTTCTTCTTTATTAGTCTTGCTAGTGGTCTATCAATTTTGTTGATCTTTTCAAAAAATCAGCTCCTGGATTCATTAAATTTTTGAAGGGTTTTTTGTGTCTCTATTTCCTTCAGTTCTGCTCTGATTTTAGTTATTTCTAGCCTTCTGCTAGCTTTTGAATGCGTTTGCTCTTGCTTTTCTAGTTCTTTTAATTGTGATGTTAGGGTGTCAATTTTGGATCTTTCCTGCTTTCTCTTGTGGGCATTTAGTGCTATAAATTTCCCTCTACACACTGCTTTGCATGTGTCCCAGAGATTCTGGTATGTTGTGTCTTTGTTCTCGTTGGCTTCAAAGAACATCTTTATTTCTGCCTTCATTTCATTATGTACCCAATAGTCATTCAGGAGCAGGCTGTTGAGTTTCCATGTAGTTGAGTGGTTTTGAGTGAGTTTCTTAATCCTGAGTTCTAGTTTGATTGCACTGTGGTCTGAGAGACAGTTTGTTATAATTTCTGTTCTTTTAAATTTGCTGAGGAGAGCTTTACTTCCAACTATGTGGTCAATTTTGGAATAGGTGTGGTGTGGTGCTGAAAAAAATGTATATTCTGTTGATTTGGGGTGGAGAGTTCTGTAGATGTCTATTAGGTCCACTTTGTGTAGAGGTGAGTTCAATTCCTGGATATCCTTGTTAACTTTCTGTCTCATTGATCTGTCTAATGTTGACAGTGGGGTGTTAAAATCTCCCATTATTATTGTGTGGGAGTTTAAGTCCCTTTGTAGGTCACTCAGGACTTGCTTTATGAATCTGGGTGCTCCTGTGTTGGGTGCATATATATTTAGGACAGTTAGCTCTTCTTGTTGAATGGATCCCTTTACCATTATGTAATGGCCTTCTTTGTCTCTTTTGATCTTTGTTGGTTTAAAGTCTATTTTATCAGAGACTAGGATTGCAACCCCTGCCTTTTTTTGTTTTCCATTTGCTTGATAGATCTTCCTCCATCCCTTTATTTTGAGTCTATGTGTGTCTCTGCAGGTGAGATGGGTTTCCTGAATACAGCACACTGATGGGTCCTGACTCCTTATCCAGTTTGCCAGTCTGTGTCTTTCAATTGGAGCATTTAGCCCATTTACATTTAACGTTAATATTGTTATGTGTGAATCTGATCCTGTCATTATGATGTTAGTTGGTTATTTTGCTCATTAGTTGATGCAGTTTCTTCCTAGCCTGGATGGTCTTTACAGTTTGGCATGTTTTTGCAGTGGCTGGTACCGGTTGTTCCTTTCCATGTTTAGTGCTTCCTTCAGGAGCTGTTTTAGGGCAGGCCTGGTGGTGACAAAATCACTCAGTGTTTGCTTGTCTGTAAAGTATTTTATTTCTCCTTCACTTATGAAGCTTAGTTTGGCTGGATATGAAATTCTGGGTTGAAAATTCTTTTCTTTAAGAACGTAGAATATTGGCCCCCACTCTCTTCTGGCTTGTAGAGTTTCTGCTGAGAGATCAGCTGTTAGTCTGATGGGCTTCCCTTTGTGGGTAACCCGACCTTTCTCTCTGGCTGCCCTTAACATTTTTTCCTTCATTTCAACTTTGGTGAATCTGACAATTATGTGTCTTGGAGTTGCTCTTCTCGGGGAGTATCTTTGTGGCATTCTCTGTATTTCCTGAATCTGAATGTTGGCCTGCCTTGCTAGATTGGGGAAGTTCTCCTGGATAATATCTTGCAGAGTGTTTTCCAACTTGGTTCCATTCTCCCCATCATTTTCAGGTACACCAATCAGACGTAGGTTTGGTCTTTTCACATAGTCCCAAATTTCTTGGAGGCTTTGTTCATTTCTTTTTATTCTTTTTTCTCTAAACTTCCCTTCTCGCTTCATTTCATTCATTTCATCTTCCATCAGCGATACCCTTTCTTCCAGTTGATCGCATCTGCTACTGAGGCTTCTGCAATCTTCGTGTAGTTCTCGAAACTTGGCTTTCAGCTCCATCAGCTCCTTTAAGCCCTTCTCTCCATTGGTTATTCTAGGTATCCATTCTTCTAATTTTTTTTCAAAGTTTTTAACTTCTTTGCTATTGTTTTGAATTTCCTACCATAGCTCAGAGTAGTTTGATCATCTGAAGCCTTCTTCTCTCAACTCGTCAAAGTCACCCTCCTCCAGCTTTATTCCTTACTGGTGAGGAACTGCATTCCTTTGGAGGAGAAGAGGTGCTCTGCTTTTTAGAGTTTCCAGTTTTTCTGCTCTGTTTTTTCCCCATCTTTGTGGTTTTATCTACTTTTTGTCTTTGATGATGGTGATGTACAGATGGGTTTTTGGTGTGGATGTCCTTTCTGTTTTAGTTTTCCTTCTACCAGACAGGACCCTCAGCTGCAGGTCTGTTGGAGTTTACTGGAGGTCCACTCCAGACCCTGTTTGGCTGGGTGTCAGCAGCAGTGGCTGCAGAACAGGGATTTTCGTGAGACACAAATTCAGCTGTCTGATAGTTCCTCTGGAAGTTTTGTCTCAGAGGAGTACCGGCCCAGTGAGGTGTCAGTCTGTCCCTACTGGGGGGGTGCCTCCCAGTTAGGCTGCTCAGGGGTGAGGGACCCACTTTAGGAGGCAGTCTGTCCGTTCTCAGATCTCCAGCTGCGTGCTGGGAGAACCACTACTCTCTTCAAAGCTGTCAGTCAGACAGGGACATTTAATTCCGAGGAGGTTCTTGCTGACTTTTTGTTTGTCTGTGCCCTGCCCCCAGAGGTGGAGCCTACAGAGGCAGGCAGGCCTCCTTGAGCTGTGGTGGGCTCCACCCAGTTGGAGGTTCCTGGCTGCTTTGTTTACCTAAGCAAGCCTGGGCAATGGCAGGCGCCCCTCCCCCAGCCTCGCTGCCACCTTGCAGCTTGATCTCAGACTGCTGTGCTAGCAATCAGGAGACTCCGTGGGCATAGGACCCTCCGAGCCAGGTGCGGGACACAATCTCCTAGTGTGCCGTTTTCCAGGCCCGTTGGAAAAGCGCAGTATTAGGGTAGGACTGAC